>NC_134351.1:17150021-17782570 GCF_964195595.1 Calonectris borealis
CCCCCATCCCTGTTTTCCACCGGACAGCGAGATCGGAGAAGCACTGGTAGCAGCGACCAGGGAGCAGAAGATCAGTAGACGCTGTCGCGGCGTGCCTGATCCGTGCTTGAACCCAGGATAATTAAGAAGGGGTTCGCCGTCCGATAGAAGGCTACCCGTGGGAAAAGGCTGCAAACGACCGGATAATTAAGAGGGTCAGGAGAAGCGCGCAATGGAAGTAGAGGTAGCCTTCGATATTTTAAAATGCTTTTTAGAAAAGCGGGGAGTAAGCCAATTAAAAGACCTGGCTGGTTTAATTGCGTTAGGGAAAGCGAAAGGGTTTTTTAAAGACCCTGAAAGTATGTTTGAAGTAGACGAGTGGCGTTCTTATGGAGATTGTTTGTGGGATCTAGTAATTGATGATGATAAATCAGCAAGAAAATTAATGAAATCTTGGAGAGAAGTTATTAATTGTATAAAAAGATATAAAACTGAAAGGCGAATAGCTACAGCCGCCTCAGATCGGCTTGAGCAGTCCGATCCTGCCGCTGGACGTCTCACAGCAGGGGGTGACTACTTTTCACCTCCGCCTTCGGGAATTCCTGTTCCCGTTGGTCGCCGACCCTCTCGTCCCCCTCCTGATCCGCCGACAGAAAGGGCTTATCCCTCCGCACCGCCGGGGGAAAGGGAGGGGGAGGGTCCAAGTGAAAATGAGAGGGTAGACGGTGGCGGACAGGAGACTGCTCAAGCTGAAAGTCTTCTAAAGGCCTCACCCCCCCCACCCCCCCACCCCTCACCCCCCCCCACCCCCACCCCCCCCACCCCCCCCACCCCCCACCCCCCCACCCCCCCCCCCGTCCCAAGCTTATCAACAGCCGCGTTTAGTGCGGGTTGGTTGGGACAAAATAGCACGAGAAGCTGTTGAACAAAAAGATTTTGATTTATTAGATCAAATTAGCCCTCAAGCCTTCCCGGTAATCTACCAGGTAGATAACGCGGGGGCTATGACTGGGGTGCATCAGGCCCTAGATTGGAAAATATTAAATCAATTGCGAAACACAGTTAGTGTGCAAGGCAAATGCTAAACTATATCTGGGGTAGCGGAATGCTATGTCCAGAAGATATTAAGAACATAATGAGGCTTATTTTGAAGCAATCACAACAATTACTTTGGCAAGCTCACTGGCAAAGACTTTGTGAAATATCTGCGCGCTCGCCCCGAGCCCCAAATGATCGTTTAGCTGGAGTAACTGTAGAACAACTAATGGGTATAGGTCCTTTTGCCTCTGTAGAAATGCAGATGCAAACTGGCCCAGACGTGTTGTTAGAATCTATGAAATTAGCACGAGAAGCCTTGCAGAAAGTTAAAACTACACCAGCTCCTCCCTCATATATGTCAATTAAACAAGGAAGAGAGGAGCCTTTTGCATCTTTTGTAGAAAGAGTCACAGACGCTATTGACCACGCAGATATGGCAGATTTTATGAAAGGACCTTTGCTGAGACAGTGTGTATTAGAGAATTGTAATACTTATACGAAGGGCATCCTTGTCACCTTACCCTTAGACGCCACCATAGAAGTCATGTTAGAGTGAATGAGTAGAGTTCCTGTAGGAGCTCAAGCCATGTTAGTTGAAACAACCAGAGAACTAGGGGAAAAATTACTCAAGGCGCAGGGACAGGCGTTTGCAGCTCTTGCCCCACTGAAGCCTCCGGATGCCCACCAAAGTAAGACGACTGGCCGACGAGAGTATAAGTGCTTCCGATGTGGCTACCCAGGACATCTGCGTCGACAATGTCGGGAGCTGCCAGAACTGTCAAATGAATAATCATAATACTACGGTCTGCCGGCATTCGGGAAACGGGAAACCGAGCGCCAAGAGCCGCAGCGCGCCGACACCAATCGCAGCTCCGGTCACCTTCAGGCCAACGGCAGCCCCCAACCAAACGACAGTGCAGAGATACCAGACGCCATTGCCCAGCTTCGACCAGCAACCCAACTTCGACCAGCAACCAGGGGGAGCCTCGGACTGGATCTGGCAACAGCAGTAGATGTCACGCTAATTGACGACCGGCCGTGAAAAATTGCTACAGGAATTAAAGGGCCCATAGTTATCAATGGACAATCTCATGGAGCGTTGTTGTTGGGGCGATCATCCAGTGGTCTCTAAGGACTTTTTATATTACGAGGACTTATCGATTGTGATTCAAAAACTCAGTACCCACATCGTTGACCGAGCAGTGGATCGTATTGACCCTGACTTACCTGTGGACTTAACCGTTTTGCACGGCCCCACACATTTTATTGGTGCACTCACGCAGTGCAAAAAGAAAAAGGGGGAGACTGTGAGAGTATTAGAATGGATATTTACCGGAATGCAACCAAAGACTACAATTCAAGATAACGACACGTTTGATTGGAATGTGCTAGATTGAATTTATAGCTGTTACTGCTGTTTAGCTATTAATTCGCAGGCTCTTGTGCTTGCCATGGGGCTTGCTTGCCTTAATGTGTATTAGAGTCTTGTGCTCGTTAGTGGCTGCTTTTTTGCTCTTGCTGCTTGCTGTACTGCTGCACTGCTGATCGTCTTACTGTGCTGTGCCTGGGAACATTCTGATAACAGCAATGGGGATGCGCCTGGGCCGGCAGATGGCCAGGGCATCGCTGCTGCTTCTGTGCTGCTGTGCTGGACAGGCTGGAACTGCAGCGTGAACTCGAATCGAAGGGACTGTGACCTGTGGCTGAGTCCATGCGGGACAGGACGCCCCGAGGCGTCTGTGACTGTGGATAAGCCCATGCCCAAGCAGCAGGAACCACCTGAACCAACGGAGGACAAACTTTACAAGAAGCAGCGCAAGTGCAGCAGTGACCCGACCTGAGCCAACTTTGGTGCCCAGTAACTCCACGCAACGCACCACCTCTGCTGACCTGAGTGACCACCATAACAGATGGAGCCCAAAGTCATGGACTAAATGAACGCAGTGGACATTTTGTGTACATTTATGGATATTTTATGGACATTTTACAGGGGATTGTGCGGGCCTGTCCTACGTGTAGCCACCATGGGCCTGGTCTCGGAATTGGCGTGAATCCCAGGGGACTCGAGGCCAGAGAATTGTGGCAAGTGGATGTGACTCACGTTGCTGACTTTGGCAGACTGAGACATATACATGTTACGATTGACACCTATAGCAAATTTATATGGGCCACGGCACAAACAGGAGAACGAGCACTCCACGTAATGCGACATTTGACTAGTTGTTTTGCAGTTATGGGAGTGCCACAAACGATAAAAACTGACAATGGCCCTGCATACATAAGCGCCAAAGTGAAACGTTTTTTCCAAACATGGGGAGTGCGACATACTGCTGGTATTCCGCACTCACCCACGGGACAAGCTATCATTGAAAGGGCGCATCAAACGCTGAAACAATATTTGCAAAAATTTAGGGAAATCTCAGATGTACAAGAAAGACTTGTTAAGACTCTTTTTGTGCTAAATCATTTATGTATTTTTGCAGATCAGAAAGAGCCACCAGCATGGGTGCATGGTTATCCTAAAGAAAATAAGGATGACAAGCCAGTTTTCGTTATGTATAGAGATCCAGCAACCGGACTGTGGAAAGGTCCAGCAGAAGTGAAGTATATGGGTAGAGGTTATATGTGTGTACTTACTCCCACAGGGCCGAAGTGGATTCCAAGCCGCTGGACCAAAGCTGCTGTTGCTGATGATGATCAATGCAGCTCTGTCTGTACTGATCCCAGCGATGCCGTTGCCCAGCCGTGCGAACTTATGGGTGGCGTGGGCGAATAAAACTGGGACGACAGACTTTTGCCTGAGTTCAGCTACGGCAACTGAGCCCTTTAAAACATGTCTGATAGGCTTTCCTGAAATTATTGCCAGAGATTTTGATAATTGGACGTCTGTAACAGTTAATTGTATAAATGTTACTGTAGCAAATTGCTCGGTACAACTAATAAGAGCCCTAAATCACACTCTCCCTTGGGACCCCCAAGAAATTGACCTTTTGGGGTCAGAAAAAACTGGAAATGCAACTGATAATGTTACTACTCAGACATGTTTTGTGTTTGGCAGCTTTAGCCGCTTTGCCGCACAGGCCCAGACCTTTCAGTCATTGATCGGCATAAGCAGCCGCACTGATGATAACAACCCTTTTGTTAATACCACCGGTTGGACTGTTGTTTCACCTTTTACGAAAGGATTCGAAATAGGCCAATATTGTGGGAATTATAACGCTTCCAAAACACTCAGTGCCTATGGACGGAGTATGAAGGGAACCAGTAACTCTTTGTGGAACAATGATATGGCCAAAGCTCTTCCCCCCGGATATTTTTTGATCTGTGGGGATCGAGCATGGCCTGGCATTCCAAAGAACGCCTTTGGAGGGCCTTGTTATGTAGGTAAATTAACTCTGCTCACAGTTAGCCGATAAAGTTGGCTCAATATAACTACAGTAGCGACAAATCGACACAAAAGGTCTATACATCAATTGCAAGCAGATTGTAACGACAATATAGAATTATGGTCAACCACAGCCAATGTATTTGCTTCCCTAGTGCCTAACATAGGCACTGCGCAAGCGCTGGTTTGGTATTTTATTAACAATTATAGTTATAGTAAAAATAGCATATCACTGTATTTTAAATAATGTTGTAAAAATGAACCACAATGTATTGGTGGTCCAAAAAGAAAAAGGGGGAAATGTTGGAGAAAGTTAGCCAGACTAGGCCACGGTGGGAAAATTCTGAGTCATGCTGACAAGGGAGAAAAGAAAGTTATGCTGACCTTGCTCTGTGCAGATAAGCAACTTTGAGAAAGTATAGTATAGGGAAAACAGGATGGAACCCGGACCACGTAGCAGTAACCGAAAGTAGGAGGAATATGATAATGTAATTTTTAGAGCTAAGCCAATGATTGTGAGACAAGTATGCATAAGGTAGAACTTAGTGTATAAATATGTGTAGGGTTTTACAATAAAGTTGAAGCTGGCCTTATCACTCACATTGAGTCGACTGCCTGCCTTCCCTCGCTCGTCGCAATGGGGCACCCTCTCGCTCCCTGCGCTTTTACCTTGGCGGTTTTTGCCGCGGTTTTGCCGCATTAGGAAGGGTCCCCCGGCGCGATCCTCCGCTCCGGAGCCCTTCGCCTCGGTGGCTTCGAAAGAAATGGCGGGTACCCCGCGTTTTAAACTGCCGCCGTCCCTCCCGTCCCCACCCACGCTGAGTCAGAGCTGCCGCTCGTCAGGAGCTCGCTCCTCCGGCTCGGGGGTGGGGCTGGGGCACCCTCTCGCTCCCTGCCCTTTTGCCTTGGCGGTTTTTGCCGCGGTTTTGCCGCATTAGGAAGGGTCCCCCGGCGCGATCCTCCGCTCCGGAGCCCTTCGCCTCGGTGGCTTCGAAAGAAATGGCGGCTACCCCGGGTTTTAAACTGCCGCCGTCCCTCCCGTCCCCGCCCACGCTGAGTCAGAGCTGCCGCTCGTCAGGAGCTCGCTCCTCCGGCTCCGGGGTGGGGCACCCTCTCGCTCCCTGCCCTTTTGCCTTGGCGGTTTTTGCCGCGGTTTTGCCGCTTTAGGAAGGGTCCCCCGGCGCGATCCTCCGCTCCGGAGCCCTTCGCCTCGGTGGCTTCGAAAGAAATGGCGGGTACCCCGGGTTTTAAACTGCCGCCGTCCCTCCCGTCCCCGCCCACGCTGAGTCAGAGCTGCCGCTCGTCAGGAGCTCGCTCCTCCGGCTCGGGGGTGGGGCTGGGGCACCCTCTCGCTATCTGCCCTTTTGCCTTGGCGGTTTTTGCCGCGGTTTTGCCGCATTGGGAAGGGTCCCCCGGCGCGATCCTCCGCTCCGGAGCCCTTCGCCTCGGTGGCTTCGAAAGAAATGGCGGGTACCCCGGGTTTTAAACTGCCGCCGTCCCTCCCGTCCCCGCCCACGCTGAGTCAGAGCTGCCGCTCGTCAGGACCTCGCTCCTCCGGCTCGGGGGTGGGGCTGGGGCACCCTCTCGCTATCTGCCCTTTTGCCTTGGCGGTTTTTGCCGCGGTTTTGCCGCTTTAGGAAGGGTCCCCCGGCGCGATCCTCCGCTCCGGAGCCCTTCGCCTCGGTGGCTTCGAAAGAAATGGCGGGTACCCCGCGTTTTAAACTGCCGCCGTCCCTCCCGTCCCCGCCCACGCTGAGTCACAGCTGCCGCTCGTCAGGAGCTCGCTCCTCCGGCTCCGGGGTGGGGCTGGGGCACCCTCTCGCTCCCTGCCCTTTTGCCTTGGCGGTTTTTGCCGCGGTTTTGCCGCTTTAGGAAGGGTCCCCCGGCGCGATCCTCCGCTCCGGAGCCCTTCGCCTCGGTGGCTTCGAATGAAATGGCGGGTACCCCGGGTTTTAAACTGCCGCCGTCCCTCCCGTCCCCGCCCACGCTGAGTCAGAGCTGCCGCTCGTCAGGAGCTCGCTCCTCCGGCTCCGGGGTGGGGCTGGGGCACCCTCTCGCTCCCTGCCCTTTTGCCTTGGCGGTTTTTGCCGCGGTTTTGCCGCTTTAGGAAGGGTCCCCCGGCGCGATCCTCCGCTCCGGAGCCCTTCGCCTCGGTGGCTTCGAATGAAATGGCGGGTACCCCGGGTTTTAAACTGCCGCCGTCCCTCCCGTCCCCGCCCACGCTGAGTCAGAGCTGCCGCTCGTCAGGAGCTCGCTCCTCCGGCTCCGGGGTGGGGCTGGGGCACCCTCTCGCTCCCTGCCCTTTTGCCTTGGCGGTTTTTGCCGCGGTTTTGCCGCTTTAGGAAGGGTCCCCCGGCGCGATCCTCCGCTCCGGAGCCCTTCGCCTCGGTGGCTTCGAATGAAATGGCGGGTACCCCGGGTTTTAAACTGCCGCCGTCCCTCCCGTCCCCGCCCACGCTGAGTCAGAGCTGCCGCTCGTCAGGAGCTCGCTCCTCCGGCTCGGGGGTGGGGCTGGGGCACCCTCTCGCTATCTGCCCTTTTGCCTTGGCGGTTTTTGCCGCTTTAGGAAGGGTCCGCCGGCGCGATCCTCCGCTCCGGAGCCCTTCGCCTCGGTGGCTTCGAATGAAATGGCGGGTACCCCGGGTTTTAAACTGCCGCCGTCCCTCCCGTCCCCGCCCACGCTGAGTCACAGCTGCCGCTCGTCAGGAGCTCGCTCCTCCGGCTCCGGGGTGGGGCACCCTCTCGCTATCTGCCCTTTTGCCTTGGCGGTTTTTGCCGCGGTTTTGCCGCATTGGGAAGGGTCCCCCGGCGCGATCCTCCGCTCCGGAGCCCTTCGCCTCGGTGGCTTCGAATGAAATGGCGGGTACCCCGGGTTTTAAACTGCCGCCGTCCCTCCCGTCCCCGCCCACGCTGAGTCAGAGCTGCCGCTCGTCAGGAACTCGCTCCTCCGGCTCGGGGGTGGGGCTGGGGCATCCTCTCGCTCCCTGCCCTTTTGCCTTGGCGGTTTTTGCCGCGGTTTTGCCGCTTTAGGAAGGGTCCCCCGGCGCGATCCTCCGCTCCGGAGCCCTTCGCCTCGGTGGCTTCGAATGAAATGGCGGCTACCCCGGGTTTTAAACTGCCGCCGTCCCTCCCGTCCTCGCCCACGCTGAGTCAGAGCTGCCGCTCGTCAGGAGCTCGCTCCTCCGGCTCCGGGGTGGGGCTGGGGCATCCTCTCGCTCCCTGCCCTTTTGCCTTGGCGGTTTTTGCCGCGGTTTTGCCGCTTTAGGAAGGGTCCCCCGGCGCGATCCTCCGCTCCGGAGCCCTTTGCCTCGGTGGCTTCGAAAGAAATGGCGGCTACCCCGGGTTTTAAACTGCCGCCGTCCCTCCCGTCCCCGCCCACGCTGAGTCAGAGCTGCCGCTCGTCAGGAGCTCGCTCCTCCGACTCCGGGATGGGGTGTTGGAGAAAGTTAGCCAGACTAGGCCGCCGTGGGAAAATTCTGAGTCATGCTGACAAGGGAGAAAAGAAAGTTATGCTGACCTTGCTCTGTGCAGATAAGCAACTTTGAGAAAGTATAGTATAGGGAAAACAGGATGGAACCCGGACCACGTAGCAGTAACCGAAAGTAGGAGGAATATGATAATGTAATTTTTAGAGCTAAGCCAATGATTGTGAGACAAGTATGCATAAGGTAGAACTTAGTGTATAAATATGTGTAGGGTTTTACAATAAAGTTGAAGCTGGCCTTATCACTCACATTGAGTCGACTGCCTGCCTTTCCTCGCTCGTCGCAAGTGGCGCCCGAACAGGGACCCCCCATCCCTGTTTTCCACCGGACAGCGAGATCGGAGAAGCACTGGTAGCAGCGACCAGGGAGCAGAAGATCAGTAGACGCTGTCGCGGCGTGCCTGATCCGTGCTTGAACCCAGGATAATTAAGAAGGGGTTCGCCGTCCGATAGAAGGCTACCCGTGGGAAAAGGCTGCAAACGACCGGATAATTAAGAGGGTCAGGAGAAGCGCGCAATGGAAGTAGAGGTAGCCTTCGATATTTTAAAATGCTTTTTAGAAAAGCGGGGAGTAAGCCAATTAAAAGACCTGGCTGGTTTAATTGCGTTAGGGAAAGCGAAAGGGTTTTTTAAAGACCCTGAAAGTATGTTTGAAGTAGACGAGTGGCGTTCTTATGGAGATTGTTTGTGGGATCTAGTAATTGATGATGATAAATCAGCAAGAAAATTAATGAAATCTTGGAGAGAAGTTATTAATTGTATAAAAAGATATAAAACTGAAAGGCGAATAGCTACAGCCGCCTCAGATCGGCTTGAGCAGTCCGATCCTGCCGCTGGACGTCTCACAGCAGGGGGTGACTACTTTTCACCTCCGCCTTCGGGAATTCCTGTTCCCGTTGGTCGCCGACCCTCTCGTCCCCCTCCTGATCCGCCGACAGAAAGGGCTTATCCCTCCGCACCGCCGGGGGAAAGGGAGGGGGAGGGTCCAAGTGAAAATGAGAGGGTAGACGGTGGCGGACAGGAGACTGCTCAAGCTGAAAGTCTTCTAAAGGCCTCACCCCCCCCACCCCCCCACCCTTCACCCCCCCCCACCCCCACCCCCCCCACCCCCCCCACCCCCCACCCCCCCACCCCCCCCCCCGTCCCAAGCTTATCAACAGCCGCGTTTAGTGCGGGTTGGTTGGGACAAAATAGCACGAGAAGCTGTTGAACAAAAAGATTTTGATTTATTAGATCAAATTAGCCCTCAAGCCTTCCCGGTAATCTACCAGGTAGATAACGCGGGGGCTATGACTGGGGTGCATCAGGCCCTAGATTGGAAAATATTAAATCAATTGCGAAACACAGTTAGTGTGCAAGGCAAATGCTAAACTATATCTGGGGTAGCGGAATGCTATGTCCAGAAGATATTAAGAACATAATGAGGCTTATTTTGAAGCAATCACAACAATTACTTTGGCAAGCTCACTGGCAAAGACTTTGTGAAATATCTGCGCGCTCGCCCCGAGCCCCAAATGATCGTTTAGCTGGAGTAACTGTAGAACAACTAATGGGTATAGGTCCTTTTGCCTCTGTAGAAATGCAGATGCAAACTGGCCCAGACGTGTTGTTAGAATCTATGAAATTAGCACGAGAAGCCTTGCAGAAAGTTAAAACTACACCAGCTCCTCCCTCATATATGTCAATTAAACAAGGAAGAGAGGAGCCTTTTGCATCTTTTGTAGAAAGAGTCACAGACGCTATTGACCACGCAGATATGGCAGATTTTATGAAAGGACCTTTGCTGAGACAGTGTGTATTAGAGAATTGTAATACTTATACGAAGGGCATCCTTGTCACCTTACCCTTAGACGCCACCATAGAAGTCATGTTAGAGTGAATGAGTAGAGTTCCTGTAGGAGCTCAAGCCATGTTAGTTGAAACAACCAGAGAACTAGGGGAAAAATTACTCAAGGCGCAGGGACAGGCGTTTGCAGCTCTTGCCCCACTGAAGCCTCCGGATGCCCACCAAAGTAAGACGACTGGCCGACGAGAGTATAAGTGCTTCCGATGTGGCTACCCAGGACATCTGCGTCGACAATGTCGGGAGCTGCCAGAACTGTCAAATGAATAATCATAATACTACGGTCTGCCGGCATTCGGGAAACGGGAAACCGAGCGCCAAGAGCCGCAGCGCGCCGACACCAATCGCAGCTCCGGTCACCTTCAGGCCAACGGCAGCCCCCAACCAAACGACAGTGCAGAGATACCAGACGCCATTGCCCAGCTTCGACCAGCAACCCAACTTCGACCAGCAACCAGGGGGAGCCTCGGACTGGATCTGGCAACAGCAGTAGATGTCACGCTAATTGACGACCGGCCGCGAAAAATTGCTACAGGAATTAAAGGGCCCATAGTTATCAATGGACAATCTCATGGAGCGTTGTTGTTGGGGCGATCATCCAGTGGTCTCTAAGGACTTTTTATATTACGAGGACTTATCGATTGTGATTCAAAAACTCAGTACCCACATCGTTGACCGAGCAGTGGATCGTATTGACCCTGACTTACCTGTGGACTTAACCGTTTTGCACGGCCCCACACATTTTATTGGTGCACTCACGCAGTGCAAAAAGAAAAAGGGGGAGACTGTGAGAGTATTAGAATGGATATTTACCGGAATGCAACCAAAGACTACAATTCAAGATAACGACACGTTTGATTGGAATGTGCTAGATTGAATTTATAGCTGTTACTGCTGTTTAGCTATTAATTCGCAGGCTCTTGTGCTTGCCATGGGGCTTGCTTGCCTTAATGTGTATTAGAGTCTTGTGCTCGTTAGTGGCTGCTTTTTTGCTCTTGCTGCTTGCTGTACTGCTGCACTGCTGATCGTCTTACTGTGCTGTGCCTGGGAACATTCTGATAACAGCAATGGGGATGCGCCTGGGCCGGCAGATGGCCAGGGCATCGCTGCTGCTTCTGTGCTGCTGTGCTGGACAGGCTGGAACTGCAGCGTGAACTCGAATCGAAGGGACTGTGACCTGTGGCTGAGTCCATGCGGGACAGGACGCCCCGAGGCGTCTGTGACTGTGGATAAGCCCATGCCCAAGCAGCAGGAACCACCTGAACCAACGGAGGACAAACTTTACAAGAAGCAGCGCAAGTGCAGCAGTGACCCGACCTGAGCCAACTTTGGTGCCCAGTAACTCCACGCAACGCACCACCTCTGCTGACCTGAGTGACCACCATAACAGATGGAGCCCAAAGTCATGGACTAAATGAACGCAGTGGACATTTTGTGTACATTTATGGATATTTTATGGACATTTTACAGGGGATTGTGCGGGCCTGTCCTACGTGTAGCCACCATGGGCCTGGTCTCGGAATTGGCGTGAATCCCAGGGGACTCGAGGCCAGAGAATTGTGGCAAGTGGATGTGACTCACGTTGCTGACTTTGGCAGACTGAGACATATACATGTTACGATTGACACCTATAGCAAATTTATATGGGCCACGGCACAAACAGGAGAACGAGCACTCCACGTAATGCGACATTTGACTAGTTGTTTTGCAGTTATGGGAGTGCCACAAACGATAAAAACTGACAATGGCCCTGCATACATAAGCGCCAAAGTGAAACGTTTTTTCCAAACATGGGGAGTGCGACATACTGCTGGTATTCCGCACTCACCCACGGGACAAGCTATCATTGAAAGGGCGCATCAAACGCTGAAACAATATTTGCAAAAATTTAGGGAAATCTCAGATGTACAAGAAAGACTTGTTAAGACTCTTTTTGTGCTAAATCATTTATGTATTTTTGCAGATCAGAAAGAGCCACCAGCATGGGTGCATGGTTATCCTAAAGAAAATAAGGATGACAAGCCAGTTTTCGTTATGTATAGAGATCCAGCAACCGGACTGTGGAAAGGTCCAGCAGAAGTGAAGTATATGGGTAGAGGTTATATGTGTGTACTTACTCCCACAGGGCCGAAGTGGATTCCAAGCCGCTGGACCAAAGCTGCTGTTGCTGATGATGATCAATGCAGCTCTGTCTGTACTGATCCCAGCGATGCCGTTGCCCAGCCGTGCGAACTTATGGGTGGCGTGGGCGAATAAAACTGGGACGACAGACTTTTGCCTGAGTTCAGCTACGGCAACTGAGCCCTTTAAAACATGTCTGATAGGCTTTCCTGAAATTATTGCCAGAGATTTTGATAATTGGACGTCTGTAACAGTTAATTGTATAAATGTTACTGTAGCAAATTGCTCGGTACAACTAATAAGAGCCCTAAATCACACTCTCCCTTGGGACCCCCAAGAAATTGACCTTTTGGGGTCAGAAAAAACTGGAAATGCAACTGATAATGTTACTACTCAGACATGTTTTGTGTTTGGCAGCTTTAGCCGCTTTGCCGCACAGGCCCAGACCTTTCAGTCATTGATCGGCATAAGCAGCCGCACTGATGATAACAACCCTTTTGTTAATACCACCGGTTGGACTGTTGTTTCACCTTTTACGAAAGGATTCGAAATAGGCCAATATTGTGGGAATTATAACGCTTCCAAAACACTCAGTGCCTATGGACGGAGTATGAAGGGAACCAGTAACTCTTTGTGGAACAATGATATGGCCAAAGCTCTTCCCCCCGGATATTTTTTGATCTGTGGGGATCGAGCATGGCCTGGCATTCCAAAGAACGCCTTTGGAGGGCCTTGTTATGTAGGTAAATTAACTCTGCTCACAGTTAGCCGATAAAGTTGGCTCAATATAACTACAGTAGCGACAAATCGACACAAAAGGTCTATACATCAATTGCAAGCAGATTGTAACGACAATATAGAATTATGGTCAACCACAGCCAATGTATTTGCTTCCCTAGTGCCTAACATAGGCACTGCGCAAGCGCTGGTTTGGTATTTTATTAACAATTATAGTTATAGTAAAAATAGCATATCACTGTATTTTAAATAATGTTGTAAAAATGAACCACAATGTATTGGTGGTCCAAAAAGAAAAAGGGGGAAATGTTGGAGAAAGTTAGCCAGACTAGGCCACGGTGGGAAAATTCTGAGTCATGCTGACAAGGGAGAAAAGAAAGTTATGCTGACCTTGCTCTGTGCAGATAAGCAACTTTGAGAAAGTATAGTATAGGGAAAACAGGATGGAACCCGGACCACGTAGCAGTAACCGAAAGTAGGAGGAATATGATAATGTAATTTTTAGAGCTAAGCCAATGATTGTGAGACAAGTATGCATAAGGTAGAACTTAGTGTATAAATATGTGTAGGGTTTTACAATAAAGTTGAAGCTGGCCTTATCACTCACATTGAGTCGACTGCCTGCCTTCCCTCGCTCGTCGCAATGGGGCACCCTCTCGCTCCCTGCGCTTTTACCTTGGCGGTTTTTGCCGCGGTTTTGCCGCATTAGGAAGGGTCCCCCGGCGCGATCCTCCGCTCCGGAGCCCTTCGCCTCGGTGGCTTCGAAAGAAATGGCGGGTACCCCGCGTTTTAAACTGCCGCCGTCCCTCCCGTCCCCACCCACACTGAGTCAGAGCTGCCGCTCGTCAGGAGCTCGCTCCTCCGGCTCGGGGGTGGGGCTGGGGCACCCTCTCGCTCCCTGCCCTTTTGCCTTGGCGGTTTTTGCCGCGGTTTTGCCGCATTAGGAAGGGTCCCCCGGCGCGATCCTCCGCTCCGGAGCCCTTCGCCTCGGTGGCTTCGAAAGAAATGGCGGCTACCCCGGGTTTTAAACTGCCGCCGTCCCTCCCGTCCCCGCCCACGCTGAGTCAGAGCTGCCGCTCGTCAGGAGCTCGCTCCTCCGGCTCCGGGGTGGGGCACCCTCTCGCTCCCTGCCCTTTTGCCTTGGCGGTTTTTGCCGCGGTTTTGCCGCTTTAGGAAGGGTCCCCCGGCGCGATCCTCCGCTCCGGAGCCCTTCGCCTCGGTGGCTTCGAAAGAAATGGCGGGTACCCCGGGTTTTAAACTGCCGCCGTCCCTCCCGTCCCCGCCCACGCTGAGTCAGAGCTGCCGCTCGTCAGGAGCTCGCTCCTCCGGCTCGGGGGTGGGGCTGGGGCACCCTCTCGCTATCTGCCCTTTTGCCTTGGCGGTTTTTGCCGCGGTTTTGCCGCATTGGGAAGGGTCCCCCGGCGCGATCCTCCGCTCCGGAGCCCTTCGCCTCGGTGGCTTCGAAAGAAATGGCGGGTACCCCGGGTTTTAAACTGCCGCCGTCCCTCCCGTCCCCGCCCACGCTGAGTCAGAGCTGCCGCTCGTCAGGACCTCGCTCCTCCGGCTCGGGGGTGGGGCTGGGGCACCCTCTCGCTATCTGCCCTTTTGCCTTGGCGGTTTTTGCCGCGGTTTTGCCGCTTTAGGAAGGGTCCCCCGGCGCGATCCTCCGCTCCGGAGCCCTTCGCCTCGGTGGCTTCGAAAGAAATGGCGGGTACCCCGCGTTTTAAACTGCCGCCGTCCCTCCCGTCCCCGCCCACGCTGAGTCACAGCTGCCGCTCGTCAGGAGCTCGCTCCTCCGGCTCCGGGGTGGGGCTGGGGCACCCTCTCGCTCCCTGCCCTTTTGCCTTGGCGGTTTTTGCCGCGGTTTTGCCGCTTTAGGAAGGGTCCCCCGGCGCGATCCTCCGCTCCGGAGCCCTTCGCCTCGGTGGCTTCGAATGAAATGGCGGGTACCCCGGGTTTTAAACTGCCGCCGTCCCTCCCGTCCCCGCCCACGCTGAGTCAGAGCTGCCGCTCGTCAGGAGCTCGCTCCTCCGGCTCCGGGGTGGGGCTGGGGCACCCTCTCGCTCCCTGCCCTTTTGCCTTGGCGGTTTTTGCCGCGGTTTTGCCGCTTTAGGAAGGGTCCCCCGGCGCGATCCTCCGCTCCGGAGCCCTTCGCCTCGGTGGCTTCGAATGAAATGGCGGGTACCCCGGGTTTTAAACTGCCGCCGTCCCTCCCGTCCCCGCCCACGCTGAGTCAGAGCTGCCGCTCGTCAGGAGCTCGCTCCTCCGGCTCCGGGGTGGGGCTGGGGCACCCTCTCGCTCCCTGCCCTTTTGCCTTGGCGGTTTTTGCCGCGGTTTTGCCGCTTTAGGAAGGGTCCCCCGGCGCGATCCTCCGCTCCGGAGCCCTTCGCCTCGGTGGCTTCGAATGAAATGGCGGGTACCCCGGGTTTTAAACTGCCGCCGTCCCTCCCGTCCCCGCCCACGCTGAGTCAGAGCTGCCGCTCGTCAGGAGCTCGCTCCTCCGGCTCGGGGGTGGGGCTGGGGCACCCTCTCGCTATCTGCCCTTTTGCCTTGGCGGTTTTTGCCGCTTTAGGAAGGGTCCGCCGGCGCGATCCTCCGCTCCGGAGCCCTTCGCCTCGGTGGCTTCGAATGAAATGGCGGGTACCCCGGGTTTTAAACTGCCGCCGTCCCTCCCGTCCCCGCCCACGCTGAGTCACAGCTGCCGCTCGTCAGGAGCTCGCTCCTCCGGCTCCGGGGTGGGGCACCCTCTCGCTATCTGCCCTTTTGCCTTGGCGGTTTTTGCCGCGGTTTTGCCGCATTGGGAAGGGTCCCCCGGCGCGATCCTCCGCTCCGGAGCCCTTCGCCTCGGTGGCTTCGAAAGAAATGGCGGCTACCCCGGGTTTTAAACTGCCGCCGTCCCTCCCGTCCCCGCCCACGCTGAGTCAGAGCTGCCGCTCGTCAGGAGCTCGCTCCTCCGGCTCGGGGGTGGGGCTGGGGCACCCTCTCGCTATCTGCCCTTTTGCCTTGGCGGTTTTTGCCGCGGTTTTGCCGCTTTAGGAAGGGTCCCCCGGCGCGATCCTCCGCTCCGGAGCCCTTCGCCTCGGTGGCTTCGAAAGAAATGGCGGGTACCCCGCGTTTTAAACTGCCGCCGTCCCTCCCGTCCCCGCCCACGCTGAGTCAGAGCTGCCGCTCGTCAGGAGCTCGCTCCTCCGGCTCCGGGGTGGGGCTGGGGCACCCTCTCGCTCCCTGCCCTTTTGCCTTGGCGGTTTTTGCCGCGGTTTTGCCGCTTTAGGAAGGGTCCCCCGGCGCGATCCTCCGCTCCGGAGCCCTTCGCCTCGGTGGCTTCGAATGAAATGGCGGGTACCCCGGGTTTTAAACCGCCGCCGTCCCTCCCGTCCCCGCCCACGCTGAGTCAGAGCTGCCGCTCGTCAGGAGCTCGCTCCTCCGGCTCCGGGGTGGGGCTGGGGCACCCTCTCGCTCCCTGCCCTTTTGCCTTGGCGGTTTTTGCCGCGGTTTTGCCGCTTTAGGAAGGGTCCCCCGGCGCGATCCTCCGCTCCGGAGCCCTTCGCCTCGGTGGCTTCGAATGAAATGGCGGGTACCCCGGGTTTTAAACTGCCGCCGTCCCTCCCGTCCCCGCCCACGCTGAGTCAGAGCTGCCGCTCGTCAGGAGCTCGCTCCTCCGGCTCCGGGGTGGGGCTGGGGCACCCTCTCGCTCCCTGCCCTTTTGCCTTGGCGGTTTTTGCCGCGGTTTTGCCGCTTTAGGAAGGGTCCCCCGGCGCGATCCTCCGCTCCGGAGCCCTTCGCCTCGGTGGCTTCGAATGAAATGGCGGGTACCCCGGGTTTTAAACTGCCGCCGTCCCTCCCGTCCCCGCCCACGCTGAGTCAGAGCTGCCGCTCGTCAGGAGCTCGCTCCTCCGGCTCGGGGGTGGGGCTGGGGCACCCTCTCGCTATCTGCCCTTTTGCCTTGGCGGTTTTTGCCGCTTTAGGAAGGGTCCGCCGGCGCGATCCTCCGCTCCGGAGCCCTTCGCCTCGGTGGCTTCGAATGAAATGGCGGGTACCCCGGGTTTTAAACTGCCGCCGTCCCTCCCGTCCCCGCCCACGCTGAGTCACAGCTGCCGCTCGTCAGGAGCTCGCTCCTCCGGCTCCGGGGTGGGGCACCCTCTCGCTATCTGCCCTTTTGCCTTGGCGGTTTTTGCCGCGGTTTTGCCGCATTGGGAAGGGTCCCCCGGCGCGATCCTCCGCTCCGGAGCCCTTCGCCTCGGTGGCTTCGAAAGAAATGGCGGCTACCCCGGGTTTTAAACTGCCGCCGTCCCTCCCGTCCCCGCCCACGCTGAGTCAGAGCTGCCGCTCGTCAGGAGCTCGCTCCTCCGGCTCGGGGGTGGGGCTGGGGCACCCTCTCGCTCCCTGCCCTTTTGCCTTCGCGGTTTTTGCCGCGGTTTTGCCGCATTAGGAAGGGTCCCCCGGCGCGATCCTCCGCTCCGGAGCCCTTCGCCTCGGTGGCTTCGAAAGAAATGGCGGGTACCCCGGGTTTTAAACTGCCGCCGTCCCTCCCGTCCCCGCCCACGCTGAGTCAGAGCTGCCGCTCGTCAGGAGCTCGCTCCTCCGGCTCGGGGGTGGGGCTGGGGCACCCTCTCCCTATCTGCCCTTTTGCCTTGGCGGTTTTTGCCGCGGTTTTGCCGCTTTAGGAAGGGTCCCCCGGCGCGATCCTCCGCTCCGGAGCCCTTCGCCTCGGTGGCTTCGAAAGAAATGGCGGCTACCCCGGGTTTTAAACTGCCGCCGTCCCTCCCGTCCCCGCCCACGCTGTGTCAGAGCTGCCGCTCGTCAGGAGCTCGCTCCTCCGACTGCGGGATGGGGCACCCTCTCGCTCCCTGCGCTTTTACCTTGGCGGTTTTTGCCGCGGTTTTGCCGCATTAGGAAGGGTCCCCCGGCGCGATCCTTCGCTCCGGAGCCCTTCGCCTCGGTGGCTTCGAAAGAAATGGCGGGTACCCCGGGTTTTAAACTGCCGCCGTCCCTCCCGTCCCCACCCACGCTGAGTCAGAGCTGCCGCTCGTCAGGAGCTCGCTCCTCCGGCTCGGGGGTGGGGCTGGGGCACCCTCTCGCTCCCTGCCCTTTTGCCTTGGCGGTTTTTGCCGCGGTTTTGCCACATTAGGAAGGGTCCCCCGGCGCGATCCTCCGCTCCGGAGCCCTTCGCCTCGGTGGCTTCGAATGAAATGGCGGGTACCCCGGGTTTTAAACTGCCGCCGTCCCTCCCGTCCCCGCCCACGCTGAGTCAGAGCTGCCGCTCGTCAGGAACTCGCTCCTCCGGCTCGGGGGTGGGGCTGGGGCATCCTCTCGCTCCCTGCCCTTTTGCCTTGGCGGTTTTTGCCGCGGTTTTGCCGCATTGGGAAGGGTCCCCCGGCGCGATCCTCCGCTCCGGAGCCCTTCGCCTCGGTGGCTTCGAATGAAATGGCGGGTACCCCGGGTTTTAAACTGCCGCCGTCCCTCCCGTCCCCGCCCACGCTGAGTCAGAGCTGCCGCTCGTCAGGAGCTCGCTCCTCCGGCTCCGGGGTGGGGCTGGGGCACCCTCTCGCTCCCTGCCCTTTTGCCTTGGCGGTTTTTGCCGCGGTTTTGCCGCTTTAGGAAGGGTCCCCCGGCGCGATCCTCCGCTCCGGAGCCCTTCGCCTCGGTGGCTTCGAAAGAAATGGCGGGTACCCCGGGTTTTAAACTGCCGCCGTCCCTCCCGTCCCCGCCCACGCTGAGTCAGAGCTGCCGCTCGTCAGGAGCTCGCTCCTCCGGCTCGGGGGTGGGGCTGGGGCACCCTCTCGCTCCCTGCCCTTTTGCCTTGGCGGTTTTTGCCGCGGTTTTGCCACATTAGGAAGGGTCCCCCGGCGCGATCCTCCGCTCCGGAGCCCTTCGCCTCGGTGGCTTCGAATGAAATGGCGGGTACCCCGGGTTTTAAACTGCCGCCGTCCCTCCCGTCCCCGCCCACGCTGAGTCAGAGCTGCCGCTCGTCAGGAACTCGCTCCTCCGGCTCGGGGGTGGGGCTGGGGCATCCTCTCGCTCCCTGCCCTTTTGCCTTGGCGGTTTTTGCCGCGGTTTTGCCGCTTTAGGAAGGGTCCCCCGGCGCGATCCTCCGCTCCGGAGCCCTTCGCCTCGGTGGCTTCGAATGAAATGGCGGCTACCCCGGGTTTTAAACTGCCGCCGTCCCTCCCGTCCTCGCCCACGCTGAGTCAGAGCTGCCGCTCGTCAGGAGCTCGCTCCTCCGGCTCCGGGGTGGGGCTGGGGCACCCTCTCGCTATCTGCCCTTTTGCCTTGGCGGTTTTTGCCGCGGTTTTGCCGCTTTAGGAAGGGTCCCCCGGCGCGATCCTCCGCTCCGGAGCCCTTCGCCTCGGTGGCTTCGAATGAAATGGCGGGTACCCCGGGTTTTAAACTGCCGCCGTCCCTCCCGTCCTCGCCCACGCTGAGTCAGAGCTGCCGCTCGTCAGGAGCTCGCTCCTCCGGCTCCGGGATGGGGCACCCTCTCGCTCCCTGCCCTTTTGCCTTGGCGGTTTTTGCCGCGGTTTTGCCGCATTAGGAAGGGTCCCCCGGCGCGATCCTCCGCTCCGGAGCCCTTCGCCTCGGTGGCTTCGAAAGAAATGGCGGCTACCCCGGGTTTTAAACTGCCGCCGTCCCTCCCGTCCCCGCCCACGCTGAGTCAGAGCTGCCGCTCGTCAGGAACTCGCTCCTCCGGCTCGGGGGTGGGGCTGGGGCACCCTCTCGCTCCCTGCCCTTTTGCCTTGGCGGTTTTTGCCGCGGTTTTGCCGCTTTAGGAAGGGTCCCCCGGCGCGATCCTCCGCTCCGGAGCCCTTTGCCTCGGTGGCTTCGAAAGAAATGGCGGCTACCCCGGGTTTTAAACTGCCGCCGTCCCTCCCGTCCCCGCCCACGCTGAGTCAGAGCTGCCGCTCGTCAGGAGCTCGCTCCTCCGACTCCGGGATGGGGTGTTGGAGAAAGTTAGCCAGACTAGGCCGCCGTGGGAAAATTCTGAGTCATGCTGACAAGGGAGAAAAGAAAGTTATGCTGACCTTGCTCTGTGCAGATAAGCAACTTTGAGAAAGTATAGTATAGGGAAAACAGGATGGAACCCGGACCACGTAGCAGTAACCGAAAGTAGGAGGAATATGATAATGTAATTTTTAGAGCTAAGCCAATGATTGTGAGACAAGTATGCATAAGGTAGAACTTAGTGTATAAATATGTGTAGGGTTTTACAATAAAGTTGAAGCTGGCCTTATCACTCACATTGAGTCGACTGCCTGCCTTTCCTCGCTCGTCGCAAGTGGCGCCCGAACAGGGACCCCCCATCCCTGTTTTCCACCGGACAGCGAGATCGGAGAAGCACTGGTAGCAGCGACCAGGGAGCAGAAGATCAGTAGACGCTGTCGCGGCGTGCCTGATCCGTGCTTGAACCCAGGATAATTAAGAAGGGGTTCGCCGTCCGATAGAAGGCTACCCGTGGGAAAAGGCTGCAAACGACCGGATAATTAAGAGGGTCAGGAGAAGCGCACAATGGAAGTAGAGGTAGCCTTCGATATTTTAAAATGCTTTTTAGAAAAGCGGGGAGTAAGCCAATTAAAAGACCTGGCTGGTTTAATTGCGTTAGGGAAAGCGAAAGGGTTTTTTAAAGACCCTGAAAGTATGTTTGAAGTAGACGAGTGGCGTTCTTATGGAGATTGTTTGTGGGATCTAGTAATTGATGATGATAAATCAGCAAGAAAATTAATGAAATCTTGGAGAGAAGTTATTAATTGTATAAAAAGATATAAAACTGAAAGGCGAATAGCTACAGCCACCTCAGATCGGCTTGAGCAGTCCGATCCTGCCGCTGGACGTCTCACAGCAGGGGGTGACTACTTTTCACCTCCGCCTTCGGGAATTCCTGTTCCCGTTGGTCGCCGACCCTCTCGTCCCCCTCCTGATCCGCCGACAGAAAGGGCTTATCCCTCCGCACCGCCGGGGGAAAGGGAGGGGGAGGGTCCAAGTGAAAATGAGAGGGTAGACGGTGGCGGACAGGAGACTGCTCAAGCTGAAAGTCTTCTAAAGGCCTCACCCCCCCCACCCCCCCACCCCTCACCCCCCCCCACCCCCACCCCCCCCACCCCCCCCACCCCCCACCCCCCCACCCCCCCCCCCGTCCCAAGCTTATCAACAGCCGCGTTTAGTGCGGGTTGGTTGGGACAAAATAGCACGAGAAGCTGTTGAACAAAAAGATTTTGATTTATTAGATCAAATTAGCCCTCAAGCCTTCCCGGTAATCTACCAGGTAGATAACGCGGGGGCTATGACTGGGGTGCATCAGGCCCTAGATTGGAAAATATTAAATCAATTGCGAAACACAGTGTGCAAGGCAAATGCTAAACTATATCTGGGGTAGCGGAATGCTATGTCCAGAAGATATTAAGAACATAATGAGGCTTATTTTGAAGCAATCACAACAATTACTTTGGCAAGCTCACTGGCAAAGACTTTGTGAAATATCTGCGCGCTCGCCCCGAGCCCCAAATGATCGTTTAGCTGGAGTAACTGTAGAACAACTAATGGGTATAGGTCCTTTTGCCTCTGTAGAAATGCAGATGCAAACTGGCCCAGACGTGTTGTTAGAATCTATGAAATTAGCACGAGAAGCCTTGCAGAAAGTTAAAACTACACCAGCTCCTCCCTCATATATGTCAATTAAACAAGGAAGAGAGGAGCCTTTTGCATCTTTTGTAGAAAGAGTCACAGACGCTATTGACCACGCAGATATGGCAGATTTTATGAAAGGACCTTTGCTGAGACAGTGTGTATTAGAGAATTGTAATACTTATACGAAGGGCATCCTTGTCACCTTACCCTTAGACGCCACCATAGAAGTCATGTTAGAGTGAATGAGTAGAGTTCCTGTAGGAGCTCAAGCCATGTTAGTTGAAACAACCAGAGAACTAGGGGAAAAATTACTCAAGGCGCAGGGACAGGCGTTTGCAGCTCTTGCCCCACTGAAGCCTCCGGATGCCCACCAAAGTAAGACGACTGGCCGACGAGAGTATAAGTGCTTCCGATGTGGCTACCCAGGACATCTGCGTCGACAATGTCGGGAGCTGCCAGAACTGTCAAATGAATAATCATAATACTACGGTCTGCCGGCATTCGGGAAACGGGAAACCGAGCGCCAAGAGCCGCAGCGCGCCGACACCAATCGCAGCTCCGGTCACCTTCAGGCCAACGGCAGCCCCCAACCAAACGACAGTGCAGAGATACCAGACGCCATTGCCCAGCTTCGACCAGCAACCCAACTTCGACCAGCAACCAGGGGGAGCCTCGGACTGGATCTGGCAACAGCAGTAGATGTCACGCTAATTGACGACCGGCCGCGAAAAATTGCTACAGGAATTAAAGGGCCCATAGTTATCAATGGACAATCTCATGGAGCGTTGTTGTTGGGGCGATCATCCAGTGGTCTCTAAGGACTTTTTATATTACGAGGACTTATCGATTGTGATTCAAAAACTCAGTACCCACATCGTTGACCGAGCAGTGGATCGTATTGACCCTGACTTACCTGTGGACTTAACCGTTTTGCACGGCCCCACACATTTTATTGGTGCACTCACGCAGTGCAAAAAGAAAAAGGGGGAGACTGTGAGAGTATTAGAATGGATATTTACCGGAATGCAACCAAAGACTACAATTCAAGATAACGACACGTTTGATTGGAATGTGCTAGATTGAATTTATAGCTGTTACTGCTGTTTAGCTATTAATTCGCAGGCTCTTGTGCTTGCCATGGGGCTTGCTTGCCTTAATGTGTATTAGAGTCTTGTGCTCGTTAGTGGCTGCTTTTTTGCTCTTGCTGCTTGCTGTACTGCTGCACTGCTGATCGTCTTACTGTGCTGTGCCTGGGAACATTCTGATAACAGCAATGGGGATGCGCCTGGGCCGGCAGATGGCCAGGGCATCGCTGCTGCTTCTGTGCTGCTGTGCTGGACAGGCTGGAACTGCAGCGTGAACTCGAATCGAAGGGACTGTGACCTGTGGCTGAGTCCATGCGGGACAGGACGCCCCGAGGCGTCTGTGACTGTGGATAAGCCCATGCCCAAGCAGCAGGAACCACCTGAACCAACGGAGGACAAACTTTACAAGAAGCAGCGCAAGTGCAGCAGTGACCCGACCTGAGCCAACTTTGGTGCCCAGTAACTCCACGCAACGCACCACCTCTGCTGACCTGAGTGACCACCATAACAGATGGAGCCCAAAGTCATGGACTAAATGAACGCAGTGGACATTTTGTGTACATTTATGGATATTTTATGGACATTTTACAGGGGATTGTGCGGGCCTGTCCTACGTGTAGCCACCATGGGCCTGGTCTCGGAATTGGCGTGAATCCCAGGGGACTCGAGGCCAGAGAATTGTGGCAAGTGGATGTGACTCACGTTGCTGACTTTGGCAGACTGAGACATATACATGTTACGATTGACACCTATAGCAAATTTATATGGGCCACGGCACAAACAGGAGAACGAGCACTCCACGTAATGCGACATTTGACTAGTTGTTTTGCAGTTATGGGAGTGCCACAAACGATAAAAACTGACAATGGCCCTGCATACATAAGCGCCAAAGTGAAACGTTTTTTCCAAACATGGGGAGTGCGACATACTGCTGGTATTCCGCACTCACCCACGGGACAAGCTATCATTGAAAGGGCGCATCAAACGCTGAAACAATATTTGCAAAAATTTAGGGAAATCTCAGATGTACAAGAAAGACTTGTTAAGACTCTTTTTGTGCTAAATCATTTATGTATTTTTGCAGATCAGAAAGAGCCACCAGCATGGGTGCATGGTTATCCTAAAGAAAATAAGGATGACAAGCCAGTTTTCGTTATGTATAGAGATCCAGCAACCGGACTGTGGAAAGGTCCAGCAGAAGTGAAGTATATGGGTAGAGGTTATATGTGTGTACTTACTCCCACAGGGCCGAAGTGGATTCCAAGCCGCTGGACCAAAGCTGCTGTTGCTGATGATGATCAATGCAGCTCTGTCTGTACTGATCCCAGCGATGCCGTTGCCCAGCCGTGCGAACTTATGGGTGGCGTGGGCGAATAAAACTGGGACGACAGACTTTTGCCTGAGTTCAGCTACGGCAACTGAGCCCTTTAAAACATGTCTGATAGGCTTTCCTGAAATTATTGCCAGAGATTTTGATAATTGGACGTCTGTAACAGTTAATTGTATAAATGTTACTGTAGCAAATTGCTCGGTACAACTAATAAGAGCCCTAAATCACACTCTCCCTTGGGACCCCCAAGAAATTGACCTTTTGGGGTCAGAAAAAACTGGAAATGCAACTGATAATGTTACTACTCAGACATGTTTTGTGTTTGGCAGCTTTAGCCGCTTTGCCGCACAGGCCCAGACCTTTCAGTCATTGATCGGCATAAGCAGCCGCACTGATGATAACAACCCTTTTGTTAATACCACCGGTTGGACTGTTGTTTCACCTTTTACGAAAGGATTCGAAATAGGCCAATATTGTGGGAATTATAACGCTTCCAAAACACTCAGTGCCTATGGACGGAGTATGAAGGGAACCAGTAACTCTTTGTGGAACAATGATATGGCCAAAGCTCTTCCCCCCGGATATTTTTTGATCTGTGGGGATCGAGCATGGCCTGGCATTCCAAAGAACGCCTTTGGAGGGCCTTGTTATGTAGGTAAATTAACTCTGCTCACAGTTAGCCGATAAAGTTGGCTCAATATAACTACAGTAGCGACAAATCGACACAAAAGGTCTATACATCAATTGCAAGCAGATTGTAACGACAATATAGAATTATGGTCAACCACAGCCAATGTATTTGCTTCCCTAGTGCCTAACATAGGCACTGCGCAAGCGCTGGTTTGGTATTTTATTAACAATTATAGTTATAGTAAAAATAGCATATCACTGTATTTTAAATAATGTTGTAAAAATGAACCACAATGTATTGGTGGTCCAAAAAGAAAAAGGGGGAAATGTTGGAGAAAGTTAGCCAGACTAGGCCACGGTGGGAAAATTCTGAGTCATGCTGACAAGGGAGAAAAGAAAGTTATGCTGACCTTGCTCTGTGCAGATAAGCAACTTTGAGAAAGTATAGTATAGGGAAAACAGGATGGAACCCGGACCACGTAGCAGTAACCGAAAGTAGGAGGAATATGATAATGTAATTTTTAGAGCTAAGCCAATGATTGTGAGACAAGTATGCATAAGGTAGAACTTAGTGTATAAATATGTGTAGGGTTTTACAATAAAGTTGAAGCTGGCCTTATCACTCACATTGAGTCGACTGCCTGCCTTCCCTCGCTCGTCGCAATGGGGCACCCTCTCGCTCCCTGCGCTTTTACCTTGGCGGTTTTTGCCGCGGTTTTGCCGCATTAGGAAGGGTCCCCCGGCGCGATCCTTCGCTCCGGAGCCCTTCGCCTCGGTGGCTTCGAAAGAAATGGCGGGTACCCCGGGTTTTAAACTGCCGCCGTCCCTCCCGTCCCCACCCACGCTGAGTCAGAGCTGCCGCTCGTCAGGAGCTCGCTCCTCCGGCTCGGGGGTGGGGCTGGGGCACCCTCTCGCTCCCTGCCCTTTTGCCTTGGCGGTTTTTGCCGCGGTTTTGCCGCATTAGGAAGGGTCCCCCGGCGCGATCCTCCGCTCCGGAGCCCTTCGCCTCGGTGGCTTCGAAAGAAATGGCGGCTACCCCGGGTTTTAAACTGCCGCCGTCCCTCCCGTCCCCGCCCACGCTGAGTCAGAGCTGCCGCTCGTCAGGAGCTCGCTCCTCCGGCTCGGGGGTGGGGCTGGGGCACCCTCTCGCTATCTGCCCTTTTGCCTTGGCGGTTTTTGCCGCGGTTTTGCCGCTTTAGGAAGGGTCCCCCGGCGCGATCCTTCGCTCCGGAGCCCTTCGCCTCAGTGGCTTCGAATGAAATGGCGGGTACCCCGGGTTTTAAACTGCCGCCGTCCCTCCCGTCCCCGCCCACGCTGAGTCAGAGCTGCCGCTCGTCAGGAGCTCGCTCCTCCGGCTCCGGGGTGGGGCTGGGGCACCCTCTCGCTATCTGCCCTTTTGCCTTGGCGGTTTTTGCCGCGGTTTTGCCGCTTTAGGAAGGGTCCCCCGGCGCGATCCTCCGCTCCGGAGCCCTTCGCCTCGGTGGCTTCGAATGAAATGGCGGGTACCCCGGGTTTTAAACTGCCGCCGTCCCTCCCGTCCTCGCCCACGCTGAGTCAGAGCTGCCGCTCGTCAGGAGCTCGCTCCTCCGGCTCGGGGGTGGGGCTGGGGCACCCTCTCGCTATCTGCCCTTTTGCCTTGGCGGTTTTTGCCGCGGTTTTGCCGGTTATGGATGGGAATCAGGGAATCTCGGTTTGTGCGATATTCCCGCCGGTGCACCGTTGTCGTAGTGATTGGTACCTGCTGTTCTTCGACCCTCAGCACCTTGAAAGAGAGACATAGTAATGTTTTTCTTTTTCTCCTTAATCTTTCTATTCTCACTGGAAATAAGGCTATAAAAAGATTTTAAGGCACTAAACCAAGCAAAGCATACTTCTGCAAGAAAAATCTTATGATCCAAAATTTATATTGGTTCACATGTTTATCAGTAAATGTGTATCTCTGTAACAGAAACAAAGAGGAGAAAAAGATGATGGAATTTGCATCTCCCTGAAGAGTAGAAGAGATCTTAATGCTGTGAAAGATTTAGAGTGGATATGGCAATTTGGTCTTTGACTTTCTCTTGAGAAACCTTTGTTTTAAGAGAACAAAAATGGAGGCAAGGATATGGTAGTGATTGTTAAAAAGCAAAAATTTTAGGGAAATTGTAATTTAGATGCAAGACAAGCATCTTTTTTTTCACCAAACAGAAAACCATTTTAAAGAATGGGAATTTAGAATGAGCTTCAACTGCAAAACATCAGTTAGAGCTTTGCCTGAGCCAGGTAACTGTGAGCGTAGTTATTCTCCTACCCTTGCAGTTATTCACTATGTTTTTGTACATTCTGGTCTGAAGTGCTTTCTGTCATTAAGCTTTGATTCCTTCCTTTGAAAGTTTCACATTGAAAGATTTAGGCAACATGTATTTAATATTCAACTGATTTTTCTCAGCCCATTCCTACATTATAATTTACAATTATTCTTTCCCTGTAATGATCTGTAGACTTCCTCTCCACCATCTGTCTTTACTATTCGCATGCTGGTCAGTATTTTTTTCCACCAAGATTCAAGTAAAGGCAGTATAGAAAACTGAACCCACAGTCATTACTTGGCAAAATTAGTACATATTTACCTCTTCATATTTTCCTCCTCTTTTAAAAAATTTTTAAATTTGGCTTTTCTGTAATTGTAAAAATAGAAGAATGAGAACTTTATCAACTGTGTCAATTAAGTATTAACAAGCAAAAAACCGAAAGGGGAAATTACAACTATTTGGATGAATGAAAACATTTCATCTATTCTCTCATAACAGTTATAGATCCATCTACAAGGTTATTGTTCTGGCAATAACTAGGACTACATGTTAGGATGAAAACTGCCCAGAATCTGACAATAGATTCACCTCTCCACACAATAAATTTCTCTTTGAGTGATTTATTCTATTAAACTCAGAACTAGGGAAAATTTCTAATGATTTGCATCTATTTTATGTAGGAATCATGAACGAGAAATGGAACAGCTCTCCAGCTACATTTTCTACCCTATATCTTGGGCCTTTTACCTTATCTACCTCTATGTGGGCCGAATACGGTTTTATTAATGCCAGAAACATTGACAAGCAGAAAGGAATGTGAGAGGTATGTCAAGAGGAAATGACAATAATACAACTTTGCGATTATGGACTCTTTGCCTTGCCCAAGCAACAATGACTTTTCACCTAAGAAGGTTAAATTTTCAATTGCAATAATTAGAAATCATAATTCTTTCATTATCAACAGTTATTCTCTGGGTCGTGATGGGTTAACCTTGGCTGGATGCCAGGTGCACACCAAGCTGCTCTATCACTCCCCCTCCTCAGCTGGACAGGGGAGAGAAAATATGATGAAAGGCTCATGGATCGAGATAAGGACAGGGAGATCACTCACCAATTACTATCACGGGCAAAACAGACTTGACTCGGGGAAATTAATTTAATTTATTGCCAATAAAAAGTCAGAGTAGGGTAATGAGAAATAAAAACAATTCTTAAAACACCTTCCCCCCACCCCTCCCTTCCTCCCATACTCAACTTCACTCCTGAATTCTCTACCTCTTCCCGAGCGGCGCATGGGAACAGGGAATGGGGGTTGCGGTCAGTTCATCACACGTTGTCTCTGCTGCTCCTTCCTCCTCACTGTCTTCCCCTGCTCCAGCGTGGGGTCCCACACATGGGAGACAGTCCTCCACAAACTTCTCCAATGTGAGTCCTTCCCATGGGCTGCAGTTCTTCACGAACTGCTCCAGCATGGGTCCTTTCCACGGGGTGCAGTCCTTCAGGAACGGGCTGCTCCAGCGTGGGCTCCTCTCCATGGGGTCACAGGTCCTGCCAGGAGCCTGCTCCAGCGCAGGCTCTCCACAGGGTCACAGCCTCCTTCAGGCGCATCCACCTGCTCCAGTGTGGGGTCCTCCATGGGCTGCAGGTGGATATCTGCTCCACCGTGGATCTCCATGGGCTGCAGGGGGACAGCCTGCTTCACCATGGTCTTCACCACAGGCTGCAGGGGAATCTCTGCTCCGGTGCCTGGAGCACCTCCTCCCCCTCCTTCTTCAATGACCTTGGTGTCTGCAGAGTTGTTTCTCTCACATATTCTCACTCCTCTATCTTCCAGCTGCTGTTGCACAGCAGTTTTTCCCCCTTCTTAAATATGTTATGACAGAGGTGCTACCACCGTCGCTGATTGGCTCATCTTTGGCCAGTGGCAGGTCCGTCTTGGAGCCAGCTGGCACTGGCTCTATCGGACATGGGGGAAGCTTCTGGCATCTTCTCACAGAAGCCACCCCTGTAGCCCCCCCGCTACCAAAACCTTGCCATGCAAACCCAATAGAGTCGTTTATATACCTAGTATGAGCTGTGCAAACTGGATGTGCCAGGAAGCATATCTATAACAGAGTACTGCCAATCTTAGTCCATGTTACAACCTCTTAGCAAGGTGTTTTTTCTTTGTAGGTGTGCAAACAGGAAAATTTTTTCCTAGAAAGTATGCTTGGACCAAACACTTTGCAACATCGCATACTTCCTTTGTACAGATAGGTTGCAGTGACCTTCTTTGCTGTTTGGCAGGGACAATAAAAAGACAAGGTTTTGTATGTTAGAATGCTTGAATTCTTGCTAAATTTCTTTTTGTTAAGTAAAGAGCTGCAAGATTAAGTCATAATAATCACATTTTTATAATTATTTAAAATAAATGTTCTTGCAATTTTGATAATGAAATTATGCTTAGCTAGTAAAAAATATACTTTAGTTTATTAGAGGATTTGATTAAGAAATGCTTAGAAAATGCATATGAAAAAGCATTGTAGATAAATCTAAAATAAATCAGCCAGTATTCAAGCAGGTGTAAGAACTTTTCCTGGAGTTACGTTTCCAGATACCAGGCCATCCCCTGTGCTGACCATGCAGTGGTAAGAATACATAAGCCCCAAACCTGCATATTTTATCAGTAAGGAGTTACTTGATTGCTGTTTATGTAAGCCATAGACTTTCTATACTAATTTTAGTTCAGTAGTCAGAATTGAATCTATAAAAAATAAGCAGCATTTAACAGATTTTATTGAATGAACATATGAAGAAGCAGTAGACTTCCATGAGTAACTTCAAATAAATATAAAAAAGAGCAGTCATCACAGAATTTGGCAATCAGTTTTGACCATTCTGTTTAAATAATGATGGGAGGTTTGCTTTGGTTTTATTATATTGCCAAAAATCACTTATTAGATCCAGCAGTTACAAAACAGTTTAGTGCCAGTAATGATTTTACTTCTGATTTCATACGGGCTCAGTGCACTCCAAGAAGCTCAACACTTACATGATAACATGGAAATTTCTTTAAGCGTTATTCTATTACACTGAATATGTTACAGTTACATTTATTTAGAAAATAAATGATAGTTCAGGCTTTTCCCTTAAGCAAAGAAATCTAGTGGGAAGTAATATCTCAGGTGAAAAAAAACTTCAGATCTTCCTTAGGTGAGTCTTTGCATGATGTTCTCAGGTATGATATATAGTTATTTTGCACGCTTTGCTGCCTGACAGTTCCAGAGGTCTTGAAAAACCAGTAAAGTAGATAAATCCTATTTCTGCAAGGTAAGTATGGCATTACCTGTCTGTGCCAGCATAAACCAAATTTGGCTTATACACCAACAAACCCGACGCACGGGGTGGAGACCCTCACTTCCTTTGTTCATGCTAATCAATGTGGTAACTACAGTACATTCTGCACCATACACGTTTCTCAGTTGTGGGTGCAATCTACTGTAACAACAATTATAAGGGAAAGCAATAAAGGCACCTTGCCCACTGAAACTCAAAAGGCAATTTGGGATAATGCAACTAAATTTGAAAGGGAATTCCAATCCTGATGGCATTTAGTTAATTTCACTTATAACCCCACTGATAACAAAGTGACAGCTTTTGTCTTGACAATACTCAATGCTTCGGTATACACCACATATCCAATCATTGCGCTAGGATTGAACCACAACGGAACTGTACTCTATCCACTAGAACATAGAGTATGGGCCCAACAAAATAAAAACAAATGGCAAACTATTGATGTAGATGCATGTGTTGTACGAAAACAACAAGGTTTCATTTGTGAAGGCAATACCCTAAAAGCCCAAGACATTTGTCTTGACACTGAACAAAGTATTTGTCATTTTGAAATACATCCTGATGAAACCCCCGAAACTGTACTAATATATGTTGGAAATGGATGCATTTGTTTAAGAACTCTTTGTGATTCTATACTTACAGATAACACCACTGTAAAAACAAATAATCATTCAAATGTCTGTATTTGTAATTTCACTAAAATCATAGGATGTGACTTCAACTATTCAGCCCCTGTCACAACTCATCAGATGCTACAATCAAACTACACACCCTATCAAAATTTACTACCTACCCCCATTGGAATGAACCTCACATTGGTGAGAAAACTGTTGCAACACGACGACCTGAACCAAGTACTACAACAAATTCAAAATCATGGACAAAAGACTCTAATTACTGTCCATCATGATACAAAAGAAATACACCATGTCTTAGAAAGAGTGAAGAAAGATGGAGAACATCATTGGTGGGACACTTTATTCGGATGGTCGCCGACTGCAACAGGGACTTTAAATCGAATTTTACACCCCATTGTAATTTTACTAATTTCTGTTATATTATGCTTGTTGTTAAACATTGTTCTGTATGTCAGAGTGTGGAAAATAGCTAGACAGGTAGCACTGTTACCAAAACCTCCTCGCACATATAAGATTGCTCTATCACATTTGACAAAATCTTAATAATCAAACAAACTAACCAAAAATTTCCCTCAATTACAATTGGAATATGGCATTGATCTGTTTATAGGCACAGAGGCAAGAGGCGACCACACCGCCACTCTGTGAGGGACAGATGGATTGACTTCAGTCACGGGGTGGATTGTGGTGGTGCATTCCTCCCCCCCTCTTTTCCTCTGGGCTACGATACGATCTCAGAACCTTCTGTTAAGCTTTAGCCATTGTATATGAGTTGGGCGGTTAAGCGTCCCTTGGCTGTACCAAGCGCTCTTGCATGGCTAAGGTGGGGAACAACACTGATCGTACCAGGGACACTAGCTACATGATCAAAGTAGGGAACAGAAACAAGAGATAATTTGTCATCTCTGACGACTCTGAAGCTTTCCCTACCTGGGTCATAGCTCAAGTGGAACAATACCATTGTTACCGTGAAACAATACCATAATTACTACCCTGGACCGCCTCGGATAGTAGCCAAAATGGAAATTTACTGATGACTAAAGCCAATCATCTTGCAAACCTATAAACAGCGGTACCAAGTGAGACCCTTCGAGCTCTCCTGGACCGCAGCGGGCTGCATCCAGAATCTCCCTCTGAGTGGGACGCTTCTCGGAGTTCGCAAACTTGAATTTGCGATACTCGGAGGATCACCGAGATTTGAGCTGAAACACTCCTTGGGGCTCAACTCTTCACCCATTGGGAAATGCCAAGGCATTTAGCGTGAGTATTTCATGGGACTTGAGGGGAATTTTTAACAGGTATACCTTTATAAATTAGCTAATTCTAGGCCTTTCATTTAGCTTTGGTACCATATTCATATGCATATATATACGTATTGATTGATCTAGATCTTTTTGCGCGCTTATACGTATTGATTGATCTAGATCTTTTTGCGCGCTTATCTGTACAGTTACTAACAAGTATAATCTGTAGTTAAGTTGTTTTAGTCTTTGGAGTATTTGTAGCAACTTGACTAATTATTTGTGTAGCTGTCAAATTGATTAATGTTTAAGCATTGTAAGACTCTAAGTTGCTGCTAAAACCCTTAACCCTTTAGTCATAAACTGTTGCCCAGGTCTGAGACTAAGGGTAGATCCAGCTGCACCTAGGCTCCTCTCTGAGAAGGAGTTTAGAAAGCAAGGGGGTCTACTCTGAACCTCGTGACCCAACGGGAGGTCCTTCCTATCCCTTTCTGTATTAGACATAAACTGTTGTCCAAGTTTGAGACTAAGATTGGGTCCAGTCGGATCTCTCCTGAACCTCGTGACTCAACGGGAAGGTCCCCCTTTTTACCCTTTAACCATTTTACCCTTAATCTCTGTACAAATCATTCCAACGCAATTCTAATACGATTTTCCCCTGTGTAACTTAATCCATGTAATAAGTAATAGAGTGAACCTTGTCATCAAATTCTGTTAAGTCACGTTTCTATAAATTTCTATTAAAATCACCCTTTGCCAATACCTTTGCCAGTGATTTTTTACGCGGCCTTAAACCACTCATTCGTGACACTATCCTAGCATTGCTTTCAGAGGTAACTCTCACACAGGGTAATTAATACATTCCTCTATCCCCCAAGGTATCCATTTTAGAAGTCTGTAGATAGAATCGGTCTCTGACAGACCAGCTGAAGAGAAGAGCGTATGAAGGCAGCAACATCCCTACCTCTAGGGAAGCAAGACAACTCCACCACAATGACAGAAGGCTCTTTGGAAGACAGGATTAGTTTGTCCAGTCTGTTTAGTCTGATAGGTTAGACAGTTGAGGCTGATCATTGTCAAATCTTTAAAATATCTGTTTATTAAACTTGGAGGGAAAAGACTGAGGCACCTGAAGCTATTATCAAAGAGAAACTGAAAACTAAAAACCTTAACCTACTAATATATGTATTTCCATATTGGTGGAAGCTGTCTCAGATAATGGTCATTAAAAAAAAATTTAAAACCTTAGGAACAGACAAATTGTAGACTCTTGTGTCTCACTGCTTGCTGATCTGGAAAACTTAATCCACAAAGGAGTCATTTATGTGACTGCAGAGCTGAGCTAGCTAATGCACTCCCAGACCTATACAGTCCTGGTTTATACAACTCTATGGCTGAAATGTTCCATATTCAGAAACAAAGAATTTATTTCAAAAACCTACTTACATATGCAAAATGCTCTTTTGAGCTATTTCTTACGTTTGAGGTCTGACCTGGTTGATATTTACAGTTCTTGAAATTGTACTATTTGTTTTGTTTAAAAACAAGAGTTCCAGATGCCATGTGTTAGAATTCACTTTGAAGTGTAGAACTGAAGGTGAAGTGTCTCTGAGACATTTCTCTCCATAAGAGAGTAAAAAAAGACAAAATTAATTCAAAATTAGATGTTGCTTTGTATGTACAATACTAAACAGACCCATTATTCATCAGCCCTTACAATGCCATCTCCCTACTGTCCTTGCCTCCTCCTCTGTCCTCGAATGATGCCATATACTGTTTTCATTAGAGATTTTCAGAGCTGGGATTCTGCTATGAAGACTGATAAAGAATTTTTTTTTTTTTTAATGTCGCTTACACATTTCTGCATGAGGCCTCATATATGGGGTTAGAAGGCTGTATAATTGATTGCAGGCTGTGAATGTTCATTGATTTTTCTTAGTCAATTCCACAACTGATGTTGTTTTAGAAGTCTTGGTGCCTAACACTCTTCAAGTAAACTTCTGAAACAATTTTCAATATTTATTCTCAAATCAATGATTTTGACATCATTTTAAATTATGCAACAGAGCTAAAATATACATATTAGTGTTAATGAAAACTGAACTTTCTGAATGTTCCTTTAATGACCTTATTGTAGATGTAATAAAAAAAGTCTTTGCAAGATGAAAGACTCACAGATTATAGAAATTAAGAAAAAATACATGTAGAATTAATAAACCATAATGTGACATAAACACATACACAAGTTTTTATTTCAAAGAGGTTTTTGCTAATAGGCCAGTCATAACAAAAAATTATCACTCACAAGTGTAATCTTTCTGAGTCCTATCTGCATAGTTTGTAGCTATTTTCTTGATGCTGCACTAGCTTTGCTTGCAGCTGAATATATTTTCTTTTAGAGGAAGTCAGCACTGTATTTTGAAAGTACGAATGAGAAAGGAATAGGTAACCTTAGCTTTCATAGACGATTTGTTTCTGGAATTTGTATGAATCATACAATTTTTTTCCAGAATCTTTAAACAGTTTTTAGCTAACCTGTGATTAGTGATCAAAGCAAAAGATTGTAATCAGAAAACAGGATTCTACAGAAAAAAGAAAAAAAATCCCACTATTCAGAATTATATGTGCTAGTACAAATGATCCTATGTGCTAGTACAAATGATCCTAATGTTGCTTCTGGAAACCTCTCTGCTTGCAGTGACCACAAATTGGATCATTTCTTTCAAGGCAGTATGCTTTCTCCTCAAACATTAAAAGTTATGTTATAATCCAGGTATCTTTATAAAATGGCAGAGGAAATAATAATTTTACATTAATTCTATAATTCTAATCTCTATTAAAATTGAAGCAATTCAATTAAAAATAATTTTATTTGTTACTGTACTAAATTCTGTACATTCTAAATTCATTATGTGGTTTTGTTTGTAGCTAGAGTTACCCTAAAGTAACCAAACTCATGATCTGGCTCTCATAAGTTATTGTGTAGCTCAAACTAATTTTTAGGAAAAGTAGAAAATGCTTCATATTCCCATAAAATCAATCCCTCACTCCTGGTTGCTGTGCATTTGAAATCAGATAGTTTGAAGTAGGAATTTGCTACTGCTGAATGCCAACAGAAGAAGTAGTAGCAGGCAACACTCTGTCCAATTCTATCTTTGTAATCCAGTTTGGCTCAAAATATCGTGAACTTCATAAAGAATCTCTGTTTTGCATGCCTGTTCTTAAAAATACTGATCAGATTAAGTATCTAATTCTAGAAAAACACAAAGAGAATGGAAACAAACCACTATTAACCTTTAGGAAATATTTGGAACATGATACTGAAGCCTTTTAAAGAAAAAAAAAAGAACCTACCATTCTACACATTAATAAGAATTATACATTCCCACAAGAGGACAGGACCATGTGTATCACACCTAAAACTAAATGAAACCAACCCAAATCAGGGACTAAAAAGAGAAAACTAGACGACTACTTAAGAAAATTACTTTTAAAGAAAAATTGATCCAACACAACCCTCCTACCCTTGAGTGAGACTTCCACAGAGCCCAAACAGCTCCATCACCCCACCCCATTTCAATCCTGTAAGGTTCCTTATAAAAGGATTCCTCATAGTTTAAGGTTTTACGTTTTTTTTTTTTTTCCCTTTTACTGCATAGATAATTGTCTTGTTAAAATGCTGAATTATCAGAATAGGGAAAAGCTCTGCTTGTATTTTAAGGTGTCTGTATCTTTGAAGACATCTGTTCTTTACCACTGTTTTCTTAAAAGCACACAGGAAAGAATCTTTGATTAGTTTTTCTTGTATTTGATTTTTACTTCATTCTTCTCCCTCCACACTAGAAAATATGTAGTACAACATGAAAGCTTATCAACTTCAGCTACCTGCTAGGCTGCGGTTTCTCTCAATAAGGCTATAAGGTGCACAAGACTGTCCTCATTGATTGAAGAGCATTCATTATTTTAGTCTAATATTAAAATTGGAGGTAAGTATCAGAGATACAGGAGTAAATACAGTAGAACAGAGAACAAACTCATCTGTCTGATATTCCCATATAGGCAATAAAAGGAAAATGTTCTATGCTGTCCACATTAAAAATCAGTAAACTGCACTGGTATGCAGTAAATGTATAGCATTTCCCTTTTTTTTCCACATTTTAAGTGTGCTGAGGAACTTGCCAGGCATCAGTCTCCTCAGGACTTTTCAGAAAACATTACAGAGTTAAACCTCTGGCTATGGAACCTAAAAATATGGTAAAAAGCTTCTAGTATTTTTAGTCAGTTCTAATAGCAAAAAATGCATATTTTTATTAATGCATTTAATATAAACTTTATTAAAAGGCCTGTTTGGCAGTGAAACCGCTAGGGTGCCTTAAAATCATTTGCCACTATTTTGTAATATACTTACATTTCAGTGCAATACAGGTGAAAATTTTCTGTGCTGTGCACTTTTCACTTTCATCTCCTTTCAGAGACAGTATCTCAGTCTAGTTTGGCCATAAAATGTACTTATTGTGTAACACTGTATTTTTGGTGACATGGTAGATGCTTCAATGTTGCAAATGGTAGCATTTCAGGAATTTCAAAAAAACACAGGAGCCTGTCAACAAACAGTTTGTCTTCACATCTGGCTGCAGTCACTGAACCTGGGAGGTGTCCCAGAGCTGGGGGGTGACCTCAGGAGGTCATCGGCTCTATCCCAGTGCCCCAAGGGAGGATCAGCTAGCTATACCTGTGTTATTCCTTTACGACATTTGTTTAATTTTTTCTTAAAGAAGAGAGTCTCCTCTCTCATGGAGGAGATGCCAGCATCTCCCCAGACAATTAACTCATTTGCTTTGCTACTCTCATGGTTAGAAAATATTTCCTAGTATTCAACCTAAATCTCCCTTTCTACCTTTCTATCTGCCACAGGCATGAGGAATAAATTATTGTTCTTTACAGCAGCTATGGAATATATTTGAAGATTTAAAAAGCATTATGTCTCAGTCCTTTTCTTTTCTAGACTGAACAGTTGTATTGTCCCAGCTCTTTCCTTGCAAGTCCATTTTTCCCAGATCTCTGATCATTCATGTTGCCATGAATGTGGAAATATATGGGTTGATGTAATAGCCGTACCTTGCTATGGTAGATTATTCCCCCTCTTCTGTCATTTCACGTCCAACCTGACATTTTATCTGGTTTATCCAGTTTAAGGGTCCCCGTCACCCTAATTAGTGAGATCAGAGAATTTTGTGGGAGGCTGAGTGTATTTGAGCACTATTTTGTGCACCATTACCATGATGGTTTTCGTTTATAATGAAAAATAAGCTAATTTAAGAATATTTATTCTTTCTTTGTCCCCACTGATTTTGCTTCCTTTTATGCATGAGTATGAGTGGTTGTGTGGATGGGAAGGGGTCTAACAGATGCGACCACATTCTGACTGAATTTAAACAGTAAAACATACAGCAGAGTGCAAATGCCCTTCTTCCCCAGTTTTAAGAGACCCAGTACTCAAGCTTCTACTTTACATTATTGACAATTTTATTTTGCTGGAGATTTTTTTTTTGAGAGAAGATGACCTTTTTGACAAGCACCTTTTATAAATTGGTTCATCCAACCTTCATATTTCCAACTGGATAATACTTAATACTTAAACTAAACAACAGTCAAAGTTACTTTGAACTTAAAAAAAAAATATATAAAATATATATATTTCTGCATTATCTTTCATTCACACTCCAGAACTTCCTAGCTGAAGCAGGAACAAACTAAGTCAAATCATTGCCAGAATGGCTATTCTATTTAAAAATGAAGAGAGTAGAAACCCTGTCTTAGAAAATATTATAATTATTTTCTTAAATGTGCAAATAGTCCCTATGCTAAAGTGACAGCCACGTTAGAAGTCCTTAGCTTAGCTCTTAACGAATAGATGTCAAAAATCATGTAAATTATGTTATCCTGGCAGCATTAATATGAGCACACTGGTTCTACCAACTGCCTTGCCTAAGCTCACAACACCACCCATGTGAAAAGCAAAGAAATATCAGTTGTTTTAACCATACATGTTTACATGCTACAGCTAAACATTGGATTGTAAAGAGATGATGGAAGTGATCCAACTTGGAAATAAAATGTTACATTAATGTTAAAGCTATGCATCTCCCTCCCTTGCAGGTTTGAAGACTTCTCTGATATTCAGATACAGAACAAAGTAGAAGACAAATGATGTTGTGTGGAAGGATTTTTATTAAATAATAGATATTCTGTGAACATTCCAAGCACTGAAGATTTGTTGGTAATAGTATAAGGCAAGCTAAAGAGCAATTGTAGTTTCCAAGTCCCTGAAGTGATAGTAGAATAGGGAAAACAGATTGAGGAATGTAATTATCAGCAGATTATGTAACGGAATGCAGGTGCAGGAAGCGTTCGCGTGGACACCTGCTCTTGACCAATCTGTGTATATTGGGATTCGTATGCTTGCTGACGGTAACCAATAGAGGATTTGTAAGTGTGCATGTTAATGTACCTGGCTTATAAAAGTAGTGCAATATTTTGAAATAAACGGGGAATGATCATACCCATATTGGGATTCATCATTACTCCGGGAATGCACTCCCACTCCGACCCATGGTCTCTCTGACATCTGGTAGCAGAGGATGCGGAAACATGCTGGACTCGTAGCCTAGGGGTCTGGTAGCAGAGACTACAATTCTTCGAGACTGCGGTAAGTGCAGCGAGAGAAGGGGAGTGGGAAACAAGCGACTGGGAGTTGTACTATTCTATTGCTCAAACGAGATAGAATAGATAACGGTGCAGTCTGGCCAACTGCCTCCCAGAGGGTGAGCTGCTATCATGGAACGTGAGGCAGCTGTTACGTTGCTCGCTGGTTTACTCTCTAAGAGAGGGATCGAGACAACGGTGAAACAGCTTATTAAGCTAATTGAGTTAGGACAATGTTTGGGACTTTTTAAGGACACTCACACGTTGTTTTCTGTGCCTGAATGGCGGGAGCTGGGTGAACTAATGTTGCAGAAGCTTATTGAACGTGATGAAAAATTGCAGAAGGAGACTGACTCTCAAAAATTGGAGAAGGAGATTGAGTCTGTGATAGACTTGTGGGGAGACGTACTAGACACTTTAAAAGCTATGAAAGCTGAACGGGAGGTGGCGCGTGCGGCTGTTCAGATGCTGGCTCCGGACCCTATACCGGAAAAGTCTCAGAGCATGAAATCCAAGGCAGGATCGATCGCGCGATTTTTTGGGCTGTCTGCTGTGAAGGGTATGACGGGGTCCACCTGTAAGACTGTTGCCGAATTGCGCGATAGAGTTGAACAGGATTTAAAGGCGCCCGACAGTCTGTGTTCGCCATCTTCCCCGACAATATCATCTGCGCCACAGCAGCCGGAAGTTGCCGGGGCTAAAGCGGAGCAGCAGTGTGACACAAAAGCGGAAGAGCCACCGCCAGGCATGAAGGGGGAGGAGTGGCCAGCTCCACCCACCCCCCCCTAATTCAAGGCGGGGAAACGTGCCGCCCTCCTCCCACTGCCCCTCCTCTCCACCCCCCCTTGCCACTCTTCAGTGATTCCTCCGGCGTTGCCACACCGCCATCTAGCGGAAGAGGGAAATATTCAACAGAAAGTATTAATCAGCTGTTAAAAGATGTTGTACAACAACTAAAGGAATTAACTACACAGACTCAGCAAAAAAGAGAACCTTGGTCAACCGCCGGTTCGAGAGACAACTTGCCACCCTGTTTCTCCGGACCTACTGCAGCTACCCATCCCGGCCGATGGAGTGGAGCTGTTCGGAATGCTATTTTGGACGGACAGTGGGGGGTTGCATCCAACATTGGCCCCATGGCTTTTCCGGTGGTACAGGACAATGGTCAAGGAAAATGGGAACCGCATGATTGGAAGATTCTACAACAAGCCAAAAATACTATATCGCAGTATGGTGTTAAATCGGAAGCCTCGCGACAAATCGTTATTTGGATTTTTTCTGCTGATTTGATGTGTCCTTATGATTGTCAAAGTCTGATGAGGCTTCTGTTGACACCTACACAGTTTTTGTTGTGGAGATCGTCATGGTCTCAGAGGGCAGTGAATGCTGCTGCCCAGCATCAACAACAAGGGGATCCATTATTTGGAATCACAGCTGAAATGCTCATTGGGGGGGGACGTTATGCGGATATAAATGTCCAACTAACTTTTCCTGTCAATATGTTACAGCTATCTTCTAAGCTTGCTTTAGATGCGTTTCTTTCCTTACCAGGATCGGAAGGCCCTTCTTTCAGCTCGGTGACGCAAGGTGTAACTGAGAAGTATAGTAACTTTATTGATAGGCTTTGGGATGCAGTAATGAACCACCCGGATTTGGGAGAGGATAATAAAAAACAAATGTTTAGAATTTTGGCTTTTGATAACGCCAACAAAACTACTAGGGCCATTCTAGCCAGTCTGCCCAAAGGGGCAGGAGTGGAAGAAATGCTTTCTCGGGTGGAAAGAGCAGGGGTTCAAAAACAAAATGAGTTGATGGCAGCTGTGGTGCAAAGTGCTGTCAAAGAAGTAGTACAACCATTGGCAGCTGTTGTTAGGCAAAAACATTCTCCAGGAATAGTCCAGCCCTTTAAAGGCATCTGCTTTCGTTGCGGGGAACAGGGGCATAGCAGGCGAAATTGTCGTGCTCCTGTATGGTGTGATAAGTGTCAAAAAAGTACTCATACTACTAAGGTCTGTTCGGGAAACTTCAAATTGAGCGCGGGGAGAGGCCGCGTGCAGACACAAATGCCCCCTCAAAACGACAGCAGCAATCAGGGTTTTTACAAAAACACTCGGCTGCCACCAAAGGAAGTTTGGGGGTCGACCTGGAAACAACAATAGATTTCACTTTAACCAATACAGAAGTGTGCAAAATCCCTAGCAATGCAGTAGGGCCTTTAGTAGCTGATAGTAATAGGATAGGTGGAATCCTTTTAGGTCGATCTTCTGCAGGAATAAAAGAATTGATTGTAATTCCTGGAGTCATTGATGCAGACTATACCGGTCAAATTCATATTATGGCCTATACAATAAGTCCTCCTCTCTTCATCCCAAAAGGCAGTCGGATAGCCCAGATATTAGCTTTTAAAAATCCTTTAAGTCAATCAAACCAAGATTGGGAAGAACGTGGGTGTAAAGGATTTGGTTCTACTGGACCTGCTGTATGTTTCACTACAAAATTAGATCATCGCCCACTCGAAACTGTGACTTTGAGTCAGGAGAACCTTTCAATAAGAATAAATGCAATGTTGGACACTGGGGCCGACATAACTATTATAAATAGAGCAAATTGGCCGTTGCAGTGGGACATAGAAACCCCAAAGGCATTAATTGCAGGAGTGGGAGGGAACTTGGCCCCATATATAAGTAGTAAACCGGTTCAAGTCAGTTTCCCAGAAGGCCAGAGGGCAACACTAAAGGTCCATGTTTTGTCGCTCCCTGGAGGATTGGAAGCATTAATTGGACGTGATGTTCTCGGTCAGATCGGGGCAATGCTGACGACAAAGCATTTTTAGTCATGGGCACTGGGGAGCAATCGCCCAACCCACTCTTAACATGGATCTCCAATGACCCTGTTTGGGTTGACCAGTGGCCCATGACTAAAGAGCGATTGCAAATAACTAAACAACTGGTATTCGAACAACTTATAGAGGGGCATATCAAACCATCTGTCAGTCCATGGAATACTCCTATTTTTGTCATCCCTAAGAAAAGTGGGAAGTGGCGTTTACTACATGATTTGAGGAAAATAAATGACCAAATGTTGCCTATGGGAGCCTTACAACCTGGAATGCCATCACCTAATATGTTACCTGAAAATTGGCATATACTTATAGTTGATTTAAAGAACTGTTTTTTCACAATCCCACTGCACCCTCAGGACACTCAGAGATTTGCCTTTTCCATACCCTCGATAAATAAAGCAGCACCAGCAGAACGGTATGAGTGGGTGGTACTTCCACAAGGGATGAAAAACTCTCCTACATTGTGTCAATTATATGTCGCCTGGGCACTGCAACCGATAAGAGAAAAATGGCCTGAAACTATCATCTATCATTATATGGATGATATTTTGTGTTGTCAACAAATTCTTTTTGAAGTGCATCATATACAACAATTAACAACCATGCTAGCAGACAAGGGACTTGTAATTGCACCAGAAAAGATCCAGAGGTCTCCACCTTGGAAATACCTAGGGTGGACTATTGAACAGGCAAAAATTCGTCCTCAAAAAATAGCATTAAAAACTCCACTTAAAACATTGGCTGATGTGCAAACGGTCTTAGGTGACATCTAATGGGTTCGCAATTGCGCTGGCATTACCAATGCAGACATTAAACCACTAATTGAATTACTGCGTGGCACTCAGCCTGCAGCTGAAATTCATATGACGGACAAACACCATGTAGCCTTACAGCACATTATAAACAAACTTACTATAGCCTGGACCGCAAGAAGAATCCTTGAATTGCCACTTTCTTTGCTTGTCTGTAACACCGAAGAATCACCTTTTGCTGTTATATGTCAACGGCAAAACAAGAAGGGGGAGATGAAGGGACAACAGGGAATGAACTCTGTGACTGCCATTGACAACAAGGATAATAACTTGCCAAATTCCTCCTTTTTTCAAATTTTGGAATGGGTTTTCTTACGGGTACAACCACGTTTCAGTATACAAACTCGTCCTGAAGCCGTAGGGGAATTAATCCGAAAAGGGAGAACGCGAATTATAGAGCTGACAGGACAGGAACCAGCAGACATTAGTATTCCTGTTAATGCTGTAGATTTAGAGTGGTGGATACGTCACATGTTGGCTATTCAAGAATCTTTGTTAGGATTTAGTGGAAAGGTGCACTCTCAACAACCTCAAGGGAAATTGTGGCAGATTCTAAAACGAAATCAGTGGCTAGAAAAACCTAAGGTGGTTGATAGCCCGATACTCGAGGGGTTGACGGTATACACAGATGCGGGAAAACGTTCTAGACAAGCTGCATGCGTATGGTGGGAAAGAGATCAATGGTGCAAAAAGATTTTGCAAGGGCAAGCTGGAGATACCTTACAGACTTTAGAATTAATGGCGGTGGTATGGGCATTAGGGAACTGGCTTGATCATCCTTTGAATGTGGTGACTGATTCTCTATATGTAGCTGGGCTTATACCAAGAATTCAAGACGCACTGATTAGGGAAACAAATAATCCTCAGCTAGGGAAATTATTTATTCAATTAAGATCGACCATCTCCCAGCGAGCGGCTCCGTGTTGTGTCATTCATATCCGTAGCCATCAATGGGAGTTGGGTTTAGGACAAGGCAATCAGCGGACAATCTTGTCAGTCCAGCGTGTCATGTACCACCTGTAGATAAATTTTTACAAGCTAGGCAGGGTCATGAAATATTTCATCAAAACTCAAAGGGTTTAAGAAGGCAATATGGGTTATCAGAAAATGAAGCTCGCTCTATCATACAGGCCTGTCCCAAGTGTGGAAATCATGGACCTGGAATAGGGCTGGGCGTTAATCCAAAAGGTCTCAAGGCTTTAGAGCTCTGGCAGACTGATGTAACTCATATCGGTGAATTTGGGCAGCTCAAATATGTACATGTCACCATAGATACCTTCTCTAAAGTAATATGGGCCACGGCTTTATCGGGTGAGAAGGCTCATCATGTGTGTAAGCACCTCCTTGCTTGCTTCGCAGTGTTGGGTGTGCCAGAACAATTGAAAACAGACAATGGCCCTGCTTACATCAGTCAGAAGTTGAGAACCTTTCTGATGAGATGGGGGGTCAAGCATATTACAGGCATCCCAAACTCACCAACGGGGTAAAGCCTAGTAGAACGTACGCATCAGGTATTGAAGGACTATCTAGCAAAGCAAAAGGAGGGAGAAAAGGACCCGCAGATGAGACTGCATAAAGTCCTATTTACTCTAATTTATTTGTGTCTGATGGGAGACAGAGAAGAGCCATCAATTATAATACATCACCAAAACCTTAAGTTTAACTCTCATACAACGCTTCCGAAACTAAAAGTAATGTATCGAGACCCAATCACTGGCATGTGGCTGGGCCCAGTTTCGGTAATATTTAATGGGAGGGGATACACGTGTGTTTCCACAGATAAGGGACCAATATGGGTGCCTAGCCGAGCGGTGAAGCCTGCACTCTCACAAGAAGAGGAAGATGTATCAAAGGAATTGTAGGTGGATTCGGTTTAATCACGCTAATCGATGGTGTGATCACTGTTATCAAAAGAAATTGATTTGACTAAAATATTGTTGATTACTGGGCATGAGATAACTAACACACTTTCATATCAGATCAGCTGTAACCAGTAGACTAGATTAACTGCTGAAAGAGCTTGCTTGCCTATTATTTTAGGTGTTGAGTGTAAACGACATAACCTGGTGCCAGAGATCTGGAAAGTACCTTTTAACCAATGGGTTGCAACAATCTATAAAAGAAAATAGGTTTAGTAAGTTGAGATTAATATTTGTAAGTTTGTATAAAAGAAAATAGGTTTAGAGAAAATAGGTTTAGTAAGTTAAGCTTTGTATTAGAAGTGTTAAGTTTGTACCTCTGCATTAGAAGTTTTAAGTTTGTATTCTGTAGACTGTAGCATTATATGATTAGAAGTGTTAAGTTTGTACCTCTGCATTAGAAGTGTTAAGTTTGTATTCTGTAGACTGTAGCGTTATATGATAAAAGAAGATAGGTTTAGTAAGTTAAGATTAATATTTGTCTGGCTAAAAAAGAAATAGGTCTTTGTATTAGAAGTGTTAAGTTTGTCTTTATATTAGAAGTGTTAAATTAAGATTAATATTTGTAAGCTTACACATTGTTGAAAAACTGTTGTTTTGAAGATGATTCTATTTAATTTTCTGAATGTTACCAAACTTTCTGTTTCTTTTTTGTGGAAAGTATTCAGGCTTGGATTGTTCAAAAACAAAAAGGGGAATTTGTGGAAGGATTTTTATTAAATAATAGATATTCTATGAACATTCCAAGCACTGAAGATTTGTTGGTAATAGTATAAGGCAAGCTAAAGAGCAATTGTAGTTTCCAAGTCCCTGAAGTGATAGTAGAATAGGGAAAACAGATTGAGGAATGTAATTATCAGCAGATTATGTAACGGAATGCAGGTGCAGGAAGCGTTCGCGTGGACACCTGCTCTTGACCAATCTGTGTATATTGGGATTCGTATGCTTGCTGACGGTAACCAATAGAGGATTTGTAAGTGTGCATGTTAATGTACCTGGCTTATAAAAGTAGTGCAATATTTTGAAATAAACGGGGAATGATCATACCCATATTGGGATTCATCATTACTCCGGGAACGCACTCCCACTCCGACCCATGGTCTCTCCGACAATGTTGGAATGATCCAAGGCATCCACTCTCTAGGAGAAACTCTTCCCAAAGGAGACCGTTAAATTCTTTAGGCTTAAAATGAAACTTGAGGAAGAAGCTGTACACAAACTCAGCATGTGAACAGTAACCCTGGCAGTTCTGGGAATGTCTGGACATGCTGTATATTTTTGGTGTTTTCTTAGATGTAACCCTAGGTTTACTGCTGTGTCAAGGCTCAGAGATATGATAATTGACACTGTTTAACAATTACCACACTCATTGTTGTGTATTTGACTTAATCCATCTAAAACTCTCAGCCAATATCTGGGCTTGATTACAGTATGTCGTGGTTTAACCTGGCAAGTAGCCAAATACCACACAGCCGCTCGCTCACTCTCACCCCCACAGTGGGACGGGGAGAGAATCGGAAGGGTAAGAGTGAGAAAAACTCGTGGGTTGAGATAAAGACAGTTTAATAGAACAGAAAAGGGAAAATGATAATGATAGAATATACAAAATGAGTGATGCACAATGCAATTACTCACCACCCGCGCTGACCGATAACCAAGTAGCGATCGCTACTTCCTGGATCACGCCTACCATTCATATACTGAGCATGACGTCACATGGTATGGAATACCCCGTTGGCCAGCTGGGCTAGCTGTCCTGGCTGTGCTCCCTCCCAGCCTAGCTTGGTAGCAGAGGATAGTTGTCCTTTACAAGGTACTTAGCGACAACTGAAAACATCAGTGTGTTATCAACATTCTTCTCATACTAAATCCAAAACACAGCACTAGGAACAAATTTAACTCTATCCCAGCCGAAACCAGGACACAGTACTAAGGTTGGCCATGGACTGTTCCCTGTAGTCAGGATAAGGTGGCTCTGTTTTAGAGGGGGAGAGTTAAGCTAGAAGATAGAGATTTCATATAAGATTTCATATGAGGTATAGATCATTTATATCAGCCCACTGAACCCACAAAGGGTTACTGATATTGATACAGTTTAGTATTAGAAAGACACACAAACAATTTTTAAGAGTGCAAAACAGTTTTGATTACTTACCCAGACTGAAATTATTGTTTTATCAGGCTAAGGTGCCTGTTTGCAAAGGGCAGGGTCAAGGAAGGAAACAACGAAAACAAAAAGGGGGAGATGAATGGAGGTCTGTCGTGGTTTAAACCGGCAGGCAGCCAAACACCACACAGCGCTCGCTCACTCCCCACACACAGTGGGATGGGGAGAGAATCAGAAGGGTGAGAGTGAGAAAACTCGTGGGTTGAGATAAAGACAATTTAATAGAACAGAAAAAGGAAGGGAAAATAATAATAATAATAATAATAATAATAATAATAATAATAATAATAATAATAATAATAGATTATACAAAATGAGTGATGCACAATGCAATTGCTCACCACCTGCGCTGACCGATAACCAAGAAGCGATCGCTACTTCCTGGATCATGCCTACCATTCATATACTGAGCATGATGTCACATGGTATGGAATACCCCGTTGGCCAGCTGGGCCAGCTGTCCTGGCTATGCTCCCTCCCACCTTGTGCACTTGGCAGAGCATGGAAGCTGAAAGCCCTTGACCAGTAGGGTACTTAGCAACAACTGAAAACATCAGTGTGTTATCAACATTCTTCTCATACTAAATCCAAAACACAGCACTAGGAAGAAATTTAACTCTATCCCAGCCAAAACCAGGACAAGGTCTTAAGCCGAGCCATACTCAGGCAGACTAGGTGTAGCAGCTACTTCTATGGCTTTACATGCAACAGCCTTATATGCCATTGTGAATGCAAGTGTGTGTGTTTAGAGACAATATATTTCATCTGTTATTTTTAGTTGTTGCAGAGGATAGTTGGTCTTGATTCTGTAATGGCTAGTGCAATTTCTCCAATTATTTTAACTGAGAACTGTATTAGAGTTTCACTTGTTTAAGAATAGCTACCATCTTGCTTTAGAAAACTGAAGTTCTTTTTATATGCAAATTTCTGGAAAGGTATGTGATATCACTTCTAATTGACCATATTATAAAGCCTTTAATGATTGCCAGTAGTGTTGTTATAAATCTATTTTGCATAATAATTAAATAGTATCACTCTAACCCCAAGAAGTCATAGACCTTTTCTCATCATTAGACAAAATCCGACTGAGCGTAAACACAGCCTAGTTTTTTTATTTGTATGCAGCAATTGTCAGCATGTCAGCAGTGAACGGTGATAAAGTGAATTTTTCTGCTTGGTTGGTTAGCCCTTTCATTTTTACAAGTGACAAAATAAAAATCTGTTGAAGAGTGAACATGCTGCTTTCACTGTGTCAGCTCAGCCCTGTGGGTCATTTTATTATAAAAATGTAAAAATCCAGTCAATTTTATTTAATCAGCTGAAAAGGAAAAGTGTTTCCAGGTCATTAATCAAGTGCTCCTTCTCTGTGGGACTTGTCTCTTCAGAAACCGCCATCTGAATCATTAATAAATCTGAAAATATTTTGTGCCAGCAGGTTTTAGAGAAACCTAGATGTTATCAATATAACCGGAGCAAAGTAATTTGAGGTCAACAAATAAAGCTTTATATATTTATTGCTTCAAAAGCTGTATCTTGCCTATTAAAAACAATTAATTATTTATTTTAAAAGCATTTAACTGTTGGAAAGCATACAAATGTTTAGAAGTTATTTTATTATATATTCCATAATTAAATGTTTTCTTTAATGTTACCTAACCATATATTTACAGTAAACTTTTATGTGAATTAATCAAAACATGAGACAGTAAGAAGAGATAATTACTACTGTATCTATAATAATAATGATAGTAATTAAATCACAGAGAACGACATTCAAATAATGTCAAGCTTGAGACTTAAACCCCTATTAACAAAGACACTGAAGGCACTTACTGCATTGTTAACACATTCAGCTCCACGCACGTCTCCATGCAGCAGCTTGTGCTACCTGTGGCCAAATCTCTGTGTACCTTTTGTGGTAGGCAAGGAGAACACACTTTCTCATCCTGTGAACATGTGAGATGAAAAGTGTTTCCGTCCCACATGATAGGCAAGGCAAAAAATGTTGGGATTGGTAGGTTAAAAGGAGAGAGGTAGAGTGCAGTGTAGAATAAGCGTGAATGCAGTAATTAGGGCACTCCTATGGCCATTCATGTTCTCACCTGGCTTTGGGAGACTTAGCTCTAATTCCCTGTCCTTTCAGCTGTTTCTCTGGAAAGGGAATAGTACCAACAGGATCAATGAATGAATAGCCTAATGTTTAAGGTTTTCATTTTGCATAGGGAGTGTAGATTCAGGTATCTGCTTTTCATCAAACAGAACAAGCATTTGAATCCAAGTTCCCATCTGTTGTCTGGTCAGGATTGGTTTCCTTCCCCCAAGCTTCCCCTGAAAACTTCTCATTTGGGTTTTGACAAATCTCAACATGTTAAATGAAAAACTCTTTCTTCCAGGAACTTCCTATTCAGTCTACTTATGAATAGCCTGTTATGTTTGCATTTACACCAATGGGCTTTGGAGTTAGGAAGATAAGAGGTACTTGCTCGATTTACATTTTTTGAAAACTTGGTTTACATTGCATCTTCTGTAATACATTGGATTGCCCCCAATGAATTAATTAACTAGCATTTCCTAATTACCTCTAATTTTTTGATAGGTAAGAAATTAATTTTGCTTTCTGAAAGTGCTATAGTTATCATTTCAAAAGCTACATAAATCAATTTCTATTCAGGAAGGCAGCAGTCCAAAGTATATGTACATGGGTGTGCTTTTACTCATGCATATTCTAATCTGAAAAAAATAAGATAAAAAATAGATCACATATCCCTTTTTCTCTGATATTTTAAAGATAACTTTACTCTCATACACAGTATCTTATGTGTGAATTAAGATGTTGATTTCTTCATAAGGAAAGTTCATGTGCTGTTTGTCGTGGTTTAATCTGGCAGGCAGCCAAATACCACGCAGCCGCTCACTCACTCCCCCTGCCCCCCCAGTGAGACGGGGAGAGAATCGGAAGGGTAAGAGTGAGAAAAACTCACGGGTTGAGATAAAGACAGTTTCATAGAACAGAAAAAGGGAAAATAATAATGATAATGATAGAATATACAAAATGAGTGATGCACAATGCAATTGCTCACCACCCGCGCTGACCGATAACCAAGTAGCGATCGCTACTTCCTGGATCACGCCTACCATTCATATACTGAGCATGACGTCACATGGTATGGAATACCCCATTAGCCAGCTGTGCTGGCTGTGCTGATTATGTTCCCTCCCATCTTGTGTACCTAGCTCAGTCAGTAGGGCATGGGAGCTGTCCTTGGACTAGGAGGGCACTTAGCAACAACTGAAAACATCAGTGTGTTATCAACATTCTCCTCATACTAAATCCAAAAGACAGCACTAGGAAGAAATTTAACCCTATCCCAGCCGAAACCAGGACAGTATCCACCCCTTATTCTATACCATTTACGTCGTGCTTAGGTCTCACATTTTTCGATACATTTCAATTAAACACCACTATCTTTCTTTTTATATATACATATATATATATGCACACACAGATATTATTCCCTTAGTCTATGGACTATCCCTTTAAAATGTCCATTGAGTTCATTTAGTCCATGACTTTGGGCTCCATCTGTCATAAAAGTCTTTCAGGGTAGGAGAGATGGTGTGTGGTGTTGGGCTGTTGCATCCTGAAGCCAGTTCTGATTTCCAAAATTGCTGCACTCATCTGGTTCTATCGTCGTTGCACTTTGCTCGGTTTCATCGGAGTTAGTTCATTCTTCGTTAATCTGGGTGATTTTTACTGCTATACCATTGATAGCAACCATAGAAATAATGATATACAATATCATATAACAATTGACATCATACAATTCAGTTCATTGGCTATTTTCACCCAAAATCAAATCCCCTTGAGGTACACACCGGACTTCCCCATCCTTTCTCATCACCCACCAAGTGCACCCAGGTCCTTGAGCAAAAGCAATCCCACGGATGGGTTTTCCCTTGCCAGAGGCAGGAGTAACCCAGACTGTCTTCCCCAGCATATTTCTTATGTGCACGACAGGGACGTTATTCCCCTCTACAGTACGTAAGAGTTTTGATTGGGCAGGGCCAGCTCGATTAACAGATCCCCTAGTGTTGACTAACCAGGTGGCTTTTACTAAATGTGTATCCCAGTCCTTGAATGTCCCACCACCCATTGCTCTCAGCGTAGTCTTGAGCAGTCCATTGTATCCTTCGATTTTCCCAGAGGCTGGTGCATGGTAGGGGATGTGATATACCCACTCAATGCCATGCTCTTTGGCCCAGGTGTCTATGAGGGTGTTTCGGAAATGAGTCCCCTTGTCTGACTCAATTCTTTCTGGGGTGCCATGTCGCCATAGGACTTGCTTTTCAAGGCCCAGGATAGTGTTCCGGGCAGTGGCATGGGGCACAGGGTATGTTTCTAACCATACGGTGGTTGCTTCCACCATGGTGAGCACATAGCGCTTGCCTTGGTGGGTTTGTGGGAGTGTGATATAATCAATCTGCCAGGCCTCCCCATATTTGTATTTCAACCATCGTCCTCCATACCAAAGAGGCCTTACTCGCTTGGCTTGTTTGATTGCAGCGCATGTTTCACATTCATGGATAACCTGTGCAATAGTGCCCATGGTCAAGTCCACCCCTCGATCACGAGCCCATCTGTATGTTGCATCTCTTCCTTGATGGCCTGAGGCGTCATGGGCCCACCGAGCTATAAATAATTCACCCTTATGTTGCCAGTCCAGATCCACCTGAGCCACCTCAGTCTTAGCAGCCTGGTCCACCTGCTGGTTGTTTTGATGTTCTTCAGTGGCCCAACTCTTGGGTATATATGTCCACAGGGCATTTGCCACCATCCATGAGTCAGTATAGAGATAAAGTACTGGCCATTTTTCTCATTCAGCAATATCCAAGGCCAGGTGGATGGCTTTCACCTCTGCAAACTGGCTCGATTCACCTTCTCCTTCAGCAGTTTCTGAGACTCGTCTTACAGGGCTCCATACAGCAGCTTTCCACCTCCGATGCTTTGCCACAAGGCGACAGGACCCATCAGTGAACAGGGCATATTGCTTCTCATTTTCTGGTAGTTCATTATACAGTGGGGCCTCTTCAGCATGGGGATATTCCAAAATCTTTGCCTTCTGGCCAGTTCGTGATCACTTCCAAGATTCCTGGGTGACTGGGGTTTCCTATTCGGGCCCGTTGTGTGATCAGTGCGACCCACTTACTCCACGTAGCATCGGTTGCATGATGTGTAGAGGGGACCCTCCCTTTGAACATCCAGCCCAGCACCGGCAGACGGGGTGCCAGGAGGAGCTGTGCTTCAGTACCAACCACTTCCGAAGCAGCTCAAATCCCTTCATATGCTGCCAATATCTCCTTCTCAGTTGGAGTATAGCAGGCCTCGGATCCTCTGTATCCCCGACTCCAGAACCCTAAGGGTCCACCTCGAGTCTCCCCTGGTGCTTTCTGCCAGAGGCTCCAGGTAGGGCCATTCTCCCCGGCTGCAGTGTAGAGCACATTCTTTACATCTTGTCCTGCCCGGACTGGCCCAAGGGCTACTGCCTGAAATATCTCCCATTTAATTTGTTCAAAGGCTTGTTGTTGCTCAGGGCCCCATTAAAATCGTTCTTCTTCCTGGTCACGTGATAGAGAGGGCTTACAAACAGGCTGTAATTTGGAATATGCATTCTCCAAAAGCCCACAACGCCTAAGAAAGCTTGTGTTTCCTCTTTGCTAGTTGGTGGGGACATGGCTGTTATTTTGTTGATCACATCCATTGGGATCTGACGACGTCCATCTTGCCATTTTATTCCTAAAAACTGGATCTCCTGTGCAGGTCCCTTGACCTTACTTTGTTTTATGGCAAAACCAGCCTTCAGAAGGTTTTGAATTATTTTCTTCCCTTTCAAAAACTTCTTCTGCTGTGTTGCCCCATACAATGATGTCATCAATGTATTGCAGGTGTTCTGGATCCTCACCCTGTTCCAGTGCAGTGTGGATCAGTCCATGGCAAATGGTAGGGCTGTGTTTCCACCCCTGGGGCAGTCGGTTCCAGGTGTACTGGATGCCCCTCCAAGTGAAAGCAAACTGTGGCCTGCACTCTGTAGTGCCTGTTGCCGGAGTTTGAGTGGCTGCAGTGCCTGTCACAGGGGTTGGAGAAGCTACGGTGCCTGTCGTGGGGGTTTGAGTAGCCACAGGGGTTGTCGTGGGGGTTGAAGTAGCCGCAGTGCCTGTCGTGGGGTTTTGAGTAGCCACCATGTCTGTTGCCGGGGTTGATCTCCCGCTGCCCGCCGCCCCCGGGACCCGCCGCTCCGCTCGCCCCGACGAGGCACCGCCGTTTGCCCTCCCTCTTTTCTTGTTCCTGAGGGTTGATCTCTGGACAGTATTCCTGAATAGTTGTTTAACCCTAAACAAGGCCTGAACCACATTCAGGAGACATAGCAATATGATCATGCTTGTTTGAACAACCAAGGATATTCAAAATTCTCAGGGAATATTGTGGACATCTTCATGAAGAGGATAGAAGAAAAAGGAGTTTCTGACGATGTGGAAGGGAAGATGAACAAGTAGGAGAAAGTGTCCCATCCTGTCTCCCCCTTAAATCCATTCTCCGAGGAGAAAAAAGTGCAATTACTAATAGTTTCTAAGAGGTGGTTCCCGAGGTACAGAGGTGATGGCAGTGCTGAGTACAGATACCAGATTAGACTTACGACCAATGATTTTATCACCTCATAAAACAGCAGCAAAATAATAATCTTGGCCCAGTTCCGAATAATGATAAACAGCACAAAAGGGAACATATACTGCAAGCAAGGTATTACATGACCCAACACTGTGAGCCAGCCCCACAACTTTGAGAGCCAATACATCAACATTGTGACCAATCAATATAATGAATGCTTATGACAATTTTGCTTTAACACACTTTGGTCAGATCTATCGTTATCTCAACCCTTCTTGCCCCATGTTGGGTGCCAAAAAGGACTGTCGTGGTTTAACCTGGCAGGCAGCCAAATACCACGCAGCCGCCCACTCACTCCCCCCGCCCCCCCCAGTGGGACGGGAAGAGAATCGGAAGGGTAAGAGTGAGAAAAACTCACGGGTTGAGATAAAGACAGTTTCATAGAACAGAAAAAGGGAAAATAATAATGATAATGATAGAATATACAAAGTGAGTGATGCACAATGCAATTGCTCACCACCCGCGCTGACCGATAACCAAGTAGCGATCGCTACTTCCTGGATCACGCCTACCGTTCATATACTGAGCATGACGTCACATGGTATGGAATACCCCATTAGCCAGCTGGGCTGGCTGTGCTGATTATGTTCCCTCCCATCTTGTGTACCTAGCTCAGTCAGTAGGCATGGGAGCTGTCCTTGGACTAGGAGGGTACTTAGCAACAACTGAAAACATCAGTGTGTTATCGACATTCTCCTCATACTAAATCCAAAAGACAGCACTAGGAAGAAATTTAACCCTATCCCAGCCGAAACCAGTACACTGTTACAGTGTAATCCTAAATTTACATGTCTATCAATATAATTCAGATTGTGCTTTTTTCTTCTCAACAGTGTGCACATAACAGCTGATGCTAACCACCATCATCCTCATTATATATTGCAGACTGTGAAGACTCCTCCTAGACTGTTCTGTAGCTCTATAGCAAGATTACAAACACAGTGTAAATTCTGCATAACACTGTGGACTTCCTTGCTTACGTTGGACTTCGCTTAATGTGGATAATGCTTACATTGACATAACTGCATGAAACTTGGCACACAGGCTTACAACAGGCCACCAAAGAGGCAGAATCTAATTACATTTACACTCATTCATTTTATTTAGAGTTACTTGTTTGTACCTGTGTAACAGAGTGAAAAAGAGCCCACAGGCCAACAGCAGTGGTAATTACTTGTCCACTAGTAACTGAACTGAGGCCACCAATTCATTTCACACAGTTGACCAAACAGTCATTGGATGGTAATGACATCTTGTCCTGAGGAACTCAAGCTATTCATAACAGGAACTTAGTAGTAGAGGGCTTCAGAGTCCATTTACCAATCCCCGGGACTCTATGGCTCATGAGACTAGTAATGTGTTATGAAGTCTCTCACCATCATGAAGTTACAGTTTTAAGTATGTGTGTATCTGTGTGTGTGTCTCTGTGTGTGTGTGTTTGTACATGTGCTGTTTTTTTCTCTCCCTGTAGAAAATTGCCCTGCTAGCTTTGGGAAAGAGTATCTTTACCCTGCTGTGATAATTTGAGATGTGGCAGAATTTTGCTATTCAAAGGAGGTTTTCTTCTTTATTTTCTTTTGTATGTTATTTTATCTTAAAATGAAATTTGAGAGATGTTTTAGTCTTAATATAGACTAATCACTATAATGGTAATCTAAAAAAAAAGGAGCCATATAAATAATTTCATTTTATCACTTGATTTGTTCCAAAAACACCATTACTATGATTAGTCTATATTAAGAAAAAGTATCTATGAAATTTTGTTTGAAGATAAAAGAGTATAGAAAAAAAGCTGTCTTGATCACAAAGCTCTGCCAAGTCCTAAATTATCACAGCAGGAGTAAAGATGGTATAGCAATGATAAAACAGCTACAAATGAAACTTAGTCCCAGTATAAATTAAAATTCCTACAATTTTTCTGTAACAGATGTAGTAATCTTTAAGTAATTGTTATTAATTATTTTTTGGCAAGAAAGTATCAACAATTCTTCTTTAACAGTGTCAGTTGCCATTAATATAAATCTTTTAGGACTCATTTTTATGCATGTATATACTTTGCACATCAGAATGTCAGAGACTTGCAGTCGTAAAATAGATTAAGCAGGGATTAGAAGATGTGGAATGATGTCTGCTTCCAAATTCACTGATTTTCTGGTTTTACACCATTATACAAACCTTTACTCAGCTTGTAAAGTTGCTGGCTAGCTGGTTTGTCAGTAATAAAACCAAAGGAAATAGAGAAAATAGGTTGATTTTTTAAAAAAATCATAACTATATTCACTTATGTATAAAGCAAGCTGAAGATACTGTATATATAGACTCTTATGGGACTACTGTAACAATAGACATCTGGATGCTGCTTGTATTGAACAACCATTCAGTTAAATACTTCATAAATTGACTTTTTTACTTTAACAAGCATTTTTGGCATATTTTAACTCTCTCTTGCTCTTTAATGTCAGAAATGTGAAGCTATTTCTCTTCCTATTTCATTCCCATTCAGTACATTTGCCAAAATAAAATGTAATCTAATATCTTAACTTCTTTTATTACCACAGTGATCAGGATATTATTCTCCCATGTGACATGGGACTTCAGACTGTAACTGGCCTCTTTTGGTCACTTGAGTCTGATCTCATACTACTGCAAGAACACACTAAGTTTCTTGCCTTCATTACTTTTTCTAGGATCATATGTTGTTGCAGGTTTGTTTTTATTTTTTTTTTAAATTCCTAAATATGTCTCAGCACTACCCTTTTAGCTTAGTCATTTCTTCTCCCTGGAGCTTACTGATAATCAAAGATTTTCCCAACTTTCATTCTACTAGGCTAAACAAACTACGCTATTTTACCACCTCCCTCTGCTCTGAGCAGATATTCCTTTGAACCTCCTCTATTTTATACTTTCTTTTTTTTACCAAACCTCCTCCTCCCCCAGGCATGGGTGACTAGAATTGTACCAAATATTTCAGATGAGGCCACATCCAGTCCTTAGAAACTAATTTTTACTAATTACTATTTTTCTATGATTTTATAGAGCTTTTCCTCTAGCTCTATATTTCTTCTTTCAGTACAACCATCACTATCTCCCTTGCTTACAACCAGAGTTCTGCTACTGATTTCCATCTACTCCTGTTTAGCTAATGATTTCTCCTCTAACATTGCAGCAAATGCTTAACTGAAATTCAGATAGATAAGATCAACTTCACCTGCCTTCAGTAATAATAATAAAAATAAAAGTAACTTTACTGTTGACAGATATCAGTTGATTGATGCAAGATGCATTTTTATCCCTTTTACTTCTCAATACCTTGGAACACTTTGTGGAATAAGTACTTTTCTTACCTGTTTTGAAATCCTATAAAAATTCCTCCTCTTCATTTTGTTTTGAAATTTTCCTGGTTTTTATGTTTTCTGACTCAGTTGCTTTGTAGGAAAACAAACATAAATATTTTGCATTTGGTTAAACATGTAATATAGACAGCTACAGCATGTAGGACGAAATATAACACAAGGGCTGCTAGGACAGATTTAATTGCCCCTTTACTAAATGTTCTGCATGCTATATTCCTATAACTTTTGACCATCTATTTGCATTTTTTTTTTTAACATGAGCACCTACCATACAAGGAGTATCTGTGGTAAACACTGAGAAAGTGGAAGAGCCCCCCAAAAGTGATGTAGGTGTCTTTGAGAACTAGTTTCTTAGCTTTCTCCTTTGATGAGTAACTACAGGATTTTCTCTCTCCTGATAAAATGCGTATTAATGATTTTACCATATCTATTCTGCACCTCTCCTTTGAAGTATTTTAGGATTAGTCAGTTTCCTAGAAGTTTTGGTACCTGAAAAATATAGATACAGAGACGACCTGCATTTTTACTACACTAAAGGTATCATAAACCTATGATGTCTCACTGACATTCATAAAAACATGAATAATTTGCATTCCAGTTTTACAAGTTGAAGTGAACTAAACTATTGTCATCTGAAGGCCTTTTCCCCCTGCTTTTTGGTATATTTGGCTTTGAGAAAAATGAGAATGTTATAGATCCTTTCTTCAAGATAGATAGCATGGAGTTGATGTTTTTTCGCAATTAGGAGGCCAGTTAATGAATTTTCTTTTGTGAACTTTTTATTGACTCCCATTGGAATGGTGAATATTCTTGGCTTTTCTATAAACGAACCTTACCTTCTGTGGATTTTTTCTTCTTTTTCCCTTGGTTTCCCTCTCACAGCTCAATGCAGCAGGAATATGAGTCAGCCTCTTCATATAATACTAAAAATTTATTCTGCTATATATACACCTCCTAGTAATAGTATCATGCACTTTCTGTGAGTCTGACTTCTGTCTAGATGTTGGAGATGTGTACAGCTTGTCAGAAAACAACTCCTTTTTCTCTCTGTTCCAGGAAATAACACTGACTTGACAGGAAAATTCAAATCCCTAAATCACAGATTTACCTCCGAAGAATGATTATTTGGATGCTTCATCACCAATTCTTTTACAAATAAATTTCATGAGCTGTTACCTTCAGTTTTTGTGAAGAAGCAATTCCTTATGTGCAAGTCACCCCTGCGCAGAGAGTGCAGAGATAAGGGGAACACTGTCTGCTTTTTTCCATGCATTTGCAGAAGAGACTTCGTTGATGTGGCAATGAAATGTTTTCACTTAAGGGCAACATGCTATGTGCTAAGAAACTGTGAAAATGCCCTATTGGCACATTAAATAACATCTAAATGATTAATAATGGCAAAAGAAGAAATTATCTTGAAGGGCAGTTGTCATAGCTACAAGTTGCCAGTTTGGACAGACACTCAGTGATTGTCACCCAGGAACAGGAACTCTGGATAGTAAATCCTCACTTGTGCTCTTACCCAGGCAACAGAAAGGCTCCCATTACAGCACGAACGCAGCTGAATGCTAAAATAGCTGAGAAACTCACTGCTATTGTTCATTTAGTTTAGCATGGTTAGGAAGCTGAAAAACAGCTGCCTTTTTTTTTTTTTTGTATATACATAAGTTATTTAACGAACTGTGGTACTTTATAGGATGACAAAAATATAAAACCAACACATATATAACAATAATGTATGCAGAAGTAGAAATGTTGTGGCTTCCATGTGTGTGCCTGGATCACTGATGTCTTATTCAGTAAGTTATTGCACAGCAGAGGCTTTTACAAGGTGTGTGCATAACAGAGCCCTATGTGACTTCAGTGCTTTTTAAAAGTCCTGAAAGGTTCAGATAAACAACAGGAAATAAAGTATATACACCCTATGTCCCCTACAATTATACTGAGTTAACATAACTTCTGAAATTCATTAGACATAATATGGTCTGGCCAGACCTTAAGGGAATAGTCTTTCTCTTATCACTTGTCCTGGTTTCAGCTGGGATAAAGTTAATTTTCTTCCTAGTATCTGGTATAGTGCTGTGTTTTGGATTTAGTATAAGAATAATGTTGATAACACACTGATGTTTTAGTTGTTGCTAAGTAGTGTTTACACAAGTTAAGGACTTTTCAGCTTCCCATGCTCTGCCAGGTGCACAAGAAGTTGGGAGGGAGCATAGCCAGGACAGCTGACCCAAACTGGCCAACGGGGTATTCCATACCATATGACGTCATGCTCAGTATATAAGCTGGGGGGAGTTGGCCGGGGAGCAGTGACCACTGCTTGGGAACTGGCTGGACATCAGTCAGCGGGTGGTGAGGAATTGCATTGTGCATCACTCATTTTGTATATTCTATCATTATTATTATTGTTATTATTATTATTTTCCCTTCCTTTTCTGTTCTGTTAAACTGTCTTTATCTCAATCCACAAATTTTACTTTTTTTTTAAAATTCTTTCCCCCATCTCACTGTGTGGGTGGGGGGGAGTGAGCGAGCGGCTGTGTGGTGTTTGGCTGCCTGCTGGGTTAAACCACAACACACTTTTAAGAGGATAACTTCATTTCAAACCCCCTTGGTCCTTTACTGTAAAAAGCACTTTCAGAAAAGTTGTACTGTATCAGTGATGCACTCTAAGGTTGGTCTGAGAGTTTGCAAATCTGTTTTAAGGAGTAGTGCTGAGAGTTTGGGAAAACTAGCCCAGTGGGCAAGCTCTCTTTTCTTACAAGTCGCCATAAGTTTACGTTTAATCACTCCAAGCAATAATGCAGTGAAGGCTTACTGTCTGACATCCCACTGTCAGAAGAAAAGAACCTCTCGTCTAACTGCTCATTCCCTGCCATCAGGATGATATTTTATTGAAACACGGGACTTGCAATGCCTCTCAACAGAACTCTCTTGCAACTTCCTTTATGCCATCTAGCTGATGCTTCATTATCTAAATTATTATAATAATAATTCAATTTGAAGCAGGACTATTGCCAGTATTTGATCATACCAGCTGTTGCACAGAGATTCAGACAGTGTTTGTTACAAAATATTGTGATGTTGGCATAGGACAATGCTTGCATGGGGAATCAAATCTCTCAGAAAGACAGAATGGTTTGTTGCAGATCAGATGGCGATGGGGGTCTCCATAGCAAGGGTCTTCACCTGGATCAGGTGAGATTCCCCAAACTGTTTTCTGACCAGTTCTTAAAACCTTGCTGGCCTGTGGTCCTGCGTGATCACTACAGCACGTGCATGATTCATCTCTACTGGCTACTATAAACTACATACAAAACATCTAACTATCTTAACAATGTACAAAATGCTGTTCTATGTAATCACTTCTGCATCCACATGAACAGTTTTTACTGAATAATCACAAGTGTCTTCTCTGGGTACAATTTGGTCAATTCTGCACTAGGAGACACCTGGGGAGTCTCTGTCTCATGTAAAAGACACATACCTTGGGAATACATATTAGCAGCATATAGGCAAATCATCTACCTGCTCCATTAAATCAGATGTAGCCTTTTATCTGCTGGCTTTTTTACACAACTGTGTTATTGGTTTTTTTTCTTTTTGATTATCATTAGTTAGAATTTTAATACTGGAGGCTCTTCAGACTGATTATTCTGTGGACACCTTAGGATGTCAATCATCTCCTCAGGCAGCCTGATATATACCAGGGAGCCAAGAGGAAATACCTTGATTGTAAAGTTATCCAGATTATTTTCAAATAATTGCAAGAAAATAAAGCAGTGAACTGATATTCTAAAATACAAAACAGCAATCTTATTGTTATACTGATTTACAAAGACACTGTATTCATTGTTGAAGTCGTATTATTGTGTTTGTTCATTTTTTTCATACACATCTGTATTTCTCCTCAGTGGCATTTTTTATTTTATATTAGTTACTCATACATTCTCTGAAAATGTAAATACCATGCACTCTTCAGACTTCTGTCACTTACTAAGTTAAAAAAACTATCCGAATTCAATGATATTTCTGCAAATTGAACATCTTACAATAAGTCTAAGTAATATAAACCAATTCAGCTATTAGTAGGATTTTTTTTCATCCCCAATGGTGTGGTTTTAGATTTTGGAACTCAGCTATGAACCAGAGATGGGATTGTATGCTATATTTTTTCCTCCTATCTTCCCCAAAGTTTCCCAAACCCTGATACTATTCAAGATTTTTAGGTCTTTCAACACAACTCTTGTCCCAGATTCTAGATGAGCCAAATTAGACTGGAAAGTAGGCTGGGATAGAGTTAAATTTCTTCCTAGTGCTGTGTTTTGTATTTAGTATGAGAAGAATGTTGATAACACACTGATGTTTTTAGTTGTTGCTAAGTACCCTACTGGTCAAGGACTTTCAGCTTCCATGCTCTGTCAAGTGCACAAGAGGCTGGGAGGGAGCATAGCCAGGACAGCTGGCCCAGCTGGCCAACGGGGTATTTCATAACATGTGACGTCATGCTCAGTATATGAATGGTAGGCGTGTTCCAGGAAGTAGTGATCGCTACTTGGTTATCGGTCAGCGCAGGTAGCGAGCAATTGCATTGTGCATCACTCATTTTGTATATTCTATTATTATTATTATTATTACTATTATTATTATTATTATTTTCCCTTCCTTTTCTGTTCTATTAAACTGTCTCACTCTCACCCTTCTGATTCTCTCCCCATCCCACTGTGTGTGGGGGAGTGAGCGAGCGGCTGTGTGGTGTTTGGCTGCCTGCTGGGTTAAACCATGACGAGGATTTTGAACATGAACTATATGTATGTCCTTGCTTTTTAGGATGTAGCTGTTTGTGGTTATTTTCTGAAAAGATTTTGTTACAAAGGGTAGCATTCACCAAAGACCCATCTTATATTGAGGCATCCTCACAGTAGCACAGACCAATGACTTGCCTGACTTAGTATTCTGACTCAGATAACATTCAGTGTGGCATATATTAAAAGACATTTATAATCTCCCAGTATGTAGCTGTGGAGAACAAACTGAACTTTTCAAATGAATAGAAGAGTTATAAAATATTATTAGCAGGAATAATTAGAATTATTTTTTTATTCATTCATTTATTTTAAATTGGGGCTTAGGTCTCTGAATGTTTTAATTATAAAAAAAAAATCTAAAAATTAATGGAAAAGTTGTGTGTATAAGTCAACAGTCCCCACATTTACTATTCACCTTCATTTCCTCCATTGTTATTACTTATATATGCCTTTAAATGACTTTTTTCTCCAATACATGGAACAATTTACGTTGAAGACAGACTAATTGGAGAGGAGAGTCATTCATGCTACAAATGCGTGGAGCTGTTGACTGAGTGTTACAGCAGAGCAGCAGCATTAACTGGATTCTTTATCTGTAACATTTTCCAGTGAATAACACTAATTTCATCTGTAGTGGGAAGCAGTATATAATTTTGAATACTTTAAAATTAATTTTTGCAATGAAAATCCCTCAAGTGTACCAATTTAGGAAGCCTTATTTAATTTTACTCCAAAACCACCCCATCGCTAGGTCATTTACATATGAACACAAACCAATTCCTCTTCATCAGATCTCTTTCATGTGGTAAAGATATTTGAATCTTAAATGTGCATTTCTGGCACCATAAAATGATTTTGTAATGGCATTGGTCATACAGTCTTCAGTTCTGTTGTACAGTTAACTTGCCAGTTCACATGATATCCTGCTAATCTCTATGAAGTAAGGGGCAGATCCAAAGCGGCAATCTTGTGGTTCTTGACTTGAATATGTGTTGGAACAGGCCTTAATAAAATCAAAGCTCAGTATTGACATTTGTAGCCACTGACTTTGCTGTGTATTTAACATGAGAAGCACTTAGTGTATGATAGCATAACAGATTATAAGAGGGTGACAGTTTTATACTAATTGCTATATAGTTTTTTTTTCTAAATTCAGGAGCTCAGAATAAAAGTATGCACTATTATCTTTTTTTAAACTGTAAAAGAGTTGAGAAAAATGGATGGAGGTACAAATAATGGTTCTAATAATATAATATAATAGTGCTTAAAGGATGCTGCTAGTTTTAACAAATAATAAGAGTATATTATAGTTTTGACTGTAGTAACACTGTGTCTCTACATCGAAATAACAATAGATGGAAGCGTCCTATTCTTTTGTGAAATAAAGGAATGCATAGCAATAGGATTTGTATGTTAAAATATGGTTGTTGGAGGCAATAAAGGATGTGTTATCCAAAGTCACAGACTGTAGGTTCGCGGGAAAGGGGGCTTGAGTTAGGGTATGAGGAAAGCCAAAAATCAGAATGCTTTGGGGGTCTCACATGAAGGTCAGATGCACTGAGTGTATAATAAGTGGGAGGCAATGCAGCAGTCATTATTTTCCCTCTGACAAGAGAGCAGCTCACTGACCCGGCATGTTGACAAATGGAGAGGAAAACTCTGCACTGAGATGCAGACCCCACACAGGTCCCTCATGTCTCCAGAATTCAAGCCAGTGACCTGGAAAACAAGGTTCCTCCCCAGTCAAAATGACAGGCAGAGCTGGTTTCCTGTTAGGAAGACTACTAGGTGTGTAAAAAAATTATGATTTCTGAGGAGAAAAAAATGAGATGTCACACACAGCAAAATTACTTTCAAATGGTCCTCTGCATCTCCCTTGAATGGCAGCTGTTAAGAATTCAATTGTGTGTATGACACACTGCAATGGAGGATGGAAGTTCTGTTGGGGAGCAAAAATGAATAGAAATTTTAAATTTAAATACTCATTTGAGAATATTTGAATATCTGTCATTCTTTATAGCCTAAAGGTTAACTCTTGAAAAGAATTTCCATTAGTAACACAAATTGTAACCTTGTCAAATCCTCTTATGTAATGCATCAATGCTGAAAGACATACTCTGCAAAACTGTACTATTAAATACATGATCTTGCTTCATAGTGAATTTATACTTTTAGCAGTTTCCTTGATTTGTCAGTTATTTAAGAAGGTTTTATGGTTTTGTATGTGTTCTTGTGTCAGCATGCAGAGAACATTTTGTAAATGTTACTATACTCTTTTTGCATATGTATTTTCCGTTGCTATGCTCTCTTTGTTTTATAGATAGTAATTAAGAAAATTGTATGATACCATTGCCTTTGCACAAGACTAAGGAATCCTGTTCCGTATGAGAGGTCTCTTCTCTCGTTCTGTGCATGCATGCCTACTTTATATCAGGATCTCCATATTTATATTTCTGTAGGTTCTGACTTCTTGTAGAGGGAAAAAGCAATTATGATTTTTCTTTCTGGATAGTGATTTAGCTCTTAATTCACCAACAGTCCTGAAGCAGACCTATATACATATTTTGATGAATGCTGTAAAGTTTGGTATCAAAAGCTGCCCAAATTTGCTGCATGAACTGTGTGCATGGTGAATGTAAACTTCCATTTAACCATAAACATAGGAGAATGACTAAAGATACTGTGGTTCTCCAAGGGACAACTTAATTTAGTTTTTTAAAAAAATGTTAAAACTACAGTAGCTCATTGAATAAGTTAAGTTTTTACTACTGTGGCTAGGCTGTTTTTGTTGTGAACATTTCAGACAAAGCCATTAAAAGTTTTGCAGAATTATGAAATAATTTGGTACTTATCATGATAATAAAATCTGTTTTCCATAAAATATGTTTTCAAAACTTTTGACTCCATGGCGAATCTAAATAATTGTCTTTGCACTTCACCATGATCTCTCCCTGCATTTCATTCTTAGTTGTACCATGCACTGATCTGATGTTCATGCTGTTTCTGCTGCTTGGTACAATCTTTGTTAAAAAAACACATGGTTTGAATTTGCACACAGAGCTTGGACAGAATGAATATGTTAATAAGCTCCAACCTCAGGTTGCACACTCAAATTATTATCAATTGTGCATGCAATTTTTCCAGGCTATTTTTTTCTGAAAATAAGTACTAAATTATGCATTCAATATAGTGTCATGTATGAGTACAAAAGATGAACTTGCTCAAATATTTCCAAATGGGGATACATGTGTGTGCAAATATGATGCAATTCAATTATTTGATGTGCCCACTTTAGCAATTTGAAAGCAGGGAAACAACAAACCTATCATATTGGAGGGGGGGAATCAAGTGCTCCAGAGGCAGGCAACTGAGACTGCAACCTATAGTGGATTTATGTATTTCAGTTATACAGCCTCAGTCATCAGCAGGCCCTTTCAAATCCCTTAGGCTGGATCGAGCCCTGAATAACAGTAGAAAACAACTAGAAAAACATTATTGTGAGCTGGCCTAGTGAGGGATATGTTGTCAAGAAACAGTATTGCTCATAGCTGCTGCTCATCCTCCTGCTGAAGGCTGTCTGCAAACTCAGGCAGATTTGCTAGGAGAATACACTTTGGTCACAATTCCATGATTGCCTAGTACTGAAAAAAGTTCAAATTTGTCCAAGTAAAAGACCATATGGGGGCAGTATATCTACTCCATTGGTTTGGCTCTCCTCTTTCACGACCTTGGTTTCCTTATCCACTTGTTCAAATGTGTCAGTTCATTTTTTGGAGTAGCAGGTATGGAGTAAGACAAACTGACATGTGAAAGGAATATAGGGTGGATTTGAGAGGATGTGTTTTCAATAGTCTATGACCCACACATATTCTTTAAGTTTGGAGCTCTACACTTCAATATCTTCAGATATTGAATTGGACCTTCAATTGCTTTCATGTCAATCACCAGTTGACTTCTACAGAAAACTGTTGAGGGTTAACCCAATGAATGCCACCAGGAATAATATTTAATTGTAATTGAGAAGTGAGAGAGTGAGAGAAAGACTTATCTTGCAGTCTCTAAAGGTTTTGAACACTAGCTGCCTACAGAGAAGCACTCACTTACACTGAGATAATCTTGAGGACACTTACCCAACAAGAACTATTCTGAATTTTTTTCCTCACAAGAAAACTACATTCAGTCACATAATATAACTAAAACAATATTTGCCCACCTTCATGATATGTAAGCATCCTGGTTGTTTGAACACAACTATTTGACTTAGAAACTGAAAGGCCAGATATAAAAGAGAATTTTTATAGGATTGTGAATAAAATGCTTGTGGATGATGCACAAAATTAGGCCTCAGAAAAAAATGTATTTCACTGTAGCTATGCAATACTTACTGTAATCTTAATATTTGTTGGTTGTACATCTTTAAATGAGAATTCTGAAGTTATTTTCATGAGGAAACACTGATTCCTCAAAGTAAAAATTTTTACTAGTATCGTCAAAACTTCTTTCAAAGTAATCATATCCAGAATGGCTTATCTCATCAAAAAGAAAGAAAATAGAAGATAGTAAGGAGTACCAGTAGTAAGGAGTTCACCTGGGGAGGAAGGGGAGGAAGCTGGCTATTCTGTGATGAGTCAGTCTCTCACATGAACTCTGATATTCCAATGTGTATACCGAATTAAACATGGGGTCAGTAATGATTTAAAGTCAAGTGTCCCGTATTCAAGTGGAGCATTTTAACTGCTAGCCAAACAAGGCAGTTTCTTCTGTTGTAGCTTTTCCATTTCATGTGTGTGAAGCTAAACCTTATTTGGCTAAGTACCAAATTTTTGACTGTTTCTCTCTTTTCCCTCTTTTCCCCTTCTCTGTCTCATGTTTCTCCCAATTTTAATTAAAGATCCTATATTTGGCCAGAATTAACATGATTCAGAGGATTCTGCTAAACCTTGAACTAACCAGAACCTAGACCTTTTCTCTCAGATTGAATCCCAGTGCCAGATTCCAGTTAGCTTTGTTGCATAACTGTAAACATATTTCACATCACTTCCTATACTGTCATGAGTTCCTTTTTTGGGGGCTTGATCTTCTCTGGTGCTGGTGTGGAACATGATAAATATAAATAACAATTTTTTAAGAAGATAGGAATTGGTCTAGAAAAAAAACATAAATGAATAGCTTTGAAATTAATTCTGCACACTAGATTAAGTAAAATTAAAAAGTGACTACACTGAAAATAACTCATTTAGTATAATTAAATCGTGCTTAAGCTTATTTTTTAAAATCGGATATACTAACTCCTATCTTCATTCTCTTTACCTTGCTCATTTAAAAGGGTTAAGGCAGCAAGCACTCACAGGATGTTCTTGGAAGAAGGTTTAATGGGACTTGCACTGCTTGTGCTCTCACTTACAGCTCTGCTGGAACACGCAGCCCTGTACATTCCTCCATGTTCCTCCAAAGACTTCTACTCTGAAGCGTTAGCGTAAATAAATGCATGTGAGTTTCTGGTTGTTTTAATAATACAGACAACCACTTCAGATGAAATCTTCAGTCCATACACAGTTATCCATGTTAGGATACATTAATGTGGATCTAGATAGAATGAGTTTTGTGTGACATACCTACAATTTTCTCTGGAGCTCTCTCTGAGCGTTATGAGATTATGATGGTAGATCTTTTCAAATTTTGTAGCCAGCAATTTGATGAAGAATGGCCTCGTGAACTGAAACCCTACCATGTATATGCCGCATTTGTGGAAAAAAATAGGGAAAATGTTTTAAAAATTGGAAAATTATGGAATATTTGTCGTATGAAGTTTTATTTCAAAGATAACTATCTACAGGTTGTCAAAAACATTGTATACAAAGCTATACTGGAAACATGATCTTCTTATCTGATAATTAATGGGTTACACTTATTTGTTGTAGTAGTTATTATAACTATATATAAATGTATATATAATAACAACTATAATTCTATTTAGGTGACAATTTCCAAAATAAGACCAAAGTCAGGTTTATGATGCATGTACATATTTGCCATAAACTTGAAGTAGCAGCCAAAAAGGCAGTATAAACTTATGGGTTTATGTATATGTTCCTCAGAGAGTTATGGGAAACAGCTTTGCAAAAATTATACTGCAGAGCGAGAGTGCAGGTTCCTATAAAAAGGGCATAATTCATAAATATAATAGCTTGATGACAATCTCACTGCAGAACTTCTCTTAAATTTAGAAAATAATGTGGAAAACAATTGTACAGCATGGTGTGTTTACAGTTTTATTAAATAATTAGCAGTCAGGATTGTTCCTGGTTCTGCTGGTTTTAATTACAAGTACACATGCACTTATGTGTCGGTCATTAAATTTATGTGCAGCATTTCTAAGACAAGAATAAAATGCATGGACAGTGCATCCAAGGAAGTTTGCTTTGGGACTAGCATATAATGCGACCATTGCATTCCATTGGTCCATATGTTTAATTCCATTCCATTCCATTCCATGTTGGTCCATATGTTTAATTAAATGAACTCATTGCTCTTCACTGCTTTGTTGTCCTTTGATTTTCTACAAACATTCACTCCAATCATTTTGTTATTTAAAAGTATTTACTGTGTCTTTCAACATTAATAAAGGGCTTGTGAACTTCATACTAGCTACCTATTTCAGCAAACTGAAAATGATATACTCATAAGAAGAAAAGTACTTGCATACAGAATAACAAATATTTATGGGACTGGGCTGCCTCAAAGGAGAAGAACACAATACATGTTTCTTGGTGGTCTGCATTCATCAGACACACACTGAAAGATGGGAAGGGCTTATTTTCAATATGAAATGTGCTAAAGCATCTTTTTTTTTGCTACTGTGCATACACAATGTGCAGTGCAACAAAACCTCACGTTGCTACAACACAGCCCTGACCAGTTTACCCTTATGGTATATGAAGTGACCAGGGGATGACCTGTGGGGTGCTTTTATTCTCTGAGCCTTCACTATGACTATGACATTGCTGTGGATAGACCTCCCTTTTTGAAGCAGGTTTTGGCCCTTGAGGGGGAGCACTGAGGACCCAAGATGATGATGATTTGAATAGCAGGGGGATCTCTGCTTTCCTAAGGACTTTGCCGCATCATGTCATCTGTTAGACAGACTTGTTCCACTAGGACAGAGAAGGCAAAGAAGCTGGGGGAAAGGTACCAGGGAAATTTCCAGACACAGTGGAAAATTTCCTTGACTTTGTCCAGAGGTGAGCTATCCTGTGGGATTTCCCATATTTGAAACACAGTCCTTCTGTGCACTGCGGGGTGTGGGGTCATGGTTTTCATGAGAAACCTGCCCAACCAAGTGGACTAAAAAGAGAAATCTAATTCTGAATACAGTTACCAGCCCTCCATCCAGTGTTGTCAGCTTCCTGCCATCTTCTAAACACTTTGACGTTACTTTCCTTGCTCAATGGAGCTGCCTGACATAGACTCTTCAATTATCCAATTTTTTTTACAATTTGCATACACCTTTCACTTTTGATTTGCTTTTCATTTTTGTTTTATTTTAAAAGCATGACTCTTCTATACAAACCCAAGAAATTTATTTTGAAATTTTTTTGTACTAGACACGAGCCTCAAGCAAACAGTATGACAGGTTCAGACTGAATCAATGATTACAGAGTTCGAGGCTTGTGTTCTTTGTTTGCTCCCTTGTGATAGGTCAGGGAGAATGACAAAATTCTGATGCAGCATTAACATAATCTGGGAGTTGTTCTGATGATGCTATAACTGCCTATGTTTAGTAGTATAAACAATTTGATGTAATACAAATAATAAATAATGAAACCTTTGGTTTTAGAGATAAATATAGCCACATTTTTCTAAATGTTTTCATAATATTGTAAAGGTTAAAGAGGAAAATTCAGCTGGATACAGAGGATTTGATACATTTTTTGCCTCATGTAAGGTATTTCAGAAGGGTCAAAAGGCTTTTTCCTGGGCATTCTGCAGTCAAGATGGGAAAAGAAATCCCACTAACATAATCAGGAATTGGATTGGACCCTAATACAGGAAAAAAATTTCTTCTTTGCAGCAGGGAGGAGGGCAAGACCAACAGCTTTCAGGGATGAGTTGCACTTCCTGGGGGGGGCCTCATTCAGAGATAGAGTTGAATGGATGAGTTCAGGATGAGGAGATGAAAATATTTCTTCATGAACTGGCCAGTTGCCAGAGTAGCTTAGATTGCGCTTTGTTTCTCTCCTCCCCATTCTCCAGATATTTTCACAGTCATTAAATTGGGGGAAAACAGGATTTGGTTTCATATATTTTCCTTTCCCTGTTGTGTTATTTTAATTTTACGTCAGACTTCTCGTGGAATACCCAATTTGCTATACGCTTTCCATTTACTATAAACCTTGTGTTAAAATAGGCTTATTACACTGTTTCACAAAAATTTCAGATTTATACTCTCCCACATGAGGATAAGGTAGCTCTAGGATAGCTCCAGGAATTCTATAAGTGTTATTGATTTAACTTAATATGATTTTATAGAGAAGTCATTAGTGGTTGAAACATGTTAAAAAGAGCTTTATTCCACAGAATAGGTATTCAGCACTCTATAAATCAGACCTTTAAAGTGTCTCATGCTGGAAAACGGCTACTGAGATATTGGAAAATCACTACCTTCTTTTCTTTTTTAATTTATTTTATCCAGAAAATATAAGATGTATTGCTGTCACCTACAGATATCATGCTGGAGAATTCTGCAACAGATGTAATTTCCTATTTAATATCATACTCATTTTTTTTTAAAGGAAATTCATTATTTTGTGACAGGTGAAAGGATATTTCACTACAGAGAATTTAGTAGGTTTATGCATATTTATAAGCATACTTTTCACAACTGTACAGCAGACAACTAATTTCAGTGATTTTCATATACAGTGGATTATAAGTTTTTCTGGTTTTTTGTCCTTTTTCCATTAAATTTTCTATTCTTTTTTTTTGCTAGAAAGCCTAAAAAAATTAAAATATCTTCCCCTAGTATTCTAGAGGCTGCCAAATATCACCCACAATTAGAAAAACACCAGGCTCTTTGCAGACCACTCTTCAGCCATCACAATGACAAAATAATTGTAGAACTCGTAAGATTAGACAAACTGCATGGGAACAGGACACACAGCCTTTGACAGAAGCTGGCGGGCTATTAAGGAAGTAGCCAAGTAGCAGCATGCTGTTCTGACACTTTTCTTGCTGCCGATGAATACAGAGCGACTTCTCTGAGTGAATGCCAGGGCATCGTGATTAGCATAATTAGAGCATACCTTTGTGGCACAGTTATATCTGTACGAAGTTCCAGTGAGCAAGGCTTGGTCGCAATTGGTGATATGCCTCATTATCTAAATACAAAGCTTCTGAATTCAAAGGCTGTCAAGTGAGATGGAGTAAAACTGCACTTTACTTGCTCTGATATTGCCTGATTAAAAACTTAAGTATATCTTTTTTCTCATCAGCTTAGAAGAAAAGTTGTGCTATATGGTGACTTTGTGCTTTATATTAACAACTAAGCCAGATAAAACATTCTACAAAATTCCAAGTGCCAACTGCCTAAACAATGACACATGTAAGAAAATCACACTAATTACTACGCTATTGTAGGTCTAACTGAAGGGGCAGAGCACCCTTCAGTGCATGGCTCGTTGTGCCTTTTCAAATGTACCAATATATTAGTGTGATACAACATAGGTACGATGCCTGAAACCCAGGAGTCTTTAAAAGCCCTCACTGGAAAGTCTATTTAAAGAAAAATAGTCTATTCCATTATATAGTAATAACAGTTCTTTTCCTTCTAAAGAGAACCTTTCAGCAGAGTTAAAAAACTTTTCTGCTGATATCCTCTCACTTCATGGCTCCTATTGTTTTCACTCCACCTCTCTCCGGGTCTCTCTTGGCTTCTCTATCACACCTACATACTTCAGACAAAACATGACTAAGGCTGCATTTCTTGAGCTGGAGTTCTTCAGTTCATTATGTCGTAAAGCAGATTTGAAGTCTATGTCTGTAGAAGACTGCAGCAGGGAGTAAATACCCAGTTATCTGTTAAGGGTCAACCTGCTAAGAGTATATTAGATGGGCTACAAGGTTAGCAGGATGGTGCCTTGTGCCCTGACAAGCTCCTTTTCAGGTAGCTCAGCTCATTCTACATGGCAATAGACCGTGCATGGTCAGTCTATTAACTGGTCATGGACAGTCCTCCCCTGAGCAGCACAGGAGCAGGAGCACTGGCTCGATTGGTCTTCGCTCAGTCTGAGGAAATGCAGCTTGGGAAAACTCTTCCTTTTCTCTTCTCCAAATGCTTGAGATTGACACCACTGTTTATCTTTGCTGTCATCTTCCACTTTGCTCCATATTATCCTTCAGGTCACATGTGAATGTTGCTGTTTCTCATGATATTTGTAAGAATTATCCTTTTTCTTCCTTTACCAGCCCATTCAACTCCTCCTTGGCTATTCTGTACACTACACAGTGAGTTTTTTCTTAAATCAGCTCTTTGAGTAAGGGATTATCTTCCACTATATAGTGTACAGCAAAGGCATAGCAGATCTTCACAATGCTTTTGGATATTCTTGTGAACTGGAAATGGTCAAAAAAAAGAGAGATCTGTTATTTTTTATTCAAAAATTTGCAGTTAAAATTACCCTCACTTTGTGATCTACCTGGACTTGTGCAAAGCATTTGACACTGTCCCGCACGACATCCTTGTCTCTAAATTGGAGAGACATGGATTTGACAGGTGGACCATTCGGTGGATAAGGAATTGGCTGGATGGTCACACTCAAAGAGTTGCAGTCAACGACTCGATGTCCAAGTGGAGACCAGTGACCAGTGGTGTTCCTCAGGGGTTGGTATTGGGACCAGTGCTATTTAACATCTTTGTCGGGGACATGGACAGTGGGATTGAGTGCACCCTCAGCAACTTTGCCAACGACACCAAGCTGTGTGGTGCAGTCGACACACTGGAGGGAAGGGATGCCATCCAGAGGGACCTGGACAAGCTCAAGAAGTGGGCCCGTGTGAACCTCGTGAAGTTCAACAAGGCCAAGTGCAAGGTCCTGCACCTGGGTCAGGGCAACCCCCGGTATCAATACAGGCTGGGGGATGAAGGGATTGAGAGCAGCCCTGCCGAGAAGGACTTGGGGGTGTTGGTTAATGAGAATCTCAATATGACCTGGCAACGTGCACTTGCAGCCCAGAAAGCCAACAGTATCCTGGGCTGCATCAAAAGAAGCGTGGCCAGCAGGTCGAGGGAGGTGATTCTCCTCTACTCTGCTCTCTTGAGACCCCACCTGGAGTACTGCGTCCAGCCCTGGGGCCCCCAACATAAGAAGGACATGGACTTGCTCGAGCGGGTCCAGAGGAGGGCTACAAAGATGATCAGGGGCTGGAGCACCTCCCCTATGAAGACAGGCTGAGAGAGTTGGGGTTGTTTAGCCTAGAGAAGAGAAGGCTCCAGGGAGACCTTATAGTGGCCTTCCAGTACTTAAAGGGGGCCTACAGGAAAGATGGGGAGGGACTCTTTATCAGGGAGTGTAGTGATAGGATGAGGGGTAATGGTTTTAAACTGAAAGAGGGTAGATTTAGATTAGATATAAGGAAGAAATTCTTCACTATGAGGGTGGTGAGACACTGGAACAGGTTGCCCAGAGAAGTTGTGGATGCCCCATCCCTGGAAGCGTTCAAGGCCAGGTTGGATGGGGCTTTTGATACCAGTTACAAAGGAACAGTGAAGAGACATATGATTCTTTGGTTGAAACGATGTAGATGGGTTAGGAATGCTTTATGAATAGATAGGCTGGACATTCAGTAGATAAAAAGGCCTTGAAACTTTGTATTCTGCGTAAAATAGATGAGGAAGCTAACCTTGTATCTTGAATAGAATAGATAAGGGGGTTGTGCCAGCCTAAGCTAGTTCGTGCTAATGAGAATTGTGCTAATTAAGCCAAGGGTTAAAACTGAGCATGCGTAAAGACTGAGTTCAACTAAAGGACACTGCGAGGAAGACTATCGACGACCACCAGAAGACCCTGAAAGACCACCAATGAACACAAGGGCGCATGCGTCAAAGACTTTTGCATGTGTTAATGAATTCCGGGAAATAACATGAATATTTAGATTATTTCTCAGAAATGTAATGAATATGTATATTCTAATTGCATATAACTTCTATAGTTGAGTGATTTGGTGCACACACTAGGTCGAGTGATCCCCTGTGCGCCCGGCGCCACATTAAAGAATGCCTGCTTTCTAAAACTCCAAAACGAGTCTTAGAGAGTTCTTATTTTGCCAACTTACGGTAACACTTTGAGCAGCCTGGTCTAGTGGAAGGTGTCCCTGCCCATGGCAGGGGATTGGAACTAGATGATCTTTAAGGTCCCTTTCAACCCAAACCATTCTATGATTCTATGATTCTAAAAGAATCCACTTCCATTTTTTGATGGTTTTTTACTGACAATTTGGGAAATTTCTTGCATTTTTGTTTTCAAAATCCTTACAAAATCTATTGATTTGTAGAAAGAAATTGTTTATCACAGGTCTGAAAATGAAATCAGGCATTTTTCATTATGAGGATTTTTTTCCAGTTCTCAGGTGAAACACATTTTATCCACAAATCTCCTTTTTCTGCTTTCATCCTTAAAAAAAACCACCCTCCCCCTGTGGTGTATGATTGCACGGACTCTCACATAAGCATGCGCAGAATCATTTATTGTTACAATACAGGAGAATATATCCTTTACCATAACGGGGAGGTCCCGCTGTCTCCCCCAATCATGACCCGATTCGTATCCCTTATTAACTAAGAAAAACAGTCTCTCTTCCTTTTGGCAAAGATCCACATGACTGCTCTCAGATCCGCTTATTCTCACGGTTAACCAGTTACATAATTCTCTTGATGTTTTCAGTTTCCTTACAGAGGAGACAACTAAGCCAGGTGTTCACGTCTTATCTCAGGCTTATGTGCGCGTCTGCTAGTTCTCAGCGTACAGGCCAAATTCCTGTCTTATCTTGGCCGAAACTCCCAACTCCACAATTCTTCTCCACATCCCCCAAATAAAAAGTCTGTTCACAAGCCATTACTGATCTCTCAGCAAGAAATGCCTTGTGATTTTTGAACCAATTATCCATTTGCTGTATTTTTCAGAGTTCATACTTGTTTTGGCGAGCTTCTCCCTTTACATACAAAAAACTTGAAAAAGCAAGAAAATCAGTGCTGAGGCTGAAGTCCTGGTTCTGTGATAACCCTTTTGTGGATAGATGATATTATATGCCAAATCCTAATGTTGCAAATAATTTGGCTATATTAACTTTGTATAATAGCAGGGACCACTTGCTATGATGGTTATTGTTTTCCAGTCACTTTTTAAAGGCAAGGAAGGAAGGGGTGAATGGAAATCACATTTTCTGACCTTCCACATACATACTTATGAAGATATTTTAGTCAAAGAAAAAAACCCCTACTTTCCATTCATAAATCTCTGTTGCAATTAATGTTTGGTAAAGATAATGATAACAATCACTAAGAATTAGTTCCAGATAGTCAAAACCTGAATATCCCTATGTAAGAAAGAGAAGGGAGAGAAAATAAATTAAGTCAATTCATATAATTTCAAGGAATGATTCTAGGCTTGCTAAGTAGGACTTTTTAAAGGGGTCTTATGAAGAGTTGCCATTGTTTAACCCCAGCTGGCAACTAAGCACCACACAGCTGCTCACTCACTCCCCCTCCGGTTGATAATATAGAGATGTTTTTGTTATGGCTGAGCAGTGCTTACACAGAGTCAAGGCCTTTTCAGCTTCTCATGCTCTACTGACTGAGAAGGCTGGAGATACACAAAAAGCTGGGATGGGGCACAGCCAGGACAGCTGACCCAAACTGGCCAGCGAGATATTCCATACCATATGACGTCATGATCAGTATATAGAATCATAGAATCATAGAATCATTAAGGTTGGAAAAGACCTTTAAGATCATCGAGTCCAACCATCAACTCAACACCACCATGCCTACTATAAACTAGGGGGAAGCTGGCCGGAGGGCCGCTGCTTGGGAGCAGGCTGGGCATCGATCAGTTGGTGGTAAGCAATTGTTTTTCATTTGCATCACTTGTCTTTCTTGGGTTTTAGTTCTCTCTTTGTTATCTTCCTTTTCATTACATATTGTTATTATTATTATTATTATATTTTATTTCAATTATTAAACTGTTCTTATCTCAACCATAAGTGTTCTCACTTTTACTCTTCTGATTCTCTCCCCCATCCCACTGGGCAGGGGGGGAGTGAGCAAGCAGCTGTGTGGTACTTAGTTGCTGGCTGGGGTTAAACCATGATACTGCTCCAAGTGGAGCCTTATCCATGAGCCACAGTCTCTTCAGGGGTATACCTGCTGCGGCATGGACTTATCCACAGCCACAGTCGCTTTGAGGTGCGCCTGTTCCAGCGTGGCCTTCTCCATGGGCCACAATGCCTTCAGAGATATACCTGCTCCAGCATGGCCTTACCCATGGCTGTAGTCCCTCCAGGGGTATACCTGCTCTGTCATGGGCTTATCCATGGCCACGTGCTTTGAGGTGCTCCAGCATGACCTCATGCACAGCCACTGATGCTTCAAGGTGCACCTGCTGCAGCATGGACTTATCCACAGCCACAGATGCTTCGAGGTATACCTTCTCCAGTGTGGACTTATCTTTAGGCCACAATCCCTTCAGAGGTATACTTGCTGCGGCACAGACATAACCACGGCCACAGACGCTTCAAGATATACCTGCTGCGGCACAGACTTATCCATGGCCACAGACGCTTCGGGGTGTCCTGCTCCCGCATGGCCTCATCCACAGGTCACAGTCCCGTTGACTCGAGTTCACACTGGAGTTCCAGCCTGTCCAGTACAGCAGCACAGAAACGGCAGCGATGCCCTGGCCATCTGCCAGCCCAAGCGCATCGCCATTGCTGTTATCAAAACGTTCCCAGGCACAGCAGAGTAAGATGATAAGCAGTACAGCAAGCAGCGAAAGCAAAAAGCAGCCACTAATGAGCACTAGACCCTAATATACAGTGAGGCAAGCAAGCCCCATGGCAAGCACAGGAGCCTGCCAATTAATAGCTAAACAGCAATAACAGCTATAAATTCGATCTAGCACATTCCAATCAAACCTGTCGTTATCTTGAATCCTTTGAGCCCCACGTTGGGCGCCAAAAAGGACTGTCGTGGTTTAACCCGGCAGGCAGCTAAACACCACACAGTCGCTTGCTCACTCCCCCCTGGTGGGATGGGGGGGAATCAGAAGAGTAAAAGTGAGAAAACTCGTGGGTTGAGATAAAGACAGTTTAATAGGGAAAGCAAAAGCCATGCACGCAAGCAAAGCAAAACAAGGAATTCGCTCACTACTTCCCATTGGCAGGCAGATGTTTAGTCATCTCCAGGAAAGCAGGGCTCAATCGCATGTAACAGTTACTTGGGAAGACAAACACCATCACTCTGCAGGTCCCCCACTTCCTTCTTCTTCCCCCAGCTTTATAGGCTGAGCATGACGTCATATGGTGTGGAATATCCCTTTGGTCAGTTGGGGTCAGCTGTCCCAGCTGTGTCCCCTCCCAGCTTCTTGTGCACCCCCAGCCTACTTGCTGGTGGGACAGTCTGAGGAGCAGAAAAGGCCTTGACGCTGTGTAAGCACTGCTCAGCAATAACGAAAACATCCCTGTATTATCAACACTGTTTTCATCACAAATCCAAAACATAGCCCCATACCAGCTACTATGAAGAAAATTAACTCTATCCCAGGCAAAACTGTGGTGATTAAGGGCAGGGACTCCGTCGGAGAGGGAACGAAGACGAAGACGAAGACAAAGACCTTTATTATACAGCACAAGCGCCTTTCATACCTCACATTATGCCACGTATGCACTTCAAAGAATTCCCTAGTACATCCCCTAAGCAAAGGTCATCTCTAACTTGTGATCGACACTCTTCCGCTAATTTCCTTATCTTTTGTCACGCCCTCAGAACCGCGAACTGCCATGTCTTACCTCCCTTTTTCCCACGGCTTCTTTCACTTCCCATCTTCCCACGGCTTCTTGTTTACCAACGCTATGATACTGCTTGTACTCTCAGACATTGATTCCTCCACATCTCCCCCTTTTTCTTTTACAACAAACACTGAGCTAATTGACTTTTCTATCATTCGTTTTACACGTTGCCACAAACATGGTACACATACAAGAATACATACAAATACAATCAAACGTATAATTCCCAGTTCAATCAAACTCATTACCCATTTTGCCAAGCCCCAATAATTCTATCTCTTGTGGCTCTACGCTCAGGGGCGGACGGTACACCAAACATCCGTCCCAATTGTCAGTCACATTGCGGCCGCCATTACAAAGTGTTGCATGCGGCTCCGTGAGACCTAGGGTCCAATTGTCCCACGGGAGCCCCACTAAGCAGGTGGAAAAACGATTTCCAGGCGACGAGAGCGAAAGGCAAATGGTCTCCTGGCCTGTCTGATTCGCAAGGGTGATCCAGACATTCTCTTTGGGCTGCAGTGGGGCCCAAAATGCGCTTACGCCTGCGACAACGGCGAAAAAGACAGCTTGACGAACCGCGCTGGTACCCATCTTGGTCCTCGATCTGTGGAGACACAAGCATACCCTCGACCCCAGGTTATCAATGAAAACGGGCCTTCCCACTCATGAGATTCCAGGTTTCTCACCTTTACCCACGCCTTGCCCCTTATGATTGCCTCACGACCTTCGACAGAATCAAAATGTCTGCAAATCGGGGGTCCACCTTCCTCAGCCCACCGATTGAGAAAATTAAAAACATAAACAGCTTTTGCCAATCTTTCCTGTGGGGTTAAGTCCCCTACTCCCCCTTTTTGTTTTGTTAACATGTCTTTGAGCGAACGGTGCGCGCGCTCAACAATGGCTTGCCCTGTGGGGCTGTGTGGAATTCCCGTGATATGAGTGATTCCCCACGTTTGCAGGAAGGTCCGTGTGGCTTGGGCAATGTACCCGGGGCCATTATATGTTTTTATTTTGCTCGGTACTCCGAGAATGGAAAAAGCAAGAAGAAAATGTTTTCGGACATCCTGGGACTTTTCCCCAGTGTGGGCTGTGGCTGCAATTGCTCCCGAAAATGTATCCACTGAGACGTGGACGTATTTGAGTCGGGAAGATGTGTAACATCAGTCTGCCAAAGTTCGAGTGCCTGCAAGCCATGAGGGTTGACTCCCCCCGGCTGTGGAGGGCCTGCACACTGGCACTCAGGGCATGCAGTGACAATTTGGCGTGCTTGCATAAGTGGTAAGTGAAACATTCTAGGCAAGGCCTTAGCGGTCTGATGATAAAAGTCATGTGAATGCCTCGCTTGCTCAAATTTCCCCAGGACAACAGCAGCCCCTGCAAGCGAATCAGCCAACTGGTTTCCCTCAACCAGGGGCCCCGGCAATGCAGTATGAGATCTGATATGTAATATAAAAAAAGGATGGATTCTTCGATGAATGCATTCTCTGAGGGTTTTAAACAGAGCAAAAAGCTGGGCATTATTTACATCTTTCAAATGAGCAAACTCCATGCGGGACACTACCCCTGCAACATATGCAGAGTCAGTCACGATGTTGACAGGGCATTGCCATTTGTCAAACACTCGTACCACTGCCGCCAATTCCACGATTTGTGGTGAACCGTCTTGTATCCGGATATCAGATTGCTATTGATCGTGGTCATCTTTCCAGACAATGACAGACTTACCCGTGCGCCCGGACCCATCCGTGAAGACCGTTAGAGCATCCAAAGGGGTCACGCTACATTTCGGCAATTGCTGCAGTGGTAGCGGGGACTGCAGCCATTTATGACTGGGAGGGTGAATAGAAATCACTCCTGTAAAACCTTCCATAGCCATTTGAAAAGGTACAGACATTTGCATCAACCAAGTTAGCATAGGCATCACGACAGGAATGTAAATGGTATGCGGCTCTTTTCCGCACAGCGCTATCAACCATTGCCTCCCTCTCATGACCAGGGATGCAAACATTTCTGCTCTAGTGGTGATGGTTTTTCCAAATTGATGGGGAAGAAACACCCATTCTATGACCAACAACTGTTCGCCGCTGGGTGTTGGCTTCCATTGAAAGAACAAACCATATGGTTGGAAGTCAGTGTTCACTATTGCTAACTGAAAAGGAAGCTCTGGATCACAGCGCTGTGCTTGCCGAGCCGATATCATTGTAGCAATCCGCTGCAACGCTTGCTGAGCCCCCAACGCAGGATCACCTTTTAGCAAATTAAACAGAGGTCTCAACAGCTCGTTGTTGATTCCCAACAGAGGCCTTACCCAATTGATGGTGCCCAATAATTTCTGCAAATCAGTCAGGGTACGGACCTGACTACTGATCTTGAGCCCTTGCGGTATCACAGTTTGCTCAGTAATATGCCACCCTAGATATTTCCAGGGAGTGGTCTGCTGCACCTTTTCTGGGGCAACTATCAAGCCGTTACGCTGGAGGCTCGTTACAACAACCTCCATGGCCCCTCGTATCATGGCCTCAGAGGGGGTTGCTACAAGGATATCATCCATATAATGATAAATTATGACTTCAGGCAATTGGGCGCGGGCTGGACTAAGGGCCCGTGCCACGAACCACTGACATATGGTGGGACTATTTTTCATGCCTTGCGGGAGCACCGTCCAATGGTACCGTTGACTCGGCTGGGCTACATTGGTCGCGGGTACAGTAAAAGCAAACCGCGGCGCGTCATCTGGGTGTAGCAGAATGGTAAAAAAACAGTCCTTAAGGTCTGTTATAGTGATGTGCCAGTTCATAGGTATCATGGTTGGTGAAGGGAGACCTGGCTGTAGAGCTCCCGTGTCCTCTATAGCCTCATTTATACGTCTTAGATCGTGAAGGAGCCTCCACTTTCCTGATTTCTTCTGGATGACAAAAACTGGTGAGTTCCATGGGCTCGTGGATGGCACAATGTGCCCAGCGCGCAGCTGCTCAGCAACTAGGTCCTGCAAGTGATGCAGCTTATCCGTGGGGAGGGGCCACTGATCCACCCATATAGGCTTTTCACAGGACCATTGCAACTTCAGGGTGTGCTGCCGATCAGTAGCCCCTAGGATAAATTTGTCCCCAGCATGATTCCCCATTGTGACAAACTGTCTCGTCCCCATAGTGACCGTTTCCCTGGATAGGCTGACCGTAATTGTAATAATATTTGCCGCGCTTCCTCATTCTCTACTTGTTTGTCCAAAGCATCTTTTAATGTCTCGATAAATTTCATATACAGTTCCTGCGGTCCCTGCCTAATATTAGTAAATGAGCGTTGGGGCTTCCCTACATCGGGGACCTTCATAAATACTTGGTAGGCAAGATTCTTTGCTGGGCAGGGGCAGTGGCATATCGACCCTCTCCTACCAATGCGTCAACTCCCAAGAATCTCAGCGGATCTGCCGCGGGCTGCCCTAAATAGTTCAGGGCTTTGGCCTCACAGAGTCGCCGCCACTCCCCATTCCAGAGCATAAACTGAGCAGAGGAGAGCAACAATTGTGCCAGCGTTTTACAATCGTGCGGACATAACGTATAACTCCTCATGACTGACCCTAGCATGTTCGCAGAGTAGGGGGCACTGAGGCCAAATTCAATCACTCCCCTTCTCAACTCCTTCACTACTTGGAAATTCAGTCCCTCCCACCGGGGCCTTTGATGAGCTTCGTAAATCACCGGGAACGCCCGGACCTCACGGAGCTTAACCACGAGGTCAAAGTCCCCTTCTTTCTCTGCCTCCCTTTGAATCCCCTTCCACACATCATGCGGATCCGGGGGATATAAGTCCGGCTCTTTCTTTGGGTCAACCGGCCCCGGATCGAACGGGTTGGGATCATCACTGTCGCTACCCTTCTCCTCCCAGGCAGCCACCGCTCCAGCCTCAGTGGTCGGGGGCGCAGAAGGCTCTTCGGCCACAGATGCGCTCCCTCCTGAGTTTTCACCTCTCAGCTTGTCTTTAGCACTGACATGCTTTTTTAGGGTCTCATTCAGAGTCCTCCAGGGCGCTAGCAGCCCCGCAGCCACCGAGTCCGAACGAGTGGCAGCATCCCAAAGCTGGGTGCCAGCTTCATCCCAAATTTTTGGATCATAAATGTTAGTAGAATCGACTCCCTTAACGGTGGTTGTTACCCACTTCAGGAGTCGTCTCAAGTCCCCACGATCCATGGTTACTTGATATTTCTTCAGGATCAATTCCATGGTCCTGCAAACAGTTTTTTCCTCCTTTGTCATGTTTGAACCCATGACTACCGTCCCCCGCTGCTCACCTCTGTCCTGCAGAGACGATTACGCGATGTCGCTATCCTGTTTCCTTTCAACAGCTTTTATCCCGTTTCCTTTCAACGGCTTTTATCCCGTTTCCTTTCAATGGCTTTGCAGTTCAGCGGGGCTCGCCACCGGATCAGCAATTGCCGACTTTATGGCCCTTCAGACAGAGGGTCCCTGTTCGGGCGCCATTTGTGGTGATTAAGGGCACGGACTCCGTCGGAGAGGGAATGAAGACGAAGACGAAGACCTTTATTATACAGCACAAGCGCCTTTTATACCTCACATTATGCCATGTATGCACTTCAAAGAATCCCCTAGTACATCCCCTAAGCAAAGGTCATCTCTAACTTGTGATCGACACTCTTCCGCTAATTTCCTTATCTTTTGTCACGCCCTCAGAACCGCGAACTGCCACGTCTTACCTCCCTTTTTCCCACGGCTTCTTTCACTTCCCATCTTCCCACGGCTTCTTGTTTACCAACACTATGATACTGCTTGTACTCTCAGACATTGATTCCTCCACACAAAACCAGCACAAGAGTATAGATAAGTATCATGATTAAGGCCGGAAATAGTTCTTCATTCTTTAATCTTATGCAACAACTATTAAAACAAGTTTAGGAGTCTTACCCTCTTCCCACTGAAGTCTCTAGAAAGATTGTCATTGATTCAGTGGTATCAAGTTTGCAACCCTCATCCGCCACTCACAATTGCTTTCTGTGAGATCCTAATGCTGAAAATCATCTGTTTTCCTCAACCTCTATGTATTTCTATGTAGTAATGATAAAAAAGTCTAAATCTTACTCTACTCTAGGTTTAAAATCTGTTTTTCCTTAGGGCCAGATAGTGAAACATGAATAGTGTCTAGGAAGTCCAAGTACCACATTTAAGAACGAGGTTTATATTGTGTTTAGTTGGAGCTATGATCAAGGGAAGACGCCCTGTAAACTATGTTGTCTTGGGAGGAAAACTTGGATGATCTCTGCTGCCTGTTTTCCAGAGGCTGTAATGCAGCACTCTCCTCTCAGGATTTGGTCTAAGTAAAGATGGAACTGAAGAGTTGCTGCACCTAAACTGAGTACTCAAAATGCGTTCTTGTTCCTCTTGCTAAAGCCTGTGGATATATAATTTCATTAGTTGCTTCGTTTTTTTAATTTTAAAATTTTCCAGATACCCTGGAGTTTTTCTGAGTCTTCCAACAATTGCTCTCCTCCAAGCAGTTTGGCACATGAGCCCACATGGCTTTCGAGATCTAGATGTTTCTCCAACTGTTTTTGTTCCCAAGGTGTGTAAAGAAGAAAGGTGATGGCACAGTGCCTGCAGTGATGTAGAAGAGTGAGACCCCTCACCCCTGGGTTTCAGAAACAGACTCCAAGCCTGCAGCTCCTCTTCAGGAGCTTATGGCTTTGCTCTGACCCTGGTCACAGTCCCCCCGTGCCCCTAGAGAGCAAGGACCTGCGTCAGAGCTGCAGGCCTGTACCTACACTACCTTCAGTTTTTCCTGGGAAGAACTAAGTGACTCAGTTCATACTGAGAGTACTGAACTCTTCCCATATCCTGTGCTCCAAAGCATACTTCACATTTTGAGAAAAACAAACATATTTTCCAGTGCTGCCATAGTGGTTTTCATTTATATACAACAGCAACAGGAGGAGTTAAACTTTGAGTGTTCACTTATTGCTATACATAGTTATTATACATAATAACATAGTAGCATATGTGCAGGAATGTAAATGGTTTGTCCCAAGCACCTCACAAATATTTTGTAGGAAAAGAAATGCTGCTTTCTGGACTCTAGTCTTAGAACTTAGATTGCTAAACAAAATAATACAACTCAAAAAGAAAGGGGTGTTCTGAAGTGAAGGAAGTCCAACAAAATGTTCATAAACTTTGCCAGTCCAATGCCTGGGAAGCCAGGGGAAATTAAGCAGATGATAGATTTTGTCCCTTTTCTAATTTTCATAAGGGTATGCTGATATTCCAGACACGGTATGATTAATATACATTCTTCAAATAAGTTTAATTTAAAATTTGTGGTCATTCTAAGAAGAGAAAATCCAACACAAAAGTTGTGCACTGTTCACGTATCACTCCAAAGGACCAGGATCAGCCTCTTGGAGAAAACCAGACCAATATACAAAATTTAATCTTCTCTGTCAGAAGACATTGGACTTTCCATATAACTTGAGCATCCCGTAATGTTATTGGCTATTCTGATGCCATTAGCAAAGTGATACAACAAATTGGTGCATTTAGTTCTGTGAGAGGTTTCAGGTAGGTAAGTTTTATTTCTACAGTAGTAAAAATTGTCATAGCCTTCATCTGTACACCACTGCAAAGTTTATATAAACATTTTTGCACAGAATTATTCATCACATTCTCCATTCTCTGGGGTTGACCAGGACATTGTGTAAGTTGAGGAATGTTTAATAATATTTGAATAGGGCTCTTTCTTTGGGAGAAGACACACGCTTTTATTAGTTACATGAAGAGCCTTTTGAACTAGACATCTACTTCACACTTGGCGTGAACTCAAGCTTAGTATAAACACCCATACAGCCACTCTTCTATATTAACCTGTTTGTTTATCCTCACAAGTTTTATAACTTGTATGTTTGAAGAACTTTTAAGTACTCAAGGTCCAAACTGAAGGTCAGCTTGAACAGAATAAATTGTACCTAAATCTTTTTAGTAATAAGAGGAACAACTTGTAAAAAGGACTTATTGTAAACAGCCATCTTTTTCAGCAATTTGTCATATGCTTGAATAGACAACTGAAAAAAATACATTGTGTGCAAGAATTTTTTTTTTTTTCCCAAGACTGGAGTGCATGAAATGCCTGATATACTGGAGAGTGATTTTGAAGTGGAGGACCTAGTGCTGTGCCACTACTTGCTCTTGGAGACCAGCTGTGCCAGTTGCTGTATTGGAAGAAATGCCTGCTGTGAATCTAGTCTGCATGTGTTACTTAATTTCCTGAATTATCATATTCTCCTAATCAGCTTCTGAGTTAAGGACCAAAACTGAGGATCCAGGTGAGCAGCAAGGATTTAATGTCTAGAATGAAATAGTCTATTTTGTCATTTTATTGTTGTGCAATCTACTGGTACATTTATTCCATGTATCTTGTCTTAGCCACTGAACACTTCTTTTGATTCCACTTAATCTAATTGATCTAAATGATATTTCACAAGCTCAAGAGACTTAAGCAGTTTTATAAGAATCAGATGAGGGCACATCTACCAGGGATCTGCAAGATAAATAAATTTGTCAACCCCAGTGAGTGGGGACAGTTGAATTGAACAATGCATTTACTGCTTTTCTCAGTATATGTACGGTCCTTGAATTGGCCACGATTGTGATGAATTTTTACATATATGTAGCTGCTTGGATACAGATGCTTTGAAAAGTAGAGCTTGATTTGGCACTATTAAATAATGCTCACAGATTTCTTGAGCACAGGATCAAGGCTGGATTAGGCCTGTGGGTTTTTACTTGTTGTTTTCTATATGCAATAAAACATGCAAAGAGATTTAAGATTCATGCTGTAAGATTGTTCACAAAATCACGCAACTCTTTCCTTGTCTATTTGATTCAGTTTATGGGAAAAACTGCAGGATGAAAAAATTGCAAGACCAGAATCAGACTTTTCCTGTGCTTGAGGAAGCCATGTAGGACAATATTTTTATGGAAAAATCGTAATGTTACCTAATGCCTGTGAATGAAATCCTTGTTGTTTATTGCCTATGAACATCTCATAAGACATAAGTCCACAAATCTAAGCTTCCTGAGGAGGGGAAGTGTGGCGAGTAAGGACACGGACTCCGTCTGAGTGGGCACGAAGACGAAGACGAAAAATCCTTTATTATACAGCACAAGGGCCTTTTTATACCTCACATTATGCCACGTATACACTTCAAAGAAATCCCTAGTACATCCCCTAAGCAAAGGTCATCTCGACACTCTTCCTCTAATTTCCTTATCTTTGTCACGCCCTCAGAACCGTTAACTGCCACCTCTTATCTCCCTTTTTCCCACGGCTTCTTTCACTTTCCATCTTCCCATGGCTTCTTGTTTACCAACGCTATGATACTGCTTGTACTCTCAGGCATTGATTCCTCCACATCTCCCCCTTTTTCTTTTACAACAAACACTAAGCTAACTGACTTTTCTATTATTCATCTCACACATTGCAATAAACATAGTACACACACAAGATTACATACGAATACAATCAAACGTATAATTCCCAGTTCAGTCAAACTCATTACCCATTTTACCAAGCCCCAATAATTCTATCTCTTGTGGCTCTACGCTCAGGGCGGATGGTACACCAAACATCCGTCCCAATTATCAGTCACATTGCGGCCGCCACTACAAAGTGTTGCATGCGGCTCCGTGAGACCTAGGGTCCAATTGTTCCATGGGAGTCCCACTAAGCAGGTGGAAAAAAGGATCTCCAGGTTACAAGAGCAAAAGGCAAATGGTCTTCTGGCCTGTCTGATTCGCAAGGGTGATCCAGATGTTCTCTTTGGGCTGTGATGGGGCCCATAACGTGCTTACGCTTGCGACAACGGCGAAAAAGATGGCTTGACGGACCGCGCTGGTACCCATCTTGGTCCTCGATCTGTGGAGACACAAGCATACCCTCGACCCCAGGTTATCAATGAAAACGGGCCTTCCCACTCATGAGATTCCAGGTTTCTCACCTTTACCCACGCCTTGTCCCTTACGATTGCCTCATGACCTTCAACAGAATCGAAATGTCTGCAAATCGGGGGTCCACCTTCCTCAGCCCACCGATTGAGAAAATTAAGAACATAAACGGCTTTTGCCAATCTTTCCTGTGGGGTCAAATCCCCTACTCCCCCTTTTTGTTTTGTTAACATGTCTTTGAGCGAACGGTGCGCACGCTCAACAATGGCTTGCCCTGTGGGACTGTGTGGAATTCCCGTGATATGAGTGATTCCCCACGTTTGCAGGAATGTCTGTGTGGCTTGGGCAATGTACCCGGGGACGTTATCTGTTTTTATTTTGCTCGGTACTCCGAGAATGGAAAAAGCAAGAAGAAAATGTTTTCGGACATCCCGGGATTTTTCCCCAGTGTGGGCTGTGGCTGCAATTGCTCCTGAAAACGTATCCACTGAGACGTGGACACATTTGAGTCGACCAAAGTCGGGAAGATGTGTAACATCAGTCTGCCAAAGTTCAAGTGCCTGCAAGCCACGAGGGTTGACTCCTCCCGGGTGTGGAGGGCCCGCACACTGGCACTCAGGGCATGCAGTGACAATTTGGCGTGCTTGCATAAGTGGTAAATGAAACATTCTAGCCAAGGCCTTAGCGTTCTGATGATAAAAGTTATGTGAACGCCTCGCTTGCTCAAATTTCCCCGGAACAACAACAGCCCCTGCAAGCGAATCAGCCAACCGGTTTCCCTCAACTAGGGGCCCCGGCAATGCAGTATGAGACCTGATATGTAATATAAAAAAAGAGTGGATCCGTTGATGAATGTATTCTCTGAGGGTTTTAAACAGGGCAAATAGCTGGGCATTATTTACATCTTTCAAATAAGCAAACTCTATGCGGGACACTACCCCTGCAACATATGCAGAATCAGTCACGATGTTGACGGGGCATTGCCGTTTCTCAAACACTCGTACCACTGCCGCCAACTCCACGATTTGTGGTGAACCGTCTTGTTTCCGAATATCAGATTGCCATTGACCGTGATCGTCCTTCCAGACAAGGACAGACTTACCCGTACGCCCGGACCCATCCGTGAAGACCGTTAGAGCGTCCAAAGGGGTCACGCTACATTTCGGCAATTGCTGCAATGGTAGCGGGGACTGCAGCCATTTATGACTGGGAGGGTGAATAGAAATCGCTCCTGTAAAACCTTCCATAGCCATTTGAAAAGGTACAGACATTTGCATCAACCAAGTTAACATAGGCATCACAACAGGGATGTAAATGGTGTGTGGCTCTTTTCCGCACAGTGCTATCAACCGTTGCCTCCCTCTCATGACCAGGGATGCAAACATTTCTGCTCTAGTGGTGATGGTTTTCCCAAATTGATGGGGAAGAAACACCCATTCTATGACCAACAACTGTTCGCCGCTGGGTGTTGGCTTCCATTGAAACAACAAACCATATGGTTGGAAGTCAGTGTTCACTATTGCTAACTGAAAAGGAAGCTCTGGATCACAGCGCTGTGCTTGCCGAGCCGATATCATTGTAGCAATCCGCTGCAACGCTTGCTGAGCCTCGGGGGTTAACGTTCGTCGAGACCCCAACGCAGGATCACCTTTTAGCAAATTAAACAGAGGTCTCAACAGCTCATTGTTGATTCCCAACAGAGGCCTTACCCAATTGATGATGCCCAATAATTTCTGCAAATCAGTCAGGGTGTGGACCTGACTACTGATCTTGAGCCCTTGCGGTATCACAGTTTGCTCAGTAATGCGCCACCCTAGATATTGCCAGGGAGCAGTCTGCTGCACCTTTTCTGGGGCAACTATCAAGCCGTTACGCTGGAGGCTCGTTACGACAACCTCCATGGCCCCTGGTATCATGGCCTCAGAGGGGGTTGCTACAAGGATATCATCCATATAATGATAAATTACGACTTCAGGCAATTGGGCACGGGCTGGACTAAGGGCCCGAGCCACGAACCATTGACATATGGTGGGACTATTCTTCATGCCTTGCGGGAGCACCGTCCAATGGTACCGTTGACTCGGCTGGGCTACATTGGTCGCGGGTACAGTAAAAGCAAACCGCGGCGCGTCATCTGGGTGTAGCGGAATGGTAAAAAAACAGTCCTTAAGGTCTATTATAGTGATGTGCCAGTTCATAGGTATCATGGTTGGTGAAGGGAGGCCTGGCTGTAGAGCTCCCATGTCCTCTATAGCCTCATTTATATGTCTTAGATCGTGAAGGAGCCTCCACTTTCCTGATTTCTTCTGGATGACAAAAACTGGTGAGTTCCATGGGCTCGTGGATGGCACAATGTGCCCAGTGCGCAGCTGCTCAGCAACTAGGTCCTGCAAGTGATGCAGCTTGTCCGTGGGGAGGGGCCACTGATCCACCCATATAGGCTTTTCACAGGACCATTGCAACTTCAGGGTGTGCTGCCGATCAGTAGCCCCTAGGATAAATTTGTCCCCAGCATGATTCCCCATTGTGACAAACAGTCTCGTCCCCACAGCGTGAGAGGGGCCGGAAGAATGAACGGTCGGACATTGGCCCGCCGACCCTCCGGTCCCTCGATTTGAATTAATTGAACACTCTGCAGTGGTGCTGTTTGCCCTCCGATACCTGTAAGGGCAATTGGGACCTGTTTCGTCAGCCATTGAGCTGGCCAGTGTGACTGCGCAATGACTGTCACGTCAGCTCCGGTATCAATAAGGCCGCTGATGCGCACAGACTGCTGAAGGCCACCGCCTGACAGGCAGCAAGTCAGCTGCGGTCGCCCCGCAGCGACAGGCTGCGCCCACCACAGTTGTGGCGTGCCGGTGGAACCAAAACCTTCACTCCCCCGTTCCTGAGGCTCCGCCGCAGGACGGGCAGCTCGAAAGTAGACGAGCTGTGCTATTCGTGCTCCTGCCGGCACGTAACAGGGCGGAGTAGGCGTCCACAACATGATTGTAACTTCTCCCGTATAGTCTGCATCGATAACCCCAGGGAGAACGAACAAGCCCTGTAACGTGGCGGATGAACGTCCCAGTAAGAGTGCGCTGTAACCGCCGCCTAGCGGCCCCCACACTCCGGTGGGCACCGCTTGAACAGCCGTAGAAGTCAGGTTCACTGGGTGGGAGGGGGCCAAGTCCACGCCGGCACTTCCCTGTGTCCGGGCGGATAATTCGGAGGCACGGATGCCGGCGGGGGGCTGGGGGCAGTTTCCATCATCGCATGGGGGGTTGCTTGTATCATCGCGCGGCCCCTCCCCGCGCTCCTGCATCCATTTCCCTGGATAGGCTGACCGTCTTTATCATACCGCGACCGGCATTGATTCGCAACGTGCCGGCCCTTCCTACATTTTGGACACGTTCCCAGTTGTGAGTCAGCCAGTTCCCGCCTCCGCCTGCCTGCCTGCGGGCACTGTCTCTTAAAGTGACCAGGACAGCCACAGCTGAAGCACGTCTGTTGGCTGCACTTAAAGTTTGCAAAAGCAGTAGCCATCGCCACAGCCTGGTGCTCCGTGGTCCCCACACGGTTGCATTCCTCTATCATTTCAACTACCGTAGGGTTTTTTAACGGACGGAGCACCTTCTGGCAATCCGCGTTAGCGTTCTCAATTGCCAATTTTTGTAATAATATTTTCCGCGCTTCCTCATTCTCTACTTGTTTGTCCAAAGCATCTTTTAATGTCTCGATAAATTTCATATACGGTTCCTGTGGTCCCTGCCTAATATTAGTAAAGGAGCGCTGGGGCTTCCCTACCTCGGGGACCTTCATAAATGCTAGGTAGGCAAGATTCTTTGAATCATTTAGGGCTTCCATTGGGAGTTGTGCCTGGACATGGGCAGTGGCATATCGACCCTCTCCTACCAATGCGTCAACTCCCAAGAATCTCACTGGATCTGCTGCGGGACGCTCCAAATATTCCAGGGCTTTTGCCTCACAGAGTCGCCGCCACTCCCCATTCCAGACCATAAACTGAGCAGAGGAGAGCAACAATTGCGCCAGCGTTTTGCAATCGAGCGGACATAACGTATAACTCCTCATGACCGACCCTAGCATATTCGCAGAGTAAGGGGCACTGAGGCCAAATTCAATCACTCCCCTTCTCAACTCCTTCACTACTTGGAAACTCAGAGCCTCCCACCGGGGCCTGTGATGAGCTTCATAAATCACCGGGAACGCCCGGACCTCACGGAGCTTAGCCGCGAGGTCAGAGTCCCCTTCTTTCTCTGCCTCCCTTTGAATCCCCTTCCACATATCATGCACATGCGGGGGATATAAATCCGGCTCTTTCTCTGGGTTGACTGGTCCCGGATCAAACGGATTGGGATCATCACTGCCGCTACCCTGCTCCCCGCAGGCAGCCACCGCTCCAGCCTCAGTGGCCGGGGGCGCAGAAGGCTCTTTGGCCACAGATGTACTCCCTCCTGAGTTTTCACCTCTCAGCTTGCCTTTAGCACTGACGTGCTTTTTTAGGGTCTCATTCAGAGTCCTCCAAGGCGCTAGCAGTCCTGCAGCCACCGAGTCCGAACGAGTGGCAGCATCCCAAAGCTGGGTGCCAGCTTCATCCCAAATTTTTGGATCATAAATGTTAGTAGAATCGACTCCCTTAACGGTGGTTGTTACCCACTTCAGGAGTCGTCTCAAGTCCCCATTATCCATGGTTACTTGATATTTTTTCAGGATCAATTCCATGGTCCTGCAAACAGTTTTTTCCTCCTTTGTCATGTTTAAACCCATGACTACCGCCCCCCGCTGCTCACCTCTGTTCTGCAGAGACGATTCGACGTCACTATCCTGTTTCCTTTCAACAGCTCTTCTCCCGTTTCCTTTCAACGGCTTTTTTTTTTTTTTTTGTTTCTCTTCAACAGCTTTCGTTCCTGTTTCTTTTCAACAGCTTTCGTTCCTGTTTCTTTTCAACAGCTTTCGTTCCTGTTTCTTTTCAACAGCTTTTATCCCGTCTTCTTCCAGCGGCTTTTTTCCTGTTTCTTTTCAACAGCTTTGGCAGTTCAGCGGGGCTCGCCACCGGATCGACAATTGCCGACTTTATGGCCCTTCAGACAGAATGTCCCAGTCCCTGTTCGGGCGCCATTTGTGGCGAGTAAGGACACGGACTCCGTCTGAGTGGGCACGAAGACGAAGACGAAAAATCCTTTATTATACAGCACAAGGGCCTTTTTATACCTCACATTATGCCACGTATACACTTCAAAGAAATCCCTAGTACATCCCCTAAGCAAAGGTCATCTCGACACTCTTCCTCTAATTTCCTTATCTTTGTCACGCCCTCAGAACCGTTAACTGCCACCTCTTATCTCCCTTTTTCCCACGGCTTCTTTCACTTTCCATCTTCCCATGGCTTCTTGTTTACCACCGCTATGATACTGCTTGTACTCTCAGGCATTGATTCCTCCACAGGGAAGTGGAGAGGGAGGTGCTGATCTCTTCTCCCTGGTATCCAGTGACAGGATGCGTGGGAATGATTCAAAGCTGCATCAGGGGAGGTTTAGACTGGACATTAGGAAACATTTCTTTACCGAGAGGGTGTTCAAACACTGGAACAGGCTTCCTAGAGAGGTGGTCGATGCCCCATGCCTGTCAGTGTTTAAGAGGCATTTGGACGATGCCCTTAATAACGTGCTTTAACTTTTGGTCAGCCCTGAAGTGGTCAGGCAGTTGGACTAGATGATTGTTGTAGGTCCCTTCCAACTGAACTATTCTATTCTATTCTGTTCTATTCTTTGGCTATGTTTTTACTGTCTTCAGTTAGAATGGAGAAGCAAGCAATCATGTTCCCAAGCAAAATGATGCATAGCATCTACACCATAAGATGATCTAGCTTGCTGGTACATCTAAACTACATGTTAGGGTGGGACTTGATCATGCTACAGCCTTCTGCCTTCATTCACGTTCCCTTATGGTCAGTGTAATGTAGCATTTTCCAAAGTAGAGATCAAGTGTGTACCAGTAGGCATTAGTCAGTTTGCAGATGATACCATGTTGAGGGTAGAGGCTGATGTCCTGGAGGGCAAGGCTGCTACTCAGAGGAATCTTGTAGGCATCAGGTAGAGAAATGGGCTTACAGGAACCTCATGATGTTCAGCAAAGACAAGAGCAAAGTCCTGCACCCGGGCTGGGCCTCTGCTGCCCATGCAGCAGAGCAGGCTGGGCAATGGCTGGATAGAAAGCAGCTTTGCAGAAGCAGATCTTGGGATCCTGATGGACAAACTCTGGTTGTATTGGCAAGAGCATACCGAGCAAGTTGAGAGAAGTGATTCTTCACCTCTATTTGGTACTTATAGAATGATAGAATCATAGAATATCTCAAGTTGGAAGGGACCCATAAGGATCATTGAGTCCAACTCCCTGCTCCTCGCAGGACTACCTAACACTAAAACTTATGACTAAGAGCGTCGTCCAGATGCTTCTTGAACTCTGACAGGCTTCGTGCCGTGACCACTTCCCTGGGGAGCCTGTTCCAGTGACTGGCCACCCTCTCAGTGAAGAACCTTTTCCTAATGTCCAATCTGAACTTCCCCTGACGCAGCTTCATTCCATTTCCTCGTGTCCTATCGCTGGTCACCAGAGAGAGGAGATCAGCACCTCCCCCTCCGCTGCCCCTCTTGAGGAAGTTGTAGACTGCGATGAGGTCACCCCTCAGCCTTCTCTTCTCCAAGCTGAACAAACCAAGTGACCTCAGTCGCTCCTCCTAAGTCTTGCCCTTGAGGCCTTTCACCATCTTGGTTGCCCTCCTGTCCCGATCCGATGTCGGGAATGTCCCGATCCGAAGTCGGGGGAGGTTTCGATATGATCCCAAGAGCGAGATTAAGACACAAAACGAGATCAAATGCCGTATACCCAAAACAGCAACTTTTAATATCAAAAGTAGAAAATTAGTAGCGATAGGATAGAATAGAGTAAAAAGACAGAAGTCAAGCAGGTATTCAGGATAGATTTGCAAGAATAGTCCCCACCATGGATCCGTGGCGTTCCGGGGGTCCAAGTCTCTCGGTGTTCCGGCGGTGGGCGGTCGCTCCGGAGTCCGCGGTGTTTCGGCGGGGTCGGCAATCGCACTGGGGTCCTCTTGGCAGTCCCTTTTATTCTCGTTCGAGGGCTGCAGTTTCCATGGCAACGACATGTCTCCGCATTCCTGAGTCTTGACTGTCCAAGCACGTGCCAGCCGGAGATCTTTCACACCTTACTAGCCGGAGATCTCTGTGGCCTTGCAGCCATTCTTATCATATTCAGCAGCCAAAGGAATCCTCGCCCAGATCTTTCACGCCTTGCAGCTGATCTTATCATATTCAGCAGCCAAAGGAACCCTCGCCCAGATAAGCAGTCTTTGAGACAAAAGTTCTATAATTCAGTCTTTCACACCACCCCGTGGCTCAAAGTTTTGAGAAAGATAGTTATGTAGAAAAGGCTAGAAAAGAGCAATTCATACAATCCGCACTACTGACGGCATGGTTCAACGCACAGCGCGTATTTGTTTAACACCATCAGGTGAAATGGTGGTTACAAATTGCATATTGGTTACAACACGTTGAATTAACTGTATAAAACATGGAATAACACATGGCAAGAACAATAACATGGCAAAACTACATAACAAATAAAATAAGACTCGCTTAACCCATGGGCCGCCTGGGAGCCAGGAAAACAAGTCAACATCCCAGCCTTTCCATGTCTGGACAGGAACATGGGCCAATTTTCGTATTCCTGCGGTAATTTGTTTAACAATTTTACTGCTGTCATCAATTTTTAAGCAACAGTTGGAATCATTCAGTTTACCACAGACACCCCCTTCTTCGGCTAGCAGGTAATCGAGAACCATGCGGTGTTGGAATATTGCTGTTCGCATTTGCGTAGCCTGGTCTGCTAATAGATCCAGGGCACGGGCCGTCTCGTTAGTAATAATTTCTAGGACAGCTTGTAGCCGAATGATGCGGTTTAAATTATAGATAGGTTCTCGAGCACCGCTAATCCACTCGTTGGGGTTCCAGGTGGCAGGTCCATAATGCTGGATTATACGCTGAGGGGTCCACTCATCTTTACCCCAGGTTTGACCACTTCCACCTGTTATAGAGGTATCAATGGACCGCCGATATCGATTGAGATCATCATATAACTTAACACCCAAACCGTCACCTTCATCCTCTGGGAGCAAAAAGAACAAGGGGCGAATTAGCCCCACATAACACACCCCAGTCCAATTTTTGGGCAATTGCTTGTATGCATGTTGTCCACAGATCCAATAATGACCTTTCATTGCCCAGGCACCATTTTCAAACAGACCTGTGGGGGTTCGTGGTAATTGGAAATACGTGGTATTGTCTGCTCCGAGTGGATGGTTTAACAGTATGGGTACGTTGTTGCCAGGTATCTTGTAAATGGAACAGGACCAAGCACCGGTATCATTACGCCAGGAACATTTTTCAGCAACACCAGTAATATTTTTTGTGCGATTGATCGGAGACCAATAGGAAGGAAATATTTTCCGGTGTCCGGTCTCATTCACCCAGGCCCATCCCAGCTCGCGAGGTACAAAAGGCTCATTATTGTAGTTAAGCGTTGTCTTACAGCCCTCAATGAAGCAATGGTTTCCATATGTATAGGTCCAATTACATTTGCTATTTCCTACAAAAACACCACCCTCCTGTGTTCGATTTAGACAATATTCACCTCGGGTCAGGTATTGTATCGTCCAAGGTCACGTATCCTCGCTCCAATAGGAATCATTTTTGATCTCACTGTAATTACTCACTAACCATTTAGGAGAAAGGGGGATGGAAGTCCAGGGCCAACTTTCTAAACCCAAGGGTCCTCCACATACCCAACAATTGGTAAGGTTAAAGGTATCAGCTACTTGTTGACCTAAAACAATAAATTCATTTTGCCATGACACGTCGAAAAGGGGGGCACAGAAGCCTCCCCAAACACCAAACACAGTAAAAATAATTAACCAAAACATTATTTTCAATGATATAACAAAACCATTCAGATGATCCTCGGCTTCAGTTATTTCTTCTGGTTGGCTTCAGAGTCTCCACCTGAGAAAGAAAAGAAAGCAGACTCGGTTCGTTTTAAGGAACCGGACAGATTGTTATTAGAAAGATGGAACAATCCACCTCGTGTTAATCTTGTGTTCTTTCCCACGAGCATCTTTTGCCTTCCAGGCATGCTTATTTACTGGGGTTTCCAGTACCAGGGGTACGGCTCCCACAGTAGGGAGTTCGACCAAAACTGGTTGGCCGGGAAAATGTGATGGATTTTTAAGATGATCAGGGCCGTATGGGGCTGGTATAATGGTTGGGGCCTTCGGACAAAATGCAGTAATTTTCGGGCACCCATTTATGCCCCAACGACTGTTGACACTAGTCACTGCGTCCCACAGCCGTTCGGCCCAGCCTGGCTTGTGTGGTTTAAGGCAGCGCTTCAGCAAGCCATTTGTTCTTTCCACAATCCCATTTGCCTGTGGGTAATACGGAGTATGATATACCCATGAAATTCCCTCCTGAGTTGCCCAGTCTTGGACTACTCTGGCAATAAAGTGGGAACCATTATCCGATTGAATTGATTGTGGTTTGGGGAAGGTACCAAACCACTCCTTCAGAGCTTTTACCGTGTTTTCCCCCGTTGCTCTAGCAAATGCTTTGGTCTGGACTAGCCCCGACACTATCTCTACTCCAACCAACACATAATGCTTACCTTCTGATTTCCGGAAAGGGCCGATGTAGTCCACCTGCCAGGCTTCCCACAGGCCTTTCCCCTCCCTCAAGTGGAGGGGGTCATCCTCCAGGGGATGTCTTTCTAAGCGGGTATGACATTGTTCGCAAGTGGACACACAAGTCTTACATTCTTCCCTGGTAACTGGCCAACCTCGGGCTTGGGCCTCGCAATAGAGGTCCTTAGCCCCTGAGTGTTTCCTTTTTACATGTAGCCACTCTAGCAACCGTTCCCAATCTTCAGTTATTTGGGTGTTCTGCAGGGGAGCCAATCGGGCTAGTTCATCAGCTTTGCCATTCCACTGGCTTGCAGGAGTATCATCTTGTTGGTGGGAAGCCACCCAGCCCACTGCAAATTTTCCTTGCCTAGCAATAGTTAGAATGTCTTGCCATTTCTCCTTCTGCCATACAGGTATCCTATTGACTTCCCACTCGTTCTGTTCCCAAAACGGAAGCCATTCAGTACAGCCTTTAAATACAGCGTAGGAATCAGTATAAATATAGGCAGGAGAAGCAGATTGGGCCTGATGTTGAAAAACACTCCATACTGCAATTAGTTCCCCTACTTGAGCACTACCTTCCCCTTCAGTAATTATTTGTTCATTAATGTCTACACGGAGTGCCACGGCTCGATATTTCCAGGTTTTTCCTTCCCGCTTGGAAGAAGCATCAGTAAACCAAACATTCTGTAACTGCCCGGAAAATGGAGGGGCCACTTGTATTACGGGAGGGAATTCACTCGTTTCCCTATCCGGGCCCATCTCCTCCTGAATGGTTAACATCTTTGTGGCTCCCTCGGATACCGTGAAGATGTCGCAGTAATGTTCTATCTGGGCATACCATTTTCGAACAGAAGCTCTCTGGGCCACCCCGTCAGGGGGTGGAGTTCCTGCCAAAACTGTTTTAATTACTTTAAATGGGCCTCTGAGCACTATTGGTTGTTGTCGGATAGTTCGTTCAGCCTCTCTCAAGGCTAAACTGACCACAAACAAACCCTTTTCCCAAGCTGTATATCTTTCTTCAGCATCTTTAAAACTGCGAGAATAGAATCCAATAGGTCGAGTGGGTCCTTTGGGGCCCTTTTGCCACAAATGTATCGATAGCCCAGTTTTGGCAAATCCCCATTCGATATGGACTGGGTCTGTAGGGTGAATAGGACCCAGAGCTTGATGGGCAGTTGCTTCAAACACCAACAACTGCAATGACTCTTCATGAGGCTCAGTCCATTCCCACTGCACCCCTTTTCGCAATAAGTCATGCAGGGGTCTTGCAATAATTGAAAAATCAGGAATGTGTTTTCTCCAAAACACAAGCAGCCCCAGCACATGCTGTAAGTCCTTTTTTGACTCTGGCATCTTAATCTGATCTAGCGAGGAGAGGGTGTCAGGTGGGATACATGTCATTCCTCCCTTCCACCAGATCCCTAAAAACTTTACTTCACTCGAGGGTGTTTGTGTTTTCTCAGGCGGAATCTTCAGTCCCAAACTTTCCAGATGGGAAATTATATTATCTTGGGTTGTCTGAACCCTTTCTGCCTTATCCCCTCCCACAAGAATATCATCAATATATTGGTAAACACTGACCTCCTTCTCTACCTGGATTCTTTCCAGCTCCCGCGCCAATGCATGGTGGGCTAATGTTGGGGAATGCTTGTATCCCTGTGGGAGTCGGGTGAAAGTGAATTGCTGACCTTCCCAAGTAAAAGCAAAACGGTCTTGGTCCTCAGATTGTAGGGGGACCATGAAAAACATGTCCTTAACATCCACCGTCGCCATGATCGGGTGGGCTCGTTCCTGGATTGTAGCTATAAGCTCAGCAATATTCGGTACTGCGGCTGTCAATGGACCGGTGTTTGCATTAAGTCTACGATAATCCACAGTTAGTCTCCGCTTGCCATTGGGTTTTCGTACTGGCCACACTGGGGAGTTAAAAGGGGAGTGGGTCGGAACCACGATGCCCTGTCCCTTTAAGTCCTCTAACACAGGTGTTATTCCCTCTCTGGCCCCTAAGGGTATCGGGTAAGGCTTAACATTCGTAAGCTTCGAAGGGGGAAGTGGCGGCGCAGCTTGTAGCAGTCGAATGTCTATTGTTGGAGAGCCAAACGACCACTGTCTCCCTTTATTATCAATCCAGGTCCTCCCTTTCAGGACATCAAGTCCCAGGAGGTTGAGTGGAAAATCTCCCACAACCATTGTTACCGTGGTAGCAATATCTTCTCCCGACAATCGTAGGCTGACCATTGCTAACGCCTGTGGTTGAACATTGCCAAATGCATCTGTTACAAACAGTTTCTGTTTAGAAAATTTAACCCCACAGCTAGTAGCATCTTTTGTTTTAATAGCTGAAATTTGAGCCCCAGTATCTACCAAAAATGTGACTGGGACTTGTTTTGGCCCCACAACACCTGTGATTAGTAAATCACCCTGGCCATTTTCGGTGAGCTGTCTGATGTACATCCAGCCTTCGCCCCCCCGCTCACCATCAGAGGACGAAGCATCTAGTTTCCCGCCGAATATCGGGGGACATTTGTTTCTGATAAGTCAATTAAAGAGGGTGCACTCAGGGTGGTATTTTTAGAACCCGTGTCTTTATCTGCCGATTTATCGGGCCATTCAGACACCAGTTTTTCTAACTTGTCAGTCGGTAATCCATCCATTAAGTCACGTGGGATCCCCTTTTGCCACCCCTTTGCCCACAGACTGCTGCGCTTATTTGGGATGTCCCTCCCTCCAGGTGGTTTAGCGAGGGGTGTTTTTCCATCGCCCTCAGGGCGTGGAACCATTTTTACTTCAGTTTGCCTCAGGCCTCTAGAGTCTGTTTTAGTGGCCGGAAGGTTTACAGGGCCATACTTGCGCCTGTAATTGATCAATTCTTGGGCGACCTCCCCCCAAGTCCACATCTTCCTATCTGGGGACCGGCAGTGCCGATCGGGTGTAAGTCCTTCTAAAGCAGCTGCAACTCTTTCGCCCTGAGGTATTGCTTGTATTTTCCCCTGTAACTGTATACCAATCGGCTTTAAGGAATCGGGAAGTCCCCTTATAAGGGGAGTCATTCGCTCAGGATCTACAGGCATCATCATCGGGGACTCCTGCCTAGGCTCCAACTTCCGATCATACATCATCTGCAAGCAAGCTGCCTTATGCACACTTTCCACCAACTGATCAACAGTCCCCGTGATTGCAAGGGGATCCCCCCTCTCCAAGGGGTTCAATCCCCCTGCCCAATAGGCTGCCCGCTGGGTTAAAGACCAGGGGGCGCGGTAATTCCCGGTAGTTAAAAATACTCCCGGTCCCCAATACCCCTCCGCCTCCTTTTCACTTAACAAAATCTGATCCCCCCCAGATAACGACACTCTCCACACATACTCCGTCTCCGACTCCCTAGGGGTTCGGCCAAAATCCTTTTTTAGCTTCGCCAATTCAGTGGCAGTATAGGGGACCTCCTTGGTTGTAACCTGGGGGAACTGATCCTCCTCATCATCATAAATATACTCGGTCTTAACCAAGGGTCGCAGCGAGGGCGGTTCCAATTTCTCTACTTTTTCTCTTGCTGCCTGCAAGTCGTTAAAAGGATAACCAGTTTCCGATCTTGGGGGTATTTCCTCATGGGCAGTGCCTGCAAGGAGTTGCTCCTTAAGAGCAATCTGCAGATATTTCACCTGGTCTCTCTCTCCTTCAAGCTGTTCCTTTAATTCTGCCACTTGCCTCTGAAGGGACCGAATGAGGTTTTGGAGGGATTCAACAATTAGGGATTCCTCAACGCGACAACGTTCTCTCGCCTCTACAGCAGCGGCTAAACTGGCACCAAGAACAGCACAAACAATCGCTTTTCCTCTTCCAGATCTCACTCTCGCATCCTTTTGCAAAGCACTCGTCCGATCAACCACACTCTGCAAATTATACCAATTTCCCTGAGCCCAGTCCATTCCGGGTACAGAGGGTCGTGCATTATGTTTCTCCAAAAACTCAAACAAAACTTCTCTCCCCGAAGGGACAGTTTTAGTATCACTCATCTTTATACAAAGCAGGGAAGCGGTCATCTCAGGAAGGCAGCGTGCAAGTTTCAAACACAAACCCGCCCCCCTTCACTCTCCTGAGAGGTTTCACGTATTTGCAAAACAAAGCGGGGAAGCAGTCTTCTCAGGAAGGCAGCACGTAAGTTACAAACACAGCCCTGCACCCCTTCACTCTCCCGAGAGGTCTCACGTATTTAGAAAACAAAACAGCACGTAAGTTTTAAACACAGACAAGGCGGGAAGCGGTCGTCTCAGGAAGGCAGCACGTAAATTTCTAACACAGCAAACACAGACCCGCACCCCTTCACTTTCCTGAGAGGTCTCACGTATTTGGGAAATAGTACGGCACTCTCGTCTCAAGGGATCCTGTCCGTGACGCCAATTTAATGTCCCGATCCGATGTCAGGAATGTCCCGATCCGAAGTCGGGGGAGGTTTCGATATGATCCCAAGAGCGAGATTAAGACACAAAACGAGATCAAATGCCGTATACCCAAAACAGCAACTTTTAATATCAAAAGTAGAAAATTAGTAGCGATAGGATAGAATAGAGTAAAAAGACAGAAGTCAAGCAGGTATTCAGGATAGATTTGCAAGAATAGTCCCCACCATGGATCCGTGGCGTCCCGGGGGTCCAAGTCTCTCGGTGTTCCGGCGGTGGGCGGTCGCTCCGGGGTCCGCGGTGTTTCGGCGGGGTCGGCAATCGCACTGGGGTCCTCTTGGCAGTCCCTTTTATTCTCGTTCGAGGGCTGCAGTTTCCATGGCAACGACATGTCTCCGCATTCCTGAGTCTTGACTGTCCAAGCACGTGCCAGCCGGAGATCTTTCACACCTTACTAGCCGGAGATCTCTGTGGCCTTGCAGCCATTCTTATCATATTCAGCAGCCAAAGGAATCCTCGCCCAGATCTTTCACGCCTTGCAGCTGATCTTATCATATTCAGCAGCCAAAGGAACCCTCGCCCAGATAAGCAGTCTTTGAGACAAAAGTTCTATAATTCAGTCTTTCACACCTCCTCTGGACACACTCTAATAGTTTGATGGCCGCCTTATATTGAGGCGCCCAAAACTGCACACAGTACTCGAGGTGGGGCCGCACCAGTGCAGTGTAGAGTGGGACAATCACCTCCCTTGACTGGCTAGCTATGCTGTGCTTGATGCACCCCAGGACATGGTCAGCCCTTTTGGCTGCCAGGGCTCACTGTTGACTCATATTCAACTTGCCATCAATCCAAACCCCCAGATCTCTTTCCGCAGGGCTGCTCTCCAGCCTCCCGTCCCCTAATTTGTATGTATAACCAGGATTACCCGGTCCCAGGTGCAGAATCCGGCACTTGCTCTTGTTAAATTTCATATGGTTGGTGATTGCCCAGCTCTCTAGTCTATTCAGATCTCTCTCCTCCTAGTTTAGTATCATTGGCAAACTTACTTAATGTAAATTTGATTCCTGCATCCAGATAATTTATAAAAACATTAAAGAGCACTGGCCCTAAAATTGAGCCCTGGGGAACCCCACTGGTGACTGGCCACCAGCCTGATGTAACCCCATTTACTATAACCCTTTGAGCCTGACCCATCAACCAATTGCTCACCCAATGTATTATGGACTTGTCTAGCTGTGTGCTGGACATTTTTTCCAGAAGGATACTGTGAGACACAGTGTCAAAAGTTTTGCTAAAATAAAAAAAACCCACATCTACTGGCTTCATGGCTTTATGAGACCACATTGTTGTCTGTCCAGTTTTGGGTTCCCCAGCACAACAAGGACACTGACATAGTGGAGTGAGTCCAGTGGAGGGCCACCAGGATAATTGAGGAGCTGGAGTATGTGACATATGAGGTTGAGAGATCTGGGTTTCACAGAATCACAGAATGGTTGAGGTTGGAAGGGTCCTCTGGAAGTCATCTGGTCCAACCACCCTGCTCAAGCAGGGTCACCTAGAGCCAGTTGCCCAGGACCGTGTCCAGACAGCTTTTGAATATCTCCAAGGAGGGAGACATTTATATACATTCATAAGTTCTCCAGGCTGAACAGTCCCAGCTCTCACAGCCTCTTCTTCTATGGGAGATGCTCCAGGCCCTTAATCATCTTTGTAGCCCTGTGCTGGAGTCTCTCCAGTATGTCCATGTCTCTTCTTGTACTGAGGAGCCCAGAACTGGACACAGGACTCCAGGTGTGGCCTCACCAATGCTGAGTAGAGGGGAAGTATCACCTCCCTCGACCTGCTGGCAATACTTTGCCTAATGCAGCAAGGGCATATTGCTGGCTGATGTTCATCTTGGTGTCCACCAGGACCCCCAGGGCCTTTTCTGCAAAGCTGTTTTCCAGCTGGGTGGCCCCCAGTGTATATTGGTGCCTGGCGTTATTCTTTACTAGGTGCAGGACTTTGCACTTCTCCTTGTTGAACTACATGAGGTTCCTAACAGTCCATTTCTCCAGCCTGCCGAGGTCCTTCTGGTTGGCAGCACAAACCTCTGGAGTATGAGCCATTCCTCCCAGTTTTGTGTCATCTGCAAACTTGCTGAGGGTTCACTCTGCCCCATCATCCAGATCATTAATGAAGATGTTAAACAGGACTTAACCCAGTATTGACCTCTGGGGTACACTGCTAGTTACTGGCCTCCAACTAGACTTTGTGCTGCTGATCACCTCATGATGCCATGCACATTCATTCAGGGACCTTGCATAACCATAAGATCAGTGAATCTGTGTATGTCAGATTACAAGACCAGAGTACACACTTCCTTTTTGTAGAGTTGTCATAGGGGAGTGGGCCTGCACTCTCTTTACTCTTTTTGACACAGTATAGACATCCACCAAATGAACATCCCAGTTATATCCATTTCGCTGTGCAGTGGACAACTGGAAGTTGACCTCAGTGTAGGTGGTGTCATACTCGTTTCTCTAATGCTGTAGCTTGTGTCCTCCTTTACATTTAGCAACAGTTTCTTACATTCTTCTTTTTTTCCTCTATTATGTCAAAATAAATCCTATGGAGCTACAGCAGACTTACTTCAACATAAATGAAGTATCTTCGCTTTCCATACAGTGTAGTGAGCAATGCCATGTATCTCAGCTTGACAGCAACTGTGTTCAAAATACCAGTCTGATAAAGAAACCTCATGATATTCTGCTCCAGCATATATGCTGCCAAATGCAAGCAGCAGTATGCTGCTGATTCTTAAATAACACAAACCCGCTACCATACATACTGTGGCCCCTGAGGTGAAGTAATTATTCACAGTAGAACTTAAGTACCATATGCCATCCGTAATCCTTTTATTTATCGTGCATTGCATTTTGACCATAGATGCCTAGCTTCCCTCCCTCTGCCCCTTGTAATTGGCTTGGGTGAAGAATCTAATGCAAATTTCTTATTTTCAGTACTTTGTAAATGGAGGCAACTGTCATCGAAAGTAGGACAGCACTACTGAAATACACAGCCACTAAAGAGCATATAGTTTAGCCCTATTGAAAGCAGTCACTGAGAGAAACAAACCTCAGTGGATTAACACTCTGGGGTCTGCTCAATGTCCATTTCACTCAACTACCCATAGTATAGAAGCCCTTGCATAGCATTAGACATTAACCCAGATGAAATTATCCACTCACTGGAAATTTAGTGACCTGCTTATAGTCATGGTTTCATTTGAACTCTGGCAGTGGAACACATTTTTTTTAAAAAGAAGTTTGCTATCTTCATCAGCCAATATCTATTTTAAATGAAGGAATAACAGAGATTACATAGCAACTGTTTACATATCTGCGAATTTAAATAATTGTCAATGATTTTGAATGCAATTCTTTTTCATGCTGTTTTATTATTAGGTAGAACAGCAGATTACTGTGATAATCAATGCTATTTTCTTGTATTATGGCTCAATATAACCTCAGATTGCAAATTTGCCATTTGTTTAGTTTTCTAATATTCATCTTATGAGTAAACTCACACTCTGCAAAATAATGCAGCTTTTAAATGTTAATAGTTAGTTGGGCTAAAACTGGCCTGAGTATTATTCCATTGCAAGATGGATTTAACCTGCTTTGATAACTGTTCCATGGTCTGTATGTCAATATGATAAAATATCATTAGGTAATAATATCAAGCTTTTAATCAGAAAAAAAATATTTTTTTGGTGCAATTCATAATCATTTTAAGGGGCATGAGATATAAAGGGAAACTTGCTTAATGCTTTATATTTACATTTAAACCCACTTATCTTTTCTGTGTTTTCCATGAATATCCTTGACATTTTGGTTTAATTATGAGAGATGTTTTTGTTTAAATCATTGTGTTACTCTCTTAGCCCAACTTGTCCTATTCCATCTCCTTCTCCTATATGATCCAGAAATGAAGTCAAAATGCCAAGGTGTAAAATCTCTACAATTTACATGGCAACAGAGAGATGATTTAGTGAACACAGGATTTTATTGTCTAGAGAAGATCAGGTAAATGAAAGAAATAAACCTTCCTCATTCAAATATTATTTAATTTTATTTCAAGGTATGGAGTATGATACGAGGCTTTAAGTTACATCATTGCGGTATGAGAGCTTGTTGGACAAAGCAAAATAACAGCTTGCTTGTTCAGCACCCAAATAGAAATTCTCCCTGGAGAAACTAACACGCTCAAGAAAGGAAGGTCAGTGACTTAGCAGCTGATGTGCTTCTCTCTGAGTCTTCACTGATCCCCTGCCTCTGTAAGAAGATATGGAGGATACAGTAGAAGGCATGCTCTCCAGGTTGGCATCTAAAACTGTGGTTTTATGAATACAGGATTGATGTGCATTAAAAAGGAGCCTTATCATGCCTGGATTTTTGATAACTCTCATATAATCTGTGCTGCAGTAAATCCTTCCTGTAAGTCTAATTCTGCAAAAATGCGGTAACTCAAGCTAAAATATGTTTAACATCATGCACTGGAGTTTTCCCAATATCTTGCAGCTGGGGAAAACACATGGGCCTTGCAGTTCAATAAACTGAGAGTATTATTGACCAAGAGGATGGGAAGTGAATTCCAAAGATGAGGCTATTTTAAGCTAATTAAAGGTCCCATGGTACTATATGCAAGAGTAGGAACATCTGCTACTGTGTCCTAGTCAAATTACAGGTTCGGTAATTACTTTCTGCCTAATTGGGCTCCTGATTAATTTTAGCTGGCTTTAAGTATTCGTCATGCCTTTCCATATTTTGTTGCTGCTGTCAGTACAGTGGAGTAAGCCACTGGTGAGAAAATGGTTCCTTCGCTTTGGCTTGTGCTATATGTGCTGTACATGGACTATAGTTCAGGGGAGCATGTGGGGATTATGAAAGTCAATTTGTGTTGGATTGTTGTAGGCAGTAGACAAAAGCGCAGCCTTAAGCACTTTACTTGACTGAGATCTGTGTACTATAGAAGGCCAACAGCAGTTCTCCTGGAGAAAAACAAGGACTCTACTGAATAAATCTCTTGTGCCCCGCCCCCCCCATTTACAAAGGATCTATTTATATGAATTATTTTAACTGTTATGATGTACAGATGCAACGGTTATATTTGCTTTAAAAGGCATCATTAAAGTGTATTCCAGAATACTGCATAGTGTGCTGCTTATAATGAATTTAAAATTCCATTTACAAGTAGGAATAATCCAAACCTTATATAATGTCTGATGAAAAAATTATAGGGATATTTACCAGATTATCTGCCAAAACACAGAAATAATTTAAGAGCACATCAGTATTTTCTTTTTTTCCAGTTGCTTAGTATATTCCAGTTGTAGGTCCATATTGACTTGTAAAAAGGATGCTCATGTGATGAATTTTATAATGGTAGATATAAGCATACATATATTTATACATAAATATGAATATATTTTAGAAAGAAAAAAGTGAAACATCTATATGGTATGATAATCACATATGTGAGAAACGTGGCACACTGACAAAATGCAAGTCATTTGGTGTGATCACTGTACTCTTGATAGTATCTTTAAGGGGACTTCTGTTGAGCTAAACTAAGTGAGTATCAGATTTCACTAACTGTGCCTGACAATAGATTGTGGCTCAGTCTGACAAGGCCCCTGGGAAAGAGTGCTGCCCTCTGTCACCATATGGCCTGGAAAGGGTTTCATACCTGATACAATATCCTGAGGAGGGGGATTTATTGCTAAATCTATGCAAGCTCATTCCTAATCCCATGAAGCTAATGATCTGTGAAGGATATCTTAAAGATGCTTACTGTGAATAAGCATATTATTCAGACTGTCAGATGTAGGGTTTTTTCCTTGTACTAATTTTCATTATGCACTCCTCCACTGAGAATACATTATCAAAAAGATTGAAAGAATCGCTTAATCTCTGTTGCAATTCATAAATATCCGTTGAACCTAAACTTAAGAAACTTACTGGTATTTTAGGGCAAGTTACTTATCACCCAATAGATATGTTATTTGCTAAATTGAAAATAATTCCCATGACAAAAAAATATTTTTCTGGTTTCTAACAAACACTATCAAATTTGCACATAATGCAGAATGATGTTAAGCTCCATTTTTTTAACCAGAATTTTTTTCCTTATGGAATGTGTAATTTTGATCTCTTGTCCAAATAACCTGCTTATCCCCCATATCATAGTGCAGTATTTAACTTAATGTAATTATCGGTTTTCAAGATATTTGCTCCCCTATAACTTTATGTCCTGGTTCCAGCTGAGACAGGGTTAACTTGCTTCCCAGTAGCTTGGGGGGTGTGCTGTGTTTTGGGTTCGGTGTGAAAGGAGCGTTGATGGCCCATTGATGCTTTGGCTGTTGCTGGGTGATGCTTGCACCGGGAGGGGGGAGCACAGCCGGGGTGCTGGACCCAGCTGGCCAATGGGGTATTCTATACCATGTGACATCATGCTCAGTATAAAAACCAGGTGTGTGTGGGGGGGCTCGCCCCTCGTTCGTGACACGCGGTCGGAGGTCGGTGAGCGGTTGTGTTGTGCATTGCCTGCTTTGTGTATTCTGTTATTGTTGTTATTCTCATTGTTATTATTACTGTTCTACTTAGTTTTATTTCAATTATTAAACTGTTTTTATCTCAACCCGGGAGCTTTCCTGCTTGTGCCCTCCCAATTCTCTCCCCCATCCCACCGGGGGGGGGTGGTGATCGAGCGGCTGCGTGGCGTTTATTTTTGCTGGCTGGGGTTAAACCACGACAGTCCTTTTTGGCGCCCAACGTGGGGCACAAAGGGTTGAGATAACGACAGATTATTTAGAGCATATTAAGGAATTTATATCTGGTAACATATTAATTTGTTCTGCACCATGCTCTTGTTTTTACTGTACCTGTTAAAAATTGGAGTTGGGTTTTGTAGTCTGTTGTGCTCTGCCGTGATTAATGATGTTTTGCCTGGGAGATTTGTTACTAAAACGCTAGCATTGGGGGTTATTTGGTATTTGGGATTCGTAATGAAGCCGTTTCTGCATTTCGGGTACCACCTCATGGAGACCATTAGCAATTATACCTTTTCCTCCGAGAGATTTTTTATGGAGGAAATAGAGAATGGCACCCTCGCTACCTTCCTCTATGATGTCATCTCCTTCGTTAAAATAACTTGCCAGTACCTTGAACATCCCTGGGTAGTTAAGATACATCTCTTGGTACTCCTTGGGAATATTGTTGCGGTTTTATCCAAGGTTAGTAAGCAATTTAAGAATGTCATCCAGAGATCTGCCCCAAGGCTGGATAGTTATGAGTGGCAGGGCGAGTGGGATAGCATGGGCAAATGCCTAGGGCGATGGGCACCCCCAGTGTTCTGGAACTTTACCCCTGAACAAGTGCAGAACCCTGAAAAATTAGTAGAATATTTGGAAGAAGTATGCTGTCACCCTGGCCATTCTAGGGAGACGCAAATCACTGCAATGTGCTGGGGCCTGGCCCACGCCTACCGAGCCCTGTTTAACACCACTCAGAACCCCCAAGGGGAAGGAAACGTCTCTGCAGCTGATGACAAAGCAACAGGCCCTGCGGCTACTCCACCCCCCACGGCAAGCACAGCGGCTCCCTCACCCCCCAGGGCAGGCACGGCAGCTACTCCGCCCCCTGCGACAGAGAACCAACCCATGCCGGTATCAGTCGCCCCTATACAAAAAAGAAAATGCACAAGAAAATCAGCTCGTCTAGTAAGGGATGAAGATGAACCAGGGCCATCACGAGAACAGGAGGAGGAGAAGGCAGAACCCGTAAATGAGATGGTGACCACCCGATCCCTATCTCTGGGTGAGCTGCGAGATATGCGAAAAGACTTCAGCCGTCGTCCAGGCGAGGACATTGTCACCTGGCTGCTCCGATGCTGGGATAATGGGGCCAGTAGCCTGGAATTAGAGGGTAGGGAAGCCAAGCAGCTGGGATCCCTTCCTAGGGAAGGGGGCATTGACAAAGCAATTGGACAAGGGGCACAAGTCCTCAGCCTCTGGAAGCGACTCCTGTCAGGCGTGAAGGAAAGGTATCCCTTCAAGGAAGATGTTATATGCCACCCAGGCAAGTGGACCACCATGGAGAGAGGTATCCAGTACCTGAGAGAATTAGCTGTGCTGGAGGTGATTTATGATGACCTGAACAACGAGCAGTTACCCAAAGACCCAGATGAAGTCAAATGCACCCGACCCATGGGGCGGAAGTTTGTATGGAGTGCACCAGCGTCACATGCAAACTCATTGGCAATAATGACCCGGAGAGATGGAGAGGAACAAACAGTGGATGAACTGGCTGGCCAACTCCGGCAATATGAAGAAAGTCTCTCTTCCTCCCTACGGGCCTGTGTCTCTGCTGTGGAGAAACTGTCTCAGGAGGTCCAGCAACTCAAAGAGGATATGTCCTACTCCCCACCTGCACGGGCCAGTGTCTCAGCCATTAGGAGCAAGCGTCCCTCTGCTCAAGAGAGGAGACATCGTGGGTACACACCCCGGGGCACCCTGTGGTTTTACCTGCGTGACCACGGAGAGGACATGAGGAAGTGGGATGGAAAACCTACCTTCATCCTAGAGGCACGGGTACATGAGTTGCAAGGGAAAACAACCACAAAAGGGGGTTCTTCCAGGAAAACTGCTGCTCCAGTCTCCAGTGAGTTCCCCAGACAGAGTAGAAGGGCTGATTCCACTTCCGACCTTAACAAAGGGACTTCTGACTCATACTTACAAGAAGTGGATAGCGAATATGATGACCAGGACTAGAGGGGCCCTGCCTCCAGCCAGGTGGAGGAAAGGGACAACCGGGTTTACTGGACTGTGTGGATTCGATTGCCTGGCACATCAGATCCACAAGAATATAAGGTTCTCATAGACACCGGTGCGCAGTGCACCCTGATGCCATCAGGCTATAAAGGGGCAGAACCCATTTGTATTTCTGGGATGACAGGGGGATCTCAAGAGTTAACTGTGTTGGAGGCCGAAGTGAGTCTAACTGGGAATGAGTGGCAGAAGCACCCCATTGTGACTGGTCCAGAGGCTCCGTGCATCCTTGGCATAGACTACCTCAGGAGAGGGTATTTCAAGGACCCAAAAGGGTATCGGTGGGCTTTTGGTATAGCTGCCCTGAAGACGGAGGAAATTAAACAGCTGTCCACCTTGCCCGGTCTCTCAGAGGATCCTTCTGTTGTGGGGTTGTTGAAGGTCCAAGAACAACAGGTACCAATTGCTACCACAACAGTGCACTGGTGGCAATACCGCACCAACCGAGACTCCCTGATCCCCATCCATGAGCTGATTTGTCGACTGGAGAGCCAAGGAGTGATCAGGAAGACTCGCTCACCCTTCAACAGTCCCATATGGCCAGTGCGAAAGTCCAATGGAGAGTGGACACTATCGTGGCCTGAACGAAGTCACGCCACCACTGAGTGCTGCCGTACCGGACATGCTAGAACTCCAATATGAACTGGAGTCAAAGGCAGCCAAGTGGTATGCCACAAATGATATTGCTAATGCGTTTTTCTCAATCCCTTTGGCGGCAGAGTGCAGGCCACAGTTTGCTTTCACTTGGACGGGTGTCCAGTACACCTGGAACCGACTGCCCAAGGGGTGGATACACAGCCCTACCAATTGCTATGGACTGATCCACACTGCACTGGAACAGGGTGAGGCTCCAGAACACCTGCAATACATTGATGACATCATTGTATGGGGCAACACAGCAGAAGAAGTTTTTGAGAAAGGGGGGAGAATAGTCCAAATCCTTCTGAAGGCCGGTTTTGCCATAAAACAAAGTAAGGTCAAGGGACCTGCACAGGAGATCCAGTTTTTAGGAATAAAATGGCAAGATGGACGTCGTCAGATCCCAATGGATGTGATCAACAAAATAACAGCCATGTCCCCACCAACTAACAAAAAGGAAACACAAGCTTTCTTAGAGTTGTGGGCTTTTGGAGAATGCATATTCCAGATTACAGCCTGTTTGTAAGCTCTCTCTATCAAGTGACTGGGAAGAAGAACGATTTCAAATGGGGCCCGGAGGAACAACAAGCATTTGAACAAATTAAACAGGAGATAGTTCAGGCAGTAGCCCTTGGGCCAGTCCAGGCAGGACAAGATGTAAAGAATGTGCTCTACACCACAGCTGGGGAGAATGGCCCTACCTGGAGCCTCTGGCAGAAAGCACCAGGGGAGACTCGAGGTGGACCCTTAGGGTTCTGGAGTCGGGGATACAGAGGATCTGAGGCCTGCTGTACGCCAGCTGAGAAGGAGATATTGGCAGCATATGAAGGGGTTTGAGCTGCTTCAGAAGTGGTTGGTACTGAAGCACAGCTCCTCCTGGCACCCCGACTGCCGGTGCTGGGCTGGATGTTCAAAGGGAGCGTCCCCTCTACACATCATGCAACTGATGCTACGTGGAGTAAGTGGGTCGCGCTGATCACACAACGGGCCCAAATAGGAAACCCCAGTCGCCCAGGAATCTTGGAGGTGATCACGAACTGGCCAGAAGGCAAAGATTTTGGAATATCCCCAGAAGAGGAGGTGACGCGTGCTGAAGAGGCCCCACCATATAACAAACTACCAGAAAATGAGAAGCAATATGCGCTGTTCACTGATGGGTCCTGTCGCCTTGTGGGAAAACATCGGAGATGGAAGGCTGCCGTATGGAGTCCTATACGACAAGTTGCAGAAACTGCTGAAGGAGAAGGTGAATCGAGTCAGTTTGCAGAGGTGAAAGCCATCCAGCTGGCCTTGGACATTGCTGACAGAGAAAAAAGGCCAGTACTTTATCTTTATACTGACTCACGGATGGTGGCAAATGCCCTGTGGGGGTGGTTGCAGCAGTGGAAGCAGAACAACTGGCAGCGCAGAGGTAAACCCATCTGGGCTGCCGCATTGTGGCAAGATATTGCTGCCCAGGTAGAGAACCTGGCTGTAATAAGTACGTCACGTAGATGCTCACGTACCCAAGAGTCAGGCCACTGAAGAACATCAAAATAACCAGCAGGTGGACCAGGCTGCTAAGATTGAAGTGGCTCAGGTGGATCTGGACTGGCAACATAAGGGTGAATTATTGATAGCTCAGTGGGCCCATGACGCCTCAGGCCATCAAGGAAGTGATGCAACATACAGATGGGCTCGTGATCGAGGGGTGTACTTAACCATGGGCACTATTGCACAAGTTATCCATGAATGTGAAACATGCGCTGCAATCAAACAAGCCAAGCGAGTAAGGCCTCTCTGGTATGGAGGACGATGGTTGAAATATAAATATGGGGAGGCCTGGCAGATTGATTATATCACACTCCCACAAACCTGCCAAGGCAAGCGCTATGTGCTCACCATGGTGGAAGCAACCACCGTATGGCTGGAAACATATCCCGTGCCCCATGCCACCGCCAGGAACACCATCCTGGGCCTTGAAAAGCAAGTCCTATGGTGACATGGCACCCCAGAAAGAATTGAGTCAGACAACGGGACTCATTTCCGAAACACCCTCATAGACACCTGGGCCAAAGAGCATGGCATTGAGTGGGTATATCACATCCCCTACCATGCACCAGCCTCTGGGAAAATCGAACGATACAATGGGCTGCTAAAGACAACTCTGAGGGCAATGGGTGGTGGGACATTCAAGGACTGGGATACACATTTAGCAAAAGCCACCTGGTTAGTCAACACCAGGGGATCTGTTAATCGAGCTGGCCCTGCCCAATCAAAACGCTTACATACTGTAGAGGGGGATAAAGTCCCTGTCGTGCACATAAGAAATATGCTGGGGAAGACAGTCTGGGTTACTCCTGCCTCTGGCAAGGGAAAACCCATCCGTGGGATTGCTTTTGCTCAAGGACCTGGGTGCTCTTGGTGGGTAATGCGAAAGGATGGGGAAGTCCGGTGTGTACCTCAAGAGGATTTGATTTTGGGTGAAAATAGCCAATGAACTGGATTGTATGATGTTAATTGCTATATAATCCTGTATGTCATCACTTCTATGGTTGCTATATGTCATATCGACGGAATTGCAGTAAGAATCACCCAGATTAATGAAGAAGGAACTCTGATGAAACCAAGCGAAGTGCAACGATGAGAGAACTGGACGAGCGCAGCGATAATGGAACCAGAACTGGCTTCAGGATGCAACAATCCAATACCACACACCATCTCTCCTGCCCTGAAAGACTGTTATGAGAGATGGAGCCCAAATTCATGGACTAAATGAACTCAATGGATATTTTAGAGGGATGGCCCATAGATGAAGGGAATGATATCTGTGTGTATATATCAACAGGCAGGAAAGGTGGTGGTGATTAATTGGAATGTATTGGAAAATGTGAGACCTGGGCATGACGAAGATGGTATAGAATAAGGGGTGGATAATGTCCTGGTTCCGCCTGGGACAGAGTTAACTTTCTTCCCAGTAGCTGGGTGTGTGTGTGCGGTGCTGTGTTTTGGGTTTGGTATGAGAAGAACATTGATGGGCCATTGATGTTTTGGTTGTTTCTGGGTGGCGCTTGCACCAGGGACTTTTCGACTTCCCGTGCTCTGTCCGGTGCACAGAAAGCTGGGCGGGGGGAGCATAGATGGGGCGGCTCACCCAGCTGGCCAATGGGGTATTCCATACCACGTGATGTCATGCTCGGTATATAATTAGGAGACGTGGTCTGGGAAAAGGGGGGCTCTCGCAGTTCGGGACACGCAGGGTGTCAGACAGCAGGTGGTGAGCAGTTGCATTGTGCATCGTCTGCTTTGTATATTCTGTTATTGTTGTTGTTATCATTGTTATTATTACTGTTCTACTTTGTTTTATTTCCATTATTAAACTGTTTTTATCTCAACCCGGGAGTTTTCCTACTTGTGCCCTCCCGATTCTCTCCCCCATCCTACCGGAGCAGGAGAGTGAGCGAGCATCTGCGTGGTGTTTAGTTGCTGGCTGGGATTAAACCACAACAATCTGGAATAATTTATGAACAGTTAAGCCATTATTCATTAAAGGTTTAGATTCATGCATGTATTCAAATTCTGAGTGTATTTGTAGATATCACCATAACTACACATATGACAAAAGGTTCAGATATGAATTTATGAGGAAACCGAAGGGATACTAAACTTCTCTCCCCACACCCACTAGCACTGCCTAATGTAGTATCTTTATTCCTGCCCAGGGAACATGTCTGCATGGCTGTCCCACCCCTGTATTCCCCTTCCCAGTCCCTCACTTCATTTATGAAGTACCTGAAATATCTGAAAATCTGCTTCTTAAGATAAGCATCTGAATAAGGAGATTTAGCAACATGATGTATAGGTATGTATGCCTGAAATGAAGAAAACCCAGGTTATCATCCTGCAAGAAGGCATACTTACAGCTTACCTTTTCTTTCTCTTTGCCAGCTAGGCACATTTTAGTGTTAGATGTTTTTGTTATACAAAGTTATTCAAAGGAAAAATATTTCCTACAGAGAAGCTGGAGTTAGCAGCAGAAGGCTTTTTTTATCTAGATCTTAATGCTTGGTGTGGCTGCTTTTAATTTTGAGAAATCTGTCTCAGGACATTGTCCTTTACTGGTCAGGGGGAAATGCTAATATCAAATCATGGCACTGGAACTGGACAAAAGAGCAATTCTATATACTTGTCATACTTGGGAGGAAAAATACTTGGAGATTAATACAGTTGTAATGCCCCTGAGTAGAGAAATTGAACTTGTTTTTTAAAACTGTAAAAGTTAAAGCAGAGTTTCATAACTGACTGAAGAGGGTGCTTCTTGGTTAGAAAGTGTACCTTGGAGAAGTACTGATTACAGTGGTCACAGACTGAGAAATATTTTGCTGAAGGCCTGTCAATTAAATGAAAGTAAATCTAATTATTAGTGCTTTTTTGACACTTCTGTGACAGAAATGTGCTCTGATAGTCTCTTTATGGCAACTCAAGAACTGGAGCTCTTAGGGAACAGAGTAATTGAAGAACCTCAAATTAAGTGCATGAGAAAATGAAAATCTTCAAATCACCTTACCCTTCAAACAATACTCCACCTGTGTGACTGTTCCCCTCACTTTCACTTTGGATTTCTGGGAGTGGGTGAGAAGGAACAGAGGAAAGAAAAGCCCAGTGATCTGTATGAAGAACATCAGGTTCAAGAGGATGAGATTTGATGGGAGATGAGGAGTCTTCCAGGAGCAGGTCTTTACAGCAGTTCCTTCATGTATACACTCCTGGCCCACCTAACTCGCATTGGTTCCCATGACTCACCAGGAGATGCATTTTTTCCCTCCCCCAATTCATTGAAAGCATTAAAAATTGTTGCAGATATAAAAGCTATTCTGACTTGATACAAAATAAGTATAGCACTATCTGAAATGCTTATTCAATAACAGATTAGCCAGGACAGGAGCAGGCCTTTCGAGAGTCTATCTTTTTAAAAATTATCTTCCAAAGTCATTGGTTCATATCAAAAGAAGCAGACAGTCACAGTTCCAATATGAAACTATTCACTCCTCTGTCTACCTGTTGCTCCATCTCCCAGCCTTTGAAAGAACCCTTGGATATGTTCAGCCAAATGGTACCTTTTGGAGAAAGCTGTGGACCCTGAATCTTTGCTCACTCACCTATGCAGCAGCTAGAGCTCCGCTGCTCTCGAAAACAAGTTTGCCCAGCAACATTTGCTGTGTGCAGCTGTCATACATAATGTGAGCCACAGCAGAGAAAATCCTGCTGTGTTGTGAACCATGGTGCACTCAACCAGGATTTAGAAGGTTATAGAAAAAGATAAAATATCTACAGATTACTTGTTCTTTAGCCCTATCCAGTTGGTAAAGCCAATGGGCAGTGAGCAGCCTTGAATGCTTATTTTTAGAGTGGCACAAAAGATGTCCCAACCCTCTCCCTACTATTCCTGGGCATACAGTACACTGACAAAAGCCTCAGACATAAATACTCTTCTCAAGGCATGCAGGGCTGAATCAATCACCTAACCAAGCAGACAAAAAACCCCAACCCATCACTATATGAGAAAAAGAATGTGGTTGATTAAACTGAGTTATTTCTATTGCTTTTTCATGTAGGCAGCGACGAAGTTGCAATAAGAAGTCCAAGGGCGATCAAAAGAGACTTCAGGGCCTTGGGACGACTGGTTAAGGGATCAGGAGCACAAGTAGTGTTCTCCTCTATCCTTCCAGTTGCAGGGAATGATGAGGGAAGAAACAGGAAGAGCCAGCAGATCAATAACTGTCTCCGTGACTGGTGTCACCGGCAGATTTTTGGGTTTTTTGATCCCGGGCCAGTCTACACGACACTAGGCCTGCTGGTGACAGACGGAGTACAACATTCTCAAAGGGGAAAAAGGATCTTTGCGCAAGAGTTAGAAAGACTCATTGCAAGAGCTTTAAACTAGATTTGAAGTGGGAAAAGGAATAAAACCAGGCTAGCTAGTGATAAGCCATGGGGCGACACACCAATGTTAGAGGGATGGCATGCTAGCGAGGTCCTTCGATCTGCTCCACGATGTGCTGAGTACATTGGAGCACATTTTAAATGTCTCTGCACTAATGCACACAGTACCTTAGCCATCTCAGTGGAGGTAGAGGATGGAGATCCATGCAACAGCAAAGACGCAAGGTTTGTTGATGCATTAGAAACCACAGAAGTGCCTGAGAATTGTCACGTAAGAATTAGGGCTTCTCCCCCCAAAAAAGGTGGCGGGATCAATAGTCCAACTGAAGTGCATCTACACCAATGCACGCAGCATGGGCAACAAACAGGAGGAGTTGGAAGCCGTTGTGCAGCTGGAAAACTATGACATAGTTGCAATCAGGGAAACATGGTGGGATGACTCTCACGATTGGAGTGCTGCAATGGATGGCTATAAGCTCTTCAGAAGGGATAGGCAAGGAAGGAGAGGCGGTGGGTGTCCTGGTTTCGGCTGGGATAGGGTTAAATTTCTTCCTAGTGCTGTCTTTTGGATTTAGTATGAGGAGAATGTTGATAACACACTGACGTTTTCAGTTGTTGCTAAGTACCCTCCTAGTCCAAGGACAGCTCCCATGCCTACTGACTGAGCTAGGTACACAAGATGGGAGGGAACATAATCAGGACAGCCAGCCCAGCTGACTAATGGGGTATTCCATACCATGTGACGTCATGCTCAGTATATGAATGGTAGGCGTGTTCCAGGAAGTAGCGATCGCTACTTGGTTATCGGTCAGCGCGGGTGGTGAGCAATTGCATTGTGCATCACTCATTTTGTATATTCTATCATTATTATTATTATTTTCCCTTTTCTGTTCTATTAAACTGTCTTTATCTCAACCCACGAGTTTTTCTCACTCTTACCTTTCCGATTCTCTCCCTGTCCCACTGAGGGGGCGGGGGGAGTGAGTGAGCGTCTGCGTGGTATTTGGTTGCCTGCCAGATTAAACCACGACAGTGGGGTAGCCCTGTATATTAGGGAGTGTTTTGACTGTCTAGAGCTTGACAATGGTGATGAAAGGGTCGAGTGTTTATGGGTAAGAATCAGGGTAAAGGCCAACAAGGCAGATATCATGGTGGGAGTCTGTTATAGACCACCCAATCAGGATGAAGAGACAGAGGAAATATTCTATAAGCAGCTGGGAGAAGTCTCATGATCGCTAGCCCTTGTTCTCATGGGGGACTTCAACTTACCAGATGTCTGCTGGAAATACAGTACATCAGAGAGCAACCAGTCTAGGAGGTTCCTGGAGTGTGTGGAAGATACCTTCCTGACACAGCTGGTGAGTGAGCCAACTAGGGAAGGCGCCCTGCTGGACCTGTTGTTTGTGAACAGAGAAGGACTTGTGGGTGATGTGGTGGTTGGAGGCCATCTTGGGCATAGTGATAATGAAATGATTCTTGGAGAAGTAAGGAGGGTGGTTAGCAGAACTGCTACTTTGGACTTCTGGAGGGGAGACTTTGGCCTGTTTAGAGGCCTGGCTGACAGGCCCTTGGGAGGCAGTCCTGAAGGGCAAAGGAGACCAGGAAGGCTGGACATTCTTCCAGAAGGAAGCCCAACTAGAACTTAATCTGGCTACTGCCGTAAAAGACAATAACAAATGTTTCTATAAATACATTAGCAACAAAAGGAGGGCTAAGGAGAATCTCCATCCTTTACTGGATGCAGGGGGAAACATAGTGACAAAGGATGAGGAAAAGGCTGAGGTACTTAATGCCTTCTTTGCCTCAGTCTTTAATAGTAAGACCAATTGTTCTGGAAGACAGGGACGGGGAGCAGAATGAAGCCCTCATAATCCAAGGGGAAATGGTTAGCGACCTACTACACCACTTAGACACACACAAGTCTATGGGGCCGGATGGGATCCACCCAAGGGTACTGAGGGAGCTGGCAGAAGCGCTCACCAAGACATTTTCAATCATTTATCAGCAGTCCTGGCTAACCAGGGAGGTCCCAGTTGACTGGAGGTTAGCAAATGTGACGCCCATCTGCAAGAAGGGCCGGAAGGAGGATCCAGGGAACTACAGGCCTGTCAGTCTGACCTTGGTGCTGGGGAAGGTTATGGAGCAGATCATCTTGAGTGCCATCACACGGCACGTACAGGACAACCAGGTGATCAGGCCCAGTCAGCATGGGTTTATGAAAAGCAGGTCCTGCTTGACCAACCTGATCTCCTTCTATGACAAGGTGACCCGCTTAATGGACGAGGGAAAGGCTGTGGATGTGGTCTACCTGGACTTCAGTAAAGCCTTTGACACTGTTTCCCACAGAATTCTCCTGGAGAAACTGGCTGCTCATGACTTGGATGGGTGTAGTCTTCGCTGGGTAAAAAACTGGCCAGATGGCTGGGCCCAAAGAGTTGTGGTGAATGGAGTTAAATCCAGTTGGCGGCCGGTCACAAATGGTGTTCCCCAGGGCTCAGTATCGGGGTCAGTTCTGTTTAATATCTTTATCAATGATCTGGATGAGGGGATCGAGTGCACCCTCAGGAACTTTGCAGACGACACCAAGTTGGGCGGGAGTGTTGATCTGCTCAAGGGTAGGAAGGCTCTGCAGAGGGACCTGGACAGGCAATTGTATGAGGGTCAACAAGGCTAAGTGCCGGGTCCTGCACTTGGGTCACAACAACCCCATGCAACGCTACAGGCTTGGGGAAGAGTGGCTGGAATGCTGCCTGTCAGAAAAGGACCTGGGGGTGTTGGTCGACAGCTGGCTGAATATGAGCCAGCAGTGTGCCCAGGTGGCCAATAAGGCCAATAGCATCCTGGCTTGTATCAGAAATAGTGTGGCCAGCAGGACTAGGTGTCCTGGTTTTGGCTGGGATGCAAAACACTTAACTAGGAAGAAATTTAACTCTATCCCAGCCAAAACCAGGACACTAGGAAAGTGATTGTCCCTTTGTACTCGGCACTGGTGAGGCCGCACCTGACATACTGTGTTCAGTTTTGGGCCCCTCACTACAAGAAGGACATGGAGGTGCTGGAGTGCTTCCAAAGAAGAGCAATGAAGCTAGTGAAGGGTCCAGCGCACAAGTGTTGTGGTTTAACCCAGCAGGCATCCAAACACCACACAGTCGCTCGCCTGCCCGCCCCCCCCCCCCAGTGGGATGGGGGAGAGAATCGAAAAAAAAAAGTAAAATTTGTGGATTGAGATAAAGAGAGTTTAATAGAACAGAAAATGAAAGGATTATAATAATAATAATGATAGAATATACAAAATGAGTGATGCACAATGCAATTGCTCACCACCCGCCGACCGATACCCAGCCAGTCCCCGAGCAGCGATCGCCCCTCCGCAGCCAACCCCCCAGTTTATATACTGAGCATGACGTCAAATGGTATGGAATACCCCGTTGGCCAGTTTGGGTTAGCTGTCCTGGCTGTGCCCCCTCCCAGCTTCTTGTGCACCTGACAGGGCATGGGAAGCTGAAAAGTCCTTGACTACCGTAAGCGCTACTTAGCAACAACTAAAACATCAGTGTGCCATCAACATTATTCTCATACTAAATCCAAAACACAGCACTATACCAGCTACTAGGAAGAAAATTAACTTTATCCCAGCCGAAACCAGGACAACAAGTCTTATGAGGAGTGGAAGTATTATTGTAATACCCTAAACCATACTGTGATATTTAATGAGTAAATAAGAGTATGTCATCAATACTGATGTGTGTTAAGATGGTTTTAAAATGAAAGCATTTTTATGCCATCAGTTGGTATTGATAACAGGAAGTTTGTGTTACTGCCCTGCATGTGTAAGGAGGACTGTCCCACATGTAGGGCAGCATGGGTGGGCAGTTCCCCTGCAGCTGCATAGCTCCAGGGGCATCAAAACAAGGGCCCGAAAAAGTTGTGTGAGGGATTTGTCTTTTATTCATTGCTTCGCTTTTCTTTCTAAGTTTTTGAAGGATGCAACAGGGAAGATAGGAAACCCACCAGAGGCCTCTGGAGGTTATGGTGGTTTCAGTGGGAGTCATGACAGTGGTTGACTGGTGTATGGAAACAACTGTCTTGGAAGACATTTCAGTTGAGCCTCGTCATGAGAGCCTTCACCTTTGAAAGTAGGCATTAGTGTCTCCAACAAATCTCCTAAGTCCCTTTCTTCTACAGTCTGCTTTGAACCAGCAAATCGAACTTTTGAAATTCCCCCCCCTCCCCCAACTTGATAATTCTTCTTGGATTTACTTCCTGTAGAAACTTGAACATCTTGAGATTTCTGTGAGGTCTCTAAGTCATCCTTCCAGACCTTTAAATAGCTGTTTGTTGTGGTTTAACCTGGCAGGCAGCCAAACACCACACAGACGCTCGCTCACTCCCCGCCCCCACAGTGGGATGCGGGAGAGAATCGGGAAAAAAAAAGTAAAATTTGTGGATTGAGATAAAGACAGTTTAATAGAACAGAAAAGGAAGGGAAAATGATAATAATAATAACGACAATAATGATAGAATATACAAAATGAGTGATGCACAATGCAATTGCTCACCACCCACTGAGCAATGCCCAAACAGCGATCGCTGCTTCCTGGACCACGCCTCCTATTTATATACTGAGCATGGCATCATATGGTATGGAATACCCCATTGGTCAGTTGGGTTAGCTGTCCTGGCTATGCTCCCTCCCAGCTTCTTGTGCACCTAGCAGAGCATGGGAAGCTGAAAAGGCCTTGACTACAGGGTACTTAGCAACAACTAAAACCATCAGTATGTTATCAACATTCTTCTCATACTAAATCCAAAACACAGCACTTGGGAGAAATTTAACTCTATCCCAGCCGAAACCAGGACACTGTTGCACAGTCTGCATAACCTGTACACTAAATTGCTTTCATTCAATGAGATTGCAAAGTGTAGATCCTTTCTAAACATAACAAGAAATATTATCAAAAATATTTTACTTTTAAAGATTGATATTAAGATGATCCTTCTATATATCTACAACACAAAGCAAAAAGACATATCTTTGTATAATGCACATTTATATGTCTGTGTGGATACTTGTACATATGCAAAGATTATGAAAGTATTATGCATTCACTTAGACATTCAAAACTCCTTCCAAATATTCCCTGTCTTAATTTGTAAGACTATAATCTTTACACACTAAATACAATCCTTAGTACTGCTTATATTTCTAGCAACTAAAGTAACTTAGTTAATTTTACACACACAGAATCATGTTTTTCAGTGGAAGCTGAATCTTTAATATTTACAAAGTTCCATTGGGCAAAAGCAATTTATCAGTTCTGGTTCTGAAATAGGATATTAGTATTTAGATTAGATTTTCAAAGCCTTTTTTTAACACCTGGTAAGCGGAGGCTACTCTAATTTTCGAGAATACCACGATTAGATATCTCTCCAAGGTGTTTACAAGAAAACAGGAATAGAACAAAAACATGGATTCATACCACCCAAGAGAGTGCAGCAAATAGAGAAATAATATATATACAGAGTTAAAGCCATTATAAAAGGGCTATGAAGACAAAGGGCAGAGGAAAGAGATAAAAAGGCTATTTTTTGTGCAATAAATGTATTTTCTTGTTTTCCATCCTCAGGGAATTTTTGTCACAACTTTTTTTGACTAACTTTTGAAAAAATGAGTGCTTATATCACAGGAAAAATTGGCTCAAAATCATGGAGTAACACATAAACCGCAAAATAATTTGACTGATTCACAAAACCTCAAACTCCATGGCTCATCTGTTTCCAGACTCTGTTGTACAATAGTTTCAAGTCTGGTTTTGGTTAAGAAATAATGCTTGTCATAATACTTGCTGGGTTTCTTGTAATCATCCATGTATCATAAAATGTAAACTTTTAAATTATTCTCAGTAGTTTTGCAAGGGTATTAGACCTTTCATGAAGCATTATTCTTCTTTGAAGTTTTGGCCATAAAGTTGAGCTAAGTTTCCCAAAAGCATGGGAGGATAAGTTACAAGTGACTTTCATCTGCAATTTACACATGCCATAAGGAGAATTTCCCTTTTACTACTGTGCAAGTCCAAATGTTCTGCATTTCAGTTTATAAGTGAGGAGATTTTACAAAGGCCGTGATTCTGTGCATCAAAGTCTAGATTGTTATTACTGAATCTTGGGATCTGCTTTTGTTTTTCTTTAAAGAATAATCTTTGTAATCTTCCTCCCCTATCTTTCCCAATTCTCCTCCATTCCTGAAGATCTATTGTGTGTAGAACAATATGCCAGTGTTCTAGGTGGTTTTCTATTATCTTTCTCCAGGATTTCTAAAAACCCTAGACTTTCTGGAAGGTTACTAATTTGCTAAAGTCCCATCTAAAAATATTTATTACCTACTCAAAATTCTTTCTGAGGTTCAACTGAAGAAATAATTCCTTCTCACATTAGCAGAGTTTCCCAAGTAGCAGCAACTAATCATTTGTTCAGTCCATCCAGTTGATGTCATTCCAAAAATACTATGGAATATGTTTGATGATTTTCAATTTTTTAGAAGACACGTTTTTACAAATGTTGTGAAAAATGGTTCCTGGGCAGAGATACAGATGCAAACTAATGCACACACTATCCAAGGGAAAGACTTGTAGAGCTCAGAGGTTACACACTCTTTTTGCTAGCAGCTGGCTGACTGATCAGCCCATGTGTCACTATGAACTAGTTTCAGGATGTGCTGCTACTTATGGAATAACATTTTTTAGGCATTTCTGATAGATGCAAACAGTCAGTTGACCACTAGACATTTTTTTCTGTCTAGGTAAAACATATTTTATTTGCACTTGATTTACATGAACATAACTGAAGTCAGATTTTGGGCCATACATGGGCTGTGTTATGCACATGTCTATCTTGTATTTTGAAGTAGAGAAGGTATCCACAAATAACTCTCCTGGGGACCTTTACATAATTTAAACATTGGTGTAGACAGCCTACTTATGAGTGACCATCAGTCTTAAGCAAAATCCTCTGGTCTGGGATAAATTAGACATACTTTTTATTACCACTCCCTCAGGCAAGAGCCTGGGAATACAAATGAGCTTCTAACAGGGCCCTGAAGATAAACAGATTCACATGCCACCATTTCTGCAGGGAAAGAATTTCAGAGGCTGTACAACTTAACTGAAATTGTGCAGATACTCTCATTTAAAGTTCATTAGTCGGATGCTGTTTTTACTGCTTTTCCACTGGAATTGCAATGGATCTGTCACGGGGTGTTTTTAAAATCCAAATATGGATTTTGCATGTTGCTAATAACCTGTGTACAAGCTGCTAGCTGACTGACTTCCTATAAGTCTTTTGGAAGGGGTTGACGAAGATAAAGAGAATTTGTGTTATGTGCAGTCAGCACCTTTTTTTTTTTGGCCAAAGCTCATATGTATCAAATAAATTTAAAAAACCATAGGCAACCATGATTTCCCATCTAAACAGCAGCTCTTTCTTGACCTTTGGGATTCTACAGATGTGGTCCTTTAGATGTGGCTGTAACTCTTTGCAAAGATACTGCCCTCAGTTTTGTTCCAAGTCATTGGGTTAAAGCTATTACCCCATTACTGAGTCCATAACTGATCACAGCAGTGATCCTGTTTCATTTAAAACAAATGCCTTAACCAAGCTTGCTTTCTTTTACACCCCTAATTTAGACAAATACTGGGAGGACAGTAAATTTTCTGAATATGAAGGAAAAAAGCACATGAGAAAGTTATCCCAGGATAATTAAAGGATTGTCTGAAACAACCTCAGTATGTTAACAGTTATCTTTGAGAACTCGTAGAGGACAGTTAACATTGAAATAGCTACAAAAGGCAAAAACAGGGTATAGATTTATAATGGAAGGGGAAAATGGAATTATCAGTTTAGCTTGCATCTCTGGAAAAATTCTGGAAAAATTCTGGAAAAAAATGAACTAGCTGTTAACAGCTGGAGAATAATAAAGCCACAGTTATCATATAGCCTTATGTGAGGCTTTTTGTACTCACAAAGTATCATCAGATGTCAAGAAAATATTAGCCTGGATGCAACTGCTGGAGTGCAAGTTAATGTGCCCTAAAAGTATCAACTGGTGGTTGCAGTCTAGATGGATTTCATGGAGTTATATCCTGGATGTAGCTCTGTTTAGTGCTTTCTGTATTTCCTTAATGAAATAGAAAAGGAACCTGTTAAGTCTTCTAATGCCACAAAGGTAGAAGTGTCAATTATGTTAAGAAGGTATTAGTGTTCAAAAATATTTTGACAAACTGGAAAAATGGTCAGGTGAATTTCAGAAAGGAAAAATGTGAAGTGTTACCCTTAGGCAGGAAAAATCAGCTGCAGAAACAGAAAGTGCTGAAAAATTGATAGCATATTTTCAGGAAAAGATCTGAGAGTTATGAGAGTGTGAGTCAGTGAGCCATGCTATTGTGAAAAAGGCAGATCCCCTGCAACGTGCGCAGGAGCTCCTCTGGCTTGCCTCTGAGGCCTCACGTGGAATATCATGTGTCCTTTGGATGCTGCATTTCAGAAAGATGTGAAAGAAACAAAGAAGACCCAGAGGAAAATTAAGAGAATAATCAGAAGCCAAGAAAACATGATCTCTGAGGAAAAAAATGATCGTCTTGGGGTTGTTTCATGTAAATGAGAGAAGATTTGGGGGAGGGGGATGATTGAAGTCTTCAAGGATAAAAAACACTGCTGTAAAGAGGAAGAGAACAATCTATTGTCCATTTCCATAGTAGAGAGAACCAGAAGTAATGGGTTTAAGTTACAGTAAGGAATATTAATCTTAGGTATTCAAAAGCTTTTAAAGGACTAGGATAGTGAAGCACTGAAATGGATTGTCTGGGGAGGCTGAGATGTCCCCATTACTGGAAAACTTAATGAATGGATTAAACAAGCAACTGCTTGCAATGACATATCTTCAGTCAGTCCTGCTTTGGAGGAAGAGAATGAATTTAGGTTATTTCTTGAAGTCTCTTCCATATGTAACTATATCAGATTCTGTGATATATGCTAGCTTTGTCCTAACATCACTATAACACAATTAATAGCATAGCATGTTTCTGTAGCTATAACACTACTTAGGAAGTTTTTATGCTTTTGCCAGAAAATACAAATTTGTTAACATTTTAAACTACTTCCAGGAAGCAGTTAGCTTGAATTACTTTCCTATTTTCGATTTTCTCCCAAAATATCCTATTTCTGTAATTTCAGAAATTCTGGATTCAGATTAGCAGGACTGAATCCTTAATTTGTAAATTTAGAAATTAAGGCCAATTTTTCTCTTTTTCCTCTGCCTCCATCCACTGGTCCTCAGAAATATTTTCAGATCTTTTACTTTGTGAGGTGGAGAAGATTTTACCTGATTGAAATATTTAAATAAAACAAATTCTGTTCATATACACTGCTTATGAAGAAGCAGCAAGAACTCAAAAAAGTTGCTTGTAATTGATGGAAAAAGAATTAGCATTGGAGAAATTCCTCACTTGAGACCCACACAGCCTGATTTTCCACAAGTTCAATGGTACAAGATTAAACGACCATCCAGAAAATCAGTGTTAGTAGTTTCAACCAGCAAACATTTCAATTAATGTGGACTACTGAAGAATCTTTTGCAAGCTGAGAGAAAGATATCTTTTAGTAAGACAGCTTTCACCGACATGAGTTATACTGCTTTCAGGAATACAGTGAACATTTCTTGCCAGAAGTGCTGACTTGAGAGAAACCTGGAAGGAAGGAAAAAACAAATTAGACATGGTACCACTGTATGTGTATATGTACTTATTCTCTGTAATGATGGTAGCAACTAGATGGTGAACAATGTGTCTGTGAAAAAACTTGGTCTTTTGTTAACAGTATTAGTACTGGGAAAGTACTAAACAGCACTGTGTTTGAGATTCAAATGTTTGGTGTTACTAGTGACAGCTAGTATGTATTTTGGGAGACAGATGATCTATCATATGTATTTTTCATTCAATTTATTCTCACCAGGTCCATGGACTGTTTGAGATAAGAACAAAGGTCTAGAGAGAGAAAGTTGCTGATCATAGGCTACAGGTAATAGCATCAAAGTTAACACTGAGAAGAGAGAGATGGACTGTAGAGTTTTTGTGTGGTGAAAAAGATTGTAATATGTGAGAGAAGGTATCATTTTTTCAATATTGAGAGGCAACAAGGCAACTACAGGCCGGTCAGTCTCACCTCTGTGCCTGGGAAGATCATGGAACAGATCCTTCTGGAAACTATGCTAAGGCAAATGGAAAACAGAGAAGTGATTGGTGACAGCCAACATGGCTTCACTAAGGGCTAATCATGCCTGACAAATTTGGTGGCCCTCTACAATGGGGTTACAGCATTGGTGGATAAGGGAAGAGTGACTGACGTCATCTACTTGGACTTGTGCAAAGCATTCAATACTGTCCCACACAACATCCTTGTCTCTAAAATGGAGAGACATGGATTTGACAGGTGGACCACTTGGTGGATAAGGAATTGGCTGGATGGTCACACTCAAAGAGTTGCAGTCAACGGCTCGATGTCTGGATGGAGACCAGTGACGAGTGGGGTCCCTCAGGGGTCCGTATTGGGACCAGTATTATTTAACATCTTTGTCGGGGACATGGACAGTGGGATTGAATGCACCCTCAGCAAGTTTGCGGATGACACCAAGCTGAGTGGTGTGGTTGATACTCTAGAGGGAAGGGATGCCATCCAGAGGGACCTTGACAGGCTAGAGAGGTGGGCCCGTGCGAACCTCGTGAAGTTCAACAAGGCCAAGTGCAAGGTCCTGCACCTGGGTCAGGGCAATCCCAAACATGGATACAGGCTGGGTGATGAGTGGATTGAGAGCAGCCCTGCAGAGAAGGATTTGGGGGTATTGGTGGATGAAAAACTGAATATGAGGCGGCAATGTGCACTCGCAGCCCAGAAAGCCAATCGCATCCTGGGCTACATCAAAAGAAGCATGGCCAGCAGGTCGAGGGAGGTGATTCTCCCCCTCTACTCCGCTCTCGTGAGACCCCACCTGGAGTACTGTGTTCAGCTCTGGGGCCCCCAGCATAAGAAAGACATGGACCTGCTCGAGCGGGTCCAGAGGAGGGTCATGAAGATGATCAGGGGGCTGGAGCACCTCCCCTATGAGGACAGGTTGAGAGAGTTGGGGTTGTTTAGCCTAGAGAAGAGAAGGCTCGTGAGACCTTATAGTGGCCTTCCAGTACTTAAAGGGGGCCTACAGGAAAGATGGGGAGGGACTCTTTATCAGGGAGTATAGTGATAGGACGAGGGGTAACAGTTTTAAACTGAAAGAGGTTTAAAGAGATCTCTTTAAAGAGATTTAGATTAGATATTAGGAAGAAATTCTTTACTGTGAGGGTGGTGAGACACTGGAACAGGTTGCCCAGAGAAGTTGTGGATGCCCCCTCCCTGGAAGTGTTCAAGGCCAGGTTGGATGGGGCTTTGAGCAAACTGATCTAGTGGAAGGTGTCCCTGCCCATGGCAGGGGGAATGGAACTAGATGATCTTTAATGTCCTTTCCAACCCAAACCATTCTATGCTTCTATGCTTCTATGATTCAATGAACAAGGAAGCGTATTGTAAAAGGAGGTAGAAAAATCTGCTAGAGGGGAAAGAAGTACGTCAGATTTTTGTCTGACATATTTGGTTAGCGTTCAGTTTTCACCTTCAAACTTAAAGGTCTAGACAATAGATAAATTCGTGGATGGCAAACTACACATACAAGTTCAGTGATGACCCAGCATTCACAAGGAAAGAAAAGGTTTATTACAGAAGAGCACCACTTTTTTTATTAATAAAATACATTTTCTATAATTAAGTCCCCATCACCAAATTAGGAATTTGGCAATAAGCATGTCATGGTTTAACCCCAGCTGGCAACTAAGCACCACACAGCCGCTCACTCACTCCCCCCTGGTGGGATGGGGGAGAGAATCAGAAGAGTAAAAGTGAGAAAACTCATGGGTTGAGATAAAGACAGTTTAATAGGGAAAGCAAAAGCCATGCACGCAAGCAAAGCAAAGCAAGGACTTCATTCACTACTTCCCATCGGCAGGCAGGTGTTCAGCCATCTCCAGGAAAGTAGGGCTCCATCACGCGTAACGGTTACTTGGGAAGACAAGCGCCATCACTCCGAACGTCCCCCCCTTCCTCCTTCTTCCCCCAGCTTTATATGCTGAGCCTGACGTCATATGGTATGGAATATCCCTTTGGTCAGTTGGGGTCAGCTGTCCCAGCTGTGACCCCTCCCAGCTTCTTGTGCACCCCCAGCCTATTCCCTGGCAGGGCAGTCTGAGGAGCAGAAAAGGCCTTGACGCTGTGTAAATACTGCTCAGCAATAACGAAAACATCCCTGTATTATCAACACTGTTTTCAGCACAAATCCAAAACGTAGCCCCATACTAGCTTCTATGAAGAAAATTAACTCTATCCCAGCCAAAAGCAGCACAAAGCGGAAGGAAAATAAGCGGGGAAAATGTATATGGGAAAATTGGCACACTTTTCCTTCCTAGCTTACCTTCACCATGTCACTTCTATTTTTAGGTCTTAGTAACAGAACTAACTCTTTCCAGATTTAGACTCACTATGTATCTTTGTAGATATGGAAAAAATAAAAATTAGACTTCCTTCAGCATTGTACAGCCTTGACTTTTTTTATTATTTTCACCAGCTGCTTTGTTAAATTACAATATTTAATATTGATTTCATACAGAGTACTAGAAAAATTACACCTTTCATGCATCCCACCTCTCCTGACATAAAGGTTCATTTTCAGGTTAGAATTAGAATTAGAATCGATGTTGGGTCCTTGTCTGTTCTAGACAGAAAACTTAAGCAAAGTGACTAATGTATAAATGACATTCAGCTCAGCTGGTACAATAACTTTAATAGCTTGTAGATGATAGAGCAGCACAGGCAGGCACTATGTTGGTTCTGTGACAAACATTGATTACGTCTGCAGAAAAAAGGTTGTGAAGAGAATCAAATATTATTCAAGTATTTATTAAAGAATACACATGCCCCACTGGTGATGTGAGTTTAATGTGAATATAATTTTAATTCTCAAGAATTTCCTAAGAATTCATGATAAAACTTAGAGAAAAAAAAACAGATATGAGGAGAGGTTTGAAAGCTGCAACTTTATTAGTTTCTAGTTTTAGGAAGGACTGCATAGAATCAATCCCAATATCAGTCTTTAATTCAATCTCAGTATCAGACATTAATATTTCCACGTGAACTCAGACCGTCTCTGTGCCATATAATTATTTTCTTTCCCTTTTCTGTGAACTTGGGTATCTCTTTTTAAATGACTAGATAGTTTTCCAATGGTTTCCCCTGTCTCAGTCAGCACCCAGGGAACTCAGCTCTGTGGAAGAGATCTGTTGTGTTGTGGAGGAAGGTAGAGGTGACAGCAGCTCTCTGGCAGAGACAAGGATAGAACCTAACAATTCAGGAAAGCATCCAACCTTCTTAACCTAAAGTTGTCTCCACCCCCACTAGTTTCCTTATTTCATACTTCATTGGCAATATCAGGGATGCTATGTGCTGTTAAATGAATTCTTTAAATCAAAATTTCCACATCTAACCATAAACCTCACACAGGTCCAAAGAGACGAGCACAGCAGTACAGTTTAAAGCCTAGCTGAGAAGATTATGTGGGGATTAAGGATTCAGGGTCATCCAAAAATGGGGACACTGCTAGGAAAAAGGGAACCTAAACAGAAGGAAATTATTTCATCTGTTCCATAAGGGAATCGGGCTGTGGTGTTTAAAAACAGGAAAACTGTGAGTAATCTTCTAAACTAAGAGTGTGGGGATAAATGACAGCAGTAGAAAAACACATGGTTCAGCATTCTGCCTCTAGTATTGATGCAGATATGAGAAGGACATGCACAACAAATTGGAGGGTGCAATTAGTCAAATAGGAAATAGAAAAAAAAGTGCCATTTAAAATATGATTCCAAGAACGAAGAACCAAAATTCTTTGGTACAGGTGCTTTTACATGAATAATAGAAATTTAAGAAATAAGACAGAAGAACTAGAATGTCTAGCCCTTCATGAGGACATCACTGTATGCATACCAGAAACCTGGTGAAGGAAGACGATCAACAAAAACCTGCAGTACTAAAATGTGAAGTAAACAGAAAATACAGAGTAGGCCATAATAGGAGTGGATTAGTGCTGTATGACAAGAGATCATATAATCAAATGATACTAAAAAACTACTTGCCTGAATAAGTAAAGAAGAATCTATACATTAAAATTTCAGCTTATTTGGAGAAGCTAGGGAGTGCGATGGTGACATTAGCTGTGATATGCCATGGGAGGTAAGAGAGGTTAAAAAGGGAGAGAAGTAACTGTGATGAGAGACTTCAATTACACCCATGTTGGATGGGCAAATGTCACAGCAAGACACAGGGTATTGACTCAAGTTGATGATGATGACACTTAGGCTTGAAGAGGAAGCCTAATCTAAACTTCTTGCTTATTCACCATTAGTCTAGCTTGAAAGATATGAGTACAACCTCTCCCTTTTAAAAGAAGATCGTGAACCCTTCTCATTTCTCTGAAGGAAATGCTGTAGTCATCTATCTTTAGAGAAGTTTCTGGGATATGGATCAAGGCAGGTGGAGATGCACACAACACCTCTGAAAGCAGGTGGATCTACCACCAGACACAGGTTACTCTATGCAGTTCCTTACACAGTCTGCTGTGTCTTTTGTATTTTACACTTCACTGGACTCTGTACCCTCTCTATATATGCTATATAGATGTATTTTTGCTGAAGTAAACCTATGATTTTAATACTTGCAGAATGCTTGGAAGAGAAATTCAGCAAAAGTAACCAGCATTCACCTGCCTAAAATCAATTTAAAAAGATAATGAACTATATTTAATATAGTTAAGAGCATCAGAGCCACAGGAGTATAAGGCTCTAGTAGACACTGGTGCACAGTGTACCCTGATGCCATCAAGCTAAAAACGGGCAGAACCCATCTGTATTTCTGGAGTGACAGGGGGATCCCAAGAGTTAACTGTATTGGAGGCCGAAGTGAGCCCAACCGGGAATGAGTGGCAGAAGCACCCCATTGTGACTGGCCCAGAGGCTCCGTGCATCCTTGGCAGAGACTACCTCAGGAGAGGGTATTTCAGGGACCCAAAAGGGTACCGGTGGGCTTTTGGTATAGCTGCCTTGGAGACAGAGGAAATTAAACAACTATCTACCTTGCCCAGTCTCTCGGAGTACCCTTCTATTGTGGGGTTGCTGAGGGTTGAAGAACAGCAGGTACCAATCGCGACCACAACGGTGCACCGGCGGCAATACCGCACCAACCGAGACTCCATGATTCCCATCCATAAGCTGATTCGTCAACAGGAGAGCCAAGGAGTGATCAGGAAGACTCGCTCACCCTTTCACAGTCCCATATGGCCAGTGCGAAAGTCCAATGGAGAGTGGAGACTAACAGTAGATTATCGTGGCCTGAACGAAGTCACGCCACCACTGAGTGCTGCCGTGCCGGACATGCTATGCGACGAGCGAGGGAAGGCAGGCAGTCGACTCAATGTGAGTGATAAGGCCAGCTTCAACTTTATTGTAAAACCCTACACATATTTATACACTAAGTTCTACCTTATGCATACTTGTCTCACAATCATTGGCTTAGCTCTAAAAATTACATTATCATATTCCTCCTACTTTCGGTTACTGCTACGTGGTCCGGGTTCCATCCTGTTTTTCTTATACAGTACTTTCTCAAAGTTGCTTATCTGCACAGAGCAAGGTCAGCATGACTTTCTTTTCTCCCTTGTCAGCATGACTCAGAATTTTCCCACCGTGGCCTAGTCTGGCTAACTTTCTCCAACAATGCTAGAACTTCAATATGAACTGGAGTCAAAGGCAGCCAAGTGGTACGCCACAAATGATATCGCTAATGCGTTCTTCTCAATCCCTTTGGCGGCAGAGTGCAGGCCACAGTTTGCTTTCACGTGGAGGGGCGTCCAGTACACCTGGAACCAACTGCCCCAGGGGTGGAAACACAGCCCTACCATTTGCCATGGACTGATCCACACTGCACTGGAACAGGGTGAGGATCCAGAACACCTGCAATACATTGATGACATCATTGTATGGGGCAGCACAGCAGAAGAAGTTTTTGAGAAAGGGAAGAAAATAATTCAAATCCTTCTGAAGGCCGGTTTTGCCATAAAACAAAGTAAGGTCAAGGGACCTGCACAGGAGATCCAGTTTTTAGGAATAAAATGGCAAGATGGACGTTGTCAGATCCCAATGGATGTGATCAACAAAATAACAGCCATGTCCCCACCAACTAGCAAAAAGGAAACACAAGCTTTCTTAGGCGTTGTGGGCTTTTGGAGAATGCATATTCCAGATTACAGCCTGTTTGTAAGCTCTCTCTATCAAGTGACTGGGAAGAAGAACGATTTCAAATGGGGCCCTGAGCAACAACAAGCATTTGAACAAATTAAACAGGAGATAGTTCAGGCAGTAGCCCTTGGGCCAGTCCAGGCAGGACAAGATGTAAAGAATGTGCTCTACACCACAGCTGGGGAGAATGGCCCTACCTGGAGCCTCTGGCAGAAAGCACCAGGGGAGACTCGAGGTGGACCCTTAGGGTTCTGGAGTCGGGGATACAGAGGATCCGAGGCCCGCTACACTCCAACTGAGAAGGAGATATTGGCAGCATATTAAGGGGTTTGAGCTGCTTTGGAAGTGGTTGGTACTGAAGCACAGCTCCTCCTGGCACCCCGACTGCCGGTGCTGGGCTGGATGTTCAAAGGGAGGGTCCCGTCTACACATCATGCAACCGATGCTACGTGGATTAAGTGGGTCGCACTGATCACACAACGGGCCCGAATAGGAAACCCCAGTCACCCAGGAATCTTGGAAGTGATCAGGGACTGGCCAGAAGGCAAAGATTTTGGAATATCCCCAGAGGAGGAGGTGACGCGTGCTGAAGAGGCCCCACTGTATAATAAACTACCAGAAAACGAGAAGCAATATGCCCTGTTCACTGATGGGTCCTGTCGCCTTGTGGGAAAGCATCGGAGGTGGAAAGCTGCGGTATGGAGTCCTATACGCCAAGTGGCAGAAACTGCTGAAGGAGAAGGTGAATCGAGTCAGTTTGCAGAGGTGAAAGCCATCCAGCTGGCCTTGGACATTGCTGAACAAGAAAAATGGCCAGTACTTTATCTCTATACTGACTCATGGATGGTGGCAAATGCCCTGTGGGGGTGGTTGCAGCAGTGGAAGCAGAACAACTGGCAGCGCAGAGGTAAATCCATCTGGGCTGCCGCATTGTGGCAAGATATTGCTGCCCGAGTAAAGAACCTGGTTGTAAAAGTACGTCACGTAGATGCTCACGTACCCAAGAGTCAGGCCACTGAAGAACATCAAAATAACCAGCAGGTGGATCAGGCTGCTAAAATTGGAGTGGCTCAGGTGGATCTGGACTGGCAACATAAGGGTGAATTATTGATAGCTCAGCGCACCCATGACGCCTCAGGCCATCAAGGAAGAGATGCAACATATAGATGGGCTCGTGATCGAGGGGTAGACTTAACCATGGGCACTATTGCACAGGTTATCCATGAATGTGAAACATGCGCTGCAATCAAGCAAGCCAAGCGAGTAAGGCCTCTTTGGTATGGAGGACGATGGTTGAAATATAAATATGGGGAGGCCTGGCAGATTGATTATATCACACTCCCACAAACCCGACAAGGCAAGCGCTATGTGCTCACCATGGTGGAAGCAACCACCAGATGGTTAGAAACATATCCCGTGCCCCATGCCACTGCCCGGAACACCATCCTGGGCCTTGAAAAGCAAGTCCTATGGCGACATGGCACCCCAGAAAGAATTGAGTCAGACAACGGGACTCATTTCCGAAACACCCTCATAGACACCTGGGCCAAAGAGCATGGCATTGAGTGGGTATATCACATCCCCTATCATGCACCAGCCTCTGGGAAAATCAAACGATACAATGGGCTGCTAAAGACAACTCTGAGGGCAATGGGTGGTGGGACATTCAAGGATTGGGATACACATTTAGCAAAAGCCACCTGGTTAGTCAACACCAGGGGATCTGTTAATCGAGCTGGCCCTGCCCAATCAAAACCCTTACGTACTGTAGATGGAGTTAAAGTCCCTGTCGTGCACATAAGAAATATGCTGGGGAAGACAGTTTGGGTTACTCCTGCCTCTGGCAAGGGAAAACCCATCCGTGGGATTGCTTTTGCTCAAGGACCTGGATGCCCTTGGTGGGTAATGCGAAAGGATGGGGAAGTCCGGTGTGTACCTCAAGGGGATTTGATTTTGGGTGAAAATAGCCAATGAACCGAATTGTATGATGTTAATTATTATATGATATTGTATATCATCATTATCTCTATGGTTGCTATAGCAGCAAAATCACCCAGATTAATGAAGAACGAACTAACTCCAGTGAAACCGAGCCAAGTGCAACGACGGTAGGTCCGGACGAGCACAGCAATACTGGAAATCAGAACTGGCTTCAGAATGCAACAGCCCAACACCACACACCACCTCTCCTGCCCTGAAAGACTGTTATGACAGATGGAGCCCAAAGTCATGGACTAAATGAACTCAATGGACATTTTAGGGGGATGGCCCATAGACTAAGGGAATGATATCTGTGTATATATAAATATAAAGACGAGAGAGGTGATGGTGATTAATTCGCATGTATTAGAAATTGTGAATTTTAAGCATGACGTAAATGGTATAGAATAAGGGGTGGATACTGTCTTGGTTTCGGCTGGGATAGGGTTAAAATTTCTTCCTAGTGCTGTGTTTTGGATTTAGTATGAGAAGAATGTTGATAACACATTGATGTTTTCAGTTGTTGCTAAGTATCTTGTCAAGGACAACTACCCTCCAGGAAGCTACCAAGCTACTACCCTCCCAAGACTGGGAGGAGGGAACACAGCCAGGAGAGCTAGCCCAGCTGGCCAACGGGGTATTCCATACCATGTGACGTCATGCTCAGTATATGAATGGTAGGCGTGATCCAGGAAGTACCAATCGCTACTTGGTTATCGGTCAGCGCGGGTGGTGAGCAATTGCATTGTGCATCACTCATTTTGTATATTCTATCATTATCATTATCATTATTATTTTCCCTTTTCTGTTCTATTAAACTGTCTTTATCTCAACCCACGAGTTTTTCTCACTCCTACCCTTCCAATTCTCTCCCCGTCCCACTGGGGGTGGGGGGGAGTGAGTGAGCGGCTGCGTGGTATTTGGCTGCCTGCCAGGTTAAACCATGACAACGCTAAAAAAGTGAAATATGAAATGTGTGTCATAGGAAAATATTCAGCTTTTATTTCAGTTTCCAGTACAATCCTATAGAGGTGAAACCAGTGCTGATCTCCAAATTTCTTAGTACTTAAATTTTAATAGAATCTTCTTATTTGGTCCAATGCTGTAATGATCCTATATATTTGGAATTATTTTATCAATATATTTAAAAGTTCTGTACCACGTTTTTTTGTCAATTCTCATAGAAAATCTTTAGAGTGCTTAAAATAATCAGATTCACAGCAAGCAGCTCATGAAGAAATAGTAACAAGATAAATTGTTATATCAAATTAAACAAATTTATGAAATAATAAATGAGTTTAAACATGCCATATTAGGGTTTTGCCATGGTTTAGTGACATCAGTGTTAAACAGAATTCAATAAATTAGCTGAAACTTTCTGCAATAGACAGGTTCATTATGTACTAACTTGAGAAGATAGGTTTTACTGATTGTTTTGTTTTGATTTCTTATCCCGTGTCTCCCATTGTCTCTTCCATCTAGCCCTTGACAGATGCACAGGCAGAATCTGAGCTATCAGAAAGATTATTAAAGGAATGTGTAATCCTGTTTTGAGGTAAAACCATATTTATGGCGGACATGCAAGATGACACTGCAGCAAAATGCACTCCAGTGAAAAACTGAAAAAGCAGTTATGAATCCTTTTACAAGCACTTTTATGAGGCCTGTTATTTTACAAAAGGAAAGCTATAATCCTATCCCACAAATTCCCTTCCATTTGAAAAAATGTTATTTTCCATACTGTAATAAGAGCAGGTGCCCTGTTACACCAGCACAGTGCTGGTATGTGTTTTGGCAGGTACAATGAGCAATACTCTATCACGAAAGATTACCTCCTGACTAATGATGATCACTATAAGCAGTTGGGTGCTATTTGACTGCGTGGATGGTGGTCCCACATGGCTGACATCCCCTGCATGTGTTTTATCTCATCTTGCCTTTCAAACCATGCATGGAGTTAGACAGAGAGTTGGAAGAAGCTTCAGAAAGTTATGAGGAAGGAATTGATGACTAGTGGGCTATTAAATGATATTGCAACAAATAAAGCATAAATACAGGCCTTTATCATCGTCTGAGTTTATCTACGACAGAGAAGACCTTTTGAAGCTGTATTTGGGAGCTAAAAAATGAACTGCTTGTCACATAAAGATAACAAGAGGCTTCATCTAGATTCTCATTCTTTGGCCTGTTGAGATTGCACTGAAATATCTAGCTGAAATCTTGATAGGTGTTGTAGGAGGTTTTGAGTATAATTTTTCAGTATTTTCAGCTGCACGCAATAGATTCCATGCAAAAATTCCCTGCCTTGCCTACACTGAGAATTTTGAAACAAAATTAGCTTTTGTTTTTTTCTTCCAACACCTTGAAAATGGGAGAAGAACCCACAACTTCTGATTCTAATATCAATATTTGGAAATACTATTCTTACAGCTTTAACCAGCCTGACTGGTTAAATATTCCAAAGTGCAAAAAAAAAATTATTAGATATGGTTTTCTTTCTTTATGCCTTATTTGATTGCAACAATTCACATTATTTGCATCCTTGAGCCAAAGTCTTGGAGCAAATGTCATCTATTTATAGGAATCAATGTATTTGTACTTCAGGACAGAGCTTTGCACTGTATATTCTTCAGGCTATAGGGCTTCTTTACATGTGTGCTCCCTGAACTGCATGATACTCAAGCAAACGTCTTAGTGTAAACTGCTACTACCACTGTTAGTGACTATGAAATAATATTTCCAACAGTTAAATCCAACAATTTTGACAAAATGTAAAATGCTTTGGTCTAAGATTTCTATCCAAATGAAAATCAAAGACTTTTCTTAGTATTTCACATCATTGTGATTTATATGTTGGGGCTCAAATCAATGTTTGGTTTGGTTTGGTTTGGTTTGGTTTTTATTTGTACTGAGAAACCTAATTTCAACACCGATTTGCAAAAGTAAAAATTATCTTTATGATTGACCTCTCATTTTTATCTAATCTTGTATACAGTTATTGTGGGAACTTTTTGTCATCTAATAATAACCTAGTAGCCCCTTAAAACTATCAAAGGAAGGTAGTCCAATCAAAAGTAAAATATATTTAAAGCAGATTATTTTGATAGACTTAAAATATTATAGGGCATTTTCTGAGCCTACTATATGTAATGGGAAAAGTAAATTAACTTCTTTGTTGATAGGCTCAATTAAGTGATTAATATACTAGTTTGACTTGATATATGCAAGGGTGAAATTTTGGTTCTTTTTAAAACAAATAGAATTAGGATTATTTTCTACCTCTGGAACTGACACAAAAGACAGAAGCTTTTAAGATGAAAAAATCTGTTTGTTTTACACACAGAAAGCAGCAGACCAGTAACTAAAAAAAAAAAAAGAAAGCCTTTCTAATGTAGACACCTGAGCCTGAGCTATTAGATACATATATATACAGAACTATTTTTTTTCCTGGGTAACTGACTGTTCTGTAAGCACCACTTTTGAAAACTCCCATTTACACTTGCAAGAAATATATTCCTTTCAGTCAAGATATGAGCACAGGTCTGCACAAAATAACAATGAATTCATTCAGAATCTCATCTGTGTGTTTTATAATCACCTTGCCAAGGCACATTTCTGGAGGCTTAAATGAGTTTAGCAAACACTTTATTATTTTAATTCTTGCTTTCTTCACATTCATGAAAGCTGAAAGCTGGGTGTATAGAAATTTTTAGATTTCCCAGCACATATTCAAAATGATTCTTAAAGCCTTATAGGTTTTGATACATATTCAAACTTATTGATGGTAACATTAACCAAATACCTAATCTTTATAATTTGTTCTAAATCTCCTTTTCCTTCTAATTAGTCGTGTGTGGATGCATTTGGTGAAGTAATGCAAATGTGGAAAAAAAATATCTCATTTTGGCTTCTTGGTCCTCATAGATGTCACTTTTGCAACACCTTAAATTTTTTAGATCAATGTACAGTAATCAGGCACGTGGTTTTACACACCAGCAAATTCACACATATTCTTTCTCTCTCTCTTTCTTTCCTTCTTTCTTTCTTTCTTGTTTTCTTGCTTCCCTGATTTCTTTCTATTTCTTTTTTCCTGTGGATTCAGGGAAGATCTTGGCATAACAACCTTCTTAGGTTATATCACCAACTGTGCAACTACACTGATTTTATGACTCTCTCTATTTCGCACCACTCGGTGGCATTATTATCCTCATTTGTTTTGGACTTTAGATAAATTTTGAGATAAAATTTTATTTGCAGGTTCACAAAAAAGAATACAATTGAGGAGCAGAAATCTTGGAAATTTAAAAATCTGTTTGCTTTTCTAGGAGTATTATGCTACACAGATAGTAGAAGATCAGTACTAAAAAACAGAACATAAAACAAGATTTTTCCCCAAACTAAAACTGGCACCTTGGCTAGTAATACAATTACATGTCCTTCATGGAGAAGTGAGTGTTTTTTCATGTGGTTATTGAAAATTGATGCAAAGCTTTCTGCTCTTTGACATTCACTGTTTTTCTTCCATCTATTAGATAGATCCTCTTAGAAGACAGAAAAAAAATCTTTTAGTTGTTTCATACACATAAATGGAAGCATCTGCCCTATATTCCAGGTGCTCTTGGACACATTATACAAGTAGAGTCATAGAGACTCCTGCAATTATTTCTAGTGGATATAATGTCTTTCCAAAAATGTAAGAGGCTGAAATCTGTTTTTACAAACCTGAGATTTGTAAAATATGTACAACCTGAAACTTATTGGAGTGAGCCTTTGTCCATGCATGCTTTTGTCTGTCATGTTACCCTCTTCTCCCCCACAACCCACAAAATAGTAAGAAAGGATAAAGGGTACCAGCAATAGCATTTGCAGAGAGCTGACCGAAATTCATGATATCTAACATATGATTGATCTTGACCTTTGGGGTTTTGTCTTACCAGTTAGTCTAAACTGCAGCAATGAGTGCTATGAATGCCCTAAAAGAAAATTCTTAGACTGAAAATTTATTTTTTATTGTATTCTATATTTTAGACTTTTCTGAATGATTCAAACATAAAATCTTGCAGTAGTTTCTTTTTCTGGCTGAAATAGGCTTATTCAGAAGCATATTAAAAAAAGGCAATTCTCCGTTAAAAAAAGGCAACTCCTATAGTTTCTCATGAAAAAGTTTTACAATATTTCCATAGACTTCTTGCTTTTAAATTATGAGCCTATCTTGCAAAGATCTGATATCATAACACGTTTTAATATTGAAGTGCATCAGAGAGAGTATAAGCTTTTGAATATTGACATTTCCATTAGAATCAGATATCTCTGAAGACAATATCCATACTATAACACTATTATGACTTCTAAGGAAGTGGATGAAGTTCAGAGGGAAAATGCATCAAAATGCAGTTGATTCTTCAGGTCAAAATCCTGAGTGGGTTTTGAGGAGATCCAGCTCATACAGATGAGATCATTGGATTCATCTCCTCAGTGTTTAGGTCACCTTTAATATTAAGAGTCATGGAGAAACATGTAGGCCTCTCAGATCCTCAGATGAAATTGTGTCAGCCCATTCAATAGACATCTCTGCAAATTTTTACATGCTTCCTACTATGGTGATGGTTTCATATATCACAGTAGTAATAGTAACCATGATATATGGTCATTCATCATTTCCTTGCCTGTCTTTATTGTGTTTTTTTTTCTTTTTATTGGGAGCATAATCTCTTTTGATAATCGTACCTGTAAAGCGATTTATAAAAATGTATGCTTTTTAAAGTGCAACTAGTGTCTGGGAGCAGTGATAAAGTCTAGAAACTCTAACTCTAATTTTTTTTTTATTTTAACATTGTAAGCACCAAAAAGTGGAAAAGCTAGAACTTTGCTTTGAAAACCAGTTTGAATTATTTTGTTCCAAATGAATATAGACATGCAAAAAGGCTTATCTGCACAGGTGGTACATGTACAGGAAGCAGAATTATACACAGTTTGACAAAAAGTCACAAAGGAATAAATGCGATTCTTTTTGAACTTGATGATAATTTATTAGAACTTTGCTTATTTTAAGTAACAAAATGGCATACTAAAGCTTCAGAATTCTCTTTTGTATACATTAATTTCACCATCTCGACTTGGTCTGAGAATAAACTATCCATAGTGAAAAAGAAGGAAGTTAGTGTTGAAAGACAGTTAACCCTTTGGGCAAAATTTTGAGGTGAAATTGCAAGACCTGACAATTTGTTGTATTGTCTTTTCCTTTCTTTCTCTTTCTAAAGTCCCAGTAAGAAAAGCCATATGTTCAATGGGTGTTTTGCTCCAGCCTGAAAGTCTTGTACCTTTATATGCTAGTGGCACATGAGGATTTATCCAATGGGAAGAAATTAAAGTACTGCTTTTTAATCCACAGGCATTATTTATAGTTGACTTGCAGAATGTTTTTTTCATTCTAAAGTGCGAGTTGATTCCAGTAAGTAGTGGAGAGAAGAAACTGGCCCATATATTAGAGCAAATTTCAGAACTCTCTGACTGTAATGGCTGCATGCCAGCCAACATTAACTACTTCCATAATTACTTCTACTGGTTGATTTACTCATATGTGTACAGGTCAAAGAACTGAACTCTATCACATTTGAGTTTGGACACAAAGTATGCATCCAGATTTTGAAGAAACTCCAATGTGTGTGTGAGGAACTCTAAAGCTACAGTCACTCATTCCTAGTCATGAAGAGATTAGCTCCACAGAAGTAAATTTGATCATACTGTGTACTGTAAGTTTTATAAACAAGAAAGGCCTTTAGGATTTTGGCTTGATATACATGGGCTACTTCTATACCACCCTGTTAAGTTACCCAGTAAAGGTGCCAGGAAAGTAGTAGACAGCCTTCATCCAAATTTCACTGGTAATGTCTGGCCATGGGAGTGTCCTCAAAATATCAGAGAGGTGGGACATTTGGGATCCCAGCCATCCCAAATGTAGTATTTACTACATGGCCTGCATCCCACCTAACAGCTCAAGCACAACCTTCTGGCCAGGACAGCCCTGCCATAGGGAACTTAGGACCATGCTGGTTTTCCATTAAGTGTGATGCAACGAGCTGGTAGCAATACATGAGAAGCTGCTGAAATGCATCATGTAGGCTGTGATACCAGGTTACTATCGCAGGAGCAATGGTGCACTGGCCAGCAGTGTTCACAGGCTGGGCCACCACAAGGTGATTGTGAACCTTGCAACTAAACTCAGGCTCATCTTGTTTTTTACATTGCTAGAACCCACTGTAGAGATCACAGGTTCTTGCACAGATTCAATTAATGGGATGGAAATTTCAGGTTCAAAGGTAACTTTTGTTTGCCTGTGCCAGGAAACTGTGTGCCAACATATTTTGAAAAATTAGCTTACTAGTTCCCAGAAGAGAAGCCAATGGCACACACCCTCTGGATGCTGGGCACAGTGCCCATGGCATATCGATTCATGACACAGCATTTTGATATCTGCAAGTTCATCATTGATGTGACTTTAAGAGAACTTCAGAACCATGTACTTTTCCTGTACATTTATTATTGTCATGCAGCACAGGTCATATCACAGGAACCCTACAGGTCTGTGCTGAAAACCTTTTCCTCTGACCAACTATTTTTGTTCTGTTCCCTGTCTTTCAGCCAACTCTTAATCTATAAGAGCCCATGACAATATAATTCCTTTTAAGAATCTTTGATAAGGAACCGTGTCAAAAGCTGCTTAGATATTCAAAAGGAATTCATTTTCAGCTATGAAAATGGCCCACCTTTTACACCTCAATCATCTATTGGCCCTACAGACTCTCTGGTAAGCTTCCTACTTCTGAAGTGTTTGAAAAAGTGCTCAACTAGTTCCTCAAAATTTTTTTTGGCCAACGTCATTAAAATTCCATATTTAACTCATCAAAATTAATGCTTCCCCCCCTTTTCCTGTTTTGACATGATTTCTGCTTTTTGAAGATTTGTATATTTTTTATTTCTAAATACCACCTTCACTCTGCTTTAAACACATCAGCTCTTTTTAGTTCTTCTACTCTTTCAGGTGGGTAATAGAACCTACTTTGCCAATTACTTTGAGTATCCAATATGGTGTATTTAAATTAAAAAAAATGTGTCATCTGAAAGCATTTTAGACCTTTTGCTGAATTTTTTTTTTCCATTTCTTTTGGACAAATTTTCTAGTTGCTTATGTAGGTGATGGAAATGAAGTGAAATATCTTCTTTCCTGTACTGCTTGGCTTTCTGGGTAGTCTTCCACTATACTTATTGATACGTGATGAGGGACTGCCTTGATGAGGACTTCTTGGGTCATTCTATGTTCAAGCCAGAGCCTTTTTTTCCAGCCTCACTTGAGAATAAGTTTCCCTCCTTAACCTAACCAGCCATGGCTTTATTTATTTAGGTGCGTGCTCTGACTGTAAGTGTTGAGGGCGGGTTGGCAGCAACCTCCCTGGACAGCTTCCACTTCCAGAACCTGATGAAAATGTGATGCTGCCCTTTGGACATTTTGGGTTACTACCTACTTGCTGTAGGAGAGCGGAGTGACCATACAGGAGTGTCATTATTTATTATGAATGATAGTATTTACAAGCCCTTTGTGCCACTGACAGAGTCTGAGTGTGTAACAACACTGGGGCAGAGCAAACAGGCGTGACAGCACGGGCCACACGTAGTCTTGAGGAATATATTGACTACAGGGATTGCAAGGGCACACTGGAAGCACACAGGACCCAGATAACACTCTCTGGCATGCTCTCTAGGGTGCTCTGTCATTCACTCAGAGACACTCCAGGAGCTGGACATTGTAAAAAGCCAGGAAATTAAAACCTGAGGACACCTTTGGGAGCAATCTTTCAGCACAGTGTATACCCAAAACACAGACAATGACATTTAAGAGCATTTTTCCAGAGCTCAGCAGCCACAATTGAAGATCATGTTAAAAACAAACAAACAAACAAAAAATTCCAAACTTATATCCCATTCATTGCAAAAATCAGCATTTTCAAAAAGTCTAAACACATGGGCCTGCCAGTATTTCTGAAAATCTGTCCAGTAAGAGAGTTTCTGAATACTGAACTTCAAGAAAAAGCCTGCCTTGCTTTCAGGTGCAAGAGTCGTCTTCTGGAAATCTACTCTGAGCTGGAGGTTTTGAACGCTTGAAAAGTCAGGACTTTTAGCTTTTCAAAAATGTAAATTTAAAGAAAAGTTGTCGCCCCTCACTGTATCCTTCAAAACCAAGGCAAAATGAACAACACACTTTTTTTTTTTTCCCCAAGTCACTGCAGAAATGCAGGAACCACCTCTAAATCCTTTCTGTGGATCAAGTTCCCCATTCATGACAGGTTAGCATCAGTGTGAAGTTTGGGACAATTTCCCCTCAGCCAATGGAAAAAAGAGCTCAGGTTTGGTTTTAGCTACAGTCTTATATTTCACAGAGGGACAAGGCATGACTTATCTCCAGCAGATATGGATGGTCTTCTGATAGCAGAAATAATTCACCTGACAGAAGCAAGAAGTGAGTGGCTCTGACTTTATATGTAGCATAGAGCTGCACAGCTGCGCAACTCCTTTGGGCGAGTGTCAGAGAGGGAGGAAGCCTTCTCCCAAAAATCACCACAGCAGTCACAATTCACCTGAACTCTTCCACTGAAGCATTAGCTTTCCCCTTTCCTAGGACCATCCCTCCTCTTCTTTATTCTTCTTTGTTCTTTCCCTCTTGTCACCAATTTATTTATTTTTACCCTGCTTTCCCCTCATTCCCCTCCACTCAATCCATTTCTAGTGCTGCAGCCCAGTCCCTGTAACACCCTGTTTTGTTAATCTGGGCCCTCCTTTTGCTTGAAACTGTGGCTGAGCAAACCTTTGATTTGCACTTGCTCTCTGCTCTGCTCAGTCAGCTGTCACACAGAGTTGTGATAATCACTGGGTTTCATGATATGTGTCTGAAAAACAGACAGAAAGCAGTAAAATATCACTCACACCAGCAATATGTTTTGTTTAGGAATCTGCAAAAGGTTGGGGGTTTGCTCTAAGTTCTTAATAATTCAGTAGTTTTAATTGTCTCTGTGGGTGTGGGTAGGAAAGAAACACGTTGCTTTATCCTAAGTTTCTTTTGGTCCAACCAAGCAGCAGAGATTTACCTGCAAGTCTGCCGTCCTCCCCCCCCCCCCCCAATTCTCTGAGCACCTCAGAACTTCTCAGGATGGCCCACGGGTTTCTCGGCATGTGGAGAGGTCATGGCTGCGTGGCTGTGTAGCCGTGAGGACGTCCAAGCAGCGCAACATCCCACAAAGACAACCGTGCAGAATGACAACTTGGAGTTCAGGTACTGCATCTATAGTGTGATCAGTCTTTTCATAGACTCACTCTTCCTGGTGAAAAACCATCTTCCATGACGAAGACCGAATGTTGTGTATCATGTAGGTTGCTTCAGGACTAACACAAGAACTTCTCTTTGCCTCAGTGGTACTGGAAAGCAGTCAGTGTCTGTTTCCAGACTGTTAAACAGCTTTCTCCTTCTTTGATTTAAATTCATTGGTTGACTCATAGTTGGGACTATTCACTCTGGATAATAGAGTTCCCTGGCCTCACAGAGTAAATAAATAGGCAAACAAAAATGCCTTACACTAGAGCAGTGTTTTCCAAACACAACAGTTATGTATCCCAGTTCTTTTTTAGACCTCAATTGTGGATTGTAGAAAACACATAAATGACAGGCTTTTCAGTGCACATACGTGAAAGGTTTCAGAAAAATATTAGCATTAGAAACATCCACAGAGGTGTTTTTTCTTCTGTGATTTGCTAAAAGCTTCCAGAATGCTCTTAATTTTGCTTTACCATTTAAAATGGTTATGTTCTGCATGGGGAGAAAAATACAATCAAACCTTTACTCAAGACCACTTTGTTGAAGTTTCTGCAGCAAAAAATACAAGTGTAAGTAGTGTCCCCCACACCCCTCTCCTTCTTCACACTTGCCCCAGGGCTTCTCCCCCAGCTTGTGCTGCTCACGCAGCTGCGCAGTGACCTGGACCACTTCCCTAAACTGACAACTACAAGGTTGGTTTTAGCTAAATTATACTTAACCTGGCTCAGCCCCAGTTCAGCTCACTGCTTTGGCTCATTACATGGAAATGAACATCCAAGGATGGAGGGAACCATACTGCTCAAACCGCTGCTTCCAGCCAGAGAAATGATCATGATACCACAACCTCAGCATCAGATTTAATTGTGTCGAAGTGAGTAATTTGCCCAGACAACTGATGTACTGGACTGCTAATCAACTTAAAGAACTAATCAAGTAATGCTGAGGAACCTACTTGAGTATAATATATTAGTAATAGGCATTTTCTGTGTACCACAATGAGTGCGTAAAGCAAAAAGGCATATGAGTAAAATTCTTTCCATCTCACAAACAGAGAAACCTTCCCAGTAACAAATCAGAAGAGAGATGCTGCTCTGACAGATGATCAGAAGAGGCATACTAAAATGAAAATGACCTGCAGATAACAAAAAGTGCTCCATAATAATGAATATTTTATTAATTAAATTTTGTATTTATTCATGCTGGAGCGTTAAAGCAAAATTGCAATCTTTTAGCTCTCTTAATAATTTGCTATCCAGAAATTCTTGGAATAAGCTAGTTTAGAGAATGATTAAAATAGTTTAATTGAAAATATATAGTTCAATGAACATGATTAAACTGTAACAGTAAAATTCATTCCTCCTACTCGGCTGTGCAAGCAGTACTCAGGTACCAGTGTTTTGCTATGCTGGATATGCAGCTGACTGAGCCTAGCATCAGTGTGAACAGAAAGGGGTGGTGTTACCTCAGCTTGTGCAAGGATCTGCACTTCCTAAGAAAGGAACAAAAAATTTACCCCCGACTTCATTAGCTCCAGTGAGAGAAGAATAAAATACCTAGGAAAAGAAATGAACTAACATTGTTTACATTAAATGAGACTTCTAAAATATTTTATTACAATTTGATGTGGCTTTTTTTTTCCCTACTCAGCATCGTGGGGTTAGCTGATTTACAAAAGACATATGAAGTGCACAGAGATATTTAGAATACAGTTCTGCAGCATCACTACACAATGCCCCATTTTTCATGCTGTGTTACTCTTGAAAATTCCATTCTATGCATTGCACGATAATGTAGCCACAAGTGGCACATAATTTGGGATTCAGAAGACCCTCTCTTTGTGTCCAGCTGGTTGGAGTCAGGTGGGAAGTGAGAGAAGATGAGGCAATGTCACACAACTGTGGAAAAGCACTACAGGTGGGTACCCAGCGGAGATGTCCATGGCAATGTGAAGTCACACCCTTGCTCCAAGGAAAAACCCACTGGAGGAAGATTTTGATGAGCTAGTGGTAGCAAGGGGAGCCATGCTGTGCCATTGAGATCAGGAAGCATGCTGGAAGCTGTTGTACATGAGGCCCAAGCTAGAAAGGTTTTTAGATTTTTGATGCTTTTGTGTGTGTGTGTAAAAGAGAGAAAAACCTTCTGCTAGTTCTTTGGCAAAGTAGCAATTTGGTCCTTGGGACTGGTTATTCAGTCAAATTGCCATAACACAACAATGCTTACATACACAAAACTTATCATGTAAATAAATATAATCACAGCTAGATTTGAATAAAAGGGACAAAGGCATATGGGGTAAATATGTTCCGCCACAAAAAGTACATTTAAGAATGATATGAAAAAGAAAAAAGATCCACTGATATTCTAACAGCTTTTTAGAGACTGGCTAGAATAGTTAATCTAAAGATTACTTTGTAAGCTGATTCAAAAAGTATGCACCACACCCAAATATCTTGAAGTAGTGGAAAAACAGGCTCTCATCCAAAAACTTCCTCTGATGAGGAAAAGCAACTTTCTATAGCCATCATTTCTCAGAAAGCTTTGCTTGTATTTTTCTGTCTCCTGCACTGTTGATAATTTTGATTCAGAAGAATGTCAAGCTTTTAGAAGGTTGTATTCCTTTCCAAAGGTAAAGCTAAGTGTTTCTAACATCATCCAAAGTGGTCTGAGGAGAAGAGAGAGTTTTGAAAACATGCATTTATGACTCTCTGAAACTGTGATAACCACTTGGAGACTTGGCAGTATATCATCACTGTCCTTTTCTTGTTGAGCACTCATAATTGCAGAGAGATTAATTAATTAAGTTTTACTAAAATGTTTTTAATATGTAAGATTCCAGATACTGTAAGTATGACAGAAAATCTTATATACTGTCTACTTATCTCCAGAACAGTCTGCTTAGGGGAATATGTATGCACAGTAAAATACTGCAAACTGCAGAAGTCATGGTAACAACATGAGATCTTGGGGTAGGAAGGAAAAGATACAATCAGTATAATATATTTATCTATAGACATCTTCTATGCAAACATGGCTTTCAGAGACACCAGTACAATACATACATTGAATTTGTTTCCACTAGCGTCTAAGAAGTGCTACATGCTACCTGGAGAAAAGTCCATAATCACCACTCAAAAAAAAGTAATCTTAAAGTACTTGGTTTGCAAGCCCACCTGGTCTCATTTTGCTCATCATAAAAATCTTAGGTTTGCTTGATGTTGCAAGTTAACATGGCAAAATGTTACTGAATTAGCCAAATCACAGTATTGGACGAGGAATCTGCTTCAATTTCTCTTATTCCCAATTTAGCAGTGAAATTAAGCATGTGCTTAATTTTAAGCATATGTGTAAATCCCATTAAAATCAATAGGATTTATGCACATAAAGTGCTTTGCTGAATTTGGGCCAGTAAAGAAATATGACTAATCTCATTAATAAAGGAAATAGGAGTTAGTCCAAGTTACTTAATCACAGTCTGTTTATGGGGAAAGAGCTGTGCTTTTTATGTCTTCACTGTCTTACACTTTAAAAAATAAATACAAGCCAGAAAGGAAAATTCAACTTTCTATAACATGCTGATACTATAATTTGTGCAGTAACCCCTTTGTGACTGTTCTTTTGCTTGTTTGAGCTACTGACATTTCCCACCCCCCAGTAAATCTGTTCTCAGTTTGGCAATCCTTTTTAACTGTGTTCTGTTTCTGCTTCCCCCCACCAAATCTGTTCTATTTTGAGTTTGGCAAAATTATACAGATTAGTGCTGAATAACCAACACAAAGGAAAATTGTAATTTGAGAGATTTAGGGCCAAGTCCCTAACTGATGTAAATCCTCACAGCTCCACAGCAGTGATTGAAGCAACATGAGTTGAATGCTGGCTGAGGTTTTAGACCTCAGGGTTGTTTTTTTTTCCTCCTTGTAGAATGTCTAGAAAAGAATTAAAGCAATTTTCCTAGATTTGCTATTAAAAACTGTTCAGCTACTCAGTTTGTGTTTTTTCCCTGTGGATTGCAAAAAGCATACATAATCTTGATACATCCTACCTAATCTGCAGGTGAGTACTTGTGATTTGGCCCTATAAATCAGGTAATACATTTTTTGATGAGTGTGGGTGCACTTCTCGAAAAGTGATTATTACATGGAAACTCATAAAAATTATTTCTTCACACCCTGATTCAGAAGTTCACATTCTGTGGAGATTTTAACCTATTAATGTTAAAAGACTGCAGAAAGCAAATACAGGGAACATGATGTCAAATAATAAATAGCTCTTTTTTTTAAGGAAATACCTAGTCTATATGTAATAAAAAACCAGAAGTTTAAATCACACAGTTCACATATTGTAACTCATTACACACACACACACACAAAAAGTCAATTATTAGATTCATGTTATGTGTGCAAAAATCCCCTCAAATCCTAACAAGATAAGTAAGAGGGAGAAAGCTTAGAAAAGTAAGGATATTGCCGAGGAATACAAAACAGACAATAAAAGGAAAGACAATAAAAGGAAAACCTCAGATAGAAGAAAAGAATAATTTTAATGGAAAGCCAGAAACAACATGTACAACAGATATAAAGCCATGTTTCCTCTTAATCTCTTTACTTGATCTAGTCTTATAAATTTTGTGTATCCTAAAATTTACCAAAGTGGTTTATAGGAGTTGAAACTCAAAGCTGCCTATTTTCACTTTCAAAATGTGTTGCTTTCCCTTGCTCTTACATTGCAAGCCTAGCTAAGAACAGAAGACTGTGTTTGATTGCTGCTTTTCAGCATGACCCTCCACGGTTGTTTATATCCTGTAGGTAAAAGTAAAAGAGAGATGATTAATGCAATAAACTACCACAGTGATATTTTTTTCTATCTATGGAATTAATTAAAAATCTAATTTATATTGGGATGCTAGCTGCCCATTTTATTTTTTCTCTGCCTGGGGTTGCTGTTATACGGTGGGATGCTAGGAATGTAATTGAACATACTTTCTGCAGCTTTTATGTTTACTAGCCCTTCTTGGAGGAGTCCTAGAGAACGAAGCATGAGGTTATTAAGCAGGACCAACACAGCGAGTCTTTAGTAAACACCTGTTTCTCTGGTGTTGTTTATGTGTGTGAATTTGCCCAAATTAATTGTAGTGCTGCTCATGGCACAAAAATTAACCGGCTGCTAGCATTTCTGTTGCAAGCATCCAGTTTCAGAAATCTATAAATTAGGTGTAAAATTATCTCTGAACTGAAATGCACAGGATTAGTTGTTCAAAACTTTGCCCTGCTTAAAAAGAAATGGGCTTAAGCTATGAGTTCCAGGTGATATTCGAGAAGTTAAAATTGTTTGATGTGTATTCAAATTGAGGGATAATTCACACTTTTTGTGCACTTTATTTATCTTTCCCCAGCTCTCCACAAAAGTAAGTGGAGGCAGGATAAGCTGCAAATCCATATGCAGAAATTAAATATGTGAAGAGTAACAGAGGAACAACCTCTATTCTAGGCAAGCAGCCTCCAATGACAGAAACCTGTAACTGGCGATGAATAGTCTGAATCATTTTTAACATTTGGTCATTTCTCTGACCATCTTAAAATTTAAGACTGGGAATATTCCCATTGGTGTAACTGTACAGCAGAAGAGAGAGGAGCTAACATGAGAGGCTTCAAGAAATACCTTTATTCTTGTCAATTCTTAGGTAGCTACCTGTCTTGTGATATGCCATTTAGAGAAGTGAAGTTTTATAGACAAGGAGATGAGCAGAATTTCTTATCTACAGGTATGACAACAGTACATACAAGAATTGGCTGGGTCAAAATAATTTCTCAGTGTGTGTGACTGTGTAGGGACCCTCTAGTACTCTGGTAGAAAAGAAAAAAAGATTAGGAAGCTTGGTGTAGTAAGAGCATAAGCCCAGGCTCTAGATAGTTTTGCAATGTAAATTGCAAAGCAAGTGAAGTTTTTCTTAAATAAAGATTACTGGGTTAAAAACTGTTCTAATTCTTTGATTTGTGTCTTTTTCTTCTAACCAGCTATCCATTTTTGTGAAAGTGGTATAGCTGTCTTTGTCATAATTGATTTAAATTGGCAAAAATATTCCAATATTCATGAATCCACATACACAGTTTTATTGGACACATTTGCTACAACTCATTTTTTAACACAATGATTCTGGCAACAGAATAGCTCTGTTCAAAAACTCCTAAAGACAAGACATGAATTTAAGTCACAAATGATGGGAAAGAAAAAAGGAGATTAGTGTAATAAGATCTAACAAGAGAAGCAGGAACAGATTAATGCCTCCTGTTTGTTCTTTCAAATGTTTTTACTATTATTTTTCTTTAATATTTGAGCAAAAACCGAAAATGGCAAAGGAGTATGCAATGGGAGTTTGCTTGTAGTGACTGTGCTCCTCTGTCCCCTGGAAAAAACCCCATATATTTTTCCTTTTCCCAGACAGCAAAAAGGAGAAAATTCCCAGAAGTCAGGTTGGTTCCTCACACACTTCCTTGATGATTGTCTTCTGGAGGGACAGACTCTTCAAAACACGTCAGAGTCCTCTGTCAGTATGGGTAGATTAGATATTGAAAGTGTTTCTTTTGCCAAGATTTTGACAAGATTTTGGTTATATTCTTATCCTCTGGAAATTCTTACAACCTGGGAATTCAGCGCCCAGGCAGGCAAGCAGACACTGGCTCATATAATTAGTTCATAAATTCCAAACATACACATATACCCTGCAATATGTTACACTGCTGTCCTTTCAGAGCATACCTGTTTATTATAAGCCTGAAGGGGGATAATACACAATGCCATGTCACATTTCTTCCATCTAAACTAATCCAGAGATAGAAATAGTCCTCCTGTTCCTCTTAGTGCAAGGGAAATATCCAGCTTCCTCACATTTACCACAAAAGATGTGAATAGACTGCGCAGGATTTGTACTTAGAGATCCACCCAACTGTTAATCATAGAATCATTTAGGTTGGAAAAGACCCTTAAGATCATCGAGTCCAACCGTTAACCTAACACAACCAAGTCCACCACTAAACCATGTCCCTAAGCGCCACGTCTACACGTCCTTTAAATACCTCCAGGGATGGTGACTCAACCACTTCCCTGGGCAGCCTGTTCCAATGCTTGATAACACTTTCAGTGAAGAAATTTTTCCTAATATCCAGTCTAAACCTCCCCTGGCGCAACTTGAGGCCATTTCCTCTCATCCTATCACTTGTTACTTGGGAAAAGAGACCGACACCCACCTTTCTACAACCTCCTTTCAGGTAGTTGTAGAGCGCAATAAGGTCTCCCCTCAGCCTCCTCTTCTCCAGACTAAACAACCCCAGTTCCCTCAGCCGCTCCTCATAAGACTTGTGCTCCAGGCCCTTCACCAGCTTCGTTGCCCTTCTTTGGACGCGCTCCAGCACCTCAATGTCTTTCTTGTAGTGAGGGGCCCAAAACTGAACACAGTATTCAAGGTGCCTAGTACAGGGGGACAATCACTTCCCTAGTCCTGCTGGCCACACTATTTCTGATACAAGCCAGGATGATATTGGCCTTGGGCACACTGATGTGGAGAAGAATTGTGGAATCGGGAGTTTCAGTCAAGATCAGATAGGACTTTGGCCTGTGTGCTGAGAACTAGCAGGTGCGTACATACGCCTGAGAAAAGACCTGAACACCTGGCTTAGTTGTCCCTTCTGTAAGGAAACTGTAAACATCAAAATGTAAAAGCTCTCAGTTAGGAACGCTGCTTGTGGTTACCCTGAGGTGTGGCCTAATGAGTACCAGCTGATGCAAGAGCCAATGAGTACCAGCTGATTCAAGAGCCAAAACAGGTGAAGGGAATTGTGAGCAGACATGCGATCGTTGCCGGAAGGAAGATTTAAGAGAGGCAATGGAGAGCAACAGGAGGGTGAAGCAATGGAGACTGACTGACGGACTGACGGAGGGACTGCCCTGTTATGATAAAGGCTCCAGTATTGTAACAATAAAGGATTCTGTGCATGTATATGTGAGGGTCTGTGCAATCATACACCACACACTGATGGCTCATATTCAGCCAGCTGTCGACCAACACCCCCAGGTCCTTTTCTGCAGGCAGCTTTCCAGCCACTCTTCCCCAAGCCTGTAGCATTGCATGGGGTTGTTGTGACCCAAGTGCAGGACCCGGCACTTAGCCTTGTTGACCCTCATACAATTGCCTGTCCAGGTCCCTCTGCAGAGCCTTCCTACCCTTGAGCAGATCAACACTCCCGCCCAACTTGGTGTCGTCTGCAAAGTTCCTGAGGGTGCACTCGATCCCCTCATCCAGATCATTGATAAAGATATTAAACAGAACTGACCCCGATACTGAGCCCTGGGGAACACCATTTGTGACCGGCCGCCAACTGGATTTAACTCCATTCACCACAACTCTTTGGGCCCAGCCATCTGGCCAGTTTTTTACCCAGCGAAGACTACACCCATCCAAGTCATGAGCAGCCAGTTTCTCCAGGAGAATTCTGTGGGAAACAGTGTCAAAGGCTTTACTGAAGTCCAGGTAGACCACATCCACAGCCTTTCCCTCGTCCATTAAGCGGGTCACCTTGTCATAGAAGGAGATCAGGTTGGTCAAGCAGGACCTGCTTTTCATAAACCCATGCTGACTGGGCCTGATCACCTGGTTGTCCTGTACGTGCCGTGTGATGGCACTCAAGATGATCTGCTCCATAACCTTCCCCAGCACCAAGGTCAGACTGACAGGCCTGTAGTTCCCTGGATCCTCCTTCCGGCCCTTCTTGCAGATGGGCGTCACATTTGCTAACCTCCAGTCAACTGGGACCTCCCTGGTTAGCCAGGACTGCTGATAAATGATTGAAAATGTCTTGGTGAGCGCTTCTGCCAGCTCCCTCAGTACCCTTGGGTGGATCCCATCCGGCCCCATAGACTTGTGTGTGTCTAAGTGGTGTAGTAGGTCGCTAACCATTTCCCCTTGGATTATGAGGGCTTCATTCTGCTCCCCATCCCTGTCTTCCAGCTCAGGGGGCTGGGTACCCTGAGAACAATTGGTCTTACTATTAAAGACTGAGGCAAAGAAGGCATTAAGTACCTCAGCCTTTTCCTCATCCTTTGTCACTATGTTTCCCCCTGCATCCAGTAAAGGATGGAGATTCTCCTTAGCCCTCCTTTTGTTGCTAATGTATTTATAGAAACATTTTTTATTGTCTTTTACGGCAGTAGCCAGATTAAGTTCTATTTGGGCTTTGGCCCTTCTAATTTCCTCCCTGCATCACGACATCTTTGTCAAAACACTCCCTAACATACAGGGCTACCTCACTGCCTCTCCTTCCTTGCCTATCCCTTCTGAAGAGCTTATAGCCATCCATTGCAGCACTCCAGTTCTGTGAGTCATCCCACCATGTTTCCGTGATTGCAACTATGTCATAGTTTTCCAGCCACACAATGGCTTCCAACTCCTCCTGTTTGTTGCCCATGCTGCGTGCATTGGTGTAGATGCACTTCAGTTGGGCTATTGATTCTGTCACCGTTTTTGGGGGGAGAAGCCCTAATTCTTACGTGACAATTCTCAGGCACTTCTGTGGTTTCTAATGCATCAACAAACCTTGCGTCTTTGCTGTCGCATGGATCTCCATCCCCTACCTCCACTGAGATGGCTAGGGTGCTGCGCGCATTAGTATAGGGACATTTCAAATGTGCTCCAATGTACTCAGCACATCGTGGAGCAGACTGAAGGACCTCGCTAGCACACCGTCCCTCAAACATTGGCATGCCGCCCCCAGGCTTATCTCTAGCGAGCCTGGTTTTATCCCTGCCCCCCTTCAAATCTAGTTTAAAGCTTTTGCAATGAGCCCTGCTAATTCCTGCGCAAAGATCCTTTTCCCCCTTTGAGACAGGTGTACCCCATCTGTTGCCAGCAGGCCTGGTGTCGTATAGACTGACCCATGATATAAAAAAACAAATTTCTGCCCGTGACACCAGTCACAGAGCCAGTTATTGATCTGCTAGCTCTTCCTGTTTCTTCCCTCATCATTCCCTGCAACTGGAAAGATAGAGGAGAACACTACTTGTGCTCCTGATCCCTTAACCAGTCGTCCCAAGGCCCTGAAGTCTCTTTTGATTGCCCTTGGACTTCTTATTGCAACTTCGTCGCTGCCTACACATAAAAGCTATAATGGATAATAATCCGAGGGCCATACCAGGGTAGGAAGTTTCCTTGTCACATCTTTAACCCGGGCCCCAGGGAGGCAGCAGACTTCCCTAAGAAGTGGGTCCGGTCTGCATATTGGGCCTTCTGTTCCCCTCAGAAGGGAGTCTCCTATGACAATAACTCATCTTTTTTTCTTCATGGAAGTGGTTTTGATGCAGGGCATAGGCCGACTTAACCTTGGTGATGCCTCCAACCTAGGTGAACCATCATCCTCGTCATTGTTCAGTTCCATTTGCAGAGCTTCGTACCTATTGTACAAGGGCACCTGGGAAGGAGAGGTAGTCACAGAGGAGATGCGCCTGCTGCGCCGGGCAGGAACTTGTTGCCATTCCCCCCTATCCCTTAAGTCACCACGTTCTGCCAGGTGGAGAGAGGATAGGGGATCCTCCATGTCATGTGTCCTGTCTGCCTGTTGGGCCTGTCCCAGGGAAGGTAGGGTGCAGTTCCAGTAGTCTCTCTCTCTCTTGCTCTCCCTGATGCTCCTCAAGCTACTCACCTCCTCCCAGAGCTCTGCCACTAAGCTGAGGAGTTCCTCTACCTGGGCGCAACTTCTACAGGTGTACTCACTACTTCCATCCGGTACTGGTGTAAGAGTAGGGCACACCCTGCAGCCTGACACCTGGGTGGCAGCATGTTCCCACTGGAGCTCTGTCTGGGAAGCTGCATCAGTCGCAGCAGGTGCAGAGCTTAGAGAGGCCATGGCTTTCTGCCAGGTGGATACCATTGCTCCCTGGTCAAGCTGGCAGAGCTACAGTGCCCTTCCTGCACACCTTTCCACCCAAACTGCCACACCACACCCTTGCTGATGCACCATGTCCTGTTTGCCTGCCCTGGTCGCTAGCGCTCCCTAGGGGCTTCTTTTATATGTGTGGGGGGCTTGGCCGCCATTGCTCCTGGCCCCACCCAGGTCTTGTCAGCAGCTCTCACGTGAGCTGCGGGCTCCTGGCGGGTCTCTCTGCTCCCCAATTAGATGTGTTAATGAACACATCTAAATACTTAAGCCTCAAAGGTAATGGTATTTTCCCTTCACACAGTGGGGGATTAAATCCTTCCACTCCCATGTGGTAGACACAGCATGCATCAAACTTGCAGAAATTGGAGAAATTCCAAGAAAATGTGGCATTTCTTTCAAATTACCTATTTTCTTGCTCTGAAAATCACCAAACAGCAATTTTACCTTTTAGTTGGCATCAATTTCCTGAGACAATGTACCTCTGTCTGCCACATTTCTTCTCTATTTAAAACCTGAAGACACTATTTCTGATCTAAGAATGTGTTCTGAAATATATTCACCTTTCAAAGCAATTTATTAGTAAATGTTTCCTAACAGCTAAAATTATTAATTTCTGTAGTTGTTTCTTAATGTCATGGGCATACACATCTGAGATATTTCATCCGATTGTTTTAATCTTATCTGGCAAATATAAACACCATAAAATACCACAAACCCTAGCGCTTCCAGACTGGCAGAACTACAGGAATCAAGTATTACACATGGAATGAGTATGAAAAAATGGCAATAAATTTGGCATGATCTATAGATGATCTTTCACAAGTGAAAGGTACATGCGGACAACTATCAAAAAATGGATTTGAGTGAGAGAGCTTGTAGTTTATTAGACAATCATAGGATATTCTGGTACAGTATACACTGTCGTGGTTTAACCTCAGCTGGCAACTAAGCACCACACAGCCGCTCGCCCACTCCCCCCACAGTGGGATGGGGGAGAGAATCAGAAGAGTAAAAGTGAGAAAACTTTTGGGTTGAGATAAAGACAATTTAATAGGGAAAGCAAAAGCCACGCACACAAGCAAAGCAAAACAAGGACTTCATTCATTACTTCCCATCGACAGGCAGGTGTTCAGCCATCTCTAGGAAAGTAGGGCTCCATCACGCGTAACGGTTACTTGGGAAGACAAAACGCCATAACTCTGAACGTCCCCCCTTCCTCCTTCTTCCCCCAGCTTTATATGCTGAGCCTGACGTCATATGGTATGGAATATCCCTTTGGTCAGTTGGGGTCAGCTGTCCCAGCTGTGTCCCATCCCAGCTTCTTGTGCACCCCCAGCCGACTCGCTGGTGGGGTGGTGTGAGAAGCAGAAAAGGCCTTGACTCTGTGTAAGCACTGCTCAGTAGTAACTAAAACATCCCTGTATTATCAACACTGTTTTCATCACAAATCCAAAACATAGCCCCATACTAGCTTCTATGAAGAAAATTAACTCTATCCCAGCCAAAACCAGCACACCAACTATCCTTAATTTCCATTTGTCTTAAATAGAATGCAGAGTTTTTGTTGTTTTGTTGGAAAGATTATTCATCATTCTGTTTTATAGGACATTGATATAGTACAACAAAGTTAGTTCTTGTATTTGAATAGCCTGGGAATGTAAATATTTGTCACTGTTCATGACCATCAGACCACAATACAAACTCTAACAGTCAGTGAAAAATTATTCACTTAAGTGGTCTCACCAATTGCTCATAGATCAAAATAAATCACAAGCTGGCCTTCAGCTGGAATCTTTACTCAAAACTAGTCAAGTCCTCTTATGCCTTTATAAGATCAAATTCTTATTACTGCAAAAAAATGAAAGCAGCGTGCATATATAGGTTAACATGGCACAAAATAGTCTATCTTGTTAAAAAATAGCACTAAATCCCTTCCTGTACATTTGCCTGTGCAGTAGGCTATCACTCAGCTGAATTCATTATAACAACTAAGCACCGTTTAAGAACACATTTATTTATTAGGCAGATAGCACTCTTATTTTTTTTCAACAAGTTAATGAAGCACATGTTGTCTGAGTATTAGCATACTCATATGAATACTTTTTTATTTAACCACCACAGCAGCAAGAGGCAATATTATTGCTTAAGTTGTTTTTTCACAATCTTTTTTTAAAGCTGTTGCTCTTGTTAGTGAACAAGAGACTTGAGGTCTATTCTCCTTCCACCCCCAGTCTGACTGTTGAGTATGACTGGGAATATGATAGAATTGATTTTCTGTAAATTTGCTTTTAAGAAATGTGTCCTTGCACAAAGCTGTAAATGACATTGTGGGTGACAGTTGTGTTTTTGCTCTCTAACCTCAGATTGAGTTTCAGACTGAAGCTTGAGAAAATCAGGGCCATGGAGTATTAAAGCGGAGCTGTTACCTTCCATGGTGTGTAGGAGTTTTAGGGACATAATGGCCATATGGTCGTTATTTGGCCAAACATTGTACAGCAATGGAAATGAAGCAATGTTTGTTCTGATCTGGGAAGTATCCATTGACAGACCACAGACAGAACAGATAGTAAGTCAGTGACTATCAACACAAATGAAAGGACATCATAGAAGGAGGAAGAAGCTAATATTTCATCTTCAAAAACTGCTAAACGTTCCACGTGAAAAAGACATTTATTCAGCTAATGAATAATTAGGATATTCAAAACAATGATGTTTTCTTAGGCAGTTAGGATCACGTGCAACAGTTGCATTAAGCTGACTTCCCATTTAAATCATAGTCATGAGGAGAGGTCCAATAAATTGTTTTCTGCCAACCCACATAACATATCTGTTAGGAGTATGAGAGAGGACAAAACACATGATGGCAAGAGTATTGACATTTTGAAGACTTTTCTAACTTTTTTAGCTATTGGAACTTATTTAATTAAATCATGTCTTGAACATAAGAAATCACAGTGTGACTGGCACTGAGAGGGAGTGCAAGCTGGCATACTCTGATCACTATAATTCCTTGCTTCCAAAAGCATCTGACACAGGCATCCATTTTAGACTGAATACCCACAAGGCTTTTCTCCTCTCCAAGACAAACATCTATTTATGCTTATATTTATATAGCATAAATATATTTATATTATGTTTATATTTATTCTAATAACCATGTCTGGATTTGGAAGAAGAATTCAAAACAGCATCATTGGACAGAATTTGTGGTATAAGGAAAGACCACAGCTAATAATACGAATATAATTATTGAGGGAGCTTAAATGCCCAGGGGTTGACTGTGAGCAATTTAAACATAACAACATCATATTCCAGTGAAGTCCAATCACTTGTGAATCTGCTGGCTTGTCCCACTTCAACCACAAATCGGGAATGGAAAGGTCTCCTAGAAAGAGTGATATGTTCAACCATTTCCAAAAACCTTGTCCTTTCATCATCTGGTTATGGTGAGAACTGTGGGGGGTGAAGACGGAGGGCAAAGGAGTTTGGCATCCACACTGGATTTTAGAAAGCGAAGTGAATTGCCATGAGCGGCAAAGAGGGCTGGAGGTAAATATGAAGTACTTGCCTGAAGCCCTGGAACATGGCCAAGTATCTGGGAGTCAAAGGCAGGGTGGCATCTGTTGAGTTATTTTACTGAACCAGGGAACGAAATTCTCTCGAAGAACATCTCAAAAATTTTTTTTTGTCTTTACTTTTTTTCAATCATAAAATCTTATATTTGTTCTGGGAACAAATGGAACCTCAATCCATCCCACTCTTACTAGTTTGATGCCAGTGCCAGCAATAGATGTCCAGAGCCTGGAGAAGGATCACAGGTCAGCAGGAGAACGCCTGAAGAGCAGCACAAAGAACCCCAGCCAGTAAGACAGCTTCATCGGGGGCCCAACTTAAATGCCTCTATGCAAACGCACGTAGCATGGGGAATAAACAAGAGGAGTTAGAGACATGCGCACGCCTGCAGGGCTACGATCTTATTGGCATCACGGAGGCATGGTGGGATGGCTCCTATGATTGGAGCGTTGGAATGGAAGGATACAGGCTCTTTAGGAAGGACAGGCAGGGGAGACGAGGAGGGGGTGTCGCCCTCTATGTCAATGACCAGCTGGAGTGCATGAAGCTCCGCCTGGGGATGGATGAGGAGCTGACCGAGAGCTTATGGGTCAGGATTAAAGGGAGGGCAGGGACAGGTGACATTACGGTGGGGGTCTGCTACAGGCCACCCAACCAGGAAGACCGAGCGGATGAGGTCCTCTATAGACAGATAGGAGCAGCCTCACATTCACAAGCCCTGGTCCTCATGGGGGACTTCAACCACCCCGATACCTGTTGGAGGGACAACACAGCAGGGCATAAGCAATCGGGGAGGTTCCTGGAATGCGTCAATGATAACTTCCTTCTCCAAGTGGTAGAGGAGCCAACGAGGAGAGGTGCTATGCTGGACCTTGTTCTCACCAACAAGGAGGGGCTGGTGGGGAATGTGAAGCTCGAGGGCAGCCTTGGCTGCAGTGACCATGAAATGGTGGAGTCCAAGATCCTTAGGGCACCAAGAAGGGCGCACAGCAAGCTCACTACCCTGGGCTTCGGGAGAGCAGACTTTGGCCTCTTCAGGGATCTGCTTAGTAGAGTACCATGGGATAAAGCCCTGGAGGGAAGAGGGGCCCAAGAAAGCTGGTTAATATTCAAGGATCACCTCCTCCAAGCTCAGGAGCGATGCATCCCAACAAAGAGGAAATCGGGCAAAAATGCCAGGAGGCCTGCATGGATGAACAAGGAGCTCCTGGACACGCTCAAACACAAAAAGGAAGCCTACAGAGGGTGGAAGCAAGGACAGGTAGCCTGGGAGGAATACAGAGAAATTGTCCGAGCAGCCAGGGATCAGGTTAGGAAAGCTAAAGCCCTGATAGAATTAAATCTGGCCAGGTACATCAAGGGCAACAAGAAAAGCTTCTATAGGTACATCGGGGATAAAAGGAAGACTAGGGAAAACGTGGGCCCTCTCCAGAACGAAACGGGAGACCTCGTTACCCGGGATACGGAGAAGGCGGAGGTACTCAATGACTTTTTTGCCTCGGTCTTCACCGGCAAGTGCTCGAGCCTCACCGCCCAAGCCACAGAAGGCAAAGGCAGGGACTGGGAGAATGAAGAGCCGCCCACTGTAGGAGAAGATCAGGTTTGAGACCATCTAAGGAACCTGAAGGTGCACAAGTCCAACCGATGAGATCCATCCGTGGGTCCTGAGGGAACTGGCGGATGAAGTTGCTAAGCCACTATCCATCGTATTTGAGAAGTCGTGGCAGTCCGGTGAAGTTCCCACTGACTGGAAAAGGGGAAACATAACCCCCATTTTTAAAAAGGGAAAAAAGGAAGACCTGGGGAACTACAGGCCAGTCAGTCTCACCTCTTTGCTGAGGGTTGAAGAACAGCAGGTACCAATCGCTACCGCAACAGTGCACCGGTGACAATATCGTACCAACCAAGATTCACTACCTGTATTCACTATTCGTTGGCAGATTATTTTATATTTCGTTGTATTAAAACACATTCTGGTTGAGTTGCCCCAGTTTACCTAGACGACTGATTATGGCTGCCCGTCCTCATCAATATTAAATGTCTATTGTTTTTGTGTCATCTTCAAATTTTAGCAGCAGTGATTTTACATTTACTTGCAGATCATTTGTTAAAATGTTGAGTAGCATTGGGTCTTTGTGGAATCCCAGTGCAAAATCCACATTTGACAATAATTCTCCATTGACAAATACTTTTTGAAAACCATCTATTAACCAACTTTTAACCTATTTAATATGTGTTTTATTGATACTGTATAGTGCTAGTGTCTCATACAGAATGTCATGTGATATTACCACAAACTGTTAAAAGTCTAGACCCATTACATCTCTGTGGTTATCTTTATCAACCAAACTGGAATCTTATCAAAAGAGAGTATCATATTTGTTTGACAGGTCTTATTATAGGGAAAAAAACAAACAAACCCACTCTCATGTTAACAAGCATTAATTGTATGACAGTTCTTCAATTCTTCTTTAATTGAATCCCTCTTCAACTTTTCATGTCACTTAATCGAGCATATTGATACCCTGTCAGCTCTGAGATATCACGTCAGGGAAGCTCACTGGAATGTATCAGCTCTCTATCAAGTAATGAACACAGCAAAATTTAGACCTCCAGTCCTAGGAATAACCCAGCAATATTTTCTGATAAATAGACTTTAGAATAACTTGATATCTTCTAAATGTATATTATATCCTCTAATGTTTTCTGTCCTGGTTTCGGCTGGGATAGGGTTAAATTTCTTCCTAGTGCTGTCTTTTGGATTTAGTATGAGGAGAATGTTGATAACACACTGATGTTTTCAGTTGTTGCTAAGCGCCCTCCTAGTCCAAGGACAGCTCCCATGCCCTACTGACTGAGCTAGGTACACAAGATGGGAGGGAACATAATCAGGACAGCCAGCCCAGCTGGCCAACGGGGTATTCCATACCATGTGACGTTATGCTCAGTATATGAATGGTAGGCGTGATCCAGGAAGTAGCGATTGCTACTTGGTTATCGGTCAGCGCGGGTGGTGAGCAATTGCATTGTGCATCACTCATTTTATATATTCTATCATTATTATTATTATTTTCCCTTTTCTGTTCTATTCAACTGTCTTTATCTCAACCCATGAGTTTTTCTCACTCTTACCCTTCCGATTCTCTCCCCGTCCCACTGTGTGTGGGGGAGTGAGTGGGCGGCTGCGCGGTTTTTGGCTGCCTGCCAGATTAAACCACGACAGTCCCTTTTGGCACCCAACGTGGGGCTCGAAGGGTTGAGATAACGATAGATCTGATCAAAGAGTGTTAAGGCAAAATTGTTATAAGCATTCATTATATTGATTGGTCACAATGTTGATTTATTGGCTCTCAAAGTTGTGGGGCTGGCTCTCAATGTTGGGTTATATAATACCTTGCTTGCAGTATATGTTCCCTCTTGTGCTGTTTATCATTATTAGGAACCGGGCCAAGGTTATCATTTTGCTGCTGTTTTATGAGGTGATAAAATCATTGGTCGTAAGTCTAATCTGGTATCTGTACTCGGTACTGCCGTCACCTCTGTACCTCGGGAAACACCTCTTAGAAACTATTAGTAATTACACTTTTTTCTCCTCGGAGAATGAATTTAAGGGGGAGACAGGATGGGACACTTTCTCCCACTTGTTCGTCTTCCCTTCCTTTTCTTCAGAAACTCCCTTTTCTTCTTTCTTCATGAAGATGTCCACAATATTCCCTGAGAATTTTGAATATCCTTGGGATGTTCAAACAAGCATGATCATATTGCTATGTCTCCTGAATGTGGTTCAGGCCTTGTTTAGGGTTAAACAACTATTCAGGAATACTGTCCAGAAATCAACCCTCAGCAACAAAAAAAGAGGCAGGGCGAACAGCGGTGCCTCGTTGGGGCGGGCAGAGCGGCGGGTCCCGGGGGCGGTGGGCAGTGGGAGATCAACCCCGGCAATAGACACAGTGCCTGCTCAAAACCCTGCGACAGGCACTGTGACTACTCAAACCCCATCGACAGACACCGCGGGTACTCCAACCCCCGCGACAGGCACGGCAGCTACCCAAACCCCAGCAACAGGTACTACAGCTGAACCAGAGGACCAACCCTTGCTGGTATCCGTCGCCCCTGTACAGAAGAAGAAATCTTGGAGGCGGAAGTCAGGCAGTTTAGAAAGGGATGACGGAAAAGCAGGGCCATCATGAGGAGGGGAGGAGAAAGAGGAAAAACTCATAAACGAGACGGAAACCACCCGATCCCTATCCCTGGGTGAGTTGCGAGATATGCGGAAAGACTTCAGCCGTTGTCCAGGCGAGCATATTGTTACCTGGCTGCTCCGATGCTGGGATAATGGGGCCAGTAGCCTGGAATTAGAGGGGAAGGAAGCCAAACAGCTGGGATCCCTTGCTAGGGAAGGGGGCATTGACAAAGCCATTGGAAAAGGGACACAGGTCCTCAGCCTCTGGAGGCGACTGCTGTCAGGCATGAAGGAAAGGTATCCCTTCAAGGAAGATGTTATATATCGCCCAGGCAAATGGACCACTATGGAGAGAGGTATCCAGTACCTGAGAGAATTAGGCGTGCTGGAGGTGGTTTATAGTGACCTGGAAAACGAGCAAGTACCCAAAGATCCAGATGAAGTCCAGTGCACGCGACCCATGTGGCGGAAGTTGGTACGGAGCACACCAGCATCGTATGCCAGTTCATTGGCAGTACTGTGCTGGAGAGAGGAAGAAGCACCAACGGTGGATGATGTTTTGAGCAGACTCGGGGAATACGAAGAAAGTGTCTCCTCCTCCCTTGTCTCGACTGTGGAGAAACTGGCCCGGGAGGTCCAGCAACTCAAAGACGATAGGTCCTATTCTCCACCTGTACGGACCAGTATCTCAGCCATTAGGAGTCAGCGTTCTTCTGCTCAAGAGAGAGCATATAGAAAGTACACACCATGGGGCACCCTGTGGTTTTACCTGCCTGACCACGGAGAGGACATGAGGCAGTGGGATGGAAAACCTACCTTGACCCTAGAGGGACGGGTACGTGAGTTGCAAGGAAAAACAATCACAGAAGGGGGTTCTCCCAGGAAAAATGCTGCTCCAGTTTTCAGGAAAAACCTGTCTCATGACGGTCCAGTTTCCAGTGAACAGTTCCCCAGACAGAGTAGAACAACTGATCTTACTTTGGATTGTAACGAAGGAATTCTTGACTCACATTTGCAAGAAGTGAGAAACAGATATTATGACGAGAACTAGAGGGGCCCTGCCTCCGGCCAGGTGGAGGAAAGGGACAGCCGGGTTTACTGGACTGTGTGGATTCGATGGCCTGGCACATCAGAGCCACAGGAGTATAAGGCTCTCGTAGACACCGGTGCACAGTGTACCCTGATGCCATCAAGCTATAAAGGGGCAGAACCCATTTGTATTTCTGGAGTGACAGGGGGATCCCAAGAGTTAACTGTATTGGAGGCCAAAGTGAGCCTAACTGGGAATGAGTGGCAGAAGCACCCCATTGTGACTGGCCCAGAGGCTCTGTGCATCCTTGGCATAGACTACCTCAGGAGAGGGTATTTCAAGGACCCAAAAGGGTACCGGTGGGCTTTTGGTAGAGCTGCCTTGGAGACGGAGGAAATTAAACAGCTGTCTACCTTGCCCGGTCTCTCGGAGGATCCTTCTGTTGTGGGGTTGCTAAAGGTCAAAGAAAAACAGGTGCCAATCACTACCACAACAGTGCACCGGCGGCAATATCGCACCAACCGAGACTCCATGATTCCCATCCATAAGCTGATTCGTCGACTGGAGAGCCAAGGAGTGATCAGCAAGACTCGCTCACCCTTTCACAGTCCCATGTGGCCAGTGCGAAAGTCCAATGGAGAGTGGAGACTAACAGTAGACTATCGTGGCCTGAATGAAGTCACACCGCCACTGAGTGCTGCCGTGCTGGACATGCTAGAACTCCAATATGAACTGGAATAAAAGGCAGCCAAGTGGTATGCCACAAATGATATCGCCAATGCGTTCTTCTCAATCCCTTTGGCGGCAGAGTGCAGGCCACAGTTTGCTTTCACGTGGAGGGGCGTCCAGTACACCTGGAACCGACTGCCCCAGGGGTGGAAACACAGCCCTACCATTTGCCATGGACTGATCCACACTGCACTGGAACAGGGTGAGGCTCCAGAACACCTGCAATACATTGATGACATCATTGTATGGGGCAACACAGCAGAAGAAGTTTTTGAGCAAGAGAAGAAAATAATTCAAATCCTTCTGAAGGCTGGTTTTGCCATAAAACAAAGTAAGGTCAAGGGACCTGCACAGGAGACCCAGTTTTTAGGAATAAAATGGCAAGATGGACGTTGTCAGATCCCAATGGATGTGATCAACAAAATAACAGCCATGTCCCCACCAACTAGCAAAAGGAAACACAAGCCGCCTTAGGCGTTGTGGGCTTTTGGAGAATGCATATTCCAAATTACAGTCAAATCATAAGCCCTCTCTATCAACTGACCAGGAAGAAGAATGACTTCAAATGGGGCCCTGAGCAACGACAAGCCTTTGAACAAATTAAACGGGAGATAGTTCATGCAGTAGCCCTTGGGCCGGTCCAGGCAGGACAAGATGTAAAGAATGTGCTCTACACCGCAGCCGGGGAGAACGGCCCTACCTGGAGCCTCTGGCAGAAAGCACCAGGGGAGACTCGAGGTCGACCCTTAGGGTTCTGGAGTCAGGGATACAGAGGATCCGAGGCCCGCTACACTCCAACTGAGAAGGAGATATTGGCAGCATATGAAGGGGTTTGAGCTGCTTTGGAAGTGGTTGGTACTGAAGCGCAGCTCCTCCTGGCACCCCGTCTGCCGGTGCTGGGCTGGATGTTCAAAGGGAGGGTCCCCTCTACACATCATGCAACCGATGCTACGTGGAGTAAGTGGGTCGCACTGATCACACAACGGGCCCAAATAGGAAACCCCAGTCACCCAGGAATCTTGGAAGTGATCACGAACTGGCCAGAAGGCAAAGATTTTGGAATATCCCCAGAGGAGGAGGTGACGCGTGCTGAAGAGGCCCCACTGTATAATAAACTACCAGAAAACGAGAAGCAATATGCCCTGTTCACTGATGGGTCCTGTCGCCTTGTGGGAAAGCATCGGAGGTGGAAAGCTGCTGTATGGAGTCCTATACGACAAGTCACAGAAAGTGCTGAAGGAGAAGGTGAATCGAGCCAGTTTGCAGAGGTGAAGGCAATCCAGCTGGCCTTGAACATTGCTGGACGAGAAAAATGGCCAGTACTTTATCTCTATACTGACTCATGGATGGTGGCAAATGCCCTGTGGGGGTGGTTGCAGCAGTGGAAGCAGAACAACTGGCAGCGCAGAGGTAAACCTATCTGGGCCGCCGCATTGTGGCAAGATATTGCTGCCCGAGTAGAGAACCTGGCTGTAAAAGTACATCACGTAGATGCTCACGTACCCAAGAGTCAGGCCACTGAAGAACATCAAAACAACCAGCAGGTGGATCAGGCTGCTAAAATTGGAGTGGCTCAGGTGGATCTGGACTGGCAACATAAGGGTGAACTGTTTATAGCTCAGTGCGCCCATGACGCCTCAGGCCATCAAGGGAGAGATGCAACATACAGATGGGCTCGTGACCGAGGGGTGGACTTGACCATGGACGCTATTGCACAGGTTATCCATGAATGTGAAACATGCGCTGCAATCAAGCAAGCCAAGCGAGTAAGGCCTCTTTGGTATGGAGGACGATGGTTGAAATATAAATATGGGGAGGCCTGGCAGATTGATTATATCACACTCCCACAAACCCGCCACGGCAAGCGCTATGTGCTCACCATGGTGGAAGCAACCACCAGATGGCTAGAAACATATCCCGTGCCCCATGCCACCGCCAGGAACACCATCCTGGGCCTTGAAAAGCAAGTCTTATGGCGACATGGCACCCCAGAAAGAATTGAGTCAGACAACGGGACTCATTTCCGAAACACCGTCATAGACACCTGGGCCAAAGAGCATGGCATTGAGTGGGTCTATCACATCCCCTACCATGCACCAGCCTCCGGGAAAATCGAACGATACAATGGACTGCTAAAGAGTACGCTGAGAGCAATGGGTGGTGGGACATTCAAGGATTGGGATACACATTTAGCAAAAGCCACCTGGTTAGTCAACACCAGGGGATCTGTTAATCGAGCTGGCCCTGCCCAATCAAAACACTTACATACTGTAGAGGGGGATAAAGTCCCTGTCGTGCACTTAAGAAATATGCTGGGGAAGACAGTGTGGGATACTCCTGCCTCTGGCAAGGGAAAACCCATCCATGGGATTGCTTTTGCTCAAGGACCTGGGTGCTCTTGGTGGGTAATGCGAAAGGATGGGGAAGTCCGGTGTGTACCTCAAGGGGATTTGATTTTGGGTGAAAATAGCCAATGAACTGAATTGTATGATGTCAATTGTTATATGATATCATATATCATTATTTCTATGGTTGCTATCAATGGTATAGCAGTAAAAATCACCCAGATTAACGAAGAATGAACTAACTCCAATGAAACCGAGCAAAGTGCAACGATGATAGAACCGGACGAGTGCAGCAATACTGAAATGAGAACTGTCTTCAGGATGCAACAGCCCAACACCACACACCATCTCTCCTGCCCTGAAAGACTGTTATGACAGATGGAGCCCAAAGTCGTGGACTAAATGAACTCAATGGACTTTTTAGAGGGATAGTCCATAGATTTAGGGAATGATATCTGTGTGTGCATATATATATATATATAGATAAAAAGAAAGGTGGTGATGACTAATTGAAATGTATCGAAAAATGTGAGACCTAAGCATGATGGAAATGGTATAGAATAAGGGGTGGATACTGTCCTCGTTTCGGCTGGGATAGAGTTAAATTTCTTCCTAGTGTTGTCTTTTGGATTTAGTATGAGGAGAATGTTGATAACACACTGATGTTTTCAGTTGTTGCTAAGTGCCCTCCTAGTCCAAGGACAGCTCCCATGCCCTACTGACTGAGCTAGGTACACAAGATGGGAGGGAACATAATCAGGACAGCCAGCCCAGCTGGCCAACGGGGTATTCCATACCATGTGACGTCATGCTCAGTATATGAATGGTAGGCGTGTTCCAGGAAGTAGCGATTGCTACTTGGTTATCGGTCAGCGCAGGTGGTGAGCAATTGCATTGTGCATCACTCATTTTGTATATTCTATCATTATGATTATTATTTTCCCTTTTCTGTTCTATTCAACTGTCTTTATCTCAACCCATGAGTTTTTCTCACTCTTACCCTTCCGATTCTCTCCCCGTCCCACTGTGTGTGGGGGAGTGAGCGAGCGGCTGCGCGGTTTTCGGCTGCTTGCCAGATTAAACCACGACATTTTCTAAAATATCTTTTCCTGCATACTTCATCTCCTCAACCTACATAAATTGATGTGCCAACTGGAATTTCTAGTAGTGATAAACCAAGTGACTGGTTCAAGAACATCACCTTTGCTGGCTTGGGATGTTTCTTAAATAAGATTCAGACGTTTCTTAAATAAGATTCACTAAGATGATAAGAGAAGAACAAACATCAAATGTGAAAGTGCCAAGGATAAATATGTAGTGTGTTGTATTTATTATGATTCAAAGTTAATTGTTAAGCATTCCTCTTTTTTCCAATGGTAGGAACAAACCAATTACAATAAATGAAAACAGAAATTTATTTTTTACTTGTTATGGCACTCTGTCTTCGATAAGATGTGCAGTTTGTAGTCTGGATACAGCTCCCATAATACTTAATCTTGCCCTTGGTGTATTTGCTACTCATGCAGTCCTTCTGTAGTCACCCTGGAGAATTCCCACAGACCTTCACAGGATCAGAAGTGCACTTTCCTTTCAGAGGACTGGAAAGAGAGAATGGGATGCATAAACCGTCCCCAGGGATAATTTGTGCTGAGACCCTGTAGAGAAAGCAGTGGCACTATCAAATGCAAGGAGGTATGAAGGTATGCTCTAGAAGGTATGAAGAGGAGGTTAAGGCTGTATCTGGATGCAGGGAGAAGGCCTATGTATGAATATAGAGCTGGGCAGGATATAGGAAGACTGTAGGAGCAAAAGCAGCAGCAATGGGAATGGAAATCATTTCCCCAAGAGAAGCCAGGGACAAAAACATAGTGAATTTTCTTTTGTAAGAAGGGAATGGGGAATTGAGGGAATGGTAAAGAAGTCTTACTATGCTGCTTCTGGATCCTATATCAGAAACACAAAGGAAAAGAGAAGCTCCCTAGGTGGTGGCTGCTCTTCTTACATATCTCTGTGGTTGCTTGGACAATTTTTAAGCATTTCAGTCTCTCCCCACAGCATGAACTAAAGACCAAAATATTATAATAAATGACACTGAAAAATTAATTAATTTTGTGTGTGAGGAAAAGCTCCATCCACAGATCAAGAAGCAGAGCCTTCCTACCTGACACAGTAACAATGCTTAGAATTACTAGCTCAAAGGATCATATGAGAGGATCTATAAATATCTATATTACTATTCATCTTGTTACTTCTCTTCGTCTTGCTTATTATACTTGCCTTAAGCATATTTCCAGTAGTCTGTCTTTGCAGAAATCTCTGTTAAAGTAAATAAAGCTGCTGTAAAGCAAGGTTTCATTTGCTATAATATGGAGATAGAAAATATTAAATCTGTAGTCTTTTTGCAGTAAATTTTGAAAGAACAAGGCCAACTGACCCGTGGCAAAATTTTGCTGATCTGCAGCATGTAGTCAGGTTACTAGTTTCCAAAAGGCAACAACAAAATTCAAATCAGAATCTGAATCAGAATTTTGTAGGGTTGTTTTGGGGTGCGTTTTTTTGTGGCTTTGGCCTAATCTTGCACTTGTAATACTGAATGTTTATGTAGACAGATAGCTTAAAAACAGATCAATAAATCAGTCAGGCAAACTGACTGAAATCAAGCCCTGGGACTCTCAGTTCTGGAACCAGAATTAGAACCAGTGCCCTTTCACCGCATGCTGCAGGTCACCTCCTGGGAGTCATTCACCCTGGGGAGACAAATAGCCGTCCCTACGTTAGTGCAGAGATATGTGCATTGAAAGCAGATCCCTAAGTCTTTCACAGATCAGCCTCACAAACCTCGTTTCCCTTTCTAAATGAGTGGGAAGGTGTAGACTGCTGACTTGCCTGACGTGTGGCCCATATCCATGAACTATTTCAGTTTAATGAATTAACATTTTCACAAGAAATGTGGAAACTGTCAGGTGATTTCCAAACCACTCTAGTGAATGCATGGTTCTTATCTCTTCTTGGTAAATGAAAGAACTTCAGAAAAATGCTACAATTCATTCCACTGTTTGAAAGAATAAGACATTTTTATATGACCAAGGATGTGAAACTATTTGAGAATTCATTTCCATTGGGGAGGAGAAAAGACTATGATGTATTTGAGAAAAGGCTAAATTTCTGCCTTACATAGAAAGTTTGGACAGAAAGACGGGAAGGGGAATATACTTTTTTGGGAGCAGGGGAAAATTAGGTAATACTGTCCTGGTTTCGGCTGGGATAGGGTTAAATTTCTTCCTAGTGCTGTGTTTTGGATTTAGTATGAGGAGAATGTTGATAACACACTGATGTTTTCAGTTGTTGCTAAGTACCCTCCTAGTCCAAGGACAGCTCCCATGCCTACTGACTGAGCTAGGTACACAAGATGGGAGGGAACATAATCAGGACAGCCAGCCCAGCTGGCTAATGGGGTATTCCATACCATGTGACGTCATGCTCAGTATATGAATGGTAGGCGTGATCCAGGAAGTAGTGATCGCTACTTGGTTATCGGTCAGCGCGGGTGGTGAGCAATTGCATTGTGCATCACTCATTTTGTATATTCTATCATTATCATTATTATTTTCCCTTTTTCTGTTCTATTCAACTGTCTTTATCTCAACCCATGAGTTTTTCTCACTCTTACCCTTCCGATTCTCTCCCTGTCCCGCTGGGGGTGGGGGGAGTGAGTGGGCGGCTGCGCGGTTTTCGGCTGCCTGCCAGGTTAAACCACGACAAATACCAAAACATATTTATGATGTGTGGTGTATGGTTGCACGGACTCTCACATAAGCATGCACAGAATCATTTATTGTTACAATACAGGAGAATATATCCTTTACCATAACGGGGAGGTCCCGCTGTCTCCCCCAATCATCACCCAATTCATATCCCTTATTAACTAAGAAAAACAGTCTCTCTTCCTTTTGGCAAAGATCCACACGACCGCTCTCAGATCCGCTTATTCTCACGGTTAACCAGTTACATAATTCTCTTGATGTTTTTCAGTTTCCGTACAGAGGAGACAACTAAGCCAGGTGTTCAGGTCTTATCTCAGGCTTATGTGCGCGTCTGCTAGTTCTCAGCGCACAGGCCGAATTCCTGTCTTATCTTGGCCGAAACTCCCAACTCCACAATTCTTCTCCACAATGATGTTTATGAACATGGACTATTTTTTGAGATGACAAGCCAGTTCTGAGTGGCTGCTGTAAAACCAACCATGATCCATACCAGTTGATATCAAAACCAAAGCATTCCAGGCACTTAATTTTATTATTGTAAACATATTTAAATTACTATGAGGATTCGTCACAGGTCGGGATCAATTTACTTTTTATTATCATTGTCAGTTGTGCCATTGTGCTAAGTCCAGATGCAGGTGTCCTTCCCCTCTCTCCAGCCCTTCTCCATTCCTCTGCTGCTGTGCTGGCAGTTCACGTGTCCCGTCGCCTTGCTGCAGTAGCTCCCTATCTGCCTGCTTTAGTAAACTAAATAAGGCTTGGACTTGAGCTCAGCCCAGTCCCATATGAGTTAACTGCTAGCAAACCCTCTGGCAGAGTTTTAGCCTGGCCCAGCTGCTGCTCATACCTGGGCATGCTCTGGATGATGATTCAGACTGGGGCTTGTTCCCAATAAGCATCATGGGCAAAGCCACCTGTTTTACAGTGCAAAGGAGTTTAGGTATAGATACAAGCCATGGCATTTGGCTTCTGAGACAGAAAACAGCCACTGACCCCAGTATTTACATGTATAACCATAATCTACTGTTATTCACTTCCAGGAGCTACCTGTAAAGATCTGGAAAGAAGCAGTGGAGCTATGCAGTGTGTCCTCTCACGATGCATCCGCCCAAACACCATGGTCTCACCTTCTCCTGCCCACTGGTATGCCTGACCCGAGTGGTACACCCACAGCTGTGCTGCTGCCTCGTCACATTCGCTGAGGGACAAGTAGTGAACTGAGGTTAAGCAGAGCACAAATACACAGTTCAGAAACAGTGTGCTCCAGCTTTAAAAATTTCAGAAATTCAGAAAGAGCAAAGCACATCACAGTTTTCTCAGGTAGAGTCCTGATGCTTTCAATACAGATCTACAGAAGTGAAGGTTAAGGAGCATCAGGGAGTCTGAGAAAGAGATAGACTGGTGGAACCATGCTCTGCCCTCCCTGAGACAGAAACAGGAACAGCCACCAGAAAGAACACAAGATCAAGGGGATCCTGTATCCTCTCCCCACCAGGCAGAAGGCAGTAGCTTAAAGGAAAGGAGTGAATGGAGGCAAGTTCATGCTCGGGGCAGCAGGCGAACCCCCTCCTTGCCTACCTCGCCTTCCCAGGTGCCTCTATACAACAGGTATGAGGCTCTGGATGTGGAAGGTCAGTCAATGGATGATGTGGATGATGGTCCATCTACAACAGAGGTGTTGCCAAGGTCAGAAAGGTCTTCCCCCCATATCACGACCACCTCCACGAGGAAGAAAAGACGGGTTATAGCTGTACGTGACTCCCTTCTGAGGGGAACAGAGGGTCCAATATGCCGGACAGACCCTCCTCTTAGGGAAGTCTGCTGCCTCCCTGGGACCTGGGTTAAGGACATCACTAGGAAACTTCCTAGTCTGGTACGGCCCTCGGACTATTATCCATTATTGCTCTTCCATGTGGGTGGCGATGAAGCTGCAACGCGTAGTCCAAGGGCTATCAAAAGAGACTTCAGGGCCTTGGGATGGTTGGTAAGGGAATCTGGAGCACAGGTAATTTTTTCCTCTATCCTTCCAGTTGCGGGCAGCGATATTGGAAGAAACAGACGGACCCAGTCTATTAATACATGGCTCTGTGGCTGGTGTCACCAACAGAATTTCGTGGTTTTCGATAATGGGATGGTCTACACAGCACCAGGCCTGCTGGCGTCCAATGGGATTCACCTTTCTCAAAGGGGGAAGAGGGTCTTTGCTCACGAGCTAGCAGGGCTCATTGACAGAGCTTTAAACTAGACTTGAAGGGGGAGGGGGATAATATCAGGCTTGCCCGTGACAAGCTGTGGGACGACACACCAAGGTTAGAGGGATGGGGTGCTAGCGAGGGCCCTCAGCCTGTTGCTCTGAGACGTGCTGGGTACACTGGAGCACACTTGAAGTCTTACAGAGATGAGCCAGGGGCTCCTGAGGTAATAGGAGCCAACAGGGAAACACCAGTGAAATACCTCAAAGGAATTAAGGGGTGTTCCTCTAAGAAGGTGACACGGCCGACAGCCCAGCTGAAAGTGCCTCTACACCAATGCACGCAGCATGGGCAACAAACAGGAGGAGTTGGAAGCCACCGTGCTGCTAGAAAGCTACGACCTAGTTGCCATTACCGAAACTTGGTGGGACGAATCCCATGACTGGAGTGCGGCTATCGATGGCTACAGGCTGTTCAGAAGGGACAGGCGAGGAAGGAGGGGTGGAGGGGTTGCCCTCTACATCAAGAAATGGATAGATTGTGAAGAGCTGCCTCTGAAGAATAGGCACGAGCAGGTTGAAAGCTTATGGGTAAGAATTAGAGACCGAGGCAACAAAGGGAACCTTGTGGTTGGTGTTTACTACAGGCCGCCTGATCAAGGGGAGCCTATTGACGAAGCCTCCTTACTCCAGCTACAGGAGGCATCGCGCTCGCAGGCTCTCATCCTGCTGGGGGACTTCAACCACCCCGACATCTGCTGGAAAAGTAGCACGGCGAGCTGCAGGCAATCCAGGAGACTCCTTGAGTGCATTGAGGATAACTTCTTAAGCTAGGTAATAGACAGCCCTACCAGAGGGGATGCGATACTGGACCTGATGGTCACCAACGCAAGTGAGCTAATCGGTGACGTCAAGATTGGAGGCAGCCTGGGCTGCAGTGATCATGCACTGGTGGAGTTCGCAGTCCTGAGGGATATGGGTGAGGCGAAGAGTAAAGTCAGGACCCTGAATTTTAGGAAAGCAAACTTCCAGCTGTTCAAGGAGTTAGTCAATAGGACCCCCTGGGAAACTGCCCTCAGGGACAAAGGAAGCAGAACAGAGCTGGCAGATCTTTAAGGACGCTTTCCATAGAGCGCAAGAGCTCTCGATCCCCAGGTGTAAGAAATCAGGAAAAGAAGGCAAGAGACCAACATGGATGAGTTGAGACCTGCTGGTCAAACTAAAGGGCAAGAAGGAAATGCACAGGCAGTGGTAGCAGGGACAGGTATCCTGGGAAGAGTATAGGGATGCTGCCTGGTTGTGTAGGGGGATGGGGTCAAGAAGGCCAAGGCGCGGCTGGAGCTGAACTTGGCAAGGGACGCAAAGAATAATAAGAAGGACTTCTACAGGTATGTCAGCCAGAAAAGGAAGGTCAAAGAAAGCGTACCCCCGCTGATGAACACGACTGGCAAACTGGTAACAACGGACGAGGAGAAGGCTGAGGTACTCAACAACTTTTTTTCCTCAGTCTTCACTGGCAACCTCTCTTCCCACACCTCTCGAGTAGATGGACATCAAGGCAGGGACTGGGGGAACAAAGTCCCTCCCACTGTAAGAGAAGATCAGGTTTGGGACCACCCGAGGAACCTGAACGTACATAAGTCTATGGGACCTGACAAGATGCATCCCAGAGTCCTGAGGGAATTGGCTGATGTAGTTGCCAAGCCACTCTCCATGATATTTGAAAAGTCACGGCAGCCAGGTGAAGTCCCCGGTGACTGGAAAAAGGGAAACATTGCACCCATTTTTAAAGGGTAGAAAGGAGGACCCTGGGAACTACCGACCTGTCAGCCTCACCTCTGTGCCTGGGAAAATCATGGAACAGATCCTCCTAGAAGCTATGCTAAGGCACGTGGAGGACAGGGAGGTGATTCGAGACAGCCAGCATGGCTTCACCAAGGGCAAGTCCTGCCTAACCAACCTAGTGGCCTTCTATGATGGAGTGACTACATCAGTGGACATGGGAAGAGCTACAGATGTCATCTATCTGGACCTCTGTAAGGCCTTTGACACAGTCCCCCACAACATCCTTCTCTCTAAACTGGAGAGGTATGGATTTGATGGGTGGACTGTTCGGTGGATGAGGAATAGGCTGGATGGTCGCATCCAGAGGGTAGTGGTCAACGGCCCAATATCCAAATGGAGATCGGTGACAAGTGATGTCCCTCAGGGGTCCGTATTGGGACCAGTACTGTTTAATATCTTCATCAGTAACATAGACAGTGGGATCGAGTGCACCCTCAGCAAGTTTGCAGATGACACCAAGCTGAGTGGTGCGGTTGACATGCCTGAGGGACCGGATGCCATCCAGAGGGACCTGGACCTGGACAAGCTCGAGAAGTGGGCCCGTGTGAACCTCATGAGGTTCAACAAGGCCAAGTGCAAGGTCCTGCACCTGGGTCGGGGCAACCCCCGGTATCAATACAGGCTGGGGGATGAAGGGATTGAGAGCAGCCCTGCCGAGAAGGACTTGGGGGTACTGGTGGAGGAAAAGCTGGACATGAGCCGACAATGTGCGCTAGCAGCCCAGAAAGCCAACCGCATCCTGGGCTGCATCAAAAGAAGCGTGGCCAGCAGGTCGAGGGAGGTGATTCTGCCCCTCTACTCTGCTCTGGTGAGACCCCACCTGGAGTACTGCGTCCAGCTCTGGAGCCCTCAGCACGAGAAAGACATGGACCTGTTGGAGTGGGTCCAGAGGAGGGCCACAAAAATGATCAGGGGGATGGAACGCCCCTCCTATGAGGAAAGGCTGAGAGAGTTGGGGTTGTTCAGCCTGGAGAAGAGAAGGCTCCAGGGAGACCTTATTGCAGCCTTTCAGTACTTAAAGGGGGCTTATAAGAAAGATGGGGACAAACTTTTTAGCAGGGCCTGTTGCGACAGGACAAGGGGGAATGGTTTTAAACTAAAAGAGGGTAGATTCAGACTAGCTATAAGGAAGAAATTTTTTACAGTGAGGGTGGTGAAACACTGGAACAGGTTGCCCAGAGAGGTGGTAGATGCCCCATCCCTGGAAACATTCAAGGTCAGCTTGGACGGGGCTCTGAGCAACCTGATCTAGTTGAAGATGTCCCTGCCCATGGCAGGGGGGTTGGACTAGATGTCCTTTAAAGGTCCCTTCCAATCCAAACTATTATATGATTCTATGGTTCTATGTTTAAACAAGAGGTTATTGTGTATTTTTTTCACCATCTGAATGTGTCAGAAATATGAACTACCTTTCAGTTCACTTTAATTTTTAATTTCTGTAACCAGGATGAGCAGCGAAAAAATAGATTATCCTTTTATTCAGAGAAGCCCAGCAGTTAAGAGGTTAATCTGTTAATACTGCCCATATTCATGAAAATGAACAGTGTTACAATTCCATTTTATGAAATCAAAATCATGACTAAGTTCACCTGAATAATCCTTGAGAATAACAGCTTTAGAGAGAGAGAGGTGTTTGTAATAAAATGTCCATTATCTGCTTCCACCCTTTGGGTAACCGGCTTTTACCCTCCGACCCACTGGTCTGACATGCTGAAATGTCTGTGAGAGGTAGTACTTCTGGAAATGACACATCAGAGCCAGTGAATCAGCCCGGCCAGTGCTGAAATGTCATTTCTGGATCCCTGCTCCTGAAGCAGCAGAGTTCCCAGGAGCAGCAATCCACAGAGCTGCAGCACAGCCCTGGTTCAGAGAGGCAGCTGATGGCAGGGAGGGGGGGAGCTCCGATGCCCGTAGGTTAACAGATATACAGGAAAATTCCCAGGTGCCAAGGGATTTATGTGTTTAAAAAGACAATTATCAGCCTCCTCCATGACAAGATAATTGGGCACACAGTAACTTTGTGTCTGCCTGAAGTCTGTGCATATTCCTTGAGCATGGCCTCTGCTGTGAGGATGATGTTCGTTCTTCTTAGGCATTTCTGTGACACTTATTTCCTTCATATATTTTCAGTTCAGTGTTTCGTGGTTCCTGGCCATCCAAGCAAGTAAGAGAATCTACATTCAAGAGGGGCCTTGTGAATACCCTAATTAGGGGAAAAGCCTTAATCAGATACTTCAATCAATCATGAGAGACAAATCTTAGAAAACAAGGTATCATTAGTTCTGGTTAGAATAGAATAGAATAGAATAGAATAGAATAGAATAGAATAGAATAGAATAGTTCAGTTGGCATGGACCTACAACGATCATCTAGTCCAACTGCCTGACCACTTCAGGGCTGACCAAAAGTTAAAGCACGTTATTAAGGGCATTGTCCAAATGCCTCTTAAACACTGACAGGCATGGGGCATCGACCACCTCTCTAGGAAGCCTGTTCCAGTGTTTGAACACCCTCTCGGTAAAGAAATGTTTCCTAATGTCCAGTCTAAACCTCCCCTGACGCAGTTTTGAATCATTCCCACGCGTCCTGTCACTGGATACCAGGGAGAAGAGATCAGCACCTCCCTCTCCACTTCCCCTCCTCAGGAAGCTGTAGAGAGCAATGAGGTTGCCCCTCAGCCTCCTTTTCTCCAAACTAGACAAACCCAGAGTCCTCAGCTGCTCCTCATAGGACATTCTTTCCAGCCCTTTCACCAGCTTTGTTGCCCTCCCCTGGACGCATTCAAGTACCTTAACATCCTTCTTAAATTGTGGGGTTTGTGGAACTATTTGTTTGACATAGCTGATGGTGAGATAACTCATTGCTTACACAGGGAAGGACGTAGATTTTGCCAAAACTTGAGCTCTGTGGAAAGCTTCCTATTTTCCTCTGTGCCAGTTTCCTGGTTGTGCACATCCATCTCAAAGGCATAATCACATGATTCACCCAATTTAATTTACCATAAACTTTTGAGCTCAGAAAATACAAAGTTATTCAAACTCTTCAACACTGAGAAGCATCAGCAGCAATTTTGGATTTCAAGGAAATATTTGGGATTGCTTTTGAATGCACATTAAATTTTCCATCATTAATTAAAATTTTGAAAGTGTAATTCAAGTTGATGGATTAACACCTGGTCTCTCCTACAGGCCTGGAGCTGACTCTGTAGGGAACCCACCACTGTATGATATGTAAGAGCCCTGCGACGCAGACAAGAGCTTACTGGCATTTTCAGAAAGGATGATATGCATGACTCCCTTTGTGAAAGTGATTTGAAGACAAAAATTGTGACAGGCTCTAAGAAATGTAAACAGCCTTTAAAAGTAATTGTATTCTATCCCACGTTTTAAGAAAATCAACTATCATGTGGACTATAACAGTACTGTTTACAATATATTAGAAAAAAGCAGAAAAATGTTAGTAAAATGTCAAGTATCTTCATCCATTATGAAAAGGTCTTTCCTAGAAACATGTTCATGTTTCAGGGTGGTGTGAGTTCAAGGGAATAAATGCTGCCTCATAAAATTCAATGCATTAATGGACAATTTAAAGTTCACCATTCTTCTTGCTCAAGTCACCTTTTCCTTCCTGTCACAGTTTTTGGTGCAAAGCAAGAGACAATGCAATCACTTTATTTTTTGCTTTTTTGAATATTAGAAAGGAAAATATACTTGGGTCCAGTAAGTGCTTCCTGAATTGGGAAAAGAGCAAAAAATTACAGGAAGCCACACTGAACACATAATAACATTTTGAAATACAATGTATTGATTTGGAAAGAAGAGTGTTTGGAAGAAAAAATATTTTACAGACAAGGGCACTTTAAGTTATTAAGAAAAAGCAAACCTGGAATTAAATCAGGACATTATAAGCATATATTATGCTGTGTATTTATATCTACCTCTACATTTTGTACATTCTATCTAAATGCAACTGTATCTATAACCCAGAAATGAGTTCTGTTTCAACTCAGTCACTGACACACACAGGCATCTGGTGTGTGTGTGTATGCTAGTGCTCCTATCTACAACTTTATGCCATTTGAAATAAATTGCATCTTAAATCTGAAAGCAATTTTAGGTAGTTTGGTGTGCAGTACAGATCCGATCTTTGATATTTAGCAAGCCTGAGATCTTTCTAACTTCTGAAGTCTGCATGTCTACAAACTAGTATGGCTGTGTTTGTGTTTATTACCTTTTTCCATGCATGCCTTGAAATGACTAAATTACAGGTATTTTACATGTTTTTTGTGGTACAAGACAGATACCGTCCACTAGTATAATTTATCTTGAAACACCTTGTTTTACAAAATTACAGAAAAGCACAGCTATTTGCTCTTTTTTCTGTTTTTTATTTCTAAGACTATGGCAAAATCTTCAAAGCCCAGAAGATGCCTTCTAGCTAAGAACTTAGCCATGCAATAAAGAATTTTCATCAAAGCACTGGGTTTGTGGAAATAGAGTACAATTGTGGATTTAAATTTTTGATAATGTTCCTTACTTATTAGCTATTTTGTCTTTTGTCTTTTGACCTAATTCAGCCAGCAAAGGCATCAACCCTTATGTAAGATTAGATACACATATATACACATACAGCAGCCCAAATCAGATTAGCTGTAATCAAGGTAATTGTGTTGAACAAAATTGTTCATCTGTGCTTTGCAGCTGCCTTTTGGATCTAGAGTTTGATCCCAAGTGACTGAATAATACATATGTTCTTCCTTAATCCTGGATAACTTAGGTTTTATTTTAATACATAATCACTACTTTAAAACTCAAGACTGAGAGTACAATGTATTTAGTTTTGCATATAAATTAATTCATATTTTCTTTTATTATTTTTCTTTGGTACAGTCCACAATTCTTTAATGGAGACTACATGGAATTAAGGTTCCTAAAATCTGAGGCAGTGATCTAGACTACCTGCTCTCTAGCACCTCTGCCAGTTATCAAGAGCTACTTCTTTGGTCAATCTTCATGTTCCTTTAGCAGTTAAAATTAGACTCTGACCATACTAAGAGTGCTAAATAGCACACAGTGAGAAAGCAGGTGCCTTTCCTGTTTATTGCTCCTACTCTCTTACAATCTAGAGGTAGGAAGGCAATATGGCTTCTTATAAGCTCCAGTAGTTGTGTTTAGAGAAAAACAAAACAAAACAACAAAAAAAGGAACAATAGCTCTGGAGAACTTTAGCAGGGCCTGTTGCGACAGGACAAGGGGGAATGGTTTTAAACTAAAAGAGGGTAGATTCAGACTAGCTATAAGGAAGAAATTTTTTACAGTGAGGGTGGTGAAACACTGGAACAGGTTGCCCAGAGAGGTGGTAGATGCCCCATCCCTGGAAACATTCAAGGTCAGCTTGGACGGGGCTCTGAGCAACCTGATCTAGTTGAAGATGTCCCTGTCCATGGCAGGGGGGTTGGACTAGATGACCTTTAAAGGTTCCGTCCAACCCAATCTATTCTATGATTCTAAGCCAATTGCAGGGACAATGACAAGACAGACACAAAAATTGGAGACGGACAACACCGAGAAGCACCAAAGACCCAAACAGAAGGCACAGACGCAAACAGGTTTCCTCAAGGTCACACAGGAACTCTAGGGCAGAAAATTCTGGGAACAGAACCTGGATTGTGGGAATTAAGACCTGTAATCATCATAAACCATCCCTCCTCTATTAAAATAAGAGCTTAATAACATGTGAAATATTCCAAGAAAGAATATGTCCATCGACAGTATATGTATATGCATATGCATATGCATATCCATACGCATTACATAACCTAATCTTAACAACAGGAATACAGTAAACCACAGGAAAATATATTAAAATCATTCACTATTCAAGTTGCACAAGTACATTAGAAAATTGAACCAAATTCATTGCTACTGCAAGTACATTTGAAACACAACAGAATTTTCCCTTTGTATATGTCTAAACACCTTGTCTGTAATATTTACATTAAAAACATGAAATACGACACATGCATCTTTCATTTAAATGGCCCATTAATCCCCCAATAATAAAAAAAAAAAGAGCACTATAGAACTTTTATTTCAAGGATTTTTTTTTCTCCTCTTCAATGAAAGTCAAATAACACATCATTTTCTGAATGGCACCATATAAAAGACCATCTGAAATAACCTATGATTCTACAACCATTTGTTTCACCTCCCTGCTCCTGCTGGCCACACTATTTCTGATACAGGCCAGGATGCCGTTGGCCTTCTTGGCCACCTGGGCACACTGCCGGCTCATGTTCAGCCGGCTGTCAACCAGCACCCCCAGGTCTTTTTCTGCCACGCAGCTTTCCAGCCACTCTTCCCCAAGCCTGTAGCATTGCATGGGGTTGTTGTGGCCCAAGTGCAGGACCCGGCACTTGGCCTTGTTGAACCTCATACAATTGGTCTCAGCCCATCGATCCAGCCTGTCCAGGTCCCTCTGCAGAGCCTTCCTACCCTCGAGCAGATCAACACTCCCGCCCAACTTGGTGTCATCTGCAAACTTACTGAGGGAGCACTCGATCCCCTCGTCCAGATCGTTGATAAAGATATTGAACAGGACTGGCCCCAAAACTGAGCCCTGGGGAACACCGCTTGTGACTGGCCACCAACTGGATTTAACTCCATTCACCACAACTCTTTGGGCTCGGCCGTCCAGCCAGTTTTTTACCCAGCGAAGAGTGTACCTGTCTAAGCCGTGAGCCACCAGCTTCTCTAGGAGAATGCTGTGGGTGACAGTGTCAAAGGCTTTACTGAAGTCCAGGTAGACCACATCCACAGCCTTTCCCTCATCCACCAGGCAGGTCACCTGGTCATAGAAGGAGATCAGGTTGGTCAAGCAGGACCTGCCTTCCATGAACCCATGCTGGCTGGGCCTGATCCCCTGGTTGTCCCGCACATGCCTTGTGAGCGCCCTCAAGATGATCTGCTCCATAATCTTCCCCAGCACTGAGGTCAGGCTGACAGGCCTGTAGTTCCCCAGATCCTCCTTCCAGCCCTTCTTGTAGATGGGCATCACATTGGCTTCATAGCAATGAAGCTGAAATTAGGAAGTTTTAAATACTTTACAATAAAACTTCAATACTGAAGTTTTCTCTCAGATATAGTAGCACTCAATTTATATCTTCCCAATGTGCTTGCAATCCATTTAAAAAGAAAGTCTGACATTTATGGGTATATATCTAATAACCAGATTAAATTCTGAGTATAGAAGAACTGTCATATATAATAGCTGTAAAATTACAGCTATGCAGCAGATGCATCATATGTAATAACCTTGGCCAAGCCTCAACTCTTGAAGTATTTGCTCACTTTCCAGACCTCACCTATGAGTTTTTAGTGAAGAAGAGTTCACACCAAAATGCAGCCAGGTTCTTGACCTGGAGAAACAGTGGACCAGAACTCCAGGATGCACTGCAGTTCACAGTACTGCACCATTTAGCCATATGCTAGTATTCCTCAGTCCTTTTGCAGGTATGTACTGATAGTCAGCAAACATGGCTTGGTATGTGCATTTGCAACAGCATGGTTGCAAACAGCCTGGTGATTACAGCATTTTCATGACAGATATGAGTTTAAATATAGTCAAAGAGATTCAGGAAATCCCAGGATGCTTTAGAAACTAAGCCCATGTCTGGTATTCTTGGGTGCATGCTGTATCTGCCATACCATGAAACAAAAGAGTGGGCTCTCCTCATTTGACCATGTTTCAAAGACAGCCCTTTTGAATAAGTGTTTGTCCTCAGGAAGGGTAGGGTATTGCTCTGCTGAATGAATGTCACTGCCAGACCCCAGAGCGTGAGGAGATCCAGACATCTCCCTTGTGGGGGATTTCTGTAACTGCAGCCAAGATGCTCCTTGCACCATCTGTGGGCTCCTTTCTAATGCATCTCAATTTCTGACCCCAGGCATCCAGCTTATAAACTACGAATCACTCCTGTAAGGACCCAACGCTGAAAGTGGTGTTGTCCCTGCATTGGGTATGTTCCAGATCTGGCCCTTTCTTGGTTGAAAAGTGTAGTCATTATTTAAGGCAAACAGTAATGTCTAGGAGTCCTTAGTCACTGATTGTTCAGTGACATTTCTGTATTCACTTGTCAAAGTTGCTCCCACTATGTATTAATCTTTCATCAGAAATTATTTCCTTTTCATCGCTAATTGTAGTGCTCTCTATTAAGAAGCACTCATAGAAAGTATCAATACAAGCACTTCTTGAAAGAGCATGCTAAGAAAGGAGATGTTCGCAAGTTAGACTAAACTGTTTGTTGAGTAAAGTAGAAGCTGATATCACCAACACCTAAACAAGAGAGCAATTTGAGACACCTTTGGTGGATTCCAGAACTCCCATTGTTCTTAATTAGAACAACTGAAAGAAACTGTTAATTTCAATCAGCTGATGAAAGGTGCTGCTGTCACAGTCAGGCAGGCTTTTGGAGTTCAGTTTTCAGCTTTTTAAGTAATAGACAGTCTCACACAAAATATACTGTTCCCCTGGAAAAATATGTGTATCTTTTCTTTTTTATTAGAGACTATTTATAGTGTTATGAACCCAGAATGTGTGTTAAAACTTGTTTTCTTCTAGATAAAGTTTCTTTGTTTTATCAAACAGAACTGGGATTTAATAACAAAACAACCTATGCAGAAAATAATTGTACATTTTTTATTTTCTAATGACATCTACTGAGGAATCTACTAGTAATAGACAATATTAGACATCTAATTCTAGGTGCCTAATAACTGCAAAACAAGTGCCTTAAAATTTTTTGGGAGACCTTCACAAATCTTGTATATGCATTTTGACATTCCAGGAACTTATTTTTGAGACCTGGAAATGTACCAAGTTTGAGATTTTTTTTTTTTTGTCTTCTTCAGTTAAAGCACTTGATTTTTTCATGTAACTGTATTTCTTCCTAAGACGTACTGCTACATGAAATAAAATATGCTGTTTTGACCACAAATACTACATTCAGTTGAACAGAAGTTCAGTGGAATGATCTACATTTGGTATAATGCGAAAGATTAAGTCAGTGTAGATGCAACATGCATTGTTACTTTGTTAAAACTGCGAAGTACTTATACTCAAGTGATATATAGACACTTTTAAAAAAATTCATTTCAGAAAAAAATCCACTTTTAAGCAACATAAAACTTTTAATAAATTCAACTGAAACTCAGAGGAGCCAGGATGATTATCTAGAACATGGAAGACCCAGGTTTCAATCTCTTTTTCTCCTTCATTCACAGTTCAGAGCAGAAATTGAAAAACAAAAGCTGCCTTTTTAGAGTACAGGTACAGGTTCTCTAGAGGTGGCCACAGATTCCTCCCCTTTTAGAAACATCAATGAAGTAATCCATTGAGAGTCAGGATGTCCCCAGTTAAAGGACATGGGAGGAGGTATTTGCACCCTGAATGCTCTGAGTAGATTCTGAAAAAGTGGTGAACTCATGGGTAGGGCACACTTCTTCAAAGATGGAAAATTTGGATGCAAAAGCTTACTCCAGTGTCATCAGAGGAAAGCCTCAAGACTAACCCCCCTGCATCTTCGGCAACTACCTTAAGCACAGGTAGCTGGAACACTGCTGTCCCCTTGTTTTTTATGTCATCTAGAGAATCTCTCTAGCTACTTCTATTACTGTTTCAATTCCATAAAAAAATGCATCTAAAACTGTGACCCTTATCAGTTATTATTATTATCATACCCTTTACAAGGTGTTGTGGTTTAACCCAGCAGGCAGCTAAACACTACACAGCCGCTCGCTCACTCCCCGCCCCGGTGGGATGGGGGAGAGAATCAGAAGAGTAAAAGTGAGAAAACTCGTGGGTTGAGATAAAGACAGTTTAATAGGGAAAGCAAAAGCTGCGTGCGCAAACAAAGCAAAACAAGGAATTCGCTCACTACTTCCCATTGGCAAGCAGATGTTTAGTCATCTCCAGGAAAGCAGGGCTCCATCACGCGTAACGGTTACTTGGGAAGACAAACGCCGTCACTCTGAAGGTCCCCCCCTTCCTTCTTCTTCCCCCAGCTTTATATGCTGAGCCTGACGTCATATGGTATGGAATATCCCTTTGGTCAGTTGGGGTCAGCTGTCCCAGCTGTGTCCCCTCCCAGCTTCTTGTGCACCCCCAGCCTACTCGCTGGTGGGGTGGTGTGAGAAGCAGAAAAGGCCTTGACTCTGTGTAAGCACTGCTCAGCACTAACTAAAACATCCCTGTATTATCAACACTGTTTTCATCACAAATCCAAAACATAGCCTCATACTAGCTACTATGAAGAAAATTAACTCTATCCCAGCCAAAACCAGCACACAAGGCAATATATTGACATACATTGAAAAAATCTGTGGTTCCTTCCTACCATCTTCCCTCAGGTCTGGTCAAATAAATGTGTTGAATTAGGGATTCTTTCAGGTTTTCTATAAAATAAATGATGTAGCTGTTGTGCCTACAGAGTGTACACATACTTTTTTAAAGTGTCACATTCATTTTATACATGTGTAAGGCCAAATGCTAGCTGCTCCTGCAGATTCAAAGAGCTTTCTATGTGTTTTCTCTTTACATGTCTCTTGATTTCCACTTGCACACACAAATCAGCCTCCATATACAGCCCAGAGTTGAATTATCTGGAGCAGAAAACATTCTGAAATGCTCTTTACAGAACTTCCACTAAATAATTATTTGGGTAAATATGCCACAGAAGACTATGAAGTTCAACCTTCAGGACTGCACACAGTTTCACCAGAGGATGAAGAGCGTGGTCTGTAAGAGCTGCAATGATGGGCTTCTTTTGAATATTTTGTAGAGAACAGTCCCTTGGCACAAGGAAGATGTACAATAAAAAAGTCAATAGAGTACAAGACATTTCCCAACATCCTTAGGTGAATCAAGACTGACAGCTAGTCTTTAATAGGATTTCTCTCTGCCTTGGTTGTAGCCACACTTCTGTGCAACTATGGGGAAATTTCACATACAATAGAAATCATGTACATGCAATTTGCACTGTCCTTTTGTTTCTCAATCCCTGATTGAGAAAGAGCAACCAGAACAGCAAGAGGCACATAATCTTTTGCCTATTATCCAAAGGAATACAGACAAGAAAAAGAACCATAAGAAATAATAAAATAAAAAAAAAAACACATAAGAAGAATGAAATGGAACCGCTGGAATTGCCTAACTTGGATAGGTCCCTGCTTGAAATGTTTTTACAAGGGCGTCCTTGTTACCAGGGTGAAAAAAAGTCTTAAATGCTAATGAGAAATCACTTTCCTTCATCCCACATCTTTCCCCTTAGTAAATGAAGACAGGATGAACAACTAAAATTACTAATCGGTTTACTGATCAGTTGTAGTTTGTTAAATTGATTTGCAATTAATTCTGGTTTGTGGTGCATAGAAGAGGAAGGTTGGCGTCAACCTTTGCGACAGCTGATACTCAATATCCTCCAAGAGACCTGTGGGCCAGAATATCAATATGTTTTGAAGCAGCTCCTGAAGGTATTGAGACTGTCTTGTGCATTTGTAAGAGCTCCAGGGAATAAAAAGAAATCTGGATTTTGTTAATAAATATATCTTTCTATAAAGATCAGACATTTTTAACCTTACAACTAGTATTTAGTGACATTCTTATTTCAGAAAAGTGTAAATATTGTTCATAATCCATACCAATATTGGTGCTATTGGTGATATTATTTATATCACAGCATTCAGTTTTCCAGGCTCTTTTACAGGTAAATGGCAACTTTAAATTAAAAGACACTACAGGTTTTGCTTCACTAATACTCAAAATTCACAGAAAGTAACCCTGATAAGATCACAAGTATATGCAAAATGTGAGAGCTATATCACTTATTTTGAGACATACAGGGCCACATTTAGAGTTGGTACAGCTCATTTGTTCAGTTACGAAATAAAGTTCTTTTAATTAGAAAAAAATGAATATATCTGAAGACAAAAGAGAATCAGAATCCAAGCACAGATTAGTTAAAATGGAGTGAAGAAGAAACTAATGTTCAAAATTAGTATCTCTTCCTCCTCTTTCTTTTCCTGAAATCTACCTATTTCATATAAAAATCCCTGAATCCTTTCTATAAAATGGGTCCTCTTCCGTATCTTCCCAAGAATTTTCCATGGATCTTTATTACATTCTTCCAATCCCCCAAAATAGAATGAAATTTTTCTGAAATTACATTTTCATTTTCTTTTTTCTGTTCAGAACCAAGAGGAATATATAGTGATCTGATTTTTCTATGGAAAACATGTTAGGAAATCATATTTGATCCCTTCTCATTGTAGTATAAATACTTTTTAATGCATGCAAAGCTTAATTTTAAGTATTCTTCGGTTCAATATTTGTGCAAGCAGTAACATGAAAGCACAATATATTTTAACTTAAAAAAAATTTTTAAAGCTTCTATTTGATGACTTGCAGATACGTTTATGTAGCATAAAAAGTAACAAAATGGATGGGGATGGGAGAAATGAATGGCCATTCATTGAGACTGTTTTTGAAGCTCTAATAAATAAAACACCTGATTAAAGCTACAGAAGAGAAGTGATAAGGAAAACTAACTCAGTTTCCACACTACTTAAGACTTCGGCATTTCACTGTAAATGTGATCTTGTTTCAAACTGTGAATAAGTCTAAAAACTGCATGTTAGTAGCTGCATTAGAGATACTGTAATAGTGGTGGTTCATTCCCATGAGAAAGGCAAGCAAGGCTTAGTGACTCGTGTAAGAGAGCTGTCACAGATATCAGTTTATCTGATTGAGACTCCTTAGCTGCTGCTATATTTGCACCCTTCTCTATATCAAGACCTTTTGCATCTACAAGCTGCCAGCAGGGGAGAAAGAAACCCTTCTTCTGATGAGATAGCATTGGGATCTTTGTGGCTTTTTGTCTCAGCAGTTAAACAGCGGGTTTAATTGGCTGACATTTGAACGAATCCTAATTCTTATGGGATGTGGGATTTTTTACTGTATTTCATAATCCTTTCATCATTTCACATTTCTTATACCATTAGCCCTGTATGTGGCCAGTCTGTCAAAGTAATCTATAGTTCTTTTATCTGATACACTGGCAGAACACTTGTATTTTTTTTTTTATCATAGTCAAAGCTTTGGTGATCATTTTGATGAGAAAAACAGTAGCGATGAGAGTTGTGGAAATCATTAAAATGTAAAATTAAGACAACAAAGGCTGTTCACACTTTTAATCCATTTATTTTTCCTAATGTTTATTTTGATCTTGATAGAGATTTAATTATAAAATGAAGCCTTTTTTTTTTAACCTTGAAAGCAGTTCAAGATGAGGAGCGTACAATTCATTACTGAATAAAATGGCCTTCAGTACAAGACAGTTTGTGGGCCACATGCTCACTTGGGAAAAAACAAAATGTACTAAGGCTTGCAAAACAGATTGTGAACAGGTTTTGCTCTACATCTCCAACGCACACATGCACACACCACCAGCAATTGCAATTGCTTGGTCCAGACAGCTGTCCAAAACAATTTTTTTAAAACTTACTTTTGATATCAGAGTAGATATAACTGGCTTCATTGCCTTCACTGATTTATGGGAGAAGTGGAAATCTGTTTTTACTCTTGCATCTCTTACCAGACCACAAATTCAGAAAGTAACAAAGTTACCCTCATTTGCTGATCTGTTATGAATGTGCGTGGTTTTATAGTAAGAATAATGCAGTAAGACAAGAAAGCAATCTGAAGAAGAAAGGAGAAATCGGGGTTGTTACAGACATCAACTCCATTGTTTATGATTGTGTGTGTAAAATGTATGGATTTACCACTTCTTTGTAATGTATTTACTCAAGGTAGCTCTGTTATAAATCATCTGTTTTCCAATAGGAACCTCTGTTTTTCACCCTAATCACCAGTTGAGTTCACTGAGGCAAGAAAGGGTCAAATGATGAGCCCAGTGTTGCATGATGAGTCATTGAATGAACCAAGAACACTAGGATCCTCCTTGCCCCTAGCCCTTTATATCAACAGGCCAGAGGAGCTTTGTGTTGCTCCTTTCAGCTGCCTTTAAATCCAAAGTGTTAGTTAGAAACGTCTTCCATTAAATTTTAACCTGGCTCAGACAGTGCAAGCAAATACAGTCCTTGAGATAGTCTGTTCATATATTGGATATGTTTCTGGTTTTTTTGTGACACCCTTTCTGCTGAGATTTGTTTACTGAACTCCATAAATCAGCATTCTCATCAGATGTGGTAATGAAGTCCTACAAGAGCCAGCCAATATTTCCACAGTCGTTAAGTAGTTATCTAAAGATTTCTTTCTTTTTGGGCTTCATTCACCACTAGGTTTCTTCAGGTTTATGCTGACATAAGTCTAATGGGTTCAAATTGACTGCAGTAAATCAACTCATAGAACTAGTCCCTGAGCTGGTGTAAATCAGCATAGCTCCAGTGCTTTCAGATGCAGCAATCCTTATTTATGCCAACCAAAGATCTGTCCCGTAGAGTACAGACAAGCCTACTGTATGTGCTGCCAGGCCAGGTTCAGCTTTGATGACCAGGTATTCCCAGGTGGAGTTTTAGGGTTACACTTTCAAAAATGAAAATCGGGTTTGATTAGAATGATAAAGGAGGGACATTTTTGTGTGTGATAGTTTTGTTGTCATCTGTTCTTTTTTCTCTGCAAAAACAGCACTCCCTTTCAGAGCTGCTCTTCTGAGGTTTCATCTGCAGTAGGAGGAAAACCACTGACTGCAGGCTAACAGAGTGGCAGATGTAAAATAAATCCTTTGGAACACATTTAATGCATGTGAAAAGAAGAAACGAGAAACCAAATCTACACAAATTAAACACAATGGGCGAGTCCATCTGTAGTCCTTCTACACGTTATCAATTAGGCTATGAGCAGACAAAAACTTAGCCATACGCTTGAATGTGTAGGTCCACTAAAGTCAGAGGAACTAATCATGTATAAAACTGGCTTGCCAGAAATGTCAGTCCCTTTTGACTGGAAATAAATATTCCATTTTCACTTAAGTATTTTTAAACTTTTTTAATAGATAAAATTGAAAGAAACTTTGAAGTAAACAGTTGAGTAGAAAATTCATTTTGAAATTTTAAAATGCAACCATTTTTTAAAAAATTTTGCATTTTTTCCTTTTCTTATTTATAACAGATCTACAGCGTGAACATGTATTCACGGAAATGGTATTCCTACAGCCACCTTTCACTATGAAAAGTTTTAGCAACAAAAAATACTTTTGTCTACTTTTCTTCCAAGCAGGTTTTTGAATCTGTACATTTATGGAAGAGCATATTGGAGTTGGGTTCCAGATCTTCTGAAATTCTCAGTGTCACAAAAGCAAAGAAAGCAGTATTTTTATTACAATATTAAAGCCTCTGTTTATCACAATGGCACCACACTGTACAGAGGAAAACATGACAATTCTCCACTAATAGCCATTTCCAGTGCATTCAAATGCTAGAACTATCCAAAGACAATTCTGAAAGCATGAACAGAATTCCTTTTGCTTTCAACATGTGCAGTATCTGTTACACTTTGTGCCTTTGAGAATTTTCCACCTTCTTAAAACCTATAGTGAACTAGAGCGTGTTATGTATAGGTGAGGGCAGATATATAAATTCTCCTTTGTAAGGATTATTTTACAATTTTTTTAAAGCATGCTCATATTTCCCCTGTCATTGTGTACTGTTTATTTTTTGTATCATCTATTAAATATTAAAGTGGGCAAGCGGGTTTAAATTTAATTTTAATAGAGAAAATTAAGCATCACAGGAAATAGTATATGCTCTGTATCTATTAATGGAAAGTCAAATTTCTGTTTTGCTATGTAAATGACTGCAAATGTAGTGGAACAGTTTTCAATTTACTTATGTCACCAAAAGCAAAACAAACAAAAAATGCTCCCAATGACAGTCACGAGCCTAAGTGATGGTTATTCTTAGGTAACCTTTTCTTTTAGCTTATGTGTTCACTTTAAAGTGTAGCAAAAATCAGTTTGTGCACTATGACAAAAACTTTCATAGTCATATTTTCTGATTTATGGCTTGTATTCATTTGCTAGCTATTTGTTCAGATATTATTGTGAACTTTAGGGCCTTAAGCACTCTTATTCTAGAAATAAGCAAGATGATTTTAAACCAATTTTTTTTTTAAATTTAGGGATTAATGTGACTAAATATGCATGAAAAGGCAAAGGAAAACTGGCTTAAAAGTGACCCAAGTCCATCTTTAGTGAAAACATTTCAGCATGTGCTTAATTTTCCACATGTGCTTACAACACCATGATTTTAAGTCCATACTTTCACTGCTTTGCTGAATAAACAAATCTTCAGCTTACTTCCTATAACAGAATTCCCTAGTGTCCATGTAAAATCTTTTACACAGAGCTCTAAAATAGCACAAAGAGTTGATTAAAACTTATTTCTTACATCAGTCAAATATTGTTTTACATGAAACTTTAAAAATTAAATGTCAAAGCTATTTCAATTTTTTTATCCTACTTTTGGAGGGAATCTTTTCCTTTTTTAAAATGGGAAATTGCAAGTAGAAGTAATTCTCTCAATGATATGAAGCATAGGAGGAATACATTTTGAATTTTGTGTAAAATTCAAATATATACTCACGTATATACATAGAAATAAACAAAAAGGTATAACAAAACATTTTATTTATGTTGAAAGCTAGCACGTAGAGAATTTTCCATTATAAATGCTGTACAAATAGAAAATACTACTTTTAAAAGGGATGCATACAGAAAGAGGAAACTACTTTAAGCAAATGGAAATACAAAAACAATTACTTCAAATTTCAAATGCATACACACACACATTTCATTACCTGTAATTTTCAATTTCTGATATCTAAAGCCCGGTATATTCTTTTCCTTGTAAATGTTGAGATGATTCAGGATGAATCAGTTACTTGAGAAGTTTTATGCGAGCAATAAAAGTACATAACAAAGCTTAGAACCACCTAATAATAACAAAACAGAAATTAAAAAACAAAAAAGGAAGAGTGCTCTTATCCTACTTTTCATAAACAGGAAACATCAGCACTACAGAATGATTCTTTGTTATGAGTAAATATCATTTATATATTCCTAACCCTATATCATCTACATGGTTGAACTATCCCACAGAAATATTATTCATTATTTTCTGAAAATACAGAATTAGCTTCCATTTCAGCAAATATTACACTTTTGAACTGTGTCATTTCACAGATTCATAGGGATGATATTTTCATCATTTATCCTAAATTCACAAAGGACAAGTATTTTCATGTGGACTTCATATCAGATTTAAAATGCGAGGAAAGATACTACTATCAAGTATCTATTGAACAGTAACAAAAAACAGAGCAGAGTCTGAAGATTACTTTAGATGTGATACAGGTTCTTTGAGTCTATATATTTTATGAAATGAAATTTATGATTGGCAAACAAATTGCCTGATTGAAGTCATCAGCTGAAGCTGTCTTGCACAGATTTACTGTTCAAAGCTCCAGTGACCTGTTTAATGACCCTAAACCTTAGTGTCAGAAGTTCTTTCTAATCCTTAAATATCCATGTCTAATAAATCCAGAAGGCTAATAAAAGGACTTTATTTTTTGTATTGATACAAGTATGGATTTATTTATTCTTAATTACTCACCAAAGAGAGACATTTCATTGAAAAATACCCCTCAAAAGTGATTCATTAAAACCAAGGTGTCATCTTTAAACAAATTGCTGGAAATTGTATCATCAGAGGTAATTAACAATATATCTTTTTAATTTCTTTTGTGACCTCTTTACTTTCCTTCTTTTGAGGCAATTTTTTAACTAAAAATATTTTTCTAATTTCTTTTACGCTGAGTATAATAAATGCAACTCCCTTTTGCTACAACAACCACTGAATATGCCTTACCCTCCAACAAAATAAAATAAATGAAAATAACATGTTTATTGGACTTACAGCTAAATTAACATGGAGTTAAGATTGAAGATATGTATTAGAAATATATATGGATTTAGGCTGAAAAACTTCATTCAGGCTTTTTTTTTTTTTCCCAAAATGAACATGTGAAATTGTAGATCATTTGGGGTCACAATAGTACTTTAAAAAATCAAACATATTAAGATATGGAAATGAATACTTAAAATGTATTAACAGCTTTAATTATGTGCAGCTGCAAAATCATGCAGTAACTAAAATGACTGAGGTCACAACATTCAATATTTTTCTCTTACTTCCCCTATTCTGGTTACAGATTATAGTTCTTTGAATTACAAGGTATATTTGCACAGGAACTTTACTTAGTGCAAAGACTCAGCTTTAAAACACTTGTGACTTGAAGTCTAAAAAATTAAGTTAAAAATTCCTAATCAATGGAGTTATATCTCCACTGATAAAAGTAATTTCCTTCCCAATAGCTAGAATTAGCAACAACACAAAACAAGCCCCACAGTCAGATCAAAGTTGGGGGAAATCTGCATCTAAGCAGAGCTCTCTCAAATAGGGCTTGGCTTACTTGCAAATGTGACCCCACACAGATCCAGTTGCAGGATCCATGCTTTTCAAACAGGTTAGCTTTTTCTGTTGAAACATTTGTAGCCATAACACTAACCAGTGAGAACAATTTATCAGCCTCTCTGTGTCATATCAATTGACAATTCCTGTTTCAAATGCATCTCAGACCCCATCTCTTTGAGCACACACATTGTCATAGAAATCAACTAGCTAATTAAGTAATCTCGTAGCATTATGATGAGAATAGTTTGATGATTACTGCTTTTTTTGAGTAGATATAGGAGATTTTGTAAGGAATTCTTTTCTCCAGCCTGATGTTCTTGCTTTATCTAATTAGCCAGTTATTTGTGTACAAAAAAAAGAAACTACTCTTATGCACTTTCACCCATGAAAATCTAGGAGATAGCAAGCAAAATATCTCTCAGAAGTCACCTGCTCAGGTCTCTGAGTTCCTATTCTGCTATTAAATAGCCCAAATAATATTTTATCCTCTGTTAAGTCCCACATAAGGCTCTGTCACCTCACAGTAATGGTTGCAGGGGACACAGCTACAATGTTGGCTGTCCCCAGTGGAGGAACCAGCATTAGCAGTATCCCTCACAAAGTTGCTCAGGAGAAAGCAAACCTCAGTGAATGAGGGGGCAAATTATCTACTCTCCTTTTGGCTATTATTTTGTCAAGCATCAAACAGGGCACAGATCACTACAGAAAACATTATTTTGGAGGAGTCCCCAAACATTATTTTGGACTAAGCCACTGGTTTTCGGTTCTGTGCTCATCATTGCATAAGGCTGTCTCTGTACAGTGCTGTAGAAACAGGCAACCAGGCCAGCTGGGAGAAACATTATGGCACAGTACTTTGGGATGTTCTGAAAATTTTTGAACTCCAAATTTCAATAATTAATTTTATTTATGCTATGAGTATATGGTGTGACCCTTCACTGAACCTTTATTTTATAATCACAAAACACGTTGCTGGATAATCTCTACGTGCAAAGACTGTGTCATCTATATGCTAACCTTGAGGGAGGAATGACTTTCTAAGCTAGAAACATAAAATAAAATACCATTACCTATATAAAGGAAGATATACCACATTTAACTTCTATGTCTTTTAAAAAATCTCTAGAAATATCCTGTAATCAAGAGCATAGTCAAGAAAGGTGGCTTGGTAAAGCACATCCAGCAATGGGTTCTTTGATACAAAACTGAAGATAATTTCCTTTTCCATTGAAGATAACACCAATTTTGCTATTGATTTCAGTGGATGGAAGTATCCGATGCAGCTTCCCTTTTCTGACTCTTTCACCAGTCAGCTGTGTGAACATGGGGAGATGAATGGAGCTAAGTTCCTTCCTCTCCATCATCTATTATGTCTGCCTAGGCTGTGAGCTCTCTTATACTGTACAGGGACTTTCTCTGATGATAAGTTTGAGAAGGGGAAAGCAAAATGGGACCCAGTCCAGCAGAAGCTTCAGGAGCCACTGTGGTATAGGTCAGAACTGCCTTTCATTGTCAAGCGTTGGTTTAATTAAGGAAGCACTGCAAATGAAAGCTTTATGTTTTTGCAGTTTCTCTGCTTATGTTTTCCCATTCTTAATAATCCTATTCTCTTATTCCAGAATCCATAATATTTAAGCATTAATTTATGCCTTTCTTTAGTTGATTAAATAAAGATTCAAACTGTAGCTTGCTAGCAGTCATTTACTGTATTTAATCACTTTTGAATCTTATTCACTCTGAATGACACCAAATAGAGGTGTGAGGTCTTTCTTTGGAGTGGGTCTTCTCACTGACAAGTTGCCAAAGAACAGGAGGCAGAAGAAAGTTAGTGTTATTTGTCTGATTGATAGCTAATAAAGCCCTTTCATGAAGACACTTAGAGTGTTATTGCAGCCTGCTGTCCAATTAGCAGATCCCTTTTAGCACCACTCTCCTAGCTCATCCACCTCTGTGCTATATTAGCCTACTGCAAAAAAAAATATAGACAAGCTTTTATACTAATCTTTAAAAAAGCTATATGAGAAAATATAATAAAAGATTTATTATGTATAAATATGTATGTCTATATATTCACATACATATACATTATGTGCATATGAGAAATCAGAGATAGGCACACACACATCCATATGGAAATGCTTAAAGACCATACTCTAATCTGCCTGTGAAATGGTTAACAGGGAAATAAATCAACATTCCTTTCTATGTGTGTTACAAACATCTCCAAGTCACATTTTAATTTCATACTTGATGCTTCAGCTCATACCATGTTTTTAGTTAGCGATGGTCTATTAAGCTGCTAATTTATATACTGTTGTGAAGGCCTCTGTAAATGCTGCTCTATAAATAATAGAGCAATGATCCATAACCACCATCCATGTAACAGCACAGAGTCCACTGCAGCCAATATGAAAGAACTGCTGGTTGCTAGGTGCCAAAATGCTGCCTGCCTATTTAGGAACTGCTATAGTTTTATCTCCCTGCTAAGATGACAAAAGTGTAATTAGAGATCAATCAAGAGCTACATTAGTACCAGAGTTTCCTGCAGACTGACTTTTGTTGCTCACCATGAGTTAAGTGCATCTACCAGTTGTCTGGAGATTTAAAAATTTATTGACAGCTACAGTAAGAGTTGCCAAATCATGGAGGAAACTTGGCAAAATGCATATAATTTGCAATTGCAGATATGACTCTCCAATATTTATTTTTTAAACATTCCCCATATGAAAAAGATTTTAAATTTCTTGCTGCCACATACTTAATTCACTGGGACGGGGGGAGGAGGGCTTAGACCCAGACTGTTTTATCCTCTACTGAAGCCTCATTAACATAAAACTTTACACCACTTTTAATATTCTTATTTAATTCTAAGTCTTTTGTAAGCTTCATTTAATATCATATAGACCCTTTGTCTATTTAGATAGTAAGCAACTTCTAGAGCTGCTGAAACCTTTAATTACTTTAATCTGTTTATAATTTATCATATTGCTAAACTATATATTTATATTCCTGATATATCACCTTGATTATATGACTACAACTTAGATATTTCTTGATAGAAAATTAGCACTTACTAGGAAATGGTTGTGCAGGGTTCATTCTGGCAGATCACTGCATCATGTAGTAAAAGCCACAGAAGGATTTTGTTCAGAAATTTATTATAATTAAAAGAAATTCTGATTTTAATTTATTGTTCCCAAATTGGGAACTTTTAAAATTATCCAGATTTTTCATAGGAAAGATGTTCCATTTCCTGGCTAGCACTAGTAATAATATAAAGAGAACAGATAGGAAAACAGATGGAAAGATTATGGGACTTATCCAAGGTTGCATAACAAATCACTGGTATCTGAGAACAGATCTCAGTCATTCTGTATATTGTGGAGAAACTTGTACTCTCTTTAAATGAGAGACTACAGATAATATTACTTGAATGTCTGCTCCAAAGCCTACCTAAGAGTCTGAGCAAGCAGTCAGTCCATGTTGAGATCTGTGCTACTGAGTATCCAAGCCCAAGAATAGATTGATTTGTCAAACAGATTGTCAAATAGATTGATTTGTCAAAAAATAGATAGACCATGTTAAATGTGGCATAATCACTAGCACATAGGAGAGTAAGTCTAGTATGACAGTAAAAACGTGTGGTATTTCCAACATGTGAGTAGCAATCTTTACAGGGAAACCAAGAATAACCCACTTCCATTAATGCGATCAATGCTTACAAGCTAAAGAGCCAATAAAAAGCACAAAGAAGACAGTAAAAACACAGAGGTTGTGCAGCCTACTCTGAGTAACTTCATTTAAACCAAGCAGTCAGAACCTGAATACAGGAAAATGCTGTATAAACAACTCCACCGTGAATAGATTAATAGCGTAAAACTCTGCAGTCCAACTTTCCTGCCACACCAAACCCCTTTAACAAAAAAGAACTAAACTGTTCGCATACGTTATGTTAGTTGGTTTAGTAACTGAGGATTCAACTATAAAAACTGTTGTTACTTATATATATACACACACAAGTATATATATAACCTATATACATATATATGTGTATAAATATATATACATATGACTTTTTGTAGAGTCGTAACCAAGGAATTCCAGTCCTGGGGCAATAGAAGAGGAATTCTGGGATGGAGACTTCCTAGAAACGGTTATATTTAATCATAAAGCAGACCTAGAGGAGAAAACTCTACTATGGCATATGGCTCTGTGGATTTATTCACAGCTCATTTCCTCAGGGGAAAAGCAGAAACTCTGGTATTTTCAAAGGAAAAGGAGAATTGGGTAAATCCCCCCCATACGTGTTAGAGATTGTTCCATATATTATGGCCCCTTTGACTTACACAAGAACAAAAGCTTGTAGATCTTTGCAAAAGGAAGAGGAAACAAAAAGATTAGGAAGTACTAAATAAGGAGCTCATTGTTAAGCCTTTCCTTTTGCAAAGATCTTTATGACACTTAGAAAGATAACATTTTGATAAGTTCGGTTCTTTCTTACATGGAATCTGAAGCTCAAATCCAGCTTTTTTTGAAGGTAATATTTTCTTCTTTCTTAATAACTACCATAAATAACAGAATAAAAGCTTTTTTGGCTCTGCACAGACTGATGAACCTCAAAAACAAATGATGAACCTCAAAAGTCTTGAAAAAATCCATTTATTGATCCAGTTTTATCTCTTGTGCCTAAGAACATGATACCTGAGTTCAGTGTCAATATGTGTTCTATATACCAAATGCTAATTTTTCTTCCCATCCTTTATTTTTCATGGAAGAAAAATAGCTCACAACTACAAGGCAGTTGTTTTTTTAGAAACTAATAACTTTTTCTCTCTGAGGGAGGAGGAGAAGAGGTTGCTTCTTTTCAATCTAACTGGAAAAGTTTTCTGTTTGTCCACTAAAAAATGCAGGTTTTTATCTTACAAAAATAGGATACTGATGTTACAGCATGTGAAAAAGTAAAGGTTTGTGAAGTCAAGCTGGACAGATATTAATAATAATAATTGTCCAAGAAACAGGTAAGAGCTGAAATCCTAGGCAAAAGTAGGGCTCATCTTTCTTGTCCTCCTGGCTGTTGCCCTTCTGGATTGATAGTGCCTTAGTTTCAATACGCTGAAGGGCAGCAGATGCCAGAACTCAGATATCACCGTAATCATAAGTTATGGTTATAAGTTATGGTATCAATATAACCATAAGTTTTCTGAACCATAAGTTCAGATACTTTCTATAACATGCGAATCATGGCTTCAAACACCCTCAGACTGAGAAAACCTCACAAAGCACACCTCCCATTTCCAGGAAAGTGCCCAAACTCTTTAGATATTTGCAAAACTGAGTGACAGCTCTACTAATGACTGTGATCCTAAAGTTCTCCAGAGCTATTGTTCCTTTTTTTGTTGTTTTGTTTTGTTTTTCTCTAAACACAACTACTGGAGCTTATAAGAAGCCATATTGCCTTCCTACCTCTAGATTGTAAGAGAGTAGGAGCAATAAACAGGAAAGGCACCTGCTTTCTCACTGTGTGCTATTTAGCACTCTTAGTATGGTCAGAGTCTAATTTTAACTGCTAAAGGAACATGAAGATTGACCAAAGAAGTAGCTCTTGATAACTGGCAGAGGTGCTAGAGAGCAGGTAGTCTAGATCACTGCCTCAGATTTTAGGAACCTTAATTCCATGTAGTCTCCATTAAAGAATTGTGGACTGTACCAAAGAAAAATAATAAAAGAAAATATGAATTAATTTATATGCAAAACTAAATACATTGTACTCTCAGTCTTGAGTTTTAAAGTAGTGATTATGTATTAAAATAAAACCTAAGTTATCCAGGATTAAGGAAGAACATATGTATTATTCAGTCACTTGGGATCAAACTCTAGATCCAAAAGGCAGCTGCAAAGCACAGATGAACAATTTTGTTCAACACAATTACCTTGATTACAGCTAATCTGATTTGGGCTGCTGTATGTGTATATATGTGTATCTAATCTTACATAAGGGTTGATGCCTTTGCTGGCTGAATTAGGTCAAAAGACAAAAGACAAAATAGCTAATAAGTAAGGAACATTATCAAAAATTTAAATCCACAATTGTACTCTATTTCCACAAACCCAGTGCTTTGATGAAAATTCTTTATTGCATGGCTAAGTTCTTAGCTAGAAGGCATCTTCTGGGCTTTGAAGATTTTGCCATAGTCTTAGAAATAAAAAACAGAAAAAAGAGCAAATAGCTGTGCTTTTCTGTAATTTTGTAAAACAAGGTGTTTCAAGATAAATTATACTAGTGGACGGTATCTGTCTTGTACCACAAAAAACATGTAAAATACCTGTAATTTAGTCATTTCAAGGCATGCATGGAAAAAGGTAATAAACACAAACACAGCCATACTAGTTTGTAGACATGCAGACTTCAGAAGTTAGAAAGATCTCAGGCTTGCTAAATATCAAAGATCGGATCTGTACTGCACACCAAACTACCTAAAATTGCTTTCAGATTTAAGATGCAATTTATTTCAAATGGCATAAAGTTGTAGATAGGAGCACTAGCATACACACACACACCAGATGCCTGTGTGTGTCAGTGACTGAGTTGAAACAGAACTCATTTCTGGGTTATAGATACAGTTGCATTTAGATAGAATGTACAAAATGTAGAGGTAGATATAAATACACAGCATAATATATGCTTATAATGTCCTGATTTAATTCCAGGTTTGCTTTTTCTTAATAACTTAAAGTGCCCTTGTCTGTAAAATATTTTTTCTTCCAAACACTCTTCTTTCCAAATCAATACATTGTATTTCAAAATGTTATTATGTGTTCAGTGTGGCTTCCTGTAATTTTTTGCTCTTTTCCCAATTCAGGAAGCACTTACTGGACCCAAGTATATTTTCCTTTCTAATATTCAAAAAAGCAAAAAATAAAGTGATTGCATTGTCTCTTGCTTTGCACCAAAAACTGTGACAGGAAGGAAAAGGTGACTTGAGCAAGAAGAATGGTGAACTTTAAATTGTCCATTAATGCATTGAATTTTATGAGGCAGCATTTATTCCCTTGAACTCACACCACCCTGAAACATGAACATGTTTCTAGGAAAGACCTTTTCATAATGGATGAAGATACTTGACATTTTACTAACATTTTTCTGCTTTTTTCTAATATATTGTAAACAGTACTGTTATAGTCCACATGATAGTTGATTTTCTTAAAACGTGGGATAGAATACAATTACTTTTAAAGGCTGTTTACATTTCTTAGAGCCTGTCACAATTTTTGTCTTCAAATCACTTTCACAAAGGGAGTCATGCATATCATCCTTTCTGAAAATGCCAGTAAGCTCTTGTCTGCGTCGCAGGGCTCTTACATATCATACAGTGGTGGGTTCCCTACAGAGTCAGCTCCAGGCCTGTAGGAGAGACCAGGTGTTAATCCATCAACTTGAATTACACTTTCAAAATTTTAATTAATGATGGAAAATTTAATGTGCATTCAAAAGCAATCCCAAATATTTCCTTGAAATCCAAAATTGCTGCTGATGCTTCTCAGTGTTGAAGAGTTTGAATAACTTTGTATTTTCTGAGCTCAAAAGTTTATGGTAAATTAAATTGGGTGAATCATGTGATTATGCCTTTGAGATGGATGTGCACAACCAGGAAACTGGCACAGAGGAAAATAGGAAGCTTTCCACAGAGCTCAAGTTTTGGCAAAATCTACGTCCTTCCCTGTGTAAGCAATGAGTTATCTCACCATCAGCTATGTCAAACAAATAGTTCCACAAACCCCACAATTTAAGAAGGATGTTAAGGTACTTGAATGCGTCCAGGGGAGGGCAACAAAGCTGGTGAAAGGGCTGGAAAGAATGTCCTATGAGGAGCAGCTGAGGACTCTGGGTTTGTCTAGTTTGGAGAAAAGGAGGCTGAGGGGCAACCTCATTGCTCTCTACAGCTTCCTGAGGAGGGGAAGTGGAGAGGGAGGTGCTGATCTCTTCTCCCTGGTATCCAGTGACAGGACGCGTGGGAATGATTCAAAACTGCGTCAGGGGAGGTTTAGACTGGACATTAGGAAACATTTCTTTACCGAGAGGGTGTTCAAACACTGGAACAGGCTTCCTAGAGAGGTGGTCGATGCCCCATGCCTGTCAGTGTTTAAGAGGCATTTGGACAATGCCCTTAATAACGTGCTTTAACTTTTGGTCAGCCCTGAAGTGGTCAGGCAGTTGGACTAGATGATCGTTGTAGGTCCATGCCAACTGAACTATTCTATTCTATTCTATTCTATTCTATTCTATTCTATTCTATTCTATTCTATTCTATTCTAACCAGAACTAATGATACCTTGTTTTCTAAGATTTGTCTCTCATGATTGATTGAAGTATCTGATTAAGGCTTTTCCCCTAATTAGGGTATTCACAAGGCCCCTCTTGAATGTAGATTCTCTTACTTGCTTGGATGGCCAGGAACCACGAAACACTGAACTGAAAATATATGAAGGAAATAAGTGTCACAGAAATGCCTAAGAAGAACGAACATCATCCTCACAGCAGAGGCCATGCTCAAGGAATATGCACAGACTTCAGGCAGACACAAAGTTACTGTGTGCCCAATTATCTTGTCATGGAGGAGGCTGATAATTGTCTTTTTAAACACATAAATCCCTTGGCACCTGGGAATTTTCCTGTATATCTGTTAACCTACGGGCATCGGAGCTCCCCCCCTCCCTGCCATCAGCTGCCTCTCTGAACCAGGGCTGTGCTGCAGCTCTGTGGATTGCTGCTCCTGGGAACTCTGCTGCTTCAGGAGCAGGGATCCAGAAATGACATTTCAGCACTGGCCGGGCTGATTCACTGGCTCTGATGTGTCATTTCCAGAAGTACTACCTCTCACAGACATTTCAGCATGTCAGACCAGTGGGTCGGAGGGTAAAAGCCGGTTACCCAAAGGGTGGAAGCAGATAATGGACATTTTATTACAAACACATCTCTCTCTCTAAAGCTGTTATTCTCAAGGATTATTCAGGTGAACTTAGTCATGATTTTGATTTCATAAAATGGAATTGTAACACTGTTCATTTTCATGAATATGGGCAGTATTAATAGATTAACCTCTTAACTGCTGGGCTTCTCTGAATAAAAGGATAATCTATTTTTTCGCTGCTCATCCTGGTTACAGAAATTAAAAATTAAAGTGAACTGAAAGGTAGTTCATATTTCTGACACATTCAGATGGTGAAAAAAATACACAATAACCTCTTGTTTAAACATAGAACCATAGAATCATATAATAGTTTGGATTGGAAGGGACCTTTAAAGGACATCTAGTCCAACCCCCCTGCCATGGGCAGGGACATCTTCAACTAGATCAGGTTGCTCAGAGCCCCGTCCAAGCTGACCTTGAATGTTTCCAGGGATGGGGCATCTACCACCTCTCTGGGCAACCTGTTCCAGTGTTTCACCACCCTCACTGTAAAAAATTTCTTCCTTATAGCTAGTCTGAATCTACCCTCTTTTAGTTTAAAACCATTCCCCCTTGTCCTGTCGCAACAGGCCCTGCTAAAAAGTTTGTCCCCATCTTTCTTATAAGCCCCCTTTAAGTACTGAAAGGCTGCAATAAGGTCTCCCTGGAGCCTTCTCTTCTCCAGGCTGAACAACCCCAACTCTCTCAGCCTTTCCTCATAGGAGGGGCGTTCCATCCCCCTGATCATTTTTGTGGCCCTCCTCTGGACCCACTCCAACAGGTCCATGTCTTTCTCGTGCTGAGGGCTCCAGAGCTGGACGCAGTACTCCAGGTGGGGTCTCACCAGAGCAGAGTAGAGGGGCAGAATCACCTCCCTCGACCTGCTGGCCACGCTTCTTTTGATGCAGCCCAGGATGCGGTTGGCTTTCTGGGCTGCTAGCGCACATTGTCGGCTCATGTCCAGCTTTTCCTCCACCAGTACCCCCAAGTCCTTCTCGGCAGGGCTGCTCTCAATCCCTTCATCCCCCAGCCTGTATTGATACCGGGGGTTGCCCCGACCCAGGTGCAGGACCTTGCACTTGGCCTTGTTGAACCTCATGAGGTTCACACGGGCCCACTTCTCGAGCTTGTCCAGGTCCAGGTCCCTCTGGATGGCATCCGGTCCCTCAGGCATGTCAACCGCACCACTCAGCTTGGTGTCATCTGCAAACTTGCTGAGGGTGCACTCGATCCCACTGTCTATGTTACTGATGAAGATATTAAACAGTACTGGTCCCAATACGGACCCCTGAGGGACATCACTTGTCACCGATCTCCATTTGGATATTGGGCCGTTGACCACTACCCTCTGGATGCGACCATCCAGCCTATTCCTCATCCACCGAACAGTCTGTTAATGTTAATCTTAATCAACATTAATCTTCAAAGTGTTATCATCCTGTGTATAGCCCTCACCCAGAACTGGGTTAAAAAACCAGTTAATAAGAAACCAGAATGATGAAACTAGTGAGTGGGGTTTTGATTGGAGGAGATCAAGATGTATGTGTTTTAATTTAAGAGTACTATGGTGATGGATGATTTGGTTTGTTGTGGATTCTATGTTGCTCGCTTCTGTAACTTTAAACAATGAAGACTTGTTGCTTAGAAGTTAGGTAACTAACAGGTGTGTGTTTTAGAAGTAGTGATAATTAATTTTAGCTATGGAAACTATAAACAGACGTGGTCCAAGCATGGCTCAGGGACAAATTGCGACCCTATAAGGTAAAAGAGGAAATAAGTTCATGAAGAGTTCACTGCCCTGCCGACCACCAGAGACCACCCGAGACCCCCAAGAAGACCCTAAAGGTTTTAGTGCGCATGTGTTTAAGATGATGTAATATTATAATTAGTTCTCGGAAATGTAATGAATATGTAACAAGGAAACTTAAAATATGTATGAGAAGCATGGATATAAACAGAAAGGTGATTAGACCGGGTGTGCTTGATTTGTGGCAAGTCCACCGAGCACCCAGACCTGAATAAAACAATATCTCTCCTGAGCGTGTGAAATTGGTTACTTGCACGCCGGGCACGAATCCGCTTTTCGGACAACAGTTTTTGGCGACCCAGATGGGACAGCTGTGAAGCCTTGCCCGGATCGACTCGCTGGCTCTCGGTGGGGAGACCCTGCTCTCTGGACTCCAGCGCACACCGACCTTTTGATCGGGGACTCCGTGAGTATTCTCCCCGACCAGAGCAGGTGAGCGACTCAACGGTGCAACGCTAAGGTAAAAGAGATATTGTTCTGGAGTATAAAACTGTGCATGCATTTGGTAAGGAATTGTGGCCACAGGTAAAGAGGTATATTCATATGCGTTTGACAGTGACGACTGGAGTATATGAAGTTGTAGGCGCCAGGGGTAAACCGGTATATTCATATGCGTTTGACAGTGACGACTGGAGTATATGAAGTTGTGGTTAAGAACGTTCTTTTTTGGTAAAGATATGGGAGCTCAACCATTAAAAGTAACACCTTGTTCCCCCTTAGGATGCATCATTAAACATTGGGGAAAATTTGGGGGTGATCCTTTGAGAAAGGATAAATTAATTGAATATTGTACTAAATGGTGGCCAATGTATAAATTAGAAAATGAGGAAAAATGGCCAGAATTGGGAACCTTGCAATACAATACTATTTTACAATTAATGTTATGAGGTACCTTATGTAATTTGTTTTTTTTTTCTTTGAGAAATGATCATGAAATTCGGAAAAAATGTAAGCTTTTAGATTCAGATTCTAATGTGATGATGATGATGATGGAAAATAAGGAACCAAAAGCGCATTGTTGTTCTGCATGTAGCATAGGAAAACGGTGTTTAAAACTAGGAGAAGAAGAGGAGGATACACAAATGTTAGTACCACCAAGTAAAAATGAAACTTCTGAAACCGAAGCAAGAGGAAGCAATACTTTTAGTCCGATAGCTGGCAGGACTAGAACCCAGCAAGGGTCTGTATTGTTAGCACCCCTTCGCCAGGCAGTGGGCCCAAGGAGGGAGCCAGTATTTGTGAAAGTACCATTTACAACTTCTGATTTAATGAATTGGAAAGAGTTAGCAGGATCATACAGAGAGAATCCAGAAAAGGTGTATAGATCCTTTCGAACAATTATTGAAAATCATAATCCAGATTGGAAAGATATTCAAATTCTTTTGAATAATTTGTTTACTCCTGAAGAAAAGAGGGTAGTATTAGAAAAAGCAAATATGGAAAATGAAAGAATAAATGCAAGAGAAGGTCCTGCTCATTTTATGCCAACTCAAGACCCAAATTGGAATCCTAATAGTAATGATGGGAAATTGATGATTAAACAGTATCAACAATTAATTTTGTATGGAGTAAAGAATGGAATATCCCGCCCAAAGAATTTGGCGAAATTGACTCAAATAATTCAGGGAAAAATAGAGGACCCATCCACCTTTTATGAACGATTATGTGAGGCAGCTAGGAAATGGACAGACTTAGATCCTGAGAGTGATGAGAATAGAGCAATATTTACTACTTTGTTTGTAGGGCAAGCTGCTCCAGATATTTAAAAGAAATTGCAGAAAGTGGATGGGATTACAGGAATGACTATATCACAGTTAATTGAAATTGCTTATAAGGTGTATAACAATAGGGAAGAGGAGGAAAAGAAAAATCAGGAAAAAGAAAAAATAAAAGACAGGAAACAAAAAGCTGCTATTCTAGCAGCTGCTTTTGTAAATGCCCAAGGATCAGCTGGAGGAAGAGGCAGAAGATATTTGAGAGGTAGAGGTAGAGGGTATTTGAGAGGAAAAGGCAGAGGAGGTAGAGATATGTTTAAACAATATACCCCATTAGGATTTAATCAATGTGCTGTATGCAAGAAACAGGGACACTGGAAAAGTGAGTGTCCAAAGAACAAAGAAGCAGTCGTGACTCAGTCACAGCAGATACCACCTGAAGCTGATTTACTTATGATGGGAGGAGACTCTGAATGATGGGGACCGGGGGTAGAAAATGATATTTTCCCAGCTGAGCCCCTGGTTCCAGTAAAGCTGGGAGATGAAGTAGTCGATTTTTTAGTAGATACTGGAGCAAAATATTCTGTTATAAATACATGTAAAGGACCAATGAGTAAATTTAATGTATCTATTGTTGGGGTCACGGGAAAGAAGGAGATAAGGCCTTTTTTGAAACCTTTAAAATGTAAAATTGGAGGAAAAACACTGATGCGTTAATTTTTATATATACCGGAATGCACCATGCCTCTCTTAGGACGGGATTTATTGAATAAATTGGAAGCACAAATCAACTTTAAAAAAGGAAGAATCCAAGTTCATTTTCGTGAAGCTAATGCCTGGCAAGCCCAAGTTTATTTATTACAGACAAACCCAGATGAATCTGAAGAAATTCCAGAAGAGATTAAAGATGCAGTTTACCCTTTTGTTTGGGCAACAGAGAAACCAGGAAGAGCGAAAAATGTGGAACCGGTAAAAGTTGAATTGAAAACAGGAGCTCGACCGGTAAGAAAGAAACAGTATCCTATTAGTATAGAAGCCAGAAAAGGTTTGGAACCAATAATAAATAATTTTCTTAAATACGGACTTTTAAGAGAATGTCAATCTGATTATAATACTCCTGTCCTTCCAGTGAAAAAGCCGCATAACCAAGGATATAGGCTGGTCCAAGATTTAAGAGCAATAAACCAGTTAGTGGTGGACATTCATCCAATAGTCCCTAATCCATATACGCTGTTAACAACTATCAATGAATCAAATGCATATTTCTCTGTTATAAATTTGAAAGACGCTTTCTTTTGTATACCTCTGGAAGAAAACAGCCAAAAGATTTTTGCCTTTGAATGGGAAGATCCGTCAACTGGGAGGAGGACTCAGCTCTGCTGGACCGTGCTGCCACAAGGGTTTAAAAATAGCCCAACCATCTTTGGAGCAGCTCTGAATAAGGAACTGGAACAGTGGTCCGGTAAGAAAGATCAAATCACCCTCCTTCAGTATGTTGATGACATCCTATTGGGAGCAGATACCATTGAAATCTGCAAAGAAAAGACTGTTAGCCTCCTAAACTTTTGGGGAATGGCCGGGTATAGGGTGTCAGAGAAGAAAGCACAAATTGCAAAACAAACTGTAATTTATTTGGGGTTTGAGATTTCCCAAGGACAGCGAAGATTGGGAAATGATAGAAAAGAAGCCATTTGCAGGATGGCACCCCCTCAATCTAAAAGAGAGTTGAGAGGATTTTTAGGAATGGCTGGATGGTGTCGCCTTTGGATTCCAAATTATGGTTTGATGGCAAAACCACTGTATGAGGCAACCAAAGGCCCTGAAGAATTGTTAGAATGGACTCCAGAGTGCCGAAAAAGTTTTGATGACATTAAACAGACTTTAATGAAAGCTCCAGCTTTAGGACTTCCAAATTTGACCAAACCCTTTGAGCTATTTGTACATGAGAAGAGACATGTAGCTATGGGGGTTTTGACTCAACTTTTGGGAGACTAGAAAAGACCAGTGGCTTACTTTTCCAAACAATTAGATAAAGTAAGCTCAGAATGGCCTAGCTGCTTGCGGGCAGTTGCGGCAACAGTTCTCATCATTCAAGAAGCTAGAAAATTGACATTGGGACAGAAAATAACGGTTCACGTCCCGCATGCGGTACTTGCAGTACTGGAACAAAAAGGACATCATTGGCTAACCCCTAGTCGTTTGTTACAATATCAGGCTTTGTTAGTGGAACAAGACGACATCATTTTGAAAGTGAGTACAATTTTAAATCCTGCCTCTTTAATGCCAAGTGAAAAAGAGAGTGATCTTAACCATGATTGTTTACAAGTTATCGAACAGGTGTATGCCAGCAGGCCAGATCTGAAAGATGTCCCTCTCCAAACTCCGGATGAAGAATTATTTACTGATGGAAGCAGCTTTGTTGTAAAAGGAGAAAGGAGGGCTGGTTATGCCGTGGTAACTTTAACTGAAGATCGAGAAGTAAAAGCATTACCTCCAAATACATCCGCCCAGAAAGCAGAAATTATAGCCCTCATAAAAGCCTTAAATTTGGCTAAAGGTAAAAGAGTTAACATCTATACAGATTCTAAATATGCTTTTGGAGTTGTGCATACTCATGGAGCAATATGGAAGGAGCGAGGACTTTTATCTGCTAGCGGTACCCCTATAAAATATGGAACCGAGATTTTGAATTTGTTGGAAGCAGTACAGAAACCTAAAGAAGTTGTGGTGATTCATTGTAAAGCTCATCAAAAAGGGGACTCAAAAGTAATACAAGGAAATCGAAAAGCAGATGAGGCTGCTAAACGTGTAGCATTAAATACTATGATTTATGTTTTAATTCCATCAAAAGAAATTCAGGTGGAATCCCCAAATTATAATGAGAAAGAAAATAAATTAGCTATGTTATTACATTGTAAGAAGAATGATCAAGGATGGTGGATAACTTCACATGGACAATGTATAGTAACCCCTGAAATTATGAAGAAATTAATGGTCAAAACCCATGCTGAAACACATATGGGAGCAGAGGCAATGGTGGAATCAGTAAGACGATATGCAATAGGAACCAAAATGTTATTGATTGCTAAAAGTGTGAGTAATAAATGTGAGATTTGTCTTAGGAACAATCCGAAAATACAAATCCGACCCCCTCCTGGAGAGGTAAAAAGAGGCATAACTCCCGGTGAGTATTGGCAAATAGATTTTTCAGAGTTACCGCGATGTAACCAATACCGATATCTATTGATATTGGTAGATATCTTCTCTGGATGGCCGGAAACTTTCCCGTGTCGAACCAACAAGGCAAAAGAGGTTGTAAAACATTTGTTGAAAGAAATAATTCCAAGGTTTGGAGTCCCTTTAGGAATATCCTCAGACAGAGGTCCACATTTTGTAGCAGAGGTTGTTAAAAACATGAGTAAGACATTAGGAATTAAATGGGATCTCCATACCCCTTGGAGACCTCAATCTAGTGGGCAGGTGGAAAGGATGAATCAAACATTGAAAAGATAAATTTCTAAAATATGTCAGGAAGCTCAATTGAAGTGGATCGAAGCCTTACCACTTGCCTTGTTGAGAATTAGGGTGACCCCTAGAGCTAAAGAAAAAGTGAGTCCATTTGAAATTTTATATGGAAAACCTTATAGTGTTAATTTGACAGGAGGATCAGAACAAATGCATGTAATAGGAGAAAAAGTATTAACTGAATATCTTTTATCTTTGAGTAAGGTGTTGAATTCTTTGCATAAGTATGTCCTTTTGAAGACACCTTTACCTCTTGAATTTCCAGTACACTCATTTAATCCAGGGGATCAAGTTTATTTGCGAACGTGGAAGGACGACCCTCTTGGAAAAAAGTAGAAAGGACCTTTCCAGGTGCTGTTAACAACAAACACTGCTGTGAAACTGGAAGGAATAGATTCTTGGATTCATTATACGAGGATTAAGAAAATTCCACCTGAACTGTGAACATCTGTATTTAAGGAACCATTGAAGTTAACTTTGCGGCGTGTTCAATGAGATACTGGAGATGCTGCTAAATTAGTGTAACAATTTGATTATTGAACAGAATTAAATTAGAGAGAGAGGGAAGATGTGAAATGTGTTGTTGTTAATAATAACGATCAGTCAGATTGATTCTCAATTTTTGTTATAGATCTGGGAACTTTTAGCCCGAGAAGTAACCAACATGTCTTCCTTTTGTATTGCAGCCGAGAATTTTGTGGGAGGGATGTATAGTTCTTGTTTGGTAGGAAAAGATATAAATTATACCTCCCAAGCACTTTCGACTATTGGTATGGAAATGACACAAATAAGAGAAGCCACACTTGAAAACAGGGCTGCAATTGACTATTTACTTTTAAGACACAATCATGGTTGTGAAGAATTTAAAGGAATGTGTTGTTTTAATTTGAGTGATAATTTACAGTTAGTAGAGAAGAAAATCCAACAATTAAAAGATTTGGCATATGGGTTTAAAGAACGGGAAGGATTTAGATTTTTCTTGGTTGTTCTCGTGGCTTCCAAATTTAAATTGGCTTAAACAATTATTTTTGTTTGTGGTACTGATCGTTATTTTAGTTATGATTATATGTTGTATGATTCAATTTGTATCTTTTTGTAGAAAATAAGTATTGTGAGACTCATGATGCTTAACATCATAAGTCTCAAAGGGGGGAATTGTTAATGTTAATCTTAATCAACATTAATCTTCAAAGTGTTATCATCCTGTGTATAGCCCTCACCCAGAACTGGGTTAAAAAACCAGTTAATAAGAAACCAGAATGATGAAACTAGTGAGTGGGGTTTTGATTGGAGGAGATCAAGATGTATGTGTTTTAATTTAAGAGTACTATGGTGATGGATGGTTTGGTTTGTTGTGGATTCTATGTTGCTCGCTTCTGTAACTTTAAACAATGAAGACTTGTTGCTTAGAAGTTAGGTAACTAACAGGTGTGTGTTTTAGAAGTAGTGATAATTAATTTTAGCTATGGAAACTATAAACAGACGTGGTCCAAGCATGGCTCAGGGACAAATTGCGACCCTATAAGGTAAAAGAGGAAATAAGTTCATGAAGAGTTCACTGCCCTGCCGACCACCAGAGACCACCCGAGACCCCCAAGAAGACCCTAAAGGTTTTAGTGCGCATGTGTTTAAGATGATGTAATATTATAATTAGTTCTCGGAAATGTAATGAATATGTAACAAGGAAACTTAAAATATGTATGAGAAGCATGGATATAAACAGAAAGGTGATTAGACCGGGTGTGCTTGATTTGTGGCAAGTCCACCGAGCACCCAGACCTGAATAAAACAATATCTCTCCTGAGCGTGTGGAATTGGTTACTTGCACGCCGGGCACGAATCCGCTTTTCGGACAACAAGTCCACCCATCAAATCCATACCTCTCCAGTTTAGAGAGAAGGATGTTGTGGGGGACTGTGTCAAAGGCCTTACAGAGGTCCAGATAGATGACATCTGTAGCTCTTCCCATGTCCACTGATGTAGTCACTCCATCATAGAAGGCCACTAGGTTGGTTAGGCAGGACTTGCCCTTGGTGAAGCCATGCTGGCTGTCTCGAATCACCTCCCTGTCCTCCACGTGCCTTAGCATAGCTTCTAGGAGGATCTGTTCCATGATTTTCCCAGGCACAGAGGTGAGGCTGACAGGTCGGTAGTTCCCAGGGTCCTCCTTTCTACCCTTTAAAAATGGGTGCAATGTTTCCCTTTTTCCAGTCACCGGGGACTTCACCTGGCTGCCGTGACTTTTCAAATATCATGGAGAGTGGCTTGGCAACTACATCAGCCAATTCCCTCAGGACTCTGGGATGCATCTTGTCAGGTCCCATAGACTTATGTACGTTCAGGTTCCTCGGGTGGTCCCAAACCTGATCTTCTCTTACAGTGGGAGGGACTTTGTTCCCCCAGTCCCTGCCTTGATGTCCATCTACTCGAGAGGTGTGGGAAGAGAGGTTGCCAGTGAAGACTGAGGAAAAAAAGTTGTTGAGTACCTCAGCCTTCTCCTCGTCCGTTGTTACCAGTTTGCCAGTCGTGTTCATCAGCGGGGGTACGCTTTCTTTGACCTTCCTTTTCTGGCTGACATACCTGTAGAAGTCCTTCTTATTATTCTTTGCGTCCCTTGCCAAGTTCAGCTCCAGCCGCGCCTTGGCCTTCTTGACCCCATCCCCCTACACAACCAGGCAGCATCCCTATACTCTTCCCAGGATACCTGTCCCTGCTACCACTGCCTGTGCATTTCCTTCTTGCCCTTTAGTTTGACCAGCAGGTCTCAACTCATCCATGTTGGTCTCTTGCCTTCTTTTCCTGATTTCTTACACCTGGGGATCGAGAGCTCTTGCGCTCTATGGAAAGCGTCCTTAAAGATCTGCCAGCTCTGTTCTGCTTCCTTTGTCCCTGAGGGCAGTTTCCCAGGGGGTCCTATTGACTAACTCCTTGAACAGCTGGAAGTTTGCTTTCCTAAAATTCAGGGTCCTGACTTTACTCTTCGCCTCACCCATATCCCTCAGGACTGCGAACTCCACCAGTGCATGATCACTGCAGCCCAGGCTGCCTCCAATCTTGACGTCACCGATTAGCTCACTTGCGTTGGTGACCATCAGGTCCAGTATCGCATCCCCTCTGGTAGGGCTGTCTATTACCTAGCTTAAGAAGTTATCCTCAATGCACTCAAGGAGTCTCCTGGATTGCCTGCAGCTCGCCGTGCTACTTTTCCAGCAGATGTCGGGGTGGTTGAAGTCCCCCAGCAGGATGAGAGCCTGCGAGCGCGATGCCTCCTGTAGCTGGAGTAAGGAGGCTTCGTCAATAGGCTCCCCTTGATCAGGCGGCCTGTAGTAAACACCAACCACAAGGTTCCCTTTGTTGCCTCGGTCTCTAATTCTTACCCATAAGCTTTCAACCTGCTCGTGCCTATTCTTCAGAGGCAGCTCTTCACAATCTATCCATTTCTTGATGTAGAGGGCAACCCCTCCACCCCTCCTTCCTCGCCTGTCCCTTCTGAACAGCCTGTAGCCATCGATAGCCACACTCCAGTCATGGGATTCGTCCCACCAAGTTTCGGTAATGGCAACTAGGTCGTAGCTTTCTAGCAGCACGGTGGCTTCCAACTCCTCCTGTTTGTTGCCCATGCTGCGTGCATTGGTGTAGAGGCACTTTCAGCTGGGCTGTCGGCCGTGTCACCTTCTTAGAGGAACACCCCTTAATTCCTTTGAGGTATTTCACTGGTGTTTCCCTGTTGGCTCCTATTACCTCAGGAGCCCCTGGCTCATCTCTGTAAGACTTCAAGTGTGCTCCAGTGTACCCAGCACGTCTCAGAGCAACAGGCTGAGGGCCCTCGCTAGCACCCCATCCCTCTAACCTTGGTGTGTCGTCCCACAGCTTGTCACGGGCAAGCCTGATATTATCCCCCTCCCCCTTCAAGTCTAGTTTAAAGCTCTGTCAATGAGCCCTGCTAGCTCGTGAGCAAAGACCCTCTTCCCCCTTTGAGAAAGGTGAATCCCATCGGACGCCAGCAGGCCTGGTGCTGTGTAGACCATCCCATTATCGAAAACCACGAAATTCTGTTGGTGACACCAGCCACAGAGCCATGTATTAATAGACTGGGTCCGTCTGTTTCTTCCAATATCGCTGCCCGCAACTGGAAGGATAGAGGAAAAAATTACCTGTGCTCCAGATTCCCTTACCAACTATCCCAAGGCCCTGAAGTCTCTTTTGATAGCCCTTGGACTACGCGTTGCAGCTTCATCGCCACCCACATGGAAGAGCAATAATGGATAATAGTCCGAGGGCCGTACCAGACTAGGAAGTTTCCTAGTGATGTCCTTAACCCAGGTCCCAGGGAGGCAGCAGACTTCCCTAAGAGGAGGGTCTGTCCGGCATATTGGACCCTCTGTTCCCCTCAGAAGGGAGTCACGTACAGCTATAACCCGTCTTTTCTTCCTCGTGGAGGTGGTCGTGATATGGGGGGAAGACCTTTCTGACCTTGGCAACACCTCTGTTGTAGATGGACCATCATCCACATCATCCATTGACTGACCTTCCACATCCAGAGCCTCATACCTGTTGTATAGAGGCACCTGGGAAGGCGAGGTAGGCAAGGAGGGGGTTCGCCTGCTGCCCCAAGCATGAACTTGCCTCCATTCACTCCTTTCCTTTAAGCTACTGCCTTCTGCCTGGTGGGGAGAGGATACAGGATCCCCTTGATCTTGTGTTCTTTCTGGTGGCTGTTCCTGTTTCTGTCTCAGGGAGGGCAGAGCATGGTTCCACCAGTCTATCTCTTTCTCAGACTCCCTGATGCTCCTTAACCTTCACTTCTGTAGATCTGTATTGAAAGCATCAGGACTCTACCTGAGAAAACTGTGATGTGCTTTGCTCTTTCTGAATTTCTGAAATTTTTAAAGCTGGAGCACACTGTTTCTGAACTGTGTATTTGTGCTCTGCTTAACCTCAGTTCACTACTTGTCCCTCAGCGAATGTGACAAGGCAGCAGCACAGCTGTGGGTGTACCACTCGGGTCAGGCATACCAGTGGGCAGGAGAAGGTGAGACCATGGTGTTTGGGCGGATGCATCGTGAGAGGACACACTGCATAGCTCCACTGCTTCTTTCCAGATCTTTACAGGTAGCTCCTGGAAGTGAATAACAGTAGATTATGGTTATACATGTAAATACTGGGGTCAGTGGCTGTTTTCTGTCTCAGAAGCCAAATGCCATGGCTTGTATCTATACCTAAACTCCTTTGCACTGTAAAACAGGTGGCTTTGCCCATGATGCTTATTGGGAACAAGCCCCAGTCTGAATCATCATCCAGAGCATGCCCAGGTATGAGCAGCAGCTGGGCCAGGCTAAAACTCTGCCAGAGGGTTTGCTAGCAGTTAACTCATATGGGACTGGGCTGAGCTCAAGCCCAAGCCTTATTTAGTTTACTAAAGCAGGCAGATAGGGAGCTACTGCAGCAAGGCGACGGGACACGTGAACTGCCAGCACAGCAGCAGAGGAATGGAGAAGGGCTGGAGAGAGGGGAAGGACACCTGCATCTGGACTTAGCACAATGGCACAACTGACAATGATAATAAAAAGTAAATTGATCCCGACCTGTGACGAATCCTCATAGTAATTTAAATATGTTTACAATAATAAAATTAAGTGCCTGGAATGCTTTGGTTTTGATATCAACTGGTATGGATCATGGTTGGTTTTACAGCAGCCACTCAGAACTGGCTTGTCATCTCAAAAAATAGTCCATGTTCATAAACATCATTGTGGAGAAGAATTGTGGAGTTGGGAGTTTCGGCCAAGATAAGACAGGAATTCGGCCTGTGCGCTGAGAACTAGCAGACGCGCACATAAGCCTGAGATAAGACCTGAACACCTGGCTTAGTTGTCTCCTCTGTACGGAAACTGAAAAACATCAAGAGAATTATGTAACTGGTTAACCGTGAGAATAAGCGGATCTGAGAGCGGTCGTGTGGATCTTTGCCAAAAGGAAGAGAGACTGTTTTTCTTAGTTAATAAGGGATATGAATTGGGTGATGATTGGGGGAGACAGCGGGACCTCCCCGTTATGGTAAAGGATATATTCTCCTGTATTGTAACAATAAATGATTCTGTGCATGCTTATGTGAGAGTCCGTGCAACCATACACCACAAATGGCGCCCAACGTGGGGCACGATTGAGAAAAAAAAAAAAAAAAGAGGACCTGAAGAAAGAAGGTCTTGAAGAAAGGAAATAGAAATATCCGGTGGTGTACCCCTGTTGAGCTGGACGGAGGATAAACGGAGGATCAACATATCGAGCTCGATTCATCACTGGTCGCAGGACGATTCAGGTGAGCAGCCGCGGGGAAGTTATACGAACTTTATACATTAGTCATGGGGCAGTCGGCATCTCAGTCACAAAAGCTTCAACTTGAAATATTTCAACGTATTTTAAAGGAACAAGGTTTTAAGGTCGCTCCAATACAATTGGTGAGACTCCTTGCGTGGGTCCGGGATCACTGCCCTTGGTTCCCTTCTGTAGGAACGGCTGGGTGTTATGATTTAAAGCAATGGCAAAAAGTGGGCGAGGAATTACAGACTAAACAGATTTTGCAACTAGAAGTTCCAGAGGGAATATTGATTACCTGGCGAGTTGTGTATACGGCTCTGCAAAAGTTACGCCCTGCCGAACAGGTGTTGCAAAATGTGACTGATCCAGCAATACCGGGGGGAGAATCAAAAGATGGGGGAGATTCGTTTGAACTGTTGGCTCCTGATGAAACTGTAATGCCTCAGGCGGAGCCCCCGCCTCTGAAGGATGATTCGGAGCCAGACGATCCCTTTGACACGGGCTCGATAGACCCCAAACGAGAGCCTGATTTATACCCTCCACTTTCGCCAGTTAAAGCAATGGCTGCATCTGCGCCAACGGCGGATGAAATCTTACATCGACAGAGACAAAAGACACTTTCTCGGTTGTCCGTCATGAAACCACCACCATTTGCCCCCTCCCCCCCACCCGAGGAGATCCGCTGCAGGGATCCGCGCACCCCCCCCACATATCAGCCTTTAGGTACGGTAGCGCCAAGGCTGTCCTTTGATGAGTGTCGTACGGAGGCATTAAAAAAGGGGGATATAACACTTCTCCAGGCAATGCCTGTAATTTATCAACCTGGCAGAGCGCCAGAGTATGCTCATTTACCATATGAGGTGATTAAGGAGGTGCGCAAATCGATAAAGGAGTACGGGTTACAGGCTTCATTTACTATAAACTTACTGCAAGCAATAGGGGAATCTTATACGATGACTCCTTTAGATTGGAAGTCTGTATTACGCCTTGTTTTGTCAGCGGTGCAATATTCTGTGTGGTTTTTTGAGTATCGTGAACTTGTTATTGCAAAGGTAGTAGACAATTTGGACAATTTGCAACTACCTTATGGGCGAGATCAAATGTTAGGTGAAGGGAATTGGGCGTCACCTGCTGCACAAGCCACCTTACCCCGTGAACTGCTTACACAGGCGGCTGATTTGGCTATGAAAGCATTAAGGCGAGTGCCGGATTCTGGCAAGCCGGAATCATCATTTGCTACGATCCGGCAAGGGGCGCAAGAACCCTATGTGCAATTTTTAGATCGATTACAAACTGCTATACAACGTCAGATAGAGTCTCCTGAAGCTGCCGAGTTGTTGCTTTTTCAGCTTGCAATTGAGAATGCTAATTCTGATTGTAGAAAAGCTATAGATCCCATTCGGAATCGGGCAAAGACTTTAACTGATTTGATCAGAGCTTGTCAAAATGTGGGGTCAGAACAGTTTAAAGCGGAGATATTAGCAGCGGCATTGGCTCAACAACTAACGGTGGCTCGAGCGGCGACTAAGTGTTTTGTATGTGGCCAGGAAGGTCATATTAAAAAAGATTGCCCCAGAGCAAGACGAGGAACAAAGGGCCAAATTAAAGGTCCCGCTCAGCTGTGTCCTCGTTGTCAGAAGGGATATCACTGGGGTAACCAATGTCGATCCAAATTTGATAAGAATGGTAACCTGCTCCCAGGACTGATGCAGGGAAACGGGAGGAGGGGCGCGAGGTCCGGCGCCCCGAGAACCTTCAACAGGACCCCAATTTCAAGGCCGGTGGCTCAAGCCTCAACCTGGGCGGTGAATTCGCACGAAGCAAATGTCAACAATTGCCAACCGTCCATGCCCTTAAGCCAGCTACATTCGGAAGCGCCGGGTTGGATCTGGCCACCAGCCAATCTACAGTAATACGAGATCAATCTGTTAACATACTCCCCACTGGAGTGTACGGCCCTTTACCAGCAGGGTTTTGTGCCTTATTGATAGGACGTTCCTCAACCTCCAAGGCAGGACTTTTTGTCCTTCCTGGGGTGATTGATACTGATTATACTGGGGAAATTAAAATTATGGCTTGGACTCCTACTCCTCCGTGTACTATTCCTGCGGGGGAGCGCATTGCTCAGCTAATTTTGTTACCTAATGTTCAAAGGGAGAAGGGAGATCCTATATCAGGCCAGCAGAGGCGGTCAGCAGGATTTGGAAGCACAGGTTTGCCTCAAATATTCTGGACTCAAAAGATAACTACGGGTCAGCCTATGTTGATGTGTAAAGTAAATGGCCGTGCTTTTACTGGACTGGTGGATACAGGGGCGGATGTCTCGATAATTCAGAGATCTGAATGGCCCTCTGATTGGCCATTAGTACAAGTTTTTGCTGCCGTTACCGGAGTTGGTGGTACCCAAATGCCATGGCAGAGCTTGCATTCTTTACTGGTAGAAGGTCCGGAAAATAAACATGCCATGCTGAAACCCTATGTTTTAAATGTCCCATGTACCCTATGGGGACGTGATCTGTTGCAGCAATGGAATGTAGCACTTACGACACATTTTTAATGAAGGCCACTGAAGTACAGCCACGCCTGAAACTGACTTGGCTTACAGACAAGCCAGTGTGGGTTGATCAGTGGCCTTTGAAAGGTGAGCGGCTAGAAAAAGCTTGGGAATTAGTACAGGAGCAATTACAATTAGGACACATAGTGCCATCCACCAGTCCTTGGAACACGCCTATTTTTGTCATACCTAAAAAATCAGGAAAATGGAGATTGTTACAGGATTTGCGAGCTATTAATGCCGTTATGGTATCCATGGGGGCCTTGCAGCCCGGGACCCCAAATCCTACCATGATCCCTGATGATTGGCATTTAAAAGTTATTGATCTCAAAGATTGCTTTTTTACAATTTATCTACACCCAGAGGATTGTATTCGGTTTGCTTTTTCTGTTCCTACAATTAACAATGATCGACCTATGCAACGGTTCCATTGGGTTGTTTTACCTCAAGGCATGAAGAATAGTCCTACCATTTGTCAAGTAGTGGTGGGAGAGGCACTTTTGTCAATTCGTCAACGGTATAAAAATATTGTATTGTATCATTATATGGATGATATCTTGTTGGCAGCTGAGACAGAATCATATCTCTCTCAAATTTTTGAGTGTTTGTCCACAGAATTACATCGATATGGATTTCAGATAGCAGCAGAGAAGGTACAGTCAGTTTCTCCTTGGAAATACCTAGGCTGGAAACTCTTCGAGTCGCATGTGTGTCCACAAGCCTTGCGGCTTGCCACTACTGTAAGTACTCTGAACGATCTACAGAAGTTGTTGGGCACAATCAATTGGGTGCGACCTCTATTGGGAATTACCACTCATGAACTGTCACCCTTGTTCTCGTTGCTGAAAGGGGATCCTGATTTGGCATCCCCCAGATCTCTTTCGGAACCAGGCCAAGAAGCATTGCAACAGGTAATGGATAAAATTAATGATACCTTCGCACATCGAATCCGGCTATCGTTGCCAGTTCGATTGTTCCTTATTTACCACTCTTTTCAGCCGTTTGCCTTACTGGGACAATGGGATGCTAGGGTACAAACTGAAAAGGATGTCTTATGCATTCTGGAATGGCTGTTTTTACCTCACTCATTTAGTAAGACGTTGACCACTGCAATTGAAATGATCTCTCGTTTGATATCACAAGGCCGACTACGATGTCAACAATTGACAGGTCGAGATCCAGATGTTATGCATTTGCCTTTCACAGGAGATGAATTTTGGACATTATTACAAAACAGCCTGAGTTTTCAGATTGCAATGGCGGATTACGTTAACTCCATAGAACACAACTTACCACGCCATCGACTTTTGAATTCCTTACAGTCTCTACCACTACAGCCACGCATATTATTAAGTTCTGTGCCTATTCCACAGGCGCAAACTGTTTTCATTGATGGATCTGGAAAAACAGGTAAAGCTGTAGTGGCGTGGAAGACGCCGGGAGGACGGAAAACGTCTGAACACCAAGTGGAGGAAGCAGATCAGGCCCCCTGGTCTTCGGATGTTACTTCTCTACCTGGATCTACGCAGGTAGTTGAATTAGCAGCTGCTGTTCACGCTTTTGAATTGTTTTCTCAAATACCACTTAATATAGTGGCAGACTCAGCTTATGTCACAGGCATAGTACAGCGCATAGAGACTGCATTTATTCGAGAAGTAGATAATAAGCAACTATTTTCTTTACTAATACAGTTAGCACAGCTGCTGCGTGTTAGACGATTTCCGTATTTTATTATGCATATCCGATCTCATACTAATTTACCAGGACCGCTCATTTCCGGTAATGCTGCTGCGGATGCACTCACTCTGATGGCAGTCCTACCTCGCCGTTTGGAACAAGCAAAATTATCCCATGAATTTTTTCATCAGAATGCTTGCTCCTTACAGAAGCAGTTTTCTCTTACAGCTGAACAGGCCCAGGACATCGTTCGTGCTTGCCCGGATTGTCAGCGGCTCACGCCAATGCCAGTAGTATCTGCTGTGAATCCCAGGGGACTGACTTCCAATGAACTATGGCAGATGGATGTTACTCATGTTTCCTCCTTTGGTCGTTTGCACTTTGTTCATGTGTCTGTTGATACCTTTTCTGGGTTTTTGGTCGCAACGGCTCATACGGGTGAACGTGTTCGTGATGTTATCAAACATCTTCTTCGATGCTTTGCAGTATTGGGGGTCCCCCGTAAACTCAAAACAGATAATGGACCTGCCTATGTCTCTAAACGGTTGTTATTATTCCTACAGGCATGGGGCGTGTATCACGTTACAGGTATTCCGCATTCCCCCACAGGTCAAGCAATTGTGGAACATGCTCACTCTTCCTTAAAGCTGATTCTTGAAAAACAAAAAAGGGGGAATCCACTGGGAACTACCCCTCAAGAGATGTTAGATAAAGCCACATATGTATTAAATTTTTTAAATTTGTCAGGGACAAAGCAGCAATATCATTCAGCTGCTGACCGGCATTTTCGAACAGGAGAGGTTACTGAAGTGTATCCGAAGGTATTTTATAAACACTTAGAATCTGGTCTATGGAAAGGTCCGGTTCCCTTGCTTACCTGGGGACGGGGATACGCTTGTGTTTCTCTTCCTACAGGCCCATATTGGGTCCCTGCGAAGAATGTCAAGCCAGCGCAAGTGTTGGCAGATGGCCCAGAAAAAGGACCCGAGGAAAAACAACGAGAGGATGCTGCTCCTACGACGGTTCGGTAATGCAATCAGGTCAACATCAGTAATATGGTCTATAGTGCTGTTTTCTGTTCAATCTTGTCCCACGATAATGCTATGGGGAATTGGCACTACCATGATGTTTCAACCTGTGGAAGCTCACGTTTATTGGGCACATGTGGTGGACCCTCCTTTTTTCCGACCTTTGACATGGTGGGACGCGTCATTACCGATTAGCAATAGTGATACTTTATGGTCAGGTGGCATTTGGGTTCCCCCATCTCTAGATGGGAAAGATGATACATATTATGCTAATGACACAATGTTTGTTTCTGATTTTCCTCCATTATGTCTTACCGTAGATAATAAGTCAGAGTATTGTGTGATCGTTGAAACACAGCAACACTTAGTAGCAGTGTCACATGGAAAACGGGTGAACCTTACTATGGTCACCATTCCTGGGTTGGCATCAAAAAATACTATTAATAATGATATGTTAATTGGTGACTTTGTTCCTGATTTTCCGCAATGCATTTTGCACAAACTCTCATCGATCACACAATTTGGTTGGAAGCCATGCTTGGGAGAACGGCCTCGAGAACAAAATCTAACCGTTGGTCGTATTATAGATTGGGGCCCTTATGGGTCATTTTGGGATCCATCTTTGAATCAATCTGTTTTGCCTTTTCAGAAAGCCAATCATTCAATAGTCTGGCACAATGGTGGGTCCGCAGGACCCATCCTGCAGATGGAGTATAATGGTTCATTTTCTCCTCCACAACCGAATGTGTGGCGTTTAGCTTTGCCTTTTTTTACGAGGCAACTATCTCAAGTATGGATTGTCAACAAAACACAAGCTAATCTGAGTATAATACATGAAATTAATGTGACGGTATGTACTACTCATCCTTATCTTTTTGCTATGACTTCGCGTGTAAACATTACTCGATGTAATCACTCCTTTTGTATTCAGCTTTATTCTCCTTCTTTTAGAAGTTGTATATCTAAACATGATTTTAATGAAACTGCTTATATTTTTCCCCTTCGACGTTGGGCAGAACTATGGATACCAGTTAATTTAACCAGACAGTGGGAAGGGGAGGATGGTTTGGGTAGATTTGTTAGAATTCTAGTAGAAGATATAGATTAGTCTAAGAAAAGAGCAAAACGATTCTTAGGTTGGTTAATTTTTGCAATTATTTCTGCTGTTATTATTTTAGCAAGTGCCACTGCAGCTATCGCTTCCTTGACACAATCTGTAAAAACTGCACATGAGGTAAGTGAGGCATTGACCAATGTTACTAAAGAATTCCAAATTCAAGAGAAAGTTGATGAGGAGGTATTATCTCGGCTACAAGCTCTAGAGGCTACTGTGATGTGGTTGGGGGATCGGCAGGAAGCGTTAAAAACGAGAATTAGTCTGCCGTGTGATTGGGAACACGTACACAAATCTTTATGTGTAACCCCCTTACCATGGAATTCATCACAACATGATTGGACTTTTATTAAGCGACATTTGATGGGAGCATTCGATTTGTCATTGCAGCGAAATATTCAATCTTTACATGATCAGCTGCAGGATCAGATTCACAGATTACAGGAATTGACTAGCCAAAGTGTGTTTGACAGGTTACAGCAAGACTTGTCTTGGATAAATCCAAAAAATTGGTTTAATGGCCTCAATCTACACATGTGGGTGTTTATTGGCATAGGGGCAGGAATGTTTATTTTGTTCCTAGTGTTCCTGCAGGTCCTTCGGTCTGCGATCCGCAACGTGCGCAAAATGGAAGCTCGCATCATGGTGACCTTACTTACCAATGGGGTGGTGATAAACAAAAAAGGGGGAGATGTGGAGAAGAATTGTGGAGTTGGGAGTTTCGGCCAAGATAAGACAGGAATTCGGCCTGTGCGCTGAGAACTAGCAGACGCGCACATAAGCCTGAGATAAGACCTGAACACCTGGCTTAGTTGTCTCCTCTGTACGGAAACTGAAAAACATCAAGAGAATTATGTAACTGGTTAACCGTGAGAATAAGCGGATCTGAGAGCGGTCGTGTGGATCTTTGCCAAAAGGAAGAGAGACTGTTTTTCTTAGTTAATAAGGGATATGAATTGGGTGATGATTGGGGGAGACAGCGGGACCTCCCCGTTATGGTAAAGGATATATTCTCCTGTATTGTAACAATAAATGATTCTGTGCATGCTTATGTGAGAGTCCGTGCAACCATACACCACACATCATAAATATGTTTTGGTATTTGTCGTGGTTTAACCTGGCAGGCAGCCGAAAACCGCGCAGCCGCCCACTCACTCCCCCCACCCCCAGCGGGACAGGGAGAGAATCGGAAGGGTAAGAGTGAGAAAAACTCATGGGTTGAGATAAAGACAGTTGAATAGAACAGAAAAAGGGAAAATAATAATGATAATGATAGAATATACAAAATGAGTGATGCACAATGCAATTGCTCACCACCCGCGCTGACCGATAACCAAGTAGCGATCACTACTTCCTGGATCACGCCTACCATTCATATACTGAGCATGACGTCACATGGTATGGAATACCCCATTAGCCAGCTGGGCTGGCTGTCCTGATTATGTTCCCTCCCATCTTGTGTACCTAGCTCAGTCAGTAGGCATGGGAGCTGTCCTTGGACTAGGAGGGTACTTAGCAACAACTGAAAACATCAGTGTGTTATCAACATTCTCCTCATACTAAATCCAAAACACAGCACTAGGAAGAAATTTAACCCTATCCCAGCCGAAACCAGGACAGTATTACCTAATTTTCCCCTGCTCCCAAAAAAGTATATTCCCCTTCCCGTCTTTCTGTCCAAACTTTCTATGTAAGGCAGAAATTTAGCCTTTTCTCAAATACATCATAGTCTTTTCTCCTCCCCAATGGAAATGAATTCTCAAATAGTTTCACATCCTTGGTCATATAAAAATGTCTTATTCTTTCAAACAGTGGAATGAATTGTAGCATTTTTCTGAAGTTCTTTCATTTACCAAGAAGAGATAAGAACCATGCATTCACTAGAGTGGTTTGGAAATCACCTGACAGTTTCCACATTTCTTGTGAAAATGTTAATTCATTAAACTGAAATAGTTCATGGATATGGGCCACACGTCAGGCAAGTCAGCAGTCTACACCTTCCCACTCATTTAGAAAGGGAAACGAGGTTTGTGAGGCTGATCTGTGAAAGACTTAGGGATCTGCTTTCAATGCACATATCTCTGCACTAACGTAGGGACGGCTATTTGTCTCCCCAGGGTGAATGACTCCCAGGAGGTGACCTGCAGCATGCGGTGAAAGGGCACTGGTTCTAATTCTGGTTCCAGAACTGAGAGTCCCAGGGCTTGATTTCAGTCAGTTTGCCTGACTGATTTATTGATCTGTTTTTAAGCTATCTGTCTACATAAACATTCAGTATTACAAGTGCAAGATTAGGCCAAAGCCACAAAAAAACGCACCCCAAAACAACCCTACAAAATTCTGATTCAGATTCTGATTTGAATTTTGTTGTTGCCTTTTGGAAACTAGTAACCTGACTACATGCTGCAGATCAGCAAAATTTTGCCACGGGTCAGTTGGCCTTGTTCTTTCAAAATTTACTGCAAAAAGACTACAGATTTAATATTTTCTATCTCCATATTATAGCAAATGAAACCTTGCTTTACAGCAGCTTTATTTACTTTAACAGAGATTTCTGCAAAGACAGACTACTGGAAATATGCTTAAGGCAAGTATAATAAGCAAGACGAAGAGAAGTAACAAGATGAATAGTAATATAGATATTTATAGATCCTCTCATATGATCCTTTGAGCTAGTAATTCTAAGCATTGTTACTGTGTCAGGTAGGAAGGCTCTGCTTCTTGATCTGTGGATGGAGCTTTTCCTCACACACAAAATTAATTAATTTTTCAGTGTCATTTATTATAATATTTTGGTCTTTAGTTCATGCTGTGGGGAGAGACTGAAATGCTTAAAAATTGTCCAAGCAACCACAGAGATATGTAAGAAGAGCAGCCACCACCTAGGGAGCTTCTCTTTTCCTTTGTGTTTCTGATATAGGATCCAGAAGCAGCATAGTAAGACTTCTTTACCATTCCCTCAATTCCCCATTCCCTTCTTACAAAAGAAAATTCACTATGTTTTTGTCCCTGGCTTCTCTTGGGGAAATGATTTCCATTCCCATTGCTGCTGCTTTTGCTCCTACAGTCTTCCTATATCCTGCCCAGCTCTATATTCATACATAGGCCTTCTCCCTGCATCCAGATACAGCCTTAACCTCCTCTTCATACCTTCTAGAGCATACCTTCATACCTCCTTGCATTTGATAGTGCCACTGCTTTCTCTACAGGGTCTCAGCACAAATTATCCCTGGGGACGGTTTATGCATCCCATTCTCTCTTTCCAGTCCTCTGAAAGGAAAGTGCACTTCTGATCCTGTGAAGGTCTGTGGGAATTCTCCAGGGTGACTACAGAAGGACTGCATGAGTAGCAAATACACCAAGGGCAAGATTAAGTATTATGGGAGCTGTATCCAGACTACAAACTGCACATCTTATCGAAGACAGAGTGCCATAACAAGTAAAAAATAAATTTCTGTTTTCATTTATTGTAATTGGTTTGTTCCTACCATTGGAAAAAAGAGGAATGCTTAACAATTAACTTTGAATCATAATAAATACAACACACTACATATTTATCCTTGGCACTTTCACATTTGATGTTTGTTCTTCTCTTATCATCTTAGTGAATCTTATTTAAGAAACGTCTGAATCTTATTTAAGAAACATCCCAAGCCAGCAAAGGTGATGTTCTTGAACCAGTCACTTGGTTTATCACTACTAGAAATTCCAGTTGGCACATCAATTTATGTAGGTTGAGGAGATGAAGTATGCAGGAAAAGATATTTTAGAAAATGTCGTGGTTTAATCTGGCAAGCAGCCGAAAACCGCGCAGCCGCTCGCTCACTCCCCCACACACAGTGGGACGGGGAGAGAATCGGAAGGGTAAGAGTGAGAAAAACTCATGGGTTGAGATAAAGACAGTTGAATAGAACAGAAAAGGGAAAATAATAATCATAATGATAGAATATACAAAATGAGTGATGCACAATGCAATTGCTCACCACCCGCGCTGACCGATAACCAAGTAGCAATCGCTACTTCCTGGAACACGCCTACCATTCATATACTGAGCATGACGTCACATGGTATGGAATACCCCGTTGGCCAGCTGGGCTGGCTGTCCTGATTATGTTCCCTCCCATCTTGTGTACCTAGCTCAGTCAGTAGGGCATGGGAGCTGTCCTTGGACTAGGAGGGCACTTAGCAACAACTGAAAACATCAGTGTGTTATCAACATTCTCCTCATACTAAATCCAAAAGACAGCACTAGGAAGAAATTTAACCCTATCCCAGCCGAAACCAGGACAGAAAACATTAGAGGATATAATATACATTTAGAAGATATCAAGTTATTCTAAAGTCTATTTATCAGAAAATATTGCTGGGTTATTCCTAGGACTGGAGGTCTAAATTTTGCTGTGTTCATTACTTGATAGAGAGCTGATACATTCCAGTGAGCTTCCCTGACGTGATATCTCAGAGCTGACAGGGTATCAATATGCTCGATTAAGTGACATGAAAAGTTGAAGAGGGATTCAATTAAAGAAGAATTGAAGAACTGTCATACAATTAATGCTTGTTAACATGAGAGTGGGTTTGTTTGTTTTTTTCCCTATAATAAGACCTGTCAAACAAATATGATACTCTCTTTTGATAAGATTCCAGTTTGGTTGATAAAGATAACCACAGAGATGTAATGGGTCTAGACTTTTAACAGTTTGTGGTAATATCACATGACATTCTGTATGAGACACTAGCACTATACAGTATCAATAAAACACATATTAAATAGGTTAAAAGTTGGTTAATAGATGGTTTTCAAAAAGTATTTGTCAATGGAGAATCATTGTCAAATGTGGATTTTGCACTGGGATTCCACAAAGACCCAATGCTACTCAACATTTTAACAAATGATCTGCAAGTAAATGTAAAATCACTGCTGCTAAAATTTGATGACACAAAAACAATAGACATTTAATATTGATGAGGACGGGCAGCCATAATCAGTCGTCTAGGTAAACTGGGGCAACTCAACCAGAATGTGTTTTAATACAACGAAATATAAAATAATCTGCCAACGAATAATGAATACAGGCAGCATCTACAGGAGATAAACTTCAGTTCTGAAAAACTGTGACTGTGAAAAAAAATCTAGGTTTTATGGTGGATTCAATATGAGACCTGAAGATGACTATGGTAAGATTAAATTCTTGGATACCTACATGAAAAAGGTAGCTAACAGGAGTGGGAGAGAGATACTACCTCTCATTTCTGAGACCATATTTGATATTCTGTCTAGGCTGATGTCACATTGTTAAAAGATCTTGAAATGTTGGAGAGGATACAGAAAAGATTATTTAACCAGAGAAGATACTGCAGAAGAGAAGGACTCTAAAAGCTCAGTCTGTTTATCTTATCAGAAAGAACATTGAATTGTAACTTGATTACAAGGTGGAAACCAGGTATTAGAGATATCTTAATCTAGCTGGTAGAAGTACAATAAAAACCAGTAGCTGGAAGCTGAAACCAGACATGTAAAGTAGAAAGAAAGCATTGAGGGTAAAAAAGACTTAAGCCATTGGAAAAATCACGAGTGATGTACTTTCCATCTATTGTTTTTTCCATTGAAGTCTGATGGAAGGGATTATTGAATTTTCTCTGACTCCAGTGGATAGTAGATTTTATTCCAAATTAAATATCAGACTGTCATTTATTATGTGTTCTTGCTATACAAATCATGAACTTCCACATGGCTGCATCCTTTAGGTCCTACCTTACTTTCTGATGTGTTTAAAACCAAACACTGGAGAGAGAACCTGGATATCTAGTTGAAGTCTTGAATCTGAGACTGATTTATCCTCTCTGTTGCTTCCATTCCCTATTTCTAGAACAGAAATGATATCTAATAGAATAGTTGTACTAGATATATACACAAATGTTTATGAATTGCTCAGTCATTAAAGTGAGGATCACAGATATGAATAGCATAAGGGGTCATGAATTCAAATGGGAGATCACAATGAGTTAGGAAATTCAACTGAAAAAATGATGTTTCAACACAAAGAGGGTGTTGTGGTTTAACCTGGCAGGCAGCCAAACACCACTCAGCCGCTCACTCACTCCCCCCGCCCACAGTGGGATGGGGGAGAGAACCGGAAAAAAAAAGTAAAATTTGTGGATTGAGATAATAATAATATGGTCATATGGTATGGAATACCCCGTTGGCCAGTTGGGCCAGCTGCTATGCTCCCTCCCAGCTTCTTATGCACCTGGCAGAGCATGGGAAGCTGAAAAGGCCTTGACTACAGGGTACTTAGCAACAACTAAAAACATCAGTGTGTTATCAACATTCTTCTCATACTAAATCCAAAACACAGCACTAGGAAGAAATTTAACTCTATCCCAGCCGAAACCAGGACAGTACCCAAATTTTTCTTCTGACAGTCCCAGCTGGGGACTGGCAGGCCCTCTGTCCTGGTTTCCATACCATATGACATCATGCTCAGTATATAAATAGGGGGCGTGGTCCAGGAAGTAGCGATCGCTGCTAGGGTATTGGTCAGCGGGTGGTGAGCAATTGCTTTATGCATCACTCATTTTGTATATTCTACTATTATATTATTATTATTATTATTATTATTAATTATTATTATTATTTTTCCCTTCCTTTTCTGTTCTATTAAACTGTCTTTATCTCAATCCACAAATTTTACTTTTTTTTTTATTCTCTCCCACTGCAGGGCGGGGAGTGAGTGAGCGGCTGCGTGGTATTTGGCTGCCTGCCGGGTTAAACCACAACAGTCCTTTTTGGCGCCCAACGTGGGGCACAAAGGGTTGAGATGACATATCTGACCAAAGCGTGTTAAGGCAAAATTGGTTATAAGCATTCATTATATTGGTTTAATAGTCGCTGGCCACAATGTTGATTTATTGGCTCTCAGAGTTGTGGGGCTGGCTCTCAATGGTTATGTAATACCTTACTTGCAGTATATATTCTCTGTTGTGCTGTTTATCACTGCTTGGAGCTGGGTCAAGGTTATCATTTTGCTGCACTGTGTAACACTGTTTTATAATATGATAAAATCATTGGTTGTGAGCCGTCACCTCTGTACCTTGGAAACCACCTCTTAGAAACTATTAATAATTACTCTCTTTTGTCCTCGGAGAACGAATTTAGGGGGGAGACAGGATGGGACACTTTCTCCCACTTGTTCATCTTCCCTTCCATATTGTCAGAAACTCCTTTTTCTTCTACCCTCTTCATGAAGCCCTCCACAACAGTTCCTGAGAATTTTGAATATCCTTGTGATGTTCAAACAAGCATGTTCCTATGCCTATGTCTCCTGAATATGGTTCAGGTCTTGTTTAGGGTTAAACAACTATTTAGGAATACCGTCTGGAGATCACTTGCAGCAACAGACACGGTGGCTACTCAAACCCCCGTGACAGACTGTCCTGGTTCCGGCTGGGACAGAGTTAACTTTCCTTCCAGTAGCTGGAGGGGGTGCTGTGTTTTGGGTTTGGTATGAGAGGAGCGTTGATGGCCCATTGATGCTTTGGTTGTTGCTGAGTGGTGCTTGCACTAGGGACTTTTCGGCTTCCCATGCTCTGCCAAGTGCAGGGGAAGCTGGTGGGGGGGAGCATAGCCAGGGCGGTTGACCCAGCTGACCGACAGGGTATTCTATACCATGTGACGTCATGCTCAGTATAAAAACTAGGGGTGGGGTGGCTCTCGCAGTTCGGGACACGTGATCAGCGGGTGGTGAGCAGTTGCATTGTGCATCACCTGCTTTGTATAGTCTGTTATTGTTGTTGTTATCATTGTTATTATTACTGTTCTACTTTGTTTTATTTCCATTATTAAACTCTTTTTATCTCAAGCCGCGAGTTTTCCTACTTGTGCCCTCCCGATTCTCTCCCCCATCCTACCAGAGCAGGGGTGTGAGCGAGCGGCTGCGTGGTGTTTAGTTGCTGGCTGGGGTTAAACCACGACAGTCCTTTTTTGGCGCCCAACGTGGGGCACGAAGAGTTGAGATAACAACATATTAACTAGAGCGTATTAAGGAATTTATATCTGTTAACAGTTGCCGGTCACAATATTGATTCATCTGTTCTCGATATTAATTAATCTGATCTGCACCATGCTCTTGTTTTTGCTGTACATGTGAAAGATTGGTGTTGGGTTCTGTACTCTGCTGTGCTCTGCAGTGATTAATGATGTTTTGCCTGGGAGATTTATTATTAAGACACTGGCATTGGGGGTTATTTGGTATTTGGGTTTTGTACTGAAGCTGTTACTGTATTTCGGGTACCACCTCATGGAGACAATTCGCAATTACACCTCTTCCTCTGAGAGGTTTTTTATGGAGGAAATACAGAATGGCACCCTCGCTACCTTCTTCTATGATGTCGTCTCCTTTATTACAATAACTTCTCAGTACCTTGAACATCCCTGGGTAGTTAAGATACATCTATTGGTATTTCTTGGGAATATTGTTTCGGTTTTGTCCAAGGTTAATAAGCGATTTAAGAATGTCATCCAGAGATCTGCCCCAAGGCTGGATAGTTATGAGTGGCAGGGTGAGTGGGATAGCATGGGCAAATGCCTAGGACGGTGGGCACCCCCAGTATTCTGGAACTTTACCCCTGAACAAGTGCAGAACCCTGAAAAACTAGTAGAATATTTGGAAAAAGTATGCGGTCACCCTGGCCATTCTAGGGAGACACAAATCACTGCAATGTGCTGGGGCGTGGCCCATGCCTACCAAGCCCTGTTCAACACTATTCAGAACCCTCAAGGGGAAGAAAAGGTCTCTGGATCTGATGACAAAACAACAGGCCCTGCGGCTACCCCACCCCCCACGGCGGGCACTGCGACTACCCCAACCCCCATGGCAGGCACAGCGGCTACTCTGCCCCCTGCAACAGAGAACCAACCCGTGCCTGTATCAGTCGCCCCTATACAAAAAAGAAAATGCACAAGAAAATCAGCTCGTTTAGTAAGGGATGAAGATGAACCAGGGCCATCAGGAGAACAGGAGGAGGAGGAGGCAGAACCCATAAATGAGATGGTAACCACGCGATCCCTATCCCTGGGTGAGCTGCGAGATATGCGAAAAGATTTCAGTCCTCGTCCAGGCGAGCACATTGTCACCTGGCTGCTCCGATGCTGGGATAACGGGGCCAGTAGCCTGGAATTAGAGGGTAGGGAAGCCAAGCAGCTGGGATCCCTTTCTAGGGAAGGGGGCATTGACAAAGCGATTGGACAAGGGGCACAAGCCCTCAGCCTCTGGAGGCGACTGCTGTCAGGCGTGAAGGAAAGGTATCCCTTCAAGGAAGATGTTATATGCCACCCAGGCAAGTGGACCACCATGGAGAGAGGTATCCAGTACCTGAGGGAATTAGCCGTGCTGGAGGTGATTTATGATGACCTGAACAATGAGCAGTTATCCAAAGATCCAGATGAAGTCAAGTGCACCCAACCCATGTGGCAGAAGTTTGTACGGAGCGCACCGGCGTCACATGCAAGCTCGTTGGCAATAATGACCTGGAATGATGGAGAGGAACAGAGGATGGATGAATTGGCTGGCCAACTCCGGCAATATGAAGAAAGTCTCTCTTCCTCCCTACAGGCCTATGACTCTGCTGTGGAGAAACTGTCTCGGGAGGTCCAGCAACTCAAAGAGGATATGTCCTACTCCCCACTTGCATGGGCCAGTGTCTCAGCCATTAGGAGCAAGCGTCCCTCTGCTCAAGAGAGGAGATATCGTGGGTACACACCCCGGAGCACTCTGTGGTTTTACCTGCGTGACCACGGAGAGGACATGAGGAAGTGGGATGGAAAACCTACCTCAACCCTAGAGGCATGGGTACGTGAGTTGCAAGGAAATACAACCACAAAAGGGGGTTCTTCCAGGAAAACTGCTGCTCCAGTCTCCAGTGAGCAGTTCCCCAGACAGAGTAGAAGGGCTGATTCCACTTCCGATCTTAATGAAGGGACTTCTGATTCATACTTACAAGAAGTGGGTAGTGAATATGATGACCAGGACTAGAGGGGCCCTGCCTCCGGCCAGGTGGAGGAAAGGGACAACTGGGTTTACTGGACTGTGTGGATTCGATGGCCTGGCACATCAGACCCACAGGAGTATAAGGCTCTCGTAGACACCGGTGCACAGTGTACCCTGATGCCATCAAGCTACAAAGGGGCAGAACCCATTTGTACGTCTGGAGTGACAGGGGGATCCCAAGAGTTAACTGTATTGGAGGCCGAAGTGAGCCTAACCAGGAATGAGTGGCAAAAGCACTCCATTGTGACTGGCCCAGAGGCTCCATGCATCCTTGGCATAGACTACCTCAGGAGAGGGTATTTCAAGGACCCAAAAGGGTACCGGTGGGCTTTTGGTATAGCTGCCTTGGAGACAGAGGAAATTAAACAGCTGTCTACCTTGCCCGGTCTCTCGGAGGATCCTTCTGTTGTGGGGTTGCTGAAGGTCAAAGAACAACACGTGCCGATCACTACCACAACGGTGCACCAGCGGCACTATCGCACCAACCGAAACTCCCTGCTTCCATTCCATAAGCTGATTTGTCGACTGGAGAGCCAAGGAGTGATCAGCAAGACTCGCTCACCATACGGCCAGTGCGAACGTCTAATGGAGAGTGGAGACTAACAGTAGACTACCGTGGCCTGAATGAAGTCACGCCGTGCCGGACATGCTAGAACTCCAATATGAACTGGAATCAAAGGCAGCCAAGTGGTATGCCACAATTGATATTGCCAATGCGTTCTTCTCAATCCCTTTGGCGGCAGAGTGCAGGCCAGAGTTTGCTTTCACGTGGAGGGGCATCCAGTACACCTGGAACCGACTGCCCCAGGGGTGGAAACACAGCCCTATCATTTGCCCTGGACGGTTCCACACCGCACTGGAACAGGGTGAGGCTCCGGAACACCTGCAATACATTGATGACATCATTGTATGGGGCAACACAGCAGAAGAAGTTTTTGAGAAAGGGAAGAAAATAATTCAAATCCTTCTGAAGGCCAGCTTTGCCATAAAACAAAGTAAGGTCAAGGGACCTGCACAGGAGATCCAGTTTTTAGGAATAAAATGGCAAGATGGACGCCATCAGATCCTAATGGATGTGATCAACAAAATAACAGCCATGTCCCCACCAACTAGCAAAAAGGAAACACAAGCTTTCTTAGGCATTGCGGGCTTTTGGAGAATGCATATTCCAGATTACAGCCAGATCGTAAGCCCTTTGAGCAAATCAAACAGGAGATAGTCCATGCAGTAGCCCTTGGGCCAGTCCAGGCAGGACAAGATGTAAAAAATGTAAAAAATGTGCTCTACACCGCAGCTGGGGAGAATGGCCCTGCCTGGAGCCTCTGGCAGAAAGCACCAGGGGAGACTCGAGGTTGACCCTTAGGGTTCTGGAGTCGGGGATACAGAGGATCCGAGGCCCGCTACACTCCAACTGAGAAAGAGATATTGGCAGCATATGAAGGGGTTCGAACTGCTTCAGAAGTGGTTGGTACTGAAGCACAGCTCCTCCTGGCACCCCGACTGCCGGTGCTGGGCTGGATGTTCAAAGGGAGGGTCCCCTCTACACATCATGCAACCGATGCTACGTGGAGTAAGTGGGTCGCACTGATCACACAACGGGCCCGAATAGGAAACCCCAGTCACCCAGGAATCTTGGAAGTGATCACGAACTGGCCAGAAGGCAAAGATTTTGGAATATCCCGAGAGGAGGAGGTGACGCGTGCTGAAGAGGCCCCACTGTATAATAAACTACCAGAAAACGAGAAGCAATATGCCCTGTTCACTGATGGGTCCTGTCGCCTTGTGGGAAAGCATCGGAGGTGGAAAGCTGCTGTATGGAGTCCTATACGCCAAGTCTCAGAAACTGCTGAAGGAGAAGGTGAGTCGAGTCAGTTTGCAGAGGTGAAAGCCATCCAGCTGGCCTTGGACATTGCTGAACGAGAAAAATGGCCAGTACTTTATCTCTATACTGACTCATGGATGGTGGCAAATGCCCTGTGGGGGTGGTTGCAGCAGTGGAAGCAGAACAGCTGGCAGCGCAGAGGTAAACCCATCTGGGCTGCCGCATTGTGGCAAGATATTGCTGCCCGAGTAGAGAACCTGACTGTAAAAGTACGTCACGTAGATGTTCACGTACCCAAGAGTCGGGCCACTGAAGAACATCAAAACAACCAGCAGGTGGACCAGGCTGCTAAGATCCAAGTAGCTCAGGTGGATCTGGACTGGCAACATAAGGGTGAATTATTTATAGCTCAGTGGGCCCTTGGCATCTCAGGCCATCAAGGAAGAGATGCAACATACAGATGGGCTCGTGATCAAGGAGTGGACTTGACCATGGACGCTATTGCACAGGTTATCCATGAATGTGAAACATGCGCTGCAATCAAGCAAGCCAAGCGAGTAAAGCCCCTTTGGTATGGAGGACGATGGTTGAAATATAAATATGGGGAGGCCTGGCAGATTGATTATATCACGCTCCCACAAACCCACCAAGGCAAGTCCCATGTGCTCACCGTGCTCCGCCACGTGCACAAGACACTGGGAGGGAGCATTGCCAGTACAGCTCACCCAACTGACCAACGGTGTATTCCATACCATATGATGTCATGCTCAGTATATAAATAGGAGGTGTGGTCCAGGAAGTAGCGATCGCTGCTAGGGTATCGGTCAGCGGGTGGTGAGCAATTGCATTGTGCTTCACTCATTTTGTATATTCTACTATTATTACTATTACTATTACTATTACTATTACTATTATTATTTTTATTATTATTATTATTTTCCCTTCCTTTTCTGTTCTATTAAACTGTCTTTATCTCAATCCACGAATTTTACCTTTTTTTCTGATTCTTCCTCCCTGTGCCACTCTGGGGGGGAGGAGTGAGAGAGCAGCTGTGTGGTGCTTGGCTGCCTGCCAGGTTAAACCACGACGGGTACCTTTGACGTTTGTCGAAAAATGAGGTCTTTATTAGCTTAATAAAAGATGCCATATGGAAGCCTTGATTTGAACAATAGTTCTGATCTATGATGAGAGAATTCAAAAGGGTTGAGGCAGGTCTGAAATATAGATAGCAGAACCTCTGAATTGTGGGTGATTTTTGACACTTTCCATCCCAGGCTAGCAAGGAGCAGCTGGAGGAAGAGCTGGGATACTGTATATTTAGGAAACCTATGCATTCCTTTTTTATACTACACTTGGCTTAATACAAAAATATTAGCTCACTACTTAGATAAGGACTGAATCCAGCGAAAAAGTTGTAAAGGGGAAGAATCAGGTGCTACGAAAAAGCACAGATTGCTGTTAGCTACTGCGTCCATAGTGCAGGAGGCAGCATGGAAGGGATGGAGAGGAATTTGTGTTGAGCCAGATGGAGTTCTCCTGAGAAGTGTCTGATGGATTCCTGCAGAAGTTCTGCAAAGCCATTTTTGTCCTGGTCACCCTTGGTCCATGGGGGGTGCTAACGCCTCTAAATCTCCAACAGATCTTTCTATTGAGCTTGCACCAGCAATACTAGTTTAGTTTCTGAGCAAGTCTAGAAACAGGCAGGGAAAGAGGCTTCTCAGCAGTTACAGCTGAAGTTGCTCCACTTGGTATAAAATACACAAATTACTGAAGCAAGGATGCCAACAGGTTCTTGAATCATGGATTTTCTCTCCCCAAATGTTTTTCCTCTTCCAGTGAACTTTTAGATACTTTACAGAAAGTGATGTGTGTTCAGTCAAAAATTCTGAAGGGTCAGGTACAATCCAGAATGAGATCAATGGTTGGGTGATAAGATTTTGGGTCAGGAAGAGAAGCAACTTGGGTTGCCTCCTTTCCAGGTTCTGAGGTGCATGAACTGCTGCAATATTCTCTGAGCTGTGGGAGTAGAGAATAAAAATACACAAAATAGGAAAAGTGCTTCCATCTTGCCGTGTTTTCTCTGAAAAAGGCATACCTGGCACAATTTTCCGTTTCTCTGGTGGAGTTCAGGAATATGAATGCCAAATACAAGAAGCAGCTTTAAAGTTAGTTACCTCACCTCCTGGTGTTCTCAGCATAGGCAGGATTTGGTTCTGTGTGTTAGTTTTCAGTTGTACAACCCTCCTCTGACTCACATTTGGAAAACAGGCACACAGCACAGAGCTTTGGATTCTCCTCCATGACAGGACACCTTAAAATTAAGCCTGATGTTGTGACACTCAAGTACATTTGGGGCTTTTTTACTAAAATTACATTTCGTACCTACAGGTGTAAAAATTATTAATGTTAGCAAGAAATAGGCAGAGATGAATAGCAAATATTTATCTCCTAATTCAGGGAAGGAAAAAAGAGAGCGAAAGAAAGAGAAGACTGTCATGCTGAAATGAAAGTTTAATTTGTAAAGCTCACAAACATGAGAGCTTTCCCCTTCTATCACTGTACCCCTAAAGGAAGCCACGGGAATCTGTCGCATGTTACTATACCTGTTGTTGTTACCCTCTCTCCCCACTTCTGTTGATCTTCCTCCCCTCTTCAGAGGCACAGTGACAACATCAGGGAATAATCAGAGGAACAGTAGCAGAGGCAGCAGCAGGCAAGTTCTGGAGTGTAAGAAAAGTCATAAGCTTAAAACCTCCCCCTCTTTTTTTGAAAGTAAAAAAAAAAAGAGTAAAAAAAGCAAAAAATACTTTATTACTTTTATAGTTACAATGGAAAAAGTTGAATGTAAGCATTGCATTCATCCACTTTTCAGACCTCCTACTGCCAATGAAGTTTTTACTACAGGATTCTAGGCAACTATTTCTAATGCCAATTTTGAGAAGTAAGCTAGATACTTCTAAATACTTCTAGATACTAAACTAGATACTAAAGATATCTGCCCATTGCTTTTCACTCAGTTAACAAATTTAGTAAATAGTAAGTGATGAGGACGTAGAATGCAGCCGAGATTCAGAATATTAATTGCTGAGTGACAAATGAAGGAACACTCATCATTTCAGATTGAACTGCCAGTGAAAGCTATAAGGTCTACACTTGTCACCACTGAACTGAGAATAGTTACTTAGTGTGTGAAACCAGGCCAGTGCAGGATGCTGTTTCACACCAAGAAATCTGAATACATGCTCTGTTTAGAAAATATAAAGTTTCTGTTGTCAATTACCATTGTATTTAGACCCTTATACTTTCCCTCCGAAGGAGGATTTTTGCATTGCAATCCCCTATACTTTGCCACATACAGAAACATTTTACATAAATTGTATTCCCTTTTGATCCATTAAGATACAACAGCATAAGATGTTAATTTTCTTCCAGGTTTTCTAGGCCTCTAAAAGGAATTTTGTAACAGGATCCAGCATCAGGCCTCACATAACTGTAACTGTCAGGGTTTTCATTCTTTGGGCCTAGAATATGTGTAACAACAAAATTACTCTTAATAGTGCTGAGGTACATTACTTTATGAAAAGCAGCTTTAACTATTTCAGTTCCTAATAGTTTCTGTATAATGTTGGGTACTTGCCTGAGAAAAGACAAATCTTTTCTCCCTATCTGCCCCAGTTAAATTATATATAATAATTACATAATTACAGATGTGCTGTCTTCCTTTGCACGATAATCATAGGTGTAACTTTAAAAAGCTGCAGATATTTAGGTTAAATAACCTGGCTCAGAGTACCACAAGAAATTATCCCACATATGTGCTGAACAGTCTCATCAGCCTTTAACATGACAGCTATAGCTCCAAAGATAGGAAAGAAAGATCTCTGCTTAAAGATGTTAACATGCAACAACAGAAAAAGAAGAGGCATAGAGCTTTTGCTTATAGTTTATTTGCTAAGGATCTGTCTTCTCTTGCAACTATTATGACTACACTATTCACATTTCTTGACTGAGAGGTATCTTGATCCACCAATAAGCTTATTGGGTTTAACATTGCTAGTTGTTACATCTGGCACATTGGTAACAGACAGATTGCAGAAAGGAATTGGGCACCTCTGAGAATGGTGCCATAATGTCTAAGATGCCAAACTGGGAATTCAAAACTGAGTCTCTGGTACTAAACCTCCAGACTTAATAACTTTGGTTTCATATATGTTGTGTGAGGATAATTAAGTTCCTTAGTATGTTTAAATTTCCACTCATCAAATATCTAGTCAAATTCTTACCTAGTTTTTAAGTTTCAAAGCCGGTATTAGGCTGCTTAGATTGGACTGAGTATGCACACAGTTCAGAAGAAAAGAGGCAGGAACAGGGCTTTTACTATTTTGTACTTGAGATTTCTAAGTAACTGCTACCAGTCCAATATGTAACCGCTACCAATCCTTGAGCAACCTGTCCTATTGGTGATGCATGTTTGTATATCACCTGATTTTCCTACAGTTCTTTTCAAAAGCACTTGCCCCAGAAGGACTGTCAGAATCTGAATGGCCTCCTCCCAGTCCTTCAGTCCTTTTTATTTTGCTTGTATTTCACGTACAATAGACTTCTCTTTGCATCATGCTTGATTTTTTTACCTCCTTTTCATTTAAAGGACTGGGTTCATTTTAAAATACTGTTTTTTTCTTCTTTTTTTTTTCTTTCAGAATGCTATGTGGATCCTCTAATAAATCTGGCTTTGATATTGGCAAGCAGTCAAATAAAAACACAAACACCTGTGTGCCAGATATGCACAGCTCTATGTGTCTCACTCCAGATCCATTGCATTTTCCTATCCTAATCCTTTCTACACCACAAATACAGCTATGGCAAGGGATCCCATTACAACCCAGATGACCCCTCATGGTTAAAGCACAGTTCAAGCTGTCTAGTTTCTTATTATCTATTATTTGTATTGAGGTGAACCAGCAGAGCCCTGAGTGCAAATTCTTTGTAACAGGAATGAAAAAGGATCTACCTGTCCTAAAAAGATATGTGTTCACACTAGGTCTGTCACCACAATGATTCTGTAGCACATCAAGATGTTAGACCTTGCACTGTACACAGAGCTGTAACTGTGAGCATTGATCAAGCCTTTTTGTCTCTACAGTCACTTCTACTTGCAGCTACCCAGATTTTTGCACTTACTGGAAAGAAAACAGAGATCCTACCTACACTGCAATGCGAAGCTGTGCTTTAACCATGTCAGACAATAGCATATTTTATTTTCTAGCCCAGTACCCAAAGAAGCTGCTTTTGCACTAAGGATAGAGACTGAAAAGGGAGCTCAAAAGAGTGTGAGGAAAGATATAGCTATTTGGATTTGGAGGTGAGGGAGGTTATGGGGTGGTGGCAAAATTATGATGCAAAATTATATTGGATGAGAACAGCCAGTTAAACCTATGTGTACAAACACACTGATGTGTATACTTTGTGCACTGTGGCTAAGGACAGTAGGAAGCAAAATGTGGCATGTACTAGTGAATAGTTAGTTGTGGTTCAACTACTGGCCAGATCACCACCAGGTTCTGGGATAGATTTAGGTACAAAACTGAAGTCCAAACACCAGATTAATAATTGCCCAGTTTTCTTGAAGAGCTCAAGAAACAGTAGAGGGAAAGAAAATAGCAATGAGACAGCAAGTTCACTTGAGTAGACACATAGTTGTATAATGCTTATGTTTTCCCACTGATGGTACAGGAAACCTGGAGGACCAGTGGCATACCTAACAGTCTCTTACAGATATTTTGGGTACTCCGCAGCAGTGTCAGTAGACTAGCACTTAAGTTTAGGCAAATGGGTCCTAAGCAGAGTGTCAACTCCAGAATGACAGCACAATCCTGGTTAGTGCTTCATCTAGTAAGTTTAAGCTGTTGTCTGCAGAAACCTGGCCAGATACTCAGCTGATTTAAGTGGCTGTCACACTGCTTATTTGTATAAGCATTTGCACCAACTGAAAAGCTTGACATCATACACTATATAGTAAATCATGGGTAATTTTGTGTGTGTGCATGTGTGTTTTATTCATGTTAGGTATAGTTTGTATGTATGAGAGAGATTATACATAGTCATAGAAATTATGTATAAAATACATGTTGAAAGAAAAAGGTAATCCATATTTTCAAAAACTTATCAGCTTAATAGTGTATGGAAATACAGCTGGTAAATACATATGCGTAGACACACAAAAATAAGTATTTATATACACACGCATATATATAGATACATCTATAAGGTTGCATATTGTATACGCCTCCTACATCTTTAAGATCTTTAAAAACAAACCTGAAGAAAAACTATTGAAATAAATAAATTAATTAGGCTAAGTACAAGATCACAATCCACAGTACCATTTGGAGTTTATACTTCAGGGACTTACCTGGTTTAGAATTGCTTTTTATAATTCCCTTCTCATTCAGGACCGAATCCCACAAAAAACGTAGCACCTTACATGATAATGTAATAAACTGGTTTATCAGTTATACTTGACACAGAGCTCTACCCAGAGGCTAAAACTTCTTTCGGTCATTACTCCATGTTCACAAAGTGTTAACTGCCTTTGAATGAGCCAGAAAAAACAAATAAGCAAAATTAATTCCACTTCCAATTCCTTTTGTGAACTTTCTAATGCCTTCCATAGACCACTATCAAATTTGTACAAAGGAAGAAAAGACCTCAGTGTACCACAAATATGCTACATGTCTTCGGGTGGTTGATGAATTTCATGGTGTCAATTTAGTGGTCTCGAGAAACCTGGAAGAGGAATGAAGTTTAAATTGTTTTTTTAGGAATTGAATAGTAGAAAGCACAAGAAGGAAGACATAATTTATTGAGCAATGAATTCTTGGAGAATCTCTCTGCTTAGGAGTCTGTACCAGTGTTCTTAGATGACAGAAGTCATCCAAGAATAATAAACCAACCCTCCAAAACAATCATGAAGGTTTTTGTAGAATGTCAGTCTGGTTTAGGCAGTTAACCAATCACTAGAGGCAGGAGGTGAATATTAAGATATATCAACCACACAGTATATTTTCCTTTTCTTTACACGTACACTAAATCTTATAGATATGGCATTATTTGCATGGTACAGTACTAAGACTTTCATTAAATAAACTAGCAATGGGGATGTTTTAGTTAACAAACTGTTTCTTAGGGAAAAGGCTATTTATATGGAAAATAAGTGAAAGGATGAAAATGTGAAAATGAATAGCCTGGAGGGACAACTGGCTCAAAGAAGGATGCAAAACCAAGAGCTGTTTCTGAATCCAAGGTGTTATTTCAGTATTTTTCCCTCCCTGCTTTTATTAATTAGTTAGCAATTCTAAGAAATTCTAAAATGTGCAACAGCAACAAGAAAGTTTCCAGCAGCACATGCAAGTGTCTGGCTAAAGACAAGTGGCACTTCTTGAAATGGCTGCCAAGGAAAACAAGTACATGGTGAATCACCCATTTGCACAAGGTAGGAATAAAAACAGGGCAGCAATCCAAGCTGCCGGCACTGCCACACACCGCTCCAAGCCAAATAGCATCAGGAAACACACAGCGCTATGTAGTAGAAGTTTTGAGAAAGGCCACACCGGGCCCAGTCTGTTTCAGGAACGCCATTTGAATTGTGGTTTAGCCCAAGCTTTGCAGTCCTGGATTTACTATTCCAGTTAAAGTTACTAACACAGTCCATGTGAAACAGTGAGTACTTTTGTCGTGCTATTTAAAGATTGATGGCCTCGCGTGTGATAACCCTAGTACTGATGGCAGGGAGAACAGCTAGATTTTGTAAAAGCTGGAAAATTCTAGACATGCTAAAATACACACACACACTCTCTCTCTCTCTCTCACAAAACCCTCATCCAAAGATAATGAGTCATGTCCTAAAAATCTGTCTATATTATAATATATTGTCTGTTGTATTCTAAGTATGAAACTCTTCAATTAGATACCTTTAAAATGTTTTTTTCTTCCTTTTTACCATGAAGGGGTTAATGGTGCCAAGGTAAATAATGTTTTGTAAAGGAAACAGAATAGCTGACATTATATATAATTATTTTTTTATTAATTGAATTGAAACACTGAACATTAAATTGTGATACTTAGTGTGGTTGGTTGACCTTGGCTAGCTGCCAGGTGCCCACCAAGCCGCTCTATCACTCCCCCTCCTCAACAGGACAGGGGGAGAAATGATAAAAGGCTCGTGGGTCAAGATAAGGACAGGGAGATCACTCAGCAATAACCATCACGGGCAAAACATACTCGGCTTGGGGAAATGATTTTAATTTATTGCCAATCAATCAAAATCAGAGTAGGATAATGAGAAACAAGAACAAATCTAAAAACACCTTCCCCCCACCCCTCCATTCTTCCCGGGCTCAACTTCACTCCTGACTTCTCTACCTCCTCCCCTTGAGCAGTGCAGGAGATGAGGAATGGGGGTTGCAGTTAGTTCATAACACTTTGTCTCTGCTGCTCCTTCCTCCTCACGCTCTTCCCCTGCTCCAGCATGGGGTCCCACCCATGGAAGACAGTCCTTTACGAACGTCTCCAATGTGGGTCCTTCCCACGGGCTGCAGTTATTCACGAACTGCTCCAGCATGGGTCCTTTCCACGGGGTGCAGTCCTTCAGGAACTGCTACAGCGTGGGTCACCCACAGGGTCACAAGTCCTGTCAGCATGGGCTTCTCTCCACAGGGCCACAGGTCCTGCCAGGAGCCTACTCCAGCACGGGCTCTCCACGAGGTCACAGCTTCTTTCAGGGCTCCGGTGTGGGGTCTTCCATGGGCTGCAGGGTCCATATCTACTCCACCGTGGTCCTCCATGGGCTACAGGGGGACAACCTGCCTCACCATGTTCTTCACCACGGGCTGCAGGGGAATCTCTGCTCCGGTGCCTGGAGCACCTCCTCCCCCTCCTTCTTCACTGACCTTGGTGTCTGCAGAGTTGTTTCTCTCACATATTCTCACTCCTCTGTTCCAGCTGCTGTTGTGCAGCAGTTTTTCCCCCTTCTTAAATATGTTATCACAGAGGTGCTACCAACATCGCTGATTGGCTCAGCTTTGGCCAGTGGCAGGTCTGTCTTGGAGCCAGCTAGAACTGGCTCTGTCCGACATGGGGACAGCTTCTAGCATCTTCTCACAGAAGCCACCCCTGCAGCCCCCCTGCTACCAAAACCTTGCCATGCAAACCCAGTACACTTAGTTATATAATCCTTTGCAATTACATATTCTACAAATAACTGAATTTGAATTAAATTTTATTCCAAGCCGAAACTTCAAACAGCACCCATTTTTACAACAGAAGCAAGCATGATATTTTGCTTATCTAGCGGTCAGTACCTAAGCCTTTAGAATAATTTTTCTCAGAAATTAAGAGCAAACTGAAAAAAATAGTCAATATTTTGTCATTTTAGAATTACAACATTTGCCCACCAAATCCTACACAGATGGAGATAAAAGCTCCTCCAAGAGCAAAAAGCGCATCTTTTTTCTATTGCTACAAAATATTGATGGAGTGCTCTATTGAGGTAGAGATCTCATTAATTATTTGATTTACAAAAAAAGAAGACAGAGGGAAATGAGTGCCCTGGCTAATGCCATGATGTATCATCTTGAGACTTAAGATCTTTTTAACGTATTCAGCAGTGATGCAGCTGAAAGAGGAAAGAGGGAGTTGAATGGATCCATTAATTTAATTGAAGTGAGCTCTGACAAGAGATAAAACATCTCAGGCCCTGTATCTCTTCAGGCTGCATCAGCACTGTAGTAAACAGTCAATGATCCACAGACACACAAAAACAACTCCCATGAACAACTCCAGGGTTAGCTATAAGTGATTCAGACTTTTTACAGAAAATTTGCATTTGTTCTTTTTTTTCAAGTTTCAGGGAAATGCACTCTGTCTCACTGTCTCTTGAAAGGCAGAGGGGAGAAATATTCTGCTCTTTAAAGAAATTCTGATGATGCTGCTGTCTTTCAGGTGTCTTACCCCTGCCAGAAACTTGCATATGCATGTGGCTTTAACTCTCCCAAATTCCAAAGAAAAATGCATCACCTTAAAATCTGACCGTTGTTGAGAAACTGATAATTGAGAGAAGAATGGATAACAGAAAAACTAGAACACAGCAAGCTCAAAGGTGGCATAAATAAACAAATGAGCGGTCACTCAGGAAGTGCAATAACTGGATCATTTCAAATCAAGTTTCTACATGTATAACCAAACTAGCTAGTTGAGGAACTGAGCACAGTTCTGAGCACTGGATTATGGCAGCACAGGCTATAAACCAACCCACAAACATAGCCAGTACCCTTAGACGACCAACCTGTCTGTAGCTCCATGCTGCAGCTACTTAACATCAGTATCTTAACTGCCTAGTTTACAGCTAGCTCAGCTGAGTCTATGTAAACACATCCTGTCTGTGATGTGAACAAACCTATATATTTACATATTTACATATTTTTACATATTTATCTATGTCTATATATTTATGTATTTTGCACTCTCCAGTAACATGGTCCACACTCAATGATATTCAGCAGGATAAATAAGCAAGCAGAAAAATACAACACAGCAGTTATAGTGAAACTTATGCTCCAAGTATGAGTGACAATTCTGGCATTGGATTTGACTGTAGTATCAACAGGTAATTATTTGAAAACTATGTTGCAATATAAGCTGGACATGTTTATCTCTCATTTATCCTTAAGACATTGAAAATTACAAAATTCAATAGATCTAATATAATATTCACCTTAAATGTTAGCTGGATTGCTGGCATTTGACCAATAGTGCATTTAAATTGTTAAAAAAAAACATGGCTGAGACCAGACCTTGAAAATGAAATAAAATAAAATTAAAAATTTGAGAACAGTCATTAACAACAGACTACAATGAAACATTGAAAAAATAAAAAAAACCTTAATCAATTCCAAACTAAGAGAAAGACCATTCACACAGTCCCTAGTTTGCCACTGAAACAGTGGCGGTGGCAGGAGACAGCAAATATGCTTGAAAATCACACCCGATGATATTCTGATGTTCTTCAATATAAACGGGAAAGTAGCACTTCGAATCAGAGTGAATCTACAGTCTCTTTGCATTTATCAGGAAGTGTATTCTGGGTTGTCTAACAGCTTGCCCAATACATATCAAACTCTTGCACTTTAAAAGACATTAGGCATTAACTCACATGAAACATGGTTCAAACCAGAGGTGATAAAATAGCTGGGGATACATATCCTCTTAGGAGAGCTAAATATCATCATGACATATCCAGAGATCCATCCCAAAATATAGAGCTCAGCTTTATTAGTCTATTCATGTACACACCAGATAACTTTTTCAGCTACTATAACAACAGTTTACCTAGATACAATGTTGTTATTCCAAAGAATTTTGCAAAACAATTAAAATGGCACAGCAACCATAATGCAAGGTACTGTGGAAAGTCCTGGATTTTTTTTAGTAAGTGGCATTTTGTCATGGCCCATGCAAAGAAAAGAAAATAATTTGTAATTACAATAATAACTTCCATGAGAAGGCACCTTTTTATTTTCAACATGTAACAGCAATACATTGTAGTCTGATGTTAATGACTGTTCTCAAATTTTTAATTTTATATTATTTCATTTTCAAGGTCTGGTCCCAGCCACATAGTTTTTTTAAACAGTGTTACTCAACACATGTATATCTTCTAAGTAAAGCAACTGAGAAAAACCCAATTAAAAATAAATAAATAAATCACAGCTCTTTGGCATAGTTGTAATTCACTAGTACACTGGAATAGCAAATTGACATTTTCAATTCTATTTGTTCCATTCAGTGGTTTGATAAAGAACCTTTTAGACTGCACCAACTATACAGTAATGGAATAAAATATATAGCAACATGACAGTCACCTGATTTATAGTAAAATCTATTCTTTTCTCCAATACCATGCAGATCTGTAAGGGGAAAAAAAGCTAGTTCTATTTCTCACCACTGGTTTTCTACGTTCTCTTAATTTCAGTTTAACTTGTATTGCAACAAGTGCTTCCATTTTCCCTGTCTCCCCTCCCTTTACAAAATTAAGAGTTAGAATGGATTTTGTGCAGGACAGCTCCTTAGAAAACATTCCTTCTTCTCCTCCAGCCTCAGTGGAGAATAAGGGAAGGGACCGAGTAAAAACGATGAGTCCTGTCCCAGGCCAAATAGTGTAGTTGAAATTCTCCAGAGGGAAAGGTGAGGTTGTCACCAAAAGGTGACAACCAGTCATGGTTTATGACAGGAGAAATCAAAGGTCAAACTCTCATTTCATAATGCTGTCTGCTCCTCTGATCCAAAAGCAATGGGACACCATGCCGCAGACACATGCATTTTTATGAGATTTTGCAAAGTAATAGTCAATTAATAAGGAAATAGTTGAATAAGGAGCACAACACAATCTTTTGAAAATTATTATGATATAAAAGCTATGTAAAGACATGATAAAACGTGGCAATAATATAACAGCGATTCTTTTTTGTCACAGACTGCTAATTACACAATTTTTTTAAAGACTTGCTTATCTCCCTGTTTGTAATGTAATCCCATTATGAATGTGTTCAATAAGAAGTGTATTTTCTAGAAATACAGAAGTAAGCTCAAAATTTATTTTGTAACAAAAGTCTGACTCATTTTCAGATGCTTTCTGAATCTGCAAAGATTCAAAATTTTCTAAGATACTTCTAGATGGCAAAAGTACCTTCTACGGCAGTGGTAGGACTAAAGGGGAATGGAGGCTAAGAGGGATGTGGGACATCCTGGAAATAGGCGTGGGGCAGCAGCAGGCTTCTACGCAAATTAGAGGACATGAGATTTTAGAGGGTGATGAGACTCCCTCTAGAGCAACAGTGGGTGCTATAGGCTTTGCAGCTGCAGGTTATTTAACCTAGAAAAGCTGATACTAGTCTTCTCAGGCATAGACTAATGCCTACTCCCCTGTGCCTTAAGCTTTGTTCAAAGAAACAATCCATTGTTATTCAGACAATGTTACATGCTTTTTAAACTTATGTATGAAGGGTGATCTATTAGCTGCTGCTCCAAGCTTAGTGAAGAATGCAAGAATGCAGAGATACTCCTGTGTACTCAGCATTGGTACAGTTATGTGTACATTTATTTCTTGCTCCAGGCATTACTCTAGCTGGGAAGGTTTTCCTTCTCATCCATCCCATTCTCCCTATACACCCTGGTTCTGGTCTGTCAGCAAGAAAAATTTTGTACATAAATATGGAGCTACTTTATAGTGAAACCATTATGAGAGGGACTTCTAAATACTTACTGATAGTCTTCCTGATTTAAAAAAAAAAGAAAAAAAAGCATTAATCTGTTTTGATAGATTTATTATATTTGGTGGTTTTATTACATTAAAGACTGAACAAAACTAGACTATCAAACTAATTTATATTTGAAATTATGGAAGAAAACTGTTTTGTTTGGTAGAAGGAAATATTCATTGGAGACAGACTGAACTTCAGCTGCTTAAATCTAAAGGAATATCATAGTATAAGCTACATGAGACTGAATGACAGGATAGACTTATGGATAAACAGATACGGAAGATCATATGATACAGATAATCACAGTAACTGCTTGTTTGTTTGCTTGTACATTCAGTAAATGTCAGGCAAGTAGATAACTTAAAAATAAGGATAAGAATAGTGAACATAGGTAATTACCACTGCAACAGATGAAACATGGTAACCTCAGGCCACATTTTATTCAGTGCTAACTTGTTCATGTGTCTAGATTTGCTTTGCATGTATGTGAAACTGGGTATTTCTCTCTCAGATTTCCCAGTAATGTCACAGCTACAGAAAAAAAAAGAGAATGGTATACTAGTAAATAAACAGTGCTATCTTGGATTTGTGGTGTTGTCTTCTCTCACAGGATACAAATTTGTAACCAGTCCTCAGCCCTGCCAAGAAGTTAAAAACTGGCACATTAATTACTCTGAGCAAAGTCAAACCTGTGACCATGTGTATCCATGAAAAAACTTACAAATATTTCAGTGAGCACTTGGGATTAGAAATTCTTTTATTTGTGTTTATTATGCAGTTACCTCTTTATTACCCAAGGGGAGTTTATACAGCTTGTAGATAATTCTACTTTAATAATGATCACATCTTTTTTCCTTTGTCTCTGCCTTGTCTCTGCCTCTATGTCATAACTTCCTTCTCTGAAGGTAAAAAATACTAAATACATTATGTTCTTACAACCTAATTTACATATGTTTTGCAGTATCTGTATCTTTTCTTTATTTGGATTATCCCACTCTTTGTTATCCTGGATAATCAAGAGCTGTCTTTGTGTCTTGGGGTTATTTGGATTTCAGTTATTAAAGAGTAAAAGTGCTATCTGAGTAACAAACACTAGCTGTACAAAGGATCTTAGAAAGTTCTCAACACACAGCAAAAAAAAAATCAAGCTGAATTCACTCTATGAGACTCCACTCAGAATCACCAGTCACTTTTGAAAACGGACTCATTTTTCTTTAAATAACCTACTAATTTGTCTTCCTTTGCAGAACTGTACATAGGTATTCATTGCTCTGTGTTAGGGATTTCTTCATTAATAAATGAGTTGGCACTGAGAGCTACAAACCCAGCCCTGCTGTGGGTCCTTCCTCTTTTTATTTTCTCCACATTGGCCTCCTTCCAAAACTGGAACATTATTTGGCTGCCTTATGAAAGACTTTCCTACTTAGCTGGACCTGCTCTTGGACTGTTCTCTGACATCATGTAAAGCTCAGCTGTACTATCAGACACTTGTATCTCTCTTACTTCAGTTGCGCTTGCTGTCAGCCACTCTTTCTTGCCAAATATGAAGCCTAGCCCAAAACAAATCACTGCTCATGTTGTGGATTCAGTGCCCTGACTAGTGTGATTTTCAGCTCTCTTCAATTTCGGCCAAATGCCAAGTGCATCAGCCTTATTACAAACTCCTGAAAATTGGGGTTTGTAATGGAAGTGCTGACACAGCCCTAAATATTGGCATGAACAGCACAACTATAATTATGCAAGGACAGATGGGCAAGAAGAACACATGATTGTTGAACACAGGAAAAAGCTGCTCTCATTAATCATCTCATACATTTGAGAAAATTACTTTGGAAAAGGAAAGGTTAAAATACTGAAGTACTGAAAGAAGGTGAACAGAAGACCACAGTTCATCCCAGCATTCCTATTATAGCACCCAAAGCTAAAGCAGAGATTGAATTTCTCTGAATAAGTAGAACTGTTGTTTCTTGAGGGTTCGATGTTAAGTATTGTAGCAAAACAAAACAGAAGAAATTGGAGCCAAACTCTGAGAGAAGCTGATATGGATACTCTGCTTCAGGTATTTTTTTCTAGGCTGTCGCATGGTTTCTTAACTTTACGCTGGCTTTCAACAAGCCATTATTTTATTAGAATTAGACTAGTCACACCCTGTGACTAGTCCTTTCAACCTGTTAGAATGAGTAGCAAATATGTAGATAGACAGATAGATAGAGGGGGGTGTGTGTGTGCATGCTTGTATGTGCGCATAAACAAACATACAAGCATATTTCTTTAATTGTTTGGATATTTGTGTATCTACATTTAGTCACATACACACAAACTTAGTGTATGAAGACTTATAGTGGCCTCTAAACATACATAAAAGGTCATGTATTTAGAAGTCCCAAAAAAGAATCCCTCTCCCAAAACCTGAAGTTTTTATATTACAGGTTTTCTGCATGAAGTTACCATGAATCACCTTGCCATTGGTAAATCAAAAGCCCTGGAAAATAAAGGAAAGAGAAAAGAAAAGAGCTTTTTTAAAAAATATTGAGTCAGTCTTTAAACAGTGGGAATTGAAATCCTGATTTCCCTCCCTTCTTTCTCAATAATTTGTATTTTAAGTAACTACAATTTCTCTAAAATATAAATGCATTTTAAAATGAATAAATGAATAAATAAATAAATAAATAAAATCTTTTGGAGAAGAATGTAGATGAAGTGTGTTGTATGTTTTTTAGTAAATAAATCAGAAAGCTACTATACAAAATAGGTGAGAGAGATTTCCAGTCCTGACTTAATGATTTGTTTAAGAGACCTTCACATCTGTTGCAATGGCTAGATGGTTTGTTATGGTGCGATCATGTGTGAACAGTATTAGAGAAACATTAACTTTTCAGCTTGGACAAAAAAATTAAGCTGAACCTCGGTTCACTGTTTTCTACTGCCTGCTCCACAGCCATCCTCTTTAAATGAAGGATACTTTATTTTTGGCTCTCATGCAGTCCTGGCCTCAATGAACTACATTTTCTGTTGGGAGTGGAGTTGTAGTCATTGGCCTGGAATGCCCAATGCAATCTGATAAAACTGAGTCTTTCATCCTAGATGACCACAATGGTCTAGACTGAGAGCTAGAACCAGAAAATATCATTAAACGCTGAAACTGAGGTGCCACCATCTTACCTGTGAATGAATGGATGCTACTACTCAGAATACATATCCCTACATAATACAGTCTAAAGATGATGAATTAATATTTCATGTGACCATATTCTCATATGAACGAAAGGGCCATAATTATCAGAGCTGATAATTAAACAGTGGCCATTTGGCTAAATTTGCTCCTAACTTAGACCCCTGTGGTGGTACATTTCCCCCCTTCCCCTGGGCCACTCTACGATCTCAGGAACTCCTGTTAGGCCTTAGCCATTGTGTAACGAGTTGGGCGGTTGAGCATCCCTTGACCGTACCAGGCACTCTTGCATGGCTAAGGTGGGGAGCGGCACTGATCGTACCAGGAACACCGGCTACCTGATCAAGGTAGGGAACAAGAGCAGGGGATAATTCGTCATCTCTGACAGCCCTGAAGCATTCCCTACCTGGATCATAGCTCAAGTGGAACAATACCATGGTTACCATGGAACAATACCATAATTACTACCCCGGACCACCTCGGATAGTGGCCAAGATGGCTAAAGCCAATCATCTTGCAAACCTATAAACAGCGGTCCCAAGCGAGACCCTTTGAGTTCTCCTGGACCGCAGTGAGCTGCGCCTAGAGTCTCCCTCTGAGTGGGATGCCTCTCAGAGTTCACAAACTCTCAAGTTTGTGATATTCGGAGGACTGTCGGAACCTGGGCTGAAACACTCCTCAGCTGAGACACTCCTCGGGGCTCAACCCTTCGCCTGTTGAGAAATGCCAAGGCATTTAACATGAGTATTTCACGAGACTCGAGGGGAATTTTTAACCGGTATCTTTATCTAGCTATAGGCCTTTGTCTTTCATGAATTTACCTAGCTATGGGCCCTTGTGTGTGAATAGATCTATATTATGTGTGTGTGTGTATTGATTTAGGACGAGAGGAAATGGCCTCAAGTTGCGCCAGGGGAGGTTTAGACTGGACATTAGGAGAAATTTCTTTACTGAAAGAGTGGTCAAGCCTTGGAACAGGCTGCCCAGGGAAGTGGTTGAGTCACCATCCCTGGAAGTATTTAAAAGACGTGTAGATGAGGCGTTTAGGGACATGGTGTAGTGGGCATGGTGGTGTTGGGTTGACGGTTGGACTCGATGATCTTAGAGGTCTTTTCCAACCTTAATGATTCTATGATTCTATGATTCTATGATTTAGATAACTAACAATAAGCATAATCTGTAATTTAGTAATTTTAGTAAACTTGATTAACTTGCTTTGTAACTGTTAAATTAGTTAATGATTAAGTGCTGTCAAAATCTTATGATGTACCTTAAAACTGTGAATGAACCTTAGACTGCTGCTAAACACATATAACCCCTTAGGCATAAACCGTTGACTAAGTCTGAGACTAGGGGTAGATCCAGCCGCACCTAGACTCCTCTCTGAGAAGGAGTTTAGAAAGCAAGGGGGTCTACTCTGAACCTCGTGACTCAATGGGAGGGTCTTCCTTACCCTTGTGTTCTTGGTTTTTCTATAAATCATTCCAACATAATTCTGACACGATTTTCCCTGTGTATACTTAATCCATGTAATGAGTAATAGAGTGAACCTTGCCATCGAATTCTGTTAAGTCGCGCTTTTACAAATTTCTATTAAAATCACCTTTTGCTGATACCTTTGCCAGTGATTCTTTAAGCGGCCTCAAAACCACTCATTCGCGACAAATTGGCATAGTCGGCAGGATCCTAAATCAGTATTTCGCGACAACCCCTTACACACATATAATTTCAATGAAGTTGCACAGATATTGAAGTAAGACAGAATCTCCTTATCTGTTTTCAAACACACCTATAAAAAACATGCAGTATAACCCAACCCTGTCATAAATAGATGAAGTCCCCAGTGCAGTTGGTGGTCAATATGCTTCTCTATACTGGAATTTAATTTGACCCTTAAATTATTACATCTATAGATTTTTAAAATATACTTGTGTGTTAGTTTTATATCTGTTGGCAGATAGATTTCTTATGGTCCCATAGTCACGGGGTAGCCTGGAGAGGTCTGGAATATTAAATAAAATTGGCAGGCAGAAGGAATGACTCCACAATTGATAGACTGCAAAATCATTAAATAGTTGGTAACTTAGCTGTAGAATGAAAGGTACCAGCTGCTGCATATGAAACTAAAAGAATCAGAGAAAGAGATGGAGAGTAGAAGCAGAAGTTCAAGACATTTACCTGACAAAGAATCCCTTGACTTCTGTCAGTGTGATGCTATGTCTTAAACTGAGAGATTTCATAGTTATCACTTACTTTAGACCTTTTGCAAGAAAAGGTATCTGTGATGGTGCTGTACAGCACAAATTGGGAGGAGGAATCTACTGGCTGCTGCACACTGAAGGGGACAGATGAAAAAACATAAGAACAAGAAAACAATATAATAGGCCTCATTTCTTTCAACCAGTCTCATTGCACACCAATGTAAAAATTTGTAAATGAAAGCAGCAGGCTTTGGCTTGCCAGATGACTAAGCTGTGGACATGGAAATGAATTGTATGTATAGCATAATACTTTGACAGTCGTGCCTCTGTAATTCTAGTTCCATTGTCTCTAGGAAGATACACTTGATTTACCCATGGGTGTATGGCATATGGTCTTTTTATTAATACTATTTACTGTTACACTGGGATCAATGGTCCATCCAAAGATACTACATTAAAAATTGTCTTTTATGCGAAAGCAAATCAAATTCATTCGAATTTCATCCGCCATTTCATTCGAAGCCACCGAGGAGAAGGGCTCCGGAGCGGAGGATCGCGCCGGGGGACCCTTCCTAATGCGGCAAAACCGCGGCAAAAACCACGAAGGCAAAAGCGCAGATAGCGAGAGGGTGCCCCAGCCCCACCCCCGAGCCGGAGGAGCGAGCTCCTGACGAGCGGCAGCTCTGACTCAGCGTGGGCGGGGCCAGGAGGGACGGCGGCCGAACCCCCTCAGGTACAAGAGCAGCCCCCGGGGAGCGCGAGCGACCCGGAGCGCGGTGAACAGGGCGCGGCGCGGCAGTTCGTGCGAGCAGGGCGCAGCCCCCCTCCAGGCTCCAGAGGCTAGCTGGTCGTCGCCCTCCCAGAAGAGGACCTGGCCATGGTATCCACTCGGCCGAAAGCCATCGCCAGGAGAAACGTGGCGACCCAGACGGAGCCCCTACGCAAACACACATCTGTTCAGGCCTCTGGCTGCAGGGTGTGCCTGAGGCTGTCCCTTGTACAGGAGGGCAGCAGAGACGATGCCTGTGTGCGCTGCGACCAGGTGGATGATCTGCTCAGCCTGGTGGCAGAGCTGAAAGAGGAAGTGGAGAGGCTAAGGAGCATCAGGGAGTGTGAGAGGGAGATAGATTGGTGGAGCCGCACCCTGCCGTCCCTGAGGCAAGGGCAGCACATGGAGGCTCCGCAAGAAGCGGAAGAACCCCTGCCCTCTTGCCACCAGGCAGAAGGAGGAGACCCAGGCAATGGAGGGGAATGGACACAGGTCCCTGCTCGGGGTGCCAGGCGAACCCCTGGCCGGCCTTCCTCGCCTCAACCTTCCCAGCTGCCCCTACACAACAGATATGGGGCTCTGGAACTTGAGGGCCAGACGAATGAGGACGAAGATGAAGGCCCATCCAGGGGGTTGCCCGAGGCGAGGCAGCCAGCCCCACAAATTACAACTGCCTCCGCTAAGAAAAAAAGGAGGGTAATTGTCGTAGGTGATTCCCTTCTGAGGGGGACCGAGGGCCCAATTTGTCGCCCAGACCCATCCCACAGGGAAGTCTGCTGCCTCCCTGGGGCCCAGGTTAAGGACATTACTAGGAAGCTCCCTAGTCTCGTGCAGGCCTCCGATTACTACCCACTACTGGTTATACAGGCTGGCAGTGAGGAAGTTGCAGAGAGAAGTCCTGAAGGGATCAAAAGGGACTTCAGGGCGCTGGGGCGACTGGTGGGAGGATCGGGAGCACAGGTAGTGTTTTCCTCGATCCCTTTAGTGGCAGGGCGGAACACTGAAAGGAACAGGAAAACTCATCGGATCAACACGTGGCTCAGGGGCTGGTGCCATCGGCAGAATTTTGGCTTCTTTGACCACGGGGAGGTTTACATGGCACCGGGCCTGCTGGCGACGGATGGAGTTCAGCTGTCTCACAGGGGGAAAAGAATTCTCGCGTATGAGTTGGCGGGGCTCATCGAGAGGGCTTTAAACTAGATTCGAAGGGGGAAGGGGATAAAACCAGGCTCACTAGAGAAGAGCCTAGGGACCGCACGCCATTGTCGGGGGAGAAATCGGCAGCCCAGCTCAAGTGCATCTATACCAATGCACGCAGCATGGGCGGCAAACAGGAGGAGCTGGAAGCCATTGTGCAGCAGGGTAGCTATGACTTAGTCACCATCACGGAAACATGGTGGGATGAGTCGCACGATTGGAGTGCTGCAATGGATGGCTATAAGCTCTTCAGAAGGGACAGGCGAGGAAGGAGAGGCAGTGGGGTAGCCCTGTATGTTAGGGAGTGCTTCGACTGTCTAGAGCTCAATGGTAGTGATGACGAGGTCGAATGCTTGTGGGTAAGGATGAGGGGGAAGGCCAACAAGGCAGATATCCTGCTGGGAGTCTGTTATAGACCACCTAGCCAGGACGAGGAGGCAGACGAAATATTCTACCAGAGGCTGGCAGAAGTCTCACAGTCGCTAGCCCTTGTTCTCGTGGGGGACTTCAACTTTCCGGATGTCTGCTGGAAATACCACACGGCAGAGAGGAAACAGTCGAGGAGGTTCCTGGAGTGTGTGGAGGAGAACTTCCTGACGCAGCTGGTAAGCGAGCCCACCAGGGGAGATGCCTCGCTTGACCTGCTGTTCACGAACAGAGAAGGGCTGGTGGGAGATGTGGTGGTCGGAGGCCGGCTTGGGCTTAGCGACCATGAAATTATAGAATTCTCAATACTTGGTGAAGTAAGGAGGGGGGCCAGCAAAACCGCTACCATGGACTTCCGGCAGGCGGACTTTGGCCTGCTCAGGACACTGGTCGAGAGGGTCCCTTGGGAGACAGTCCTGAAGGGCAAAGGGGTCCAGGAAGGCTGGACGTTCTTCAAGAAGGAAGTCTTAAAGGCGCAGGAGTGGGCTGTCCCCATGTGCCGCAAGAAGAACGGGCGGGGAAGGCGACCGGCCTGGCTGAACGGGGAGCTCTGGCTGGGACTCAGGGAAAAAAGGAGAGTTTATCACTTGTGGAAGAAGGGGCAGGCAACTCAGGAAGAGTACAGGGATCGCGTTAGGTCGTGCAGAGAGGAAATTAGAAAGGCAAAAGCCCGGCTTGAACTCAACCTGGCCACTGTCGTGAGAGACAACAAAAAATGCTTTTATAAGTATGTTAATGACAAAAGGAGAGCCAAGGAGAATCTCCATCCTCTATTGGATGCGGGGGGGAACATTGCCACCAAGGACGAGGATAAGGCTGAGGTACTCAACGCCTTCTTTGCCTCAGTCTTTAGTAGTCAGAGTGGTTATCCTCAGGGTACTCAGCCCCCTGAGCTGGAAGACAAGGACGACGAGCAGGATAAACCCCCCATAATTCAAGAGGATGAAGTTAATGACCTGCTATGCCACCTGGACGTTCACAAGTCTATGGGGCCGGATGGGATCCACCCGAGGGTACTGAGGGAGCTGGCGGAGGAGCTTGCCGAGCCACTCTCCATCATTTACCAGCAGTCCTGGTTAACTGGGGAGGTCCCGGACGACTGGAGGCTTGCCAATGTGACGCCCATCTATAAGGGCTGGAAGGAGGATCCGGGGAACTACAGGCCGGTCAGTCTGACCTCTGTGCCGGGGAAGATCATGGAGCGGTTGGTTTTGAGGGTGCTCACGAGCCATGTCCGGGACAACCAGGGGATCAGGCCCAGCCAGCACGGGTTCCTGGAAGGCAGGTCCTGCTTGACCAACCTGATCTCCTTCTATGACCAGGTGACCCTCCTGGTGGATGAGGGAAAGGCTGTGGATGTGGTCTACCTGGACTTCAGTAAAGCCTTTGACACTGTCTCCCACAGCATTCTCCTAGAGAAGCTGGCGGCTCACGGCCTAGACAGGTACACTCTTCGCTGGGTAAAAAACTGGCTGGACGGCCGAGCCCAGAGAGTTGTGGTCAACGGAGTTAAATCCAGTTGGTGGCCAGTCACAAGCGGTGTTCCCCAGGGCTCAGTTTTGGGGCCAGTCTTGTTCAATATCTTTATCAACGATCTGGATGAGGGGATCGAGTGCTCCCTCAGTAAGTTTGCAGATGACACCAAGTTGGGTGGGAGTGTTGATCTGCTCGAGGGTAGGAAGGCTCTGCAGAGGGACCTGGACAGGCTGGATCGATGGGCCGAGGCCAACTGTATGAGGTTCAACAAGGCCAAGTGCCGGGTCCTGCACTTGGGCCACAACAACCCCAGGCAAGGCTACAGGCCTGGGGAAGAGTGGCTGGAAAGCTGCCCAGAGGAAAAGGACCTGGGGGTGCTGATTGACAGCCGGCTGAACATGAGCCGGCAGTGTGCTCAGGTGGCCAAGAAGGCCAACGGCATCCTGGCCTGTATCAGAAATAGTGTGGCCAGCAGGAGCAGGGAGGTGATCGTGCCCCTGTACTCGGCACTGGTGAGGCCGCACCTCGAATACTGTGTTCCGTTTTGGGCCCCTCACTACAAGAAGGACATGGAGGTGCTGGAGCGTGTCCAGAGGAGGGCAACGAAGCTGGTGAAGGGCCTGGAGCACAAGCCTTATGAGGAGCGGCTGAGGGAACTGGGACTGTTTAGTGTGGAGAAGAGGAGGCTGAGGGGAGACCTCATCGCGCTCTACAACTACCTGGAAGGAGGTTGTAGCGAGGTGGGTGTTGGTCTCTTCTGCCAAGTAACTAGCGATAGGACAAGAGGAAATGGCCTCAAGTTGCGCCAAGGGAGGTTTAGATTGGACATTAGGAGAAATTTCTTTACTGAAAGAGTGGTCAGGCCTTGGAACAGGCTGCCCAGGGAAGTAGTGGAGTCACCATCCCTGGAGGTATTTAAAAGACGTGTAGATGAGGCCCTTAGGGACATGGTGTAGTCTCACAATCTCAAAATAAAATGGTAAATCTAGAAAACGTCCCAAAGAAGGATGACTGGATCATCAGAGGTATGTGACAGCTTCTGTATGTGGAGAGGTTAAACATAAAACTTTTCAAACTGTGAAAAAAAAAAAAGGAGAGAGATCTATAGAATCAAGGAAGGTGAACAGAGAATAATTAACTTCTATTTTCCATAACAGGAAAACAGGGACACCTATTGTAATTGCCAGGCAAACAGGTTTAAAACAAACAAAAAGAGTTTTTAATAAATTGAAAAATTTGACCAGCCGGTCAAAAGAAGTGATTATCCTGCTGTATTCAGCATTGGTGCGGCCTCACCTTGAGTACTGTGTGCAGTTCTGGGCCCCACAATTTAAGAAGGCTGTTGAGGTACTTGAATGAGTCCAGGGGAGGGCAACAAAGCTGGTGAAAGGGCTGGAAGGAATGTCCTATGAGGAGCAGCTAAGGACTCTGGGTTTGTCTAGTTTGGAGAAAAGGAGGCTGAGGGGCAACCTCATTGCTTTCTACAGCTTCCTGAGGAGGGGAAGTGGAGAGGGAGGTGCTGATCTCTTCTCCCTGGTATCCAGTGACAGGACGCGTGGGAATGGCTCAAAGTTGCGTCAGGGGAGGTTTAGACTGGACATTAGGAAGCATTTCTGTACCGAGAGGGTGTTCAAACACTGGAACAGGCTTCCTAGAGAGGTGGTCGATGCCCCATGCCTGTCAGTGTTTAAGAGGCATTTGGACAATGCCCTTAATAACGTGCTTTAACTTTTGGTCAGCCCTGAAGTGGTCAGGCAGTTGGACTAGATGATCGTTGTAGGTCCATGCCAACTGAAATATTCTATTTATTCTATTCTATTCTAAAATTTGATAAATATGATGACAGAAATTTAACCTGTGTTAGAAGAATCTGGGATGGTAATGAATTTCAGTTTTTCATGGGAAGAAAATTTTTGTTCTTTGCTTGTCCTGTTCTTATTTTTGTTTCTTCATCATTCTCCACGGGTCATGACCTGTAGTGGACTCAGGAAGGCCGTTCTTAAGGTATGTCTGCTTGTTTCTGTACATGGCTGTATAATGTATCCTTGAATCTGGTCCCAATCTTTATTTTTCTTTAATGAAAAATAATAATGTGAATTTGTTCCTGCCAAATCTCTGAATTACTTCAGATGTGGTTTTGGATGACAGCTGAATTCAGTCTGTGGTATAGGAATTCACACTCTCTTGATTGCTGTTCCTATTAACATTTTAATGTTTAATGACACAGTCATCCTATCTGTCACATAATTCTTGCCCACTTTTATACTATTCTTTTCTTGTCTTGGAGTAATGTGAATAAATTGCTACAGGAACAGACATTTTTAAGCCCTTTTATCAGATCATATCACTCTTGAGCACTTTCTACACAAACAATCTATTTCTTAAATGCATTACTTCATGAAAAATATATGTATTTTTTGAACAATAGCATAAATTATGAAGGAGCAGAGAAGGAGGTTAAAAGTTTTAACTTTAACTATTTCATCATTATGTAGATATCAGTGTTAACATTAAAATGTTTTAACCTAACAGTGTAAGAAGACAAATGGCTGATGAGAATACATTTTTCCATATGAGTTTTCATCAGAATACACTGCAGGTAGAAAGGAATTACGTTCTTTACTTTTTTTTTTAAGGAAATTCTGTGTGAGAGAGCGTACTTAAGTGCTAAATTCTGCCCTGAGTCATAATGATATACAACTATTCATTAAAGATTTACTCTGCATTCACATAGGAACAGTGTGTTGCAAATTAAATCTCATGTTATTTGAATACATCTCTGAAAGTTCTATGATGAATTTAAAAATGCCTTTTTCTAAAGATGTGTGATATGACCCTTTTTTGAATGAAATAGGCATGATGAGAAAAATGTTATTTGGAAGGCCACTCTAAAGCTGTGTATGTAAATAGCTGTACACTGAATTATTTTTGCATTGTCTTATACATTACATAATATTGTTTGTATTTTTGTACTGAGTACATCTTCTCAAATATCTCCATTCATGGAATAAGCCCGAGGCTTTTCCAATGTGCATCTCAATATATTTGACTACTAAGTGCTTCTACATTAAGAATATAAAATAATTAGAGATCAAATTTCAAAAAACAACATCAGGAAGTATATTTATAACAGATAATCTGAGCAAGCAATTCACAGGATTTTTCAAGACCTTTCTTTTTCCTTCAAGAGTTGTCTAAGTACAAATCCCTATCTTTTCAGAACTCTCTTCTTTCCATAAATGTAGTTGACATAACTTTATTCAAAGATCATTCAAAATACATATTACAAACACAGATTATTAAAATTGAATAGAAACATCAGCATTTGTACCATATAAAATATGTAACCAATTTATGTAAATAACCAAAGCAGGATGTTATCAATTGTAATTCTATTGTACTTTCTGCTTTTTTTTTGCTGTTCATTAATTTTGTAGTATTTTCTATACTATTTTTAGACAAACATGTAATTTATTGAACCTGTTTTCTGATTTTTACTAGTTTTAATAAGGAGGAAATAGTTTTATTAGACCAACATAAAACAAGTCCATGAACTTTTTTGGAGAAAAAAGGTTAACTAAACTTGATATAACAGAGAGAGAGAGAGAGAACAGTTCATATGAATGACATCTTCTGGGATACATTTGGCAATCTGTAAACACTTGGTAGTTATACTTTGAATGTTTATTTATATAAAATTGTATATATGGCTTGCCATCATCAATCTGTGCTCCTACAATTAAATCAAACATATTTAGTTGATGGGCTCCTGAAGGCAAATACAGTTGAAGCCTTGAAATAAGAGAATTTATTTCAATCACATTTGAGAGACTGTTAGTTTTGCTAGGAAAGAAAGGTCTCATCCTACCTAATCCTGAATTATTACATGAATTTATGTCTTTCCTCAGTACCATATCATACTTCCCCTGGCTTCGAAACAGCTTCAGGTTTTGTTTATGTCTTCCTGACAGGATCCTCATCTTTCTTTAGATGCCCAGTACATGGACTTTGTCAAGTTAAGCTGATGACATGACCTCACTGGCCAGAAATCCATCAGTAAAGAAAAGGAAATGTTTTCACCTGGAAATGCTCTTACCTGGAGCAGACCAGGGTCCAATCTCAGAAAATCCAGTTAAATTATTTATAGTGGAAACAAATTATCAAAATAGAAATCTCTTTCAAAGATGTTATAGTACCTACCCATTAATGGAGCCTTTTGGCACTATTTACACATTGAATAGCTATCTTCTAGCTCCAAACCCATTTGTACTTGCAAAAACATATGCTTATTTTAATGCCACCTCTTATTTTTCTTTCCCTTGGATGAATAGTGTCAGTCCATTAGCTTTCTAATGGATTGACACTTTTAATTCAAGAAGTATATGTTTAGAGGATTGGTGTTCCAAATGGTAATGACAGAAATCAAATACCTCTCTCTGCTTGTAAAATACCACTTATTGCAGTTACAACTTTATTTTAAATCAACCAAAAATGCCGCCACCATATTCTTTTGGTGTAAGGAGATGTATTTGCATGTTTTCTTCTGGCTTTATTCTCTATATGATTTTTAACCTCTTTTTTAAGTTGGTCCCATGACCTCAATGACATATGTTACCACTGTATATTTGCAGGGACTGATTTCTGTCATTGGTTTGTCTTTGGCTGTCATTTCATGAAAACCAGTGGGTGGATCTTTTCCAACTTTGCGGAGACAAAGATTTTTCATTTAAGCACCAAATCTGATCACAGTTGTATTCTGCCTGGTCTGAGTCACAGATCTTAGCTGTGAGAAATTCTGAAACATGAGGGTTTGTAGTTTGAAATGGTCTATTTCTAGAGGTGCTATCATTTTTTCTGCTAATATTTGGGTAATTCAGTTATTTATCCAAGATACTTTATATCTTTGTGGTGTCTTGAAGGGACAGGTTTTTTTTTCTGATAGATAGACAGGTAAACATTTCTGAACTCCAAGGATTCAAGCCTTTTCTGACCCTATTTTTTTCAAAGCCAATTAGAATTATTTTCTTTCTCATTTCTTTACTTTGCATGCAAAGTGTTTTGCACCAGGAGGTGCTGGTCCATTATGATCCCAGGAAGAAAGGCACTTAGAGGCTGTAAGGTGACATTTAAAATGCTATTTATTAGAGCTAACACTATGAGATGAGACTAGCACAGATTATCTTACATCCCTTAAAATGATGGGAGCCCTGGGCGGTGTAGCATCAAACAGGTCCCCCGCCCACATGCAGCACAACATACAGACCTCATCCATAGCAGAGATTCTCCCCTTTTGGTCTTTCAAGCTATTATATGATTTTCTTACAAGGAAACAGCTCTATTTATCATGTCTACAGTCAAACAGAAACGATGTTCACATGAGAACTTCTTGCTAGGCTGTTAGATAAAGGCAAGGCCACACAGGTGGTATAATTGCTGGTACGGAGGTGAAGCTGCCCGCAGGCTCCTCCGGTACAATGAACTGTCTAAGGTTATCCTGCAGCTAAGGGATTTGTACAGCACAGCACTGGTCTGAAGGCCATGCTGGACGTGCAGCACAGCGCAGGCCTGTGCCTGCTCAGGTTGACTGTTATGTGGATCACTAACTCCTCGATGCACAGTGGTCTTGCGGTCAGGCGCATGACACAAGGTCAGTACTGATTTCAGGGGAGCAGAAGAGGGCACTGGATTCTCTTTGCATTGAGTGGGGCAGCGATTATCTTGGTCGTTTACCTGAATGAAATATACAGACCATGAATAATAAATTAGGAAAAGATTCCAAATGAACAGAGATTATCATAAATAAAAACAATAAACAGTTAATTGGCTATGGAAGAAGACAGAAACCCTGGGAAGGTGTAAGAGAAGACTTATAATTCTGATCCTGGGTGACCATAAATAAACTGATCACAGAAGAATCTTTTTTTCAACAGGAATTGTAGGAGTGAGGGAACAGGACAAAACACTTTTTTGTTGTTGGGTTAAGACAACAAAAATTATCCTCTGTTGGGCAGAGGATCAATTGAGAGTTTATCTCAGATTTTTAAAAAAATGGCTAAAGCTGGTAAATTGGTAGTTGAGAGCAAAGAATGGAAATACCCATGAGAACCTGGAAGCAAAGTCAGTGGTTCTTTCTAAATTTATTCAAGCTTTTGAGAGGTGACAATGATGTTATTTAAGGAATGATAGGAGAGCTGGTTATGTTAATTCATTTCTAGTATGAACTGGTTTGCCTAGAGGAAAAACAGGGGGTGGCTGCAGACTTGCACCACTGTTTTTTATTTCTGTGTAATGTTTAGGAGCACCACTGTTATATCTTAGTTAGATAATTATGCTGTGATCATAGTATATCACAGAATTTCAAATACTATTGCTGTTACTTAATTCTTTCTCTAGGTTTCTTTTCTTATTTTAAGAGACAAAAACAGGTGGAAAAAACCTATTACTTAAAATAATTTAATATTGTGGACTGGAATACACAGCATTTGCTTGCCTTTTTTTTTTCTTTCTTGGAAATATCTGTGCTATTAAGCTCATTTACATCATAGGTTTAAATTTTGAATGCCATCACTTAAAGCATTAATGATTTACAGCTGCATCCTTTTAACCCCTCTACTTGCTAACTTTAAGCTTTGGCTTCCAAGGAGCAAGTTTCATGGTAAAACATAATGAAAAGTGTAGGAGAGCAAGAACTCTCCAATGTAAATAGCAATGCACTTACACCCCACAGGCTTGCTTTTCCTATGACTGTACCTAGAAGGTGACCGCACTGTCAGCTTCTCAAACAGGTACTCACCTCAGGCAGGAAGTCACCTTCCTGCCCCAAGAGGGTACTTCTCCCTTTGATTACCTTTACAGGAACATCAGAAACATGTTTTCCTGGGATGTTAAGTTAGTCTGTTGAGGTACACAAAGAGTGCAGGAGGAAGAAGAAGAAGAAAAAAAAAAAAAAAAAAGATATGCCCTTAATTTGTATTGCCCTTAGATGAGTATCTATCACATTTTGATCTCTTTTGTCTTCGAAAAGAAGATGGCCTTCTCAGCACACTTCAGTTAGGAGGCTGTCACAGTTTGAGATCAAAATGACGGTGAGTGACTAAATGGGCTCTGGTACCAAAACACTCTTAGTCACAAGTATATTTGATGTTAATGAGTCACACTACCTCCCTGCTCCATGGGAGACATGGCACAGCCAAGGAGAAAAGATCAGGGGCCAACATGGCAGACCCAGCTGGTAGCATACAGGCTATAGGGTTCTCCACCCCACCATTAGCCCTCACACACTCAAGCAAGCCTCTCATACCCAGCAGCCCCAGTACTTATAGGTCTGGGTGGAGAATCCTTGGTTCTGGTTGGCTTAAATCCCACAGCCCCTGCTGGGTTGGCTGTTGCTACATAGGCATGCACAGCTTGACCTTCTGGAAGGTTCTCCACATGTTTGGTGTTAGTTGAAGGCACCTGCACTGTGTTGCACCAGTTTAGCTGCAGATGATTCAAGTGGAAAACACCAACCACCTTTCTTTCATCCCCTGCCTAGGAGCAGTGGTGTATCAGGACATACATATGGCTTTAAACATCTATAGCCTCTGTGGAGAAACCCAGTCAGCAGAAATGGTGGATGTTGCTGCTACTGGCTCATCTTACATACCAAGTACAGCTCGGAGTGATATAGCTAGCAAGGAAATTAAATCACAGTCCACAGTGAAGACACCTATGCTGTGACATATGCTGTAGTTGTGTGGTGGTGCATTTCCGCCCCCCCCCCCCCCGCCCCGGACCACTCTACGATCTCAGGAACCCCTGTTAGGCCTTAGCCTTTGTGTAATGAGTTGGGCGGTTAAGCGTCCCTTGACGGTACCAGGCACTCTTGCATGGCTAAGGTGGGGAGCAGCACTGGCTGTACCAACACCTGTTGCCTGACCAAGGTAGGGAACGAGAGTGGGGATAATTCATCATCCCTGACGGCCTTGAAACATTCCCTACCTGGATCGTAGCTCGAGTGGAATGGTACCAATTGTTACTGTTCTGGATTGTGGCCAGGATGGAAATTTACTGATGACTAATGCCAATCATCTTGCGAACCTATAAACAGTGGTCCTAAGTGAGACCCTTTGAGCTCTCCTGAACTGCAGTGGGCTGTGCCCAGAATCTCTGAGTGGGATGCCTCTCAGAGTTTGCGATATTCGGAGGACCGTCGGGACCTGGGCTGAAACACTCCTCAGCCGAGATGCTCCTTGGGGCTCAACCCTTCGCCCATTGAGAAATGCCAAGGCATTTAACGTGAGTATTTCACGAGACTTGAGGGAAATTTTTAACAGGTACCTTTATCTAGCTTTGGGCCCTTGTGTGCATGTGTGTGTGAATTGATTTAGATAATCCTTGTGTATGTGTGTATTGATTTAGATAACCCTTGTGTGTGTGTGTGTGAATTGATTTAGATAACCAATAGTAAGCATAATCTGTAATTAAGCCACTGTAGTGATTGTAGTAGACTTTACTAACTCACTTTGTAAATGTTAAATTAGTCAATGTTCAAGTGCTGCTAAAATCTTGTGATCCAGCTTAAAACTATGAATGTATTTTAGATTGCTGCTAGACACATCTAATCCCTTAAGACATAAACCATTGACTAAGTCTGAGACTAGGGGTAGATCCAGCCGCACCTAGACTCCTCTCTGAGAAGGAGTTTAGAAAGCAAGGGGGTCTACTCTGAACCTTGTAACTCAACGGGAGGGTCTCCTTACCCTTTTTGTCCTCGGTCTCTGTATAAATAATTCCAACTCAATTCTAACATGATTTTCCTTTGTATACTTCATCCATGTAATGAGTAATAGAGTGAACCTTGCCATCGAATTCTGTTAAGTCACGCTTTTACAAATTTTTATTAAAATCACTTTTTTGCTAATACCTTTGACGGTGATTCTTTAAGTGGCCTCTAAACCACTCATTCGCGACAAGTTGTAAAATATTGTTGTTGAGGAACCTACAGAGTTTTGTGGATTTTAATAATGGGAAACAGATTGAGAGATTGATGATGAGATAATTAATTTCTGCTTGTATAATTTCATTATAAGGATCATTGTCTTATTGATTAATAAAAACTGCATACTCTGCCAGCAATGCAATTAAGGTAATCATTAGAAAGACATTCTGGAAAATTACCACAGCTGATAAATTTCACTTTTTTTATAAAACAGCAACATTATAAAAAGCAGCAGTTTCCTTGATGTTCTTTCATGTTTTCCACCTATCTTTTTTGTGCCAAAAAGGAGAAGACAGTAGCAAAAATGTTTGAACTGATGTCTAGCCAAACTTAGAGCAAATGTTACTCTGACATATGTTACCAGATATTCTCTCGTTTTAGGCATGCAACTAAAATGTCTATCTTTTTCTTCCACTGAATGTCTCTCTTTTGAAACTTCTGACTGAAGGTGCACCAATCACTCTATAGTAGGATGTCAAAGTTGCCTAAACAGAGTGAATATTCTCCAGAATACATACACGGTATTCTCACCTTTGTGAATGCTTAGAAATGAGCATTGTGCTCCTAATGGAAGCTGTTTGAGGTGTTCTTTTCTGTCCTTTTCATGAAGAAAGAGGAAGGAAGAAGACAAATATTGTTATCAAACTGGCACCCAAGACAGTAGCTCAACCCTGAGTGTTTGATCAATCTGGATGCTTAATAGAAAGTCTTATTAGAGCAGTAACCTTAGTGCTACCTAACAGAAAGAAGGATCAGTGCTAAGACTAGCTCCTGGAAATAAAAGGAGGAAAAGACAGCAGAGGGTGTAGTAAGCTGAGAGAGCATCATTCACAGGAGGAAGAATGAGAGGACGTAGACTCTCCATTTCAGATTGTCCTCTATTGTGATGGATTTCACAATTTCAGTCGCTTTATTTATTGAGTCCCATATTTCAAGGGCTTAAAGAGTCAAGTAGCATAAATGATGACTGCAAAAATTACTAGCACAATATGTACCCACTAAGTATTTACATGTAATGAAAAATAATAACAAAGGAAAATTGTTCAAAAATATGAACAACTGTCTGGGTGCACAAAAGGATAATGTATTGGAGATTCTTTACCTGAAAATCAAGTTCTAGGTAGCTTCATTGGAAGTATCGAGCAGCTATCCATTACAGATAAGACTTTTTATTCTCTTTGAAACTCTTGTTCTAAAGATTCATAGTCTGTGGACTCACCTCTCATCTGCATTTAGTTGTCCTTATGTATAAGATTACATGTGAGCCAGTTGCCTAATCTGTTACAGTCAGGGAGGCCTGGTTAGTACAGTCAATGGAGTTCAGTGGGGTCACATTTTTTGTGAAGAAGTGAGAATGGAAGATAATTATGTATAGGGTACTATACATGAGACATGGGCTCACTCAAATTGTGGAGTCTGACAGGTAGGAAAATAGTTCAGGGAGAACTAAAAAGGCCAGACACAAGTAACCTTCAGTCTGAAACACTTTGTGATGCATTGTGCTCAAGCTATTCAGCCTTACCAATCAGCAGGGCACATTAGCTTTACCACAGTGCCAAAATGAAGTTTTTTAAAGGTGGCCGAGTTGGATCTTTGTACTAGATTCCATGGTCTTCTGCTGCTGAGAGTTGTGTAGAAAGAGCAGTCCTACACAAAATAATCTCAGTCTGTACTCACACAAGTAGACATGGCCAAGTACATGCATGCTATCAATGTGTCCCTCTCTCACACACTCTTTGTTTCAAAAACAAAATGGAAGTAGTTTACTGAACTTCACAGAGCAAAGAAATTGCAAGAAAAGAATAGTACCTGAGACCATAGATTATTTCCTTCTTGCTGTAGCCAACAGATAGTTGCCAAGTCTTGAAATTACTGAGGCTTCTTAGAGCGCACACACATCAGTAGTTCAAGAGTGCTATTTGGAGAAAGGCATTAAGAGAGCCTGCATCTTTGGCTCCTTTGTGCTTCATTTCTTTCTTATGTCTCTCCCTCTTTGTAGAGGAAAACAACATGATTAAGCAAGTATAACTGCCCCTAATCTGCTGATTTTGTTCAATATGTTTGATTGTCCTGTAGTAGCTGGTATATTACTGCTAAGGCTGGTTTCACAAGGCAGATTTCTAAAACTAAGAACAAGTGGGCATCACTGAAGACTATAAAGTTATTACTCTATCACTATACTCAGTGTCTTTCAAACAGCAAGGAAAAAATATCAAAGACAGAGAAGGAAAGTAGTTTAAAATATAAATGAAGAATGCTTTTTGGTGGGACTGTCATCATTGATACTACCCCTGTAGGGAAAATTTGTTGAAGTGATATGATTAGCAGAAAAAATAATAATCTTTAACTTTCATGTGTCTAAAACATATATTTCAAAATATCTAAATGTTACAAATTATCTTCCTCTAAAAAATTTGAATGTAATGATCCTGAGTCTGTAGCATAATTCCTTGATGCCCTTGATGACTTTAAAGTAAGATGTTCCTCAGTCTTCAGCAGGCATCAGAGTGAATATGCAAAACAGTAAATAAATGTGTTCTATCTATGCAAATTTACCTCTTATTCATGCAAACATACCATATGAAACCATAACACTATTTACTATGATTATTTTCATATATACACAAAATGGTATCAGTTCACACTTATTCTGCCTTATGTCTGTACCAATAAACGAGCTTCTCAGGAAGATTTTTGTCACAGCTTTTCTCCCTACAGATATTTTACAAAATGGCAGATAATGGATGGAAAATAGAACCAGATATTGCAAACTCCTGAAAAGCTTGTATCAAGTAACTTTTCCTTTAGAGATGCTTCTTACCTATTTTAAAATTATCAGTGGGCAAGAAGTACTCATACGCATTCTTTCAGTATAGACAACAACTAGAGGCTTTGAGTTGGTGAACTAAGTTCAGCCTATGATTTATCATAAATATTAGTGGCAAATGTTTCTCTTGCTGGATACCTTCACTATAATATCTAAACATTAGTAATAACAACAGCAATTTTTACCAGTATTTTATTAGGAAATAAAAGGTCAAACACAATACCTTTCTTTTCTTTTTCACTATAGACCCTCTCAGTTCTCTTCCCAACATTGTGTTTTTTGTTCAAGCTATGCATATTACATTGGACTACTCAGAGGAACAACTACTTATGAATGTTTTGAGATCTGAAGGGAATCAATTGTTTTTAGAAACATGCAATTCCTGCTAAGTCTTGGGAATTCATTAGAAATCATTCCATATTTTCTATTTTCACAGGTCTTTCTCGATGTTCTGTGCTTGAGAATATCAGATCTCATTTAAAAAAACCAAAACAGTAAAAGAATCAGACTTAAAGCTCTCATGTTTGTGAGCAAATCTTGAAAACCATCAACTCTAAGCACTGGAAAAAGCAGAAAGATGATTAAAAGACAATGAAAAACATTATTTTACAATATCCAGATTTGTAATCAATTAACATGAATTCGTGAACCAGACTCATAGTATGTATAACATGAATCTAGCCATATGGAGTGAGTTCCATACTCTCCATTCAGGCTTGAGAAAGTTTGGTGGGTTAGCTCTTTTTAAGGTGTTTAAGGAGAAGTTGCTTGAAACTATATACCTTGTTTTCCATAACAGTTATTATCCAGAAAGAATTTAAATTATTGTTCTTGGTGAACACAATTTTTCTGTTGTCAGAACTAAACTTCATCATGTGACTCTGGGTGAATTGTTTGACATTCATGTACCCCAGTAAGCTGAAAATCAGCTTGCAACTCATGCAGAACCAAATGAATTAATTATATTTGACTATAATAATATTCACCCAAACTGACTAACTTAAGTGGGAAGAGTTTTGGACAGCACCATATTGCAAAAAAGGATTTCTTTGAGGTTTTAAACTTCCATAGCCTAATATGTCAGAAAATAATTATTATGCATAACAGAAAAAATCCCAATATATTCAAGTTGGGCAGTGCATTACTGTAATTTTTAAAGGATATTTATCCATTACAACTTCATCATCAAATATTGCCTGTGGCCTATAGTTATCGTCACTGTGCATTTACATTTCAATTGGAAAAAAAGCCACTTTCTTTTTATCTTCTCTAATTAACATTTTGAAGCTCTGTAATTTTCTTGCTGCTCAGAGAAACAAAGCACCCAGGCTCACAGAGAAAACCCATTCAGCAAGATATAAATATTTGCTATTCAGAAAATCTCAATGAGGGTTTAGTTATTTTAAACTAAAAAAAGAAAATTACTAATAATGATTGGTTTCAGCTAATGAAATGCTTTTATGCAAATATGTGAACCCTAAATATAACCTGGAAACAAAAGACTGCTTAACAGTTACTATTAAGCAATACATTAGGAGATCAATTAAACAGAACTATTTCTAATGAATAAGCTGTACAAGAGTTGCTATGGAAACCTGGAAAGAGAAAGCCCTAGAATGCTAATTTGCAATTTTAAGAACATAAAGTATTAGAGATCTGCTAGTGGCTGGCTGGAGAGTCATATACCAAAGTTAAAGAGAAAAAGTGTCTCACACACACTCTCTCAAAAAAAGAGAAGGGAAGTAAAGGAACGGAGCCATGATATTCATATCCAAGAATGACTTATGAAAAAATTATAAATGGAATATTGTATCTGAATGGGTAGTTATGAGTATATCATTCCAAAGTGGACCATCAGAGGGAGCCAGAAATTGCAGTTTCTCCATTGAAGATCATTAATGATAGTCTAGGGAACACTGAGAGTGAACAGACACTTCCTCTTGAAAGAAAGGACAGAGACACAATGGTTGAAGAAGGGCTATCAATACTCTTCAGTTCTTCAACATGCTTATGGCATTTCTCCATTTTTAAAAGACGTATTATGGACAATTAAAAGATAGTGCCAAAAAAGAGGTGGTACGAACTTCTAGCAGAAGTGTGAAAAAAAACCTAAAACTGTTGCAACAGATACGGGTTCCTCAATTAACCAGACTAGACTGTCATTCCAGCAGAGAGCACTTCTCCAGCTCTAAAACATTCATAGCCTGTATGCTTCTCCAACTCCTCTTTTATACCTAAATGAATTAAATAACTTGAAAAGTTGAGATGGGAGAACATGAGGGCCAAATAATTTAATTTAGAAAATTAATCGTATTTATTTTTAAACATAAATGACTTCTATTTTAAAACATGAAGAAAAAATTGCCAAGTCTATGAAATAAAGGATTTTTAAAAAAATAATCTCAGTTACCGCTGTTTTCCCTCAGTGTAGGTGTCGTGGTTTAACCCCAGCCGGCAACTAAGCACCACACAGCTGCTCACTCACTCCCCCACGGTGGGATGGGGGAGAGAATCAGAAGGGTAAAAGTGAGAAAACTCATGGGTTGAGATAAAGACAGTTTAATAGGTAAAGCAAAAGCCACGCATGCAAGCAAAGCAAAACAAGGACTTCATTCACTACTTCCCATCGGCAGGCAGGTGTTCAGCCATCTCCAGGAAAGCAGGGCTTCATCATGCATAACAGTTACTTGGGAAGAGAAACACCATCACTCTGAACGACCCCCCCTTCCTTCTTCTTCCCCCAGCTTTATATACTGAGCATGATGTCATATGGTATGGAATACCCCATTGGTCAGTTGGGTTAGCTGTCCTGGCTATGCTCCCTCCCAGCTTCTTGTGCACCTGGCAGAGCATGGGAAGTTGAAAAGTCCTTGACTAGCGCAAACACTACTTAGCAACAACTGAAAACATCAGTGTGTTGTCAACATTATTCTCATACTACATCCAAAACATAGCACTATACCAACTACTAGGAAGAAAATTAAGTCTATCCCAGCTGAAACCAGCACATTCTCCACCCCTTATTCCATACCATTTACATCATGCTCAGGTCCCACACTATCCGGTACATTCTCATTACCCACCACCACCCTTCCCATCCTTTGATATAATACACAGATATAATTCCCTTAGTCTATGGACCACCCCTGTGAAATGTCTGTGAAATGTCTGTAAAATGTCCACAAATGTCCACAAATGTCCATTGAGTTCATTTAGTCCATGACTTTGGGCTCCATCTGTTATGGTGGTCACTCAGGACAGGAGAGATGGTGTGTTGCGTGGAGTTACTGGGCACCAAAGCCGGCTCAGGTTGGGTCACTGCTGCACTTGCACTGCTTCTTGTAAGGCTTCTCCTCCATTGGTTCAGGTGGTTCCTGCTGTAGTAATTCCTATAACATGCAACTCAAATCATGGGTTACAACAATTTAAAGGTATATCCATTTCAGTCTCCACCCCTGGTCCCTTTGGGCCAGGTTATAGGGTTTATCATTGCAATGAACTCCTTCCCTTGCTCCTAGCCTGGCTAACAACAAGGGGTTCCTACTATAGTAATTCCCACAACATGCAACTCAAGTCCCAGGTTACAACAATTTAAAGGTATTTCCATTGCAATCTCCACCCCGGTCCCCTTGGACCAGACCATCGGGTTTAACATTGCAATGAACTCCTCCCCTTGCCCCTGCTCCGGCTTGGACTTATCCACAGACTGCAGTCCCTTAGGGGTGTACCTGCTCCAAGTGGAGCCTTATCCATGAGCCACAGTCTCTCCAGGGGTATACCTACTGTGGCATAGACTTATCCACAGTCGCTTTGAGGTGCACCTGTTCCAGCGTGGCCTTCTCCATGAGCCACAGTCTCTCCAGGGGTATACCTACTGTGGCATAGACTTATCCACAGTCGCTTTGAGGTGCACCTGTTCCAGCGTGACCTTCTCCATGGGCCACAATGCCTTCAGAGATATACCTGCTCCAGCGTGACCTTACCCACAGCCACAGTCCCTTCAGAAGTAAACCTGCTCCAACATGGCCTTACCCATGGCTGTAGTCCCTCCAGGGGTATACCTGCTCTGTCATGGGCTTATCCATGGCCACATGCTTTGAGGTGCTCCAGCATGACCTCATGCACAGCCACTGATGCTTCAAGGTGCACCTGCTGCAGCATGGACTTATCCACAGCCACAGATGCTTCGAGGTATACCTTCTCCAGTGTGGACTTATCCTTGGGCCACAATCCCTTCAGAGGTATACCTGCTGTGGCACACACATAACCACAGCCACAGACGCTTCGAGATGTACCTGCTCTGGCATGGGCTTATCCATGGCCACAGACGCTTCGGGGTGTCCTGCTCCCGCTTGGACTCATCCACAGGTCACAGTCCCGTTGACTCGAGTTCACACTGGAGTTCCAGCCTGTCCAGTACAGCAGCACAGAAACAGCAGCGATGCCCTGGCCATCTGCCAGCCCAGGCACATCCCCATTGCTGTTATCAAAATGTTCCCAGGCGCAGCAGAGTAAGATGATCAGCAGTACAGCAGTACAGCAAGCAGCAAAAGCAAAAAGCAGCCACTAATGAGCACTAGACCCTAATATACAGTGAGGCAAGCAAGCCCCATGGCAAGCACAGGAGCCTGCCAATTAATAGCTAAACAGCAATAACAGCTATAAATTCGATCTAGCACATTCCAATCAAACCTGTCGTTATCTCGAACCCTTCAAGCCCCACGTTGGGCGCCAAAAAGGACTGTTGTGGTTTAACCCCAGCCAGCAACTAAGCACCACACAGCCGCTTGCTCACTCCCCCCACAGTGGGATGGGGGAGAGAATCGGGAGGGTAAAAGTGAGAAAACTCGTGGGTTGAGATAAACATAGTTTAATAGGTAAAGCAAAAGCTGTGCATGCAAGCAAAGCAAAACAAGAAATTCATTCACTACTTCCCATTGGCAGGCAGGTGTTTAGCCATCTCCAGGAAAGCAGGGCTCTATCATGCATAACAGTTACTTGGGAAGACAAACACCATCACTCTGAAGGTCCCCCCCTTCCTCCTTCTTCCCCCAGCTTTATATTCTGAGCATGATGTCATATGATATGGAATATCCCTTTGGTCAGTTGGGGTCAGCTGTCCCAGCTGTGTCCCCTCCCAGCTTCTTCTGCACCCCCAGCCGACTCGCTGGTGGGGTGGTGTGAGAAGCAGAAAAGGCCTTGACTCTGTGTAAGCACTGCTCAGCAGTAACTAAAACATCCCTGTATTATCAACACTGTTTTCAGCACAAATCCAAAACATAGCCCTGTCCTGATTTCGGCTGGGATAGAGTTAAATTTCTTCCTAGTGCTGTGTTTTGGATTCAGTATGAGAAGAATGTTGATAACACACTGATGTTTTTAATTGTTGCTAAGTACCCTGTAGTCAAGGCCTTTTCAGCTTCCCATGCTCTGCCAGGTGCACAAGAAGCTGGGAGGGAGCATAGCCAGGACAGCTAACCCAACTGACCAATGGGGTATTCCATACCATATGACGTCATGCTCAGTATATAAATAGGAGGCGTGGTCCAGGGAGTAGCGATTGCTGTTTGGGCGTTGCTCGGCGGGTGGTGAGCAATTGCATTGTGCATCACTGATTTTGTATATTCTATCATTATTGTTGTTGTTTTTGTTGTTGTTGTTATTATTATTATTATTTTCCCTTCCTTTTCTGTTCTATTAAACTGTCTTTATCTCAATCCACAAATTTTACTGTTTTTTTTCCCGATTCTTTCCCCCATCCCACTGTGGGGGGGGGGGGCAGGAGTGAGCGAGTGGCTGTGTGGTGCTTAGTTGCTGGCTGGGTTTAAACCACGACAGCCCCATACTAGGTACTATAAAGAAAATTAACTCTATCCCAGCCAAAACCAGCACAGTTATGTAAAAATTAAGATTATATTTAATTTCTTCGACTTCAGGATGCTACAACAGCAATGATTCTCTTTATGTCTGATCGTGGATTGGAAAAAACAGTTTAATTTTTCCCATGGACTTCAGTGGCAAGATAGTGAATCCTTTTCACACTAGGCTTAGATTTGTAACAATAAATGTTCTTTTGTTAGACAGATACAGTTTTAAATGCTTAATCAGAAGTTTGAAACCTACTGTTTCTAATCTTGACTTTGAGGCTATATCTCCATTGAATTTTAAGAGGCAGAAGGAGCCTGTGCTGGTGTCTACATTGAGTGGACACAGTAGCATGGATAAACTTGGGCTTAGGGAATTCTAGAAGAACTCTAGAGCTGAAATTCAGATCTCAGCTGCCCCTGCTACTTAACTCAAAGACCTAAATAATTGCTTTGTTGATGGAAAGGCCATGCCATGTCATACTACAAAATTCCCACCTACCCATGTATTCACACAAAGTGACTGCAGGGTTATTTAAATCGTGCCAACATTGCCTTCTTCAAAAATAGCTAGGATTTATGGATGGTAGTAGTGCTAGAAGGCAAACCAGAAGAGAAGTAACAAATACTCTGCAAGCAGTGATGTGGTTCTTGGCCCAGCCAACAGAAGAAATAGTCTGATTCTGTCTCTATTACTTTTATCGCTGAAAAATCGAAATACAAATATACCCACAAGCAGTTGCAGTAATTACAGTGCATTTAAGAGCTGAGGATGAATTCAGCATCTGCTTCATTTTTCAGTACCAGCAGAAGGGAGATAATTGATATATTTCACAGACACTTTGTGAAATGTAAAAAGTTACTGTTTGTTTTACTATCTCAAGGTCAACAAAAGCTTTTCCTAACTAATCTATAAACCATCTCAAAAGTTGCATTGCTAATCCTACTGGTCAATGACTGCCTTTTTACTGTTCAGATCTATGTAGTATCTTTAAAAGAAGTAGACTTCTTAAATAGTGCTTCTACTAGTTTAGGACTACTACCTAGGTAATATAATGCTATGTTAAAGGTGATGATTACATGTGACTTCTTTATTTACTATATTTATTTACTGAATTTAGATTAATTGCTGTTAAATATTTCCTTTATAAAATGATTACATCTATTTCGGTTTGGAATCCAGGAGCATAACATATACCAAATATCCTAGTCTTTAGAAAGACTAGACTGGGCTATGGGAAAGTTTCGTATTGACCAAAGACTTCAGATTCATATTATATCCTCCTACATTTTACTTTTCTTTAAGGTAATTAAAAGAAATAACATTAGGTTTCTATCTAAACAATGTTTGTCTGTGATACTTAATTTAAAAATATATATAATGGGAAAGAAAAATATTGCTATCAGAATTTTTAAGGACTGGATGATTTATACAAAACTTTTAGGAGAGATATGTTATTCAGTAGAGTATAATGGTTGCATTTATTCCTGCCTTTTCATATGTCTGAAGGAGATCACACAATACGTAATCTCATAGAAAGCAGTGTTTACAATGACATACATTTTCTTCCTGAACTCCTTTCATACTGCACTGACAATTTCTCCTTTCAACAGAATAGACTTCTTCATGTCTACAGCCACTGGAATTACTCTCCAATATTATGATAAATGTTATATTTATTGTAGTTGAGTGTATACTATCACAGAAATCCCTCTACACAGGTAGAAAGATAGTTTATCAGATAGTATATGGAAAAGATTCATAGACTGGCCTGTTTCAATTCAGTTTTCCCAAAATTTAGGAGGTTGATATCTCAGCCATGCGAATCTGTAAAATTTGGCGGAATGTCCTAGTAAATTGCAGAACAAACTTATGATATCTTGGATACTCCCTGCCTTCTTTCTGAATAGAAATATGAAAGAGTTTCTTCTATTTGTATCTTTATGGGGAGTTATCTACTGAGATTACTGGGGACGATTCAATTTATTTTTCATGAAGTGGTGCAGAATGACCCATGGTGTTGAGTAGAAACAGGGAATGCAGACATGGATGTACATTTAGTATGAAAAAAAAAGGGCACAAAGATAAATTAATGCTCAAGCTGAACTCCCAGTGAAGAGTTAGGACGTTCTTTTAGCTACACCTGACATAAACTCAGCAGTACTGTAAATAATAACAATGCTGTAAGTGATAGCTCTTGGCTGCCTGTGAAATGTTTTTCCTTGACAATATTATGTTTTTTCAGTGACGCTGCTAAGAAGCCTTTGGAGCACGTGCCAAAAGATGTCACTAGATCTGCTCGGTAGTGACAGGCAGGACTCAGTAATATGTGAAAAAGTCCACACAAATGTGATTATGAATTACAGCTCTATATAGCCCCAGGATAGGTGTAGGGGCTGATCCTGTTCTCTTCCTTCTCTGAAGCTTTATGTAGTGGGAGCAGTCCCTGGAAGAGGCCTGCAGACAGATAAAAGCCTCAGGGTCTGCACAGCATTTCAGTTTCTCTCTGGATCCTCCCTCTGGTGTTTCTGGGTCTGAGGCTGAAAGAGAGCACTGGGCACTGATCTGGGACCCCCTGAACTCCCATGGAACCCTGCTCCATGCTCAAGCACCCTTAGTCTGCCTGGTCAACCTTTTATGCACTTCCAAATGCTTTCTAACTTTCACCTCAAACCAGGAACCTTGTATTTCAAAGCAGTCAATTTTCCTTGAACTGGGAGCCTGCCTCTTTTACTGCTACCAGTATGTAAAATATACAGGAGAGAATGAAGCCGAGCTGTTGGAATTATTGATGCCAGGGATATGAAGCACAAAGAGTGGAGGGAGGAGAAAAGGCCATCACTCCACACTCCAGCACCTTGCTGAGGCACAACTGCCTGGTGGAACAGCTTATGCTCCCCTCAAAGGATCACAGCGGGAAGCTTTGCTTAAGTGACTGAATTTTGTCATTAGCAGCAGTGTCAGCATTAGAGCTGATGAGGAATTTTGCAGTGAAACAGGTTTTAAAAAATTCATCAATTCATCAAAACAGAAACCTCTCTGTGAAAGAATTGTTCTTTGACAGATTTCTGAAGTAAAAATGAAAGGAAAAAAACTTCCTTGATATTGAATACCATTTTCTAAGCAATGTATGTTATTATGATATCAAAATTACTTTTTCTTTGAAAATGTAAGATATAATTTTTAAATGTTTAGTCTCTTTCAAATATTGATAAAGATTATTGACAATATTTTTTTAAAATTCATCTCTTTATAAATGGTTTATAAATTTTTGACATATGACCCTGGTTTTAAAAAATCATGAAGATTTTACAATGGTAGAAAAGACTTTTCCATTGCAATTTTAGTGAACAGTCATTTCCTAGCTGTCTCTTCTTAAGAGACTTCAAAAATCTAAAACAGTTTTGTACAAATTCTATTGTTGGACAAAGAAAGTTCTATGTTGGCATTATTTCTTCTCTTTCATGGGGCTTTCATTAGCAGAGAACTTGGCCACTAATTCTGGCCCTACATTATTATCAAAGGAAGACCAGCACTCACATCTAAGGGTGCAAATTTCTGAGGAGTAACTTATTCCTTAGCTTGACCAGGGATTTAGTTGTCTAAATGAACTTACCTGACCCTGAAAAATCTAGGCTCAGATCTTGATCAACCATTTGAATCATTACTTTCACTGGTATTTACCTTACAGTTTTCTTTCCTCCTAGTTATTAAGAAATAGTAATAAAAGAACCCCAAATGTACCAGGAATAAAAGTCCTACAGCAAGAGTTGTAATGGCAGTGAACTAAGAGCAGATTGTAGTAAACTCTCTTCTTTTCTAAAATTTCTTTAATTATCATGCTCCTTGCCTTCCCATTTACTATATGCACTCAAAAGGAGTAATATGAATAGATCTTTAAGAATAGACCCATGATTAATACATGCCACTTTGCCTAGTAAGTGGCACAGCTCTTTTACTTGAGCCAAACTATGGTAAATGAGTTGTTTTAGCATTATGTCTGTGGTGACCATGGGGTGAGATATATCGTTAAAAAATAAAATATTTTTAAAGAAGGCATATGCCAAGTAACAGAGAAATGAGTAATGATTCATGAAACAGAAAGAAAATTTAAAAAAATTGTTTTGCTTTACTCTTTTCCAAATATTTTAAATCCGCTAATGAGTTATGTATTTCCTATTTACTGAAAATTATTCCTTCTGAGACTCAAGCTGTCAGTCAATCATGATTTCTGTTTAGTAGAGGCAGTCCACTGCAGTAGGTGTATCATTATAGCTTGACTTTTTTTTCCAAATGTGGTAATGTCATATTTAATGACACAACAAAGCCAGAAATGCTGAATGAGTTGAAGTAAAAATGAGACATTCAGTTGATTAATTAAAGGGTAGGCTAAATATGTCTATATAAAATCACACCTTTTTATGGTTCTGTCTTCTGTGTTCTAAGCACGGGCTTGCATGTGTGTGCTTTGTCTGAGAAGAGAAGAAAATCACGAGAAGTGTATATTGTTTACTGTCATAGTAAACCCAAAGTTTTTCATGGTCCATTATTTCTCCTACTGGCTTATTTGTTCCTGGTTTTAGCAGCTTGGAGTGCCATTTCAATAATCATTGATGTTTTGAAACAGTGTCCTGATGTAATTTAATTAAAGACTGGGCAATCTTTTCTCTCTTTGACGGTTTTTATCTCAATTTCTTTCTTAGCCATAGCACCCTCCCATGAGGCGAAAAAACTGAAACATGTTTGATACCTGTACAAGATGGAAAGAACTTGCCAAGGAGATGCTATGTGCGCTTGCTGGAATTTTTAGTGGCTTTGGGAGGAAAGAGTGTAACCCAATCAAGGGTAAACACAATAATGAGAACTGTTTTCCACGGCTGCTGGCACTAAGGTATTGATTCTGTACTACCAGGACTGTTTGAAGTCACCTATGAGCATTCAGGAAGGAAAAAAAAACCCAACAATTATTGACAGCTTTCACCAGGCATACAATGCGTGGTGGCAAAGACTCTGTTATTTGGGTGTCAGACAGTAACCTGACACAGGAACCAGTACAGCTGCCTTCATTTAATGTCCTTCAAATTTCATGAAATGTGATAAATAATTAAGGATCTGTGTTAGCCTAAAAAAATTAACCCTTTCCATACATATTTCCATTGTCTTTTTCATCCAAAACTGCAATGAATTTCAACCTCTGCAATAACTGCATTACATCAGGAGAAGTTGTACAAACACTTCTAATGTCTTTTGAGAGAAAGTATTGTTCAAAAAGATGTTGACAAGGGTCTCTCCCAAGGCTAAATTACATGTGACATAACTTTTTTGTCCAGAGTTCATCTTACTGAGAAGACTAGGAGTTCTGAAAGTACTTGACTTGTTTACGTTAATAAAGTTCTTTTTACTGCTTCTAGTATAAATTTTACTGTCAAGCATACAGCTAAAATTTTACATTTCTCAGAAAATGTTTTGTCAGGAGATCTTGAGAATTTATTTATGAACTACTTTCCACAGAGGAGTTAAATCTAACTGATATGCCCTGCCTCTCAGGATGCCATTAACTCTGTGACACTTCAAAGCCTTTGTTAATCAAAATTGCTTTAGCTGACTTTTACTAAAACAGAGGCAAATACAGCCTTCCTTGTCAGTACAAGCTCAGGGTATGCATATTTACATTTTCTTGTGTTGAAGCTAAGTTGGAAACTTCATATATTTAGAAATTTCATATCTTTAAATTTCTCCCTTACACTTTCCAGTATATTCCAGCTACAGTTTGTCTCTCAGTCAGACTTGGAAGCTTTTCTGTATATCTGTTAATTTCAAAATACAGAAAAGTAGCACTCAACATGATTTTCACTGTTGTCTTGTTCTATGCTATTTCCAAAATAGTAGCACCTAAAAGAATAACAAATCTCCATGAAATATGAAAATGTAGAAGTTAATTTAAACTTGCTGCTCTGGAAGTGAAATCTGGCTACTGTGGAAAATATAGCATTATCTCCATGCTTTCCTGACTGTCAGTTAGCTGTGTCTCAACAGCATGTTTGCCATTGTCCAGACACCTAAATTGCATTCTGGCAACAGTCACATCTCTGTTCTAATCCAGACAAAGTCCCCAGAGAGAATATCTTTTACTAGGCAACCATATGTTAAAAAGAAAATCTTCTGTGCACTGCTTTGACATTTTATATTCCAATAAGTAAACTAAAATTAAATGGTTCCCAAAATTAAATATCTCCATTTGTGCAATCATATGTAAATACTCATTAACCAGGAAAGGCAAACCAATATAGTTCAAGACTAGGTTCTGCATAGAGCTTGTTCCCGACTTCAGTTGATGCTCGTATAGGAGAAAGTTGTGGTTTAACCTGGCAGGCAGCCAAATATCACGCAGCCGCTCACTCACTTTCCCCCCCCACCCTGCAGTGGGACGGGGAGAGAATCGGAAGGGTAAGAGTGAGAAAAACTCGTGGGTTGAGGTAAAGACAGTTTAATAGAACAGAAAAGGGAAAATAATAATGATATGATAATGATGATGATAAAATATACAAAATGAGTGATGCACAATGCAATTGCTCACCACCTGCGCTGACCGATAACCAAGTAGCGATCGCTACTTCCTGGATCACGCCTACCATTCATATACTGAGCATGACGTCACATGGTATGAAATACCCCATTAGCCAGCTGTGCTGGCTGTCCTGATTATGTTCCCTCCCATCTTGTGTACCTAGCTCAGTCAGTAGGCACGGGAGCTGTCCTTGGACTAGGAGGGTACTTAGCAACAACTAAAAACATCAGTGTGTTATCAACATTCTCCTCATACTAAATCCAAAAGACAGCACTAGGAAGAAATTTAACCCTATCCCAGCCAAAACCAGGACAGTATCCACCCCTTATTCTATACCATTTACGTCATGCTTAGGTCTCACATTTTTTTTCGATACATTTCAATTAATCACCACTATCTTTCTTTTTATATATACATATATATATATGCACACACAGATATCATTCCCTTAGTCTATGGACTATCCCTCTAAAATGTCCACTGAGATCATTTAGTCCATGACTCCATGTACAAAATGTCCATGTACAATGGACAATGGTCCATGTACAAAATGTCCAATGTACAAATCTGGGATTTGTACAATGTACATTTGTACATTCTTTTGAGTTAAAACTCAAAACTCAGAAAGCAATTAAAGAAGAATCTACATGTCTTTATTATGTTAAAATGAGGATTTTAGATTATGCTAATAATTTGGCATTAAAATTTCCATGTGAGTTTCTATTAAATGAAATAATGGCCTGTGTCTGTTTCCTGAGAAAACATCTGGGGTCCAATTACAAAATGTGGAGCTCATTGCTCCCATGTTGATTTTAATAGTTTTGTTCAAGTTTGGATTTGAACTCAGTGCCTGCTGTGTTCATACTGACTGTGGGGACAAAAGTCAGATCTGAGACTCTACCTAACCTCTCTAGCTAGTGAGAAATTTAAATCAGTCCAGATTCATGGCTGTCCTGGTTTCAGCTGGGATAGAGTTAATTTTCTTCCTAGTAGCTGGTATAGTGCTGTGTTTTGGATTTAGTATGAGAATAATGTTGATAACACACTGATGTTTTAGTTGTTGCTAAGTAGTGCTTATCAAGTCAAGGACTTTTCAGCTTCCCATGCTCTGCCAGGTGCACAAGAATCTGGAGGGACCATAGCCAGGACAGCTAACCCAACTGGCCAACGGGGTATTCTGTACCATATGACATCATGCTCAGTATATAAACTAGGAGGCGTGGTCCGGGAAGCAACGATCGCTTCTCGGGGACTGGCTGGGCATCGGTCGGCGGGTGGTAAGCAATTGCATCATGCATCACTTGCTTTGTACATTTTATTATTATTGTTATTGTTATTATTATTATTACTATTTTACTTTATTTCAGTTATTAAACTGTTCTTATCTCAACCCATGAGTTTTCTTACTTTTACCCTCCTGATTCTCTCCCCCATCCCACCAGAGGTGGGGGGAGTGAGTGAGCGGCTGTGTGGTGTTTAGTTGCTGGCTAGGGTTAAAACCACAACAATGGCACAGGTTGAAGGGCTGGTACCAAAAGACAATGATATAAATGTCAAAGAAACAACCATGCATTGGGAAGGTTTTAATAGATATTAGTCACAAAAATATAGGATAACAGAAAATCAACTTAGCTGTTTTACAAACCAATCATGTATGACATGTTCTTTCCATATAAAATGAGATTATTTAGTTTAGTTAAGAGAGGAAAATGAGATCAGAGACAAGCAGAATGATGAATAAATTAGACCATGACCTGTAAAAGGAGACATTCTGTGAAATTTAGTTAAAAAATTAAATTACAGCCAAACAGAATCCTTTCAAACAACTCTATAAAGTAATTCCCCAAACTGCCAGACTCTAGAAGCATTTCAGATTAAAAAATAAACAGTAGGAATCAGACTTGGAGTATATTGATTTTATCAGTGATGATACACTTACCAGCCATAAATATAAATTCTCATTCTTCAGAGCACAAGCTTTGAGATAACTGAAAGGAATAAGGAAGAAACACTTTATGAGCTTATTGACATACTTTCCCTGTGCTAAGGATTTCTTTCAAATATGTCTGAAGCATCTACTACTAAACAGTATTGAAGATCTTACATTACCTTATTAAATTAACATCTGCAGTGGCAATTCCTAATTCCTGTAATGGTCTCAATGTGCTGGCATATGCACTGAGCACGGACGTGCCAAACAGTATTGGTATTTGTCAAACACTATGTCAAACATATTGCAGAAGTAGACAGACAGAAACTGTATATATCTAGATATAAAACACAGTTGCTTTAATACTCTATTATTACAGTTGCACAGTAATTTATTAGTAAAAGCTGTAAAGGTGGAATCATTAAAGCATGAACATGCCTGTACGGCAAAAATAGGGCTGCATGCTAGCAATCAGTACTGCGTGCAGAGCACAGAGCAAGAAAGGCAGCACAGCAACAACAAAACTGTTTAACATAACACTGAATCAGTCAGGCTGGGTGAGACAGGGTCTGGAAAAATAGGTCAAATGGGACACAGCAAGCAGAGAAGGCTGTGGAAGTACTAACTACTGAGCATCTGACAGTTGCACATTGTGATTGTAACTAAAAGGGACACTTAAAATGCGTATAGTAGCCCTAAGCCATAAACTGGCCATGCTGTAAAATGCAACAGAAAATTATATAGATTTTAAAGTGTGACTCTATCCTGAAAAAAAGGAACTGTAGACAAGTCCCCTCTGATTTAACTGACCTGTGATTTTCATAGAATCATAGAAACATAGAATCATTAAGGTTGGAAAAGACCTCTAAGATCATCGAGTCCAACCGTCAACCCAACACACCATGCCCACTACACCATGTCCCTAAGCGCCCCATCTACATGTCTTTTAAATACTTCCAGGGATGGTGACTCAACCACTTCCCTGGGCAGCCTGTTCCAAGGCCTGACCACTCTTTCAGTAAAGAAATTTCTCCTAATGTCCAATCTAAACCTCCCTTGGCGCAACTTGAGGCCATTTCCTCTCATCGTATCGCTAGTTACTTGGCAGAAGAGACCAACACCCACCTCGCTACAACCTCCTTTCAGGTAGTTGTAGAGCGCGATGAGGTCTCCCCTCAGCCTCCTCTTCTCCACACTAAACAGTCCCAGTTCCCTCAGCCGCTCCTCATAAGGCTTGTGCTCCAGGCCCTTCACCAGCTTCATTGCCCTTCTCTGGACACGCTCCAGCACCTCCATGTCCTTCTTGTAGTGAGGGGCCCAAAATGGAACACAGTATTCGAGGTGCAGCCTCACCAGTGCTGAGTACAGGGGCACGATCACCTCCCTGCTCCTGCTGGCCACACTATTTCTGATACAGGCCAGGATGCCGTTGGCCTTCTTGGCCACCTGAGCACACTGCCGACTCATGTTCAGCCAGCTGTCAACCAGCACCCCCAGGTCCTTTTCCTCCGGGCAGCTTTCCAGCCACTCTTCCCCAGGCCTGTAGCGTTGCCTGGGGTTGTTGTGGCCGAAGTGCAGGACCAGGCACTTGGCCTTGTTGAACTTCATACGGTTGGCCTCAGCCCATCGATCCAGCCTGTCCAGGTCCCTCTGCAGAGCCTTCCTACCCTCCAGCAGATCAACACTCCCGCCCAGCTTGGTGTCATCTGCAAACTTACTGAGGGAGCACTCGATCCCCTCGTCCAGATCATTGATAAAGATATTGAACAGGACCAACCCCAGTACTGAGCCCTGGGGAACACCGCTCGTGACCGGCCGCCAACTGGATTTAACTCCGTTGACCACAACTCTCTGGGCTCGGCCGTCCAGCCAGTTCTTTACCCAGCGAAGAGTGTACCTGTCTAGGCCGTGAGCCGCCAGCTTCTCTAGGAGAATGCTGTGGGAGACAGTGTCAAAGGCCTTACTGAAGTCCAGGTAGACCACATCCACACCCTTTCCCTCATCCACTAGGCGGGTCACCTGGTCATAGAAGGAGATCAGGTTGGTCAAGCAGGACCTGCCTTCCATGAACACATGCTGGCTGGGCCTGATCCCCTGGTTGTCCCGGACATGGCTCGTGAGCGCCCTCAAAACGAACCGCTCCATGATCTTCCCCAGCACCAAGGTCAGACTGACCGGCCTGTAGTTCCCCGGATCCTCCTTCCGGCCCTTCTTGTAGATGGGCGTCACATTGGCAAGCCTCTAGTAGTCCGGGACCTCCCCAGTTAACCAGGACTGCTGGTAAATGATGGAGAGTGGCTTGGCAAGCTCCTCCGCCAGCTCCCTCAGTACCCTCGGGTGGATCCCATCCGGCCCCATAGACTTGTGAACGTCCAGGTGGAGTAGCAGGTCGTTAACTGCTTCCTCTTGGATTATGGGGGGTTTATCCTGCTCGCCGTCCTTGTCTTCCAGCTCAGGGGGTAACGCTTTTTTTTTTTTTGGGGGAGGGGGGGGCTGGTTGTTGGTTTTTTTTTCATTTACACACAGTGTTTTGAAGCAAGTGTAGTTTTAATTCTGTAAATATCTGGGCTCTACACTGGCATATTGCATGCCAACAGCAAAGTCAATTACTTTGGTAAATGTAGGACAAATTTATTCATAATAGTTGCACAGTTGCCTGTGGGTAGTAGGGTAGATGAGGGAGGAAAATGAAGATGCTAAGACAATAGAGAAATAACCAAGAGAAAAGTTCAAGTATAATTAGGTTCTGAACAATTTTCATATTCAGGATGTTTTTATGCAGCACCTCCTAAATTAATCAATTTTTTAAGGCCCTCTCTTTGCTCTCTGAGGCTAAGACATTATTGCCTACAACTGCACTTAGCAAGTGATTTTCAACAAAAGTTTATTGTATAAATTTTAAAGTATGAAAATATATTTTTTCCAGCTGGGGTTTCTGACCTCTGCTACAGTAGCCAAAGATTTACATCAAATTAATCCCAGACAGAATATCCTTTTTTTCAAGACAAAACAGATTATATTTTTCCATGAATTCCGCAATATTTTTTCGGAAACCGGCATCTCCTGTAGTAGCAATGTATTTATTGATTTCTATTGATTTTATCATTACCCATGATAAACTTTTCCCAGTCATGCTTCATTTCTCAGAAGGTTCCCAATTTTCAGCAACTGTCTTTGTGCATGAAAAGTCTATTGAAGAAATTGTGTTTACATGAAAATGAACAATTTACATATTTATTGCTTGTGATTTGTGTGCTAGCTGAACCATCGGCAATGTTCATAGAACTGTGAAATGTGAACTGGAAGAGGAGCAATTCATGTGGCTGTGAATGGGACCAAAAGGGCAAAGAACAAGTATAAAGAGATTAACAACTGAATATTGTTCTGAAGAGGAAAGAATGGGTATGTATGTAGAAAGATTATCAAGGAAACAGTGTAATGCAAAGTCTATCATTTCTGAGGTGCTTATCACAATGTCACCTAATTACCATATATATCAGATCATTTATCTCCCTGGATTTCATCTCTTCATGATTCTACATTTTTTCTTCATCTAGAGTTCCTGAATGGAACAGAAGTAGTTTAATTTATAAAGATATTTATAATATCAACATTCTGCTTTTACTGGGAAATGGTGTTTTAACTGTGTTTGTTAGTTATACAATCGTATACAATCCCAAATTAATGGAAATAAGTATCAGTTCCATCATATACTGATTCTCACTTGTGTAGTCATATTTACCTAAGTAACATATTTAATCTGATGGAAGGAAGTCACAGGTGGAGATTTCTATGCATTTGTAGAATTCAATCCACAGATACAGTAGGCCCTCAGATTTTTGTACTCTTCAAATGTAGAGAAAAAAAACATAGGACAGTTCAGTAAATGAACTTCAGTACACAATCTAAGGTAATTTGCAGCTACCCCTGATGTGTAACATAGTAGAGTAGAAGTATGATATACTAATAATTTGGGTTTGAGTGGAGGGTGTAAGAGAATGTGACAATATGAGTTATGGCTGTTGACATTTTGTCTTTTGTTGTATATCTTTTTTTAAGTTGGTGACCCATAGGCATGGATTGTTTATCTATAGCAGGATTCTTTCATTTCCTCTAAAGCATTTGCACTGGTCCCTGCTAGGGTCAGAAGACTGGACTAGGTAGACTTCAGATCTTATACCATACATTATGGTTTGCAATAAAAAGAACCACTTTTTTACATCGAGTGCAATTACATAGTGGAAATTATTACTGCTAGATGTTGTAGATTAGAGAATTTTTGGAGGCTCTTTTCTTAGATATCCCAAATAGGGCTGCTGTTATGCTGATTTTCCTATGTCATAATGATTGGGATAGTTTTATAAGGGTTTTTAATTCTGTCTTTTTCACCCTTTGGTTTTTATTGCAAACAATCTTGTGACACCAAAGCTAATGCAGGTTTGCCGCTCATTTCAATGAAAATGGACTGAGCTTTCTTCTGAACCCAAGCCACCAGAGATAGTTTAAAAGCAAGTGATTCATGCAATGATCCAAGCCTCATATCCAGGGGGAAGAGCAAAGTAGTAGTGGAAATTTCATCAGGATAACAATGCAAGTCATCCAGTCTACAGGCAGAAGATGGGAGAGGCCCAGACCTCTGTCTCTGCGTGAAGCCTTCTTAAACTGCCCCGACTGCCAGTGCACACGTGGACAATAAACTCTTACACGTATGAAACTCATTTGTCCTGTATATTACACATAATGCAATCAACACATCATAAATGTTATCACCCTGTGTGATAACTGCTTTATATATATGGATCCCTATTCCTCCCTTACAGGAGGGATTTGTTTCAGATAACTCTCCTTTGAGCCATGTGTAGAACTGACAACGTGCGTACACAGTGTTCACTGTAGATTCTTGTTGAAAGTTCATTCATCTTACTGGATTGATAATGATTGTACTTTATCACTTGGCACAAAAGACTCGTATTTAAAAAGTGTATTAGCTTACTGGGCACTCATTTATAAAAATTGTATTGCTAGTAGTCCTGCTGGTGACTTCACTGTAGCAGACTCCTTTGAAGTGCAGACTTTCTTTTAGAATGTATCACCAGCCTTTGCTTACATTTTGCTTCATGTATCTCCTGGGGTCGGTAGTCATAGTGGTAAATATTGGCACTAAGAAGCTGGCAGGCTGCAGATGTGTGTGTGTGGGGGGGTTGTTTGATAGTTTTTTTACTATCTGCTCTTTGTTTAGGGTTAAATTCTGCTATCTCTACTGCCATGGATTAGTGGTCTATAACTCAAGCAGCTCTGAAAAATTTCACATACAGAGATAATACTCATCTGGAGTAAAGGTGGCAGGTTGGCAAAGTTTTGTCCTTTTGTTCTAGAAAATTTTTCAGCCTTGTTATAGAATATCAGATGTGTGTCAATTATATTGGCTAAATTCTTCAAATTTGTTATAGTATGTCAGAGATGTGGCAATCTATGTTAGCTACTTACCTGGCTCTCATTAACAGTGTCTGAGCACATTTCAGGCATTTCTGGAAAGTGTTATTAAACTGTCTTCATAAATGGGAGATCTGGGTAGCAGGAGGATAATCCCTACATTTTTAAATATTTGGGGCATGTCTGCTTCAGATGGTGGGCCACAGTGCAGAGATCCTAAACTAGTTGAACACAAAAAGGTAATTTCACAGGAATAGGGCAGTGTTCTCTTTCCAGATCTGGAAACGAAGGCATAGGAAGTTTCATCTGGAACCATGTTCATGTTGTGCCTGAGCAAATATTCTTGAGGAACAGGATTTATTACCTTGAATGGAGCATTTAATGAGCATGGTTCTAGACCTGATCTACTCAGGAGCAGCTAAGTCAGACTCTCCAGCACTTCCAATTCTAGAGCTGGCTTAGGCAAATTTTGCATGCAGTGTATAGATTTGTCCTTCAGACCTTAAAGATACAAACAGACCCTAGTCTCCTAACTATCTGTATGTTTAACTACATACATTCAAAAATTTTGTCCTAAGTCACTTGCTCAAGATCAAATAAGAGGTGGAACAGGAACATAAATTCAAGTCTCTTAAGTCTACTTACTAGGATGCTAACTACCACTATTTTTCTTTGTAGACCTGATAAAACAGTGAGATTTTAGACAGACAATGTTGAGGATATGATTCACGTAAACAATTTCCGGGGTATCCTCTCATTCTTGAGAGGCATGTCATTATATTGTCACCTAGTACCATGCTATTAGGATACTGTTCCAACCAGTTCAAAGAAGGCTAACTCCTTAATAAAACTGTTGTGTGGGAAGCAGTGATACAGAAGGTTATATAAAATACCTCTACATTCTGATTAGCTTGACATTACTTTATAATCATTCATAAACACATTTTTTTCTCCAGTCCTAGCTATGTCCAATATTACCTGTGTCATATATTTCTAATTTTCAAAGACAAAGTGGTTGATGTTTTTAAGAAAAAAAAATAATCACAAAACTTTATTCCAAAGGAAAAATGTAAATTAAATTTAAGCAGTCAGATAAAAAAATTCTGAGAAGACATTATAAGGAAACAAAAAATATAATGAATTATTCTTGGAGAGTGGAATGCAACACTGCTGTCAAAAGTATTCTATGAAAACTGAATAAAATAATAACAAAAAGAGCAAGTGTGGCAGAAAAAAAAAATTAATCTTCAAAAGCTATATTAGAGGTGGATGCTTCATAATTCTTTGATCTGTTGATTTTGCTTAACCACTGTATGCTTCATGTCTGTGTAATGTGATGGGGTTTTTTTAGGTATGCTCAGTAATATATACGTATTCTGTCTCCTTTTTGGCTGCCGTTTCTCAGTGATCCCTTCCCATTATTTTCATTTCTGTTTATTTGTCTTCCCTTCTATAACTGAGGGCATATATTTTAATCATGTCATTTCACATGGCCATACAGAGGTCAGTGTGTCTGGTTTTGTCTTTTAAGACCTCTGTTCAGATAGACAACACTATTTCAGTATACTATAGTCTATAGAAAAAAAAATCTATCACTATAATTCTTTATTTAGACAGCAATTACAAAGGTATTTTCTACATTTTGCAGACTTAATTTGTAATTTTCAATTTATTACAGCTTCTTCATTCCTCACTAACCAACAGTTTATATCAAGCTTCATATGTGCATTGCACAAATAAAGCACACAAAATTAGTAAGAAAATATTTACACACATTTACATTCTATAGATAGCTGATTCATATTTATAATTCCCCTTGAGCTGAGTGAGTATTATTATTCCTATTTTACAATGAAGAAAACCCAAACATGAGAAGTCACTTATTGTCCAAAAGATATTAAGGGAAAACCAGGCCCAGATCTCAGGCACTCCTGGCTTCTAATTTTATATTTGTTTTTCTAGACAACTGTGGAGACAAAGTTTTGAAGGTGTAGGAAGATACCCTCCTATTACTGGAGTGCCTTAAAGAAGGAGCAAAGAAGGGGTTACCAAGCTCCAGTTGTGATACTCGTGGAAGACTGGGAGAAACTCTGCTGCACCCTGAACCTTCTCATGCATTTAAAGGGTAAGAAGAATGAATGATGTTCTCTATTTGGAGATTTCCAAACAGAGATTTAAAATATGTTAGATCTCCAAACGTGTCTTCAAGGTTCCTCCCTATTCACACTTATCTTTATTTATTATAGTACCATAATAAACCAAAAATGACAAAAAGAAGAATTACCTCCTAATTGTCACTCTATCTGCAAACACACCTCTGCTTAAGTATAAACAATTTCATAGCACTTGTGTGACAGTGACGAGTAGACAGTATGAGAAGATGCAAAAGAGATTTTGAGGAAAGAGAAGGCAGGTGGAGGAGAATAACAGGACTTCACTCTGAAAGCAGAAAAGCTTCTGAGAGCACCTTAGCTCAGGCCTCAGGCAGAGGTAACCATGTCAAGGATTCAGTGTTGATATGTACAGCCAATAAAGTAGCAACAGCTGCCTGTAAAAGCCCAGATCAAGCTCCGAACAGATCAGATACTGAGTCTAGAAATACAGATCCCAAAGCATTAAGGGAGAAAACTAATTGATGGCGCTCATAAATAATAAAATAATACCTTTGTATTGTAGCCTTATCTTTCAGGTTTCATGGATATTGAAATGGCAAGGGTATTTGCAAATGATGGAAACAAATGAAGCATATATGCCTCCAGACAAGTACAAATCCATCCCATACATCTTGATAAACCATTAACAAAAAGATGGAGATAGTCTAGTCCTATGTTTTCATTACTTTATACACCTAACATCATCCATGAACTAAATAATTTGAGCATGAAAAGTCAAATCAATAAATGAGTGATCTCAGCTTTTTTGATTCACATTGTTATATTACATCATCTATAAAACCTCTCTTAGTACAGCTTGTAGTACAGATGTCTGAATCTGAAGAATCCAGGGAGAATATCTGTTGAAGTGATAAACAGCTATTGGTTCATATATCTACATTAAGTGATCTTGATAAGTAAGCTTTCCAAATGGACTAGTACAATCATTCAGCACCATGGAGTGAGTGCATTACCTCATCTAATCTTTTGGCTTGTCACAATATCATGTTAACTCAGATTCAAGACCATTCTACATTCCATGTCTGATTTTCCTTGCATGCCCCCTCCACCCCTGTTTCTTAAAAAGGAATATATAGCTACTTAGAAACAAAAGTCAAGGTCAGTCTGATTTCACAGCTGCATTATATAAAAAATGTTTTGTTATATGGGTTTATATTCTGCTTAGCCCAAGGGAAGAAGAAACAGTGCCTGAAAGTCAGAAAAAATAAAGCTGCAGTAATGTGGTAGTATAAAAGGAAATAACGTGTTATTTTTCAAGATTTTTTACTATAGCTTTCAGCACTGTATTATAGTCCTCTAACACAATATAAACCTAAAGCCACAGAAACAGACATCTAGGTAATACCTGATATACATTATCTAGTCTACTGTGAAGCTTAAAAGATTGTCTGTCTAGTAGATGGCTATGTGCTTGCAAGGAGTTCAGTTACAAGGTCTAATCACTACATGATTAAATCCAAACTACAATGAACAAAAGAGATGAGCATCATCACAGTATTCGACATATTTTTGTTTGAAATTCATTCATGAAATGCTTTCAGAAGCTGTTATAAGTGAGACTGAAAACCAGCGTGATAGTGTACATAGAGGAGCACATAGCACCTCCAGAGCTTAAGTGCTCTAACCTGCCCAGTAAACAAGCAGGACCTTGTCTGGCCAAAAGGTAGAGAATGGTAAACTGCATTTCAAATAACAGGCCTTACACTCAAGCTCATAATCCTCATCTCAGGGAGCTTCCAAATTGCCACTGTAAAATTTGAATCATTATTTAGTGAGCATGCCATACTCCTTTTTTCTGAGACAAGGCTAAATAGAAGGAACTGGGAACATAAGAAAACAGATGCCATCCAAGTTCTTTGCCCCACCTCAATATGTGCGTGGATCCAAGCTTTCTTCAACTCAGAATGCTAATTTCTGTGAGCTTCATTAGACTCTAAATATTCTTAATGCAATATATTTATATATGAATTTTGTGTATCTTTGACATCTGGAAGAGCCAAGAATACAGGTATCTTTCAGACCCTATTGGGACTTTAGCAGTTACAACAGTTCCAAGCCATCCTAATAAAATACAGTACCCTGACTCATGTAGAAAATATGTGTAAAATTGGATGATAAGGAATAGATTTATTTGGCAAGGAACAGAGTAGCAAAGTCACTGGAACATCCTGTTTGTGGTATTTTTTATATATAGTCAGTATGTTTGTCTGGACTTTAAGGTACACACTAACACACATTTTTTTTATAGTGATCACTCTCCTGCAATGCAAATAATGTGTTCTGCTAAGCCCTTCAATAGTCTGCTGATCATGTTGTTATTTCACTCTTGGGAAAAAAAAAAGTTAACAAAAGATAAGGGGCTTTTGAAGAAGGTGCGATTACATTATTTAAAAATTATACATTTTATAAGATAAGGTTTAAACACATGTCAGGAGAAGTCAACATTGCATTATGAATGGTAGTGATTATGTTATCTGTAAACTTTGAAACTTTACATACTGATGTGAACAATTGACTCCATTGTTTTGTCATTACCATCAGCATTCCCCTTTCAGAGCTGCTGAACTGACTGCTGCTTGCATAGCTAGAAGTAAGGAAAGTTTGTTCTCCCACTAATATTTCATTCACTGTTTAGCCTGAGTTGATAGTGACTTTTCACCTTCCTGTCTGCTGGATTTTTTTGCCAGGATCGTAAAATTGACTGGATAGCTAACTTCTTCACCTGAATCATCAAGAAGTTAATTTTAAAGAAAATTTTACCTAAAGCATCAAGATCAGCTCCTAAAATAACACAATTTGCTAAAGCTTATAGACATTATTACTACTTCTTTGATCTCATTTCTTTATTCTATTACGTTGGATTGCAGCACATGGTAAATATTTGGCCATCAGATCAATGTCTAGTAGCTAAAATGCAAGAAGAAATATTTATTCTTTTAATTGATATATGGATTTTGCCTGAAAATGATAGGTACTTCTATTATTTATTCTACAAACTGCATTATTTTAAGGGTTCTGCTAATAAAATGCTTGCTCAAGATAAAAACTGCATTTTATTCTTTGTGTATCTGATTAAGTATATTAGAAAGCACAAGAAAACCATTTTTCCTTCCTACCCTGCCAGCCCTTCTCCAAGCCCAGTCTTCCTGCCTCATTGCTCAATGAATGGGAAGAAAAATTATTCTTCCACTGTTCAATCCCATTTCAAACAGAAGTGTAGAATAAGAGAAGAGGAGAAGTGCGAAAATCTTTGACTAAAATGGAGCTGAGCCAACAGCAAAATATTTTATGACTCAGAGAAAGCAAGGAGCAGGGAAAGGTTTTGTCATCTGTTTCTTCCAAAGAACTTAAGTCTCAGATTTACTTTGTGCACTCTGATTATCAGTGGATTTTTTCTTGACTTTTTTGGGTTTTTTTTTGTCTTGTTTTCTCAAGTTTTAAATTGTTACAATGTAGTCTGGAGCAGTCTGTTCCTGAAGGACTGCACCCCGTGGAAAGGACCCATGCTGGAGCAGTTCGTGAAAAACTGCAGCCTGTGGGAAGGACTCATGTTGGAGAAGTTCGTGGAGGACTGTCTCCTATGGGAGGGACCCCACGCAGGAGCAGGGGAAGAGTGTGAGGAGTCCTCCCCCTGAGGAGGAAGGAGCGGCAGAGACAATGTGTGATGAACTGACTGCAACCCCCATTCCCTGTCCCCCTGCGCTGCTCGGGGGGAAGAGGTAGAGAAAATAGGGAGTGAAGTTGAGCCCAGGAAGAAGGGAGGGGTGGGGGGAAGGTGTTTTAAGTTTTGGTTTTATTTCTCATTACCCTACTCTGATTTGATTGGTAATAAATTAAATTAATTTCCCCGAGTAGAGTCTGTTTTGCCCGTGACAGTAATTGGTGAGTGATCTCTCCCTGTCCTTATCTCGACCCACGAGCCTTTCAGTATATTTTCTCTCCCCTGTCCAGCTGAGGAGGGGGAGTGATAGAGCATCCAGTCGGGATCAACCCATCACAGTACCAGAAGGAAAAGATGTATGTAGGCAGATTTGATATTACATGTAACCCACAAGTCAAAATGTAGAACTTGCAGAGCAGGGCCCTGAACTTAGTACACCACGAGAACTTCTGCCAACTTCAGACTCGTGGTATTCTGTCAATGAGGATTAGAAGTGTGACTTTTCAGAATGAGAACAAAAATACAAGGTTTTCATGATAGGGTTGGCAGTCTTGGCATACTCTAGAGTCAAGTTGAAGTAAAACAATTCTGCTATTTATTGCAGTGGCAGTTTTCCTCAGAATTAAATCCTGTGTGATTGGATGACAAGGACAACTTGGAAAAAGCAAAAGGCAGCAGTGGGTGCTGATCTGGATTAATTAATACAGCTATGGGAGAATGTGTCAGAGATCAAAATTTATTCCTTCCTTTCATCTTTACCTCCAGCAGCTTTGAGAAATCCCATACATGGGAACTGTGTTTTATGGGAACTGCTACGTTGTCCTCCTTATGGCTATAGTTACAGAAAGTTATAAGATTGATTGTGATAGAGGAGCTTGCATAAAAGGAAGTAATTCAAGTATAGTTAGGGTAAATAGACATTCTTTCTTCCAAATAGAGTTACAATATATAGATTTTTTTTCACCTCCAAATCCAGTAAATATCACTAAGGGATTGCTTTCCAGTCTATGAGTTGACTTTCCACTGTGTAGCTTCTGAAATGTCTTGCATGCATGGGAAATATCCACCTGCTATAAGGAAAATGGATTAGTACAAACATGTCCGCTGCTTACTCTAACGCTCTACATAGTAATTAGCAGAGCATATGTCTATTGTTTGGTGAGAGGAGGAGAGTTTCTTCTGGACCCAAAAGAAATTTAATAATCAATTCTGCATGAATGAAAAGGAAGGTCATTCTAGACGTTGCTTAAACTGGGACTAGGTTGTGCAGGGAGTGCAGAATCAGAGGGGTGCAACAAGTTCACTTTCAGCACCCCTACAGTTCCCAAATTTGTAAAGTTGATAATTCAGCTCAAAGAATCCATCCAGTCATGCTAGTGAGACAGAGAAGCATGATAACACTAGGTGATAACTGCTTTTATATCAAGAAGTACCTATATGGCAAGTTTTAAGACCCTATAAATTAGTTTTTGTACTGAGTCACTTTGGTACACAAATGTTACACTGAGAGCAGTTATTGATGAACAGTTCCAGCAGAAGATCTAATGCACTCCAGAAAAAGTAGAAGTGCCTTTAAACAGTGAGAGAATCAGTATAAAGAGATTGTGGACTGAAGGGTATCCTTTGAAGTTCACATATTTTTAACCATAAAGGTGGTGTAGATCCTACAATATACACCATTCAATATTATTTTTTATCACATGGTCAGAAATAACTGTATGAAATGTATTTTCTGAATTATACTTTTTAGGAATTTTCTTAAATTTGAAGCCAATCTTTGGTGATTGTTGATGAACTAAACCTTATAATTTGAAAACCCTAAATATCCTGAATTACTATCCCAAAATATTTCATTTTTGTCTAATTTTATCAAGAATGCTACTTTGGGGTCAGTGTTAAGAACAGTGTTAGATCAGAAACATCCTCTTGGACTGTTGAATCCAGCCTCCTGCATCCAATCTTAGTACATGGTCCCTTTTATACACAGATCCAAATTTACATCTTCATATCATTAGTCTGGAAAGGCTGGTCAAGAATGTCTCGCTTCTTGGCAAAAACTTGCTTCTAATTTTAGTCTAAACTTATTCCTGGTCAGTTTATAAACATCTTTTGCTAACTTCGGCCTTTAGTTTAAGAAGTTCTTTTTCCTCCCTAATGTTTATTTTCCCAGTGTATTTATTTAGAGAAGTCATATCTCTTTTCAGCCTTTGTTTTGTTAGGCTAGATAACCAAGCTCTTTTGTTTTGGTTTTGTGTGCATGTGTTTTAGCTTTTTTGCTAATAAGAAGCCTTTGCATTTCCCTAATCATTCTAGTTGCCCTTTCAGATGGCATTATTTTCTCTTGAACCGGGATGAGAAGATTCAGTTCTCTGCAGGAGTCCTGACCAAGATCTCTGTGGGCTCAGTGTTTTCCCATTTCTATTCTGCAACTGAATTTTATAGTCAAATTTGTCTCTTACAACCAGCTCAGATACATTACCTTGTAACAGTGTAATATCAGTAAGACTTTTGCGTCCACTATCGTATCTTAAAAGATGACATTTTTTAGTTTCCAAATGCTTCTTTCTTGCATTTTGTACTATTGAATTTAATTTTCTGTTACTCACATTTATCCTGTAAGATATTCCTATATATATACTCCCTTTAGTGGTGATACCTCCCTGCCATCTCTGTCATCAGCATGTGCCTACCTTTTGTGCAATTGCCATTAATGAAGACATAAAGACAAGAGCCATTTGAAGATCATTCCCTGAGGAATTCCACTAATGGTCTCCTGTCAGTCCAATAATTCCTTTAGCAACACAAGTTGTCTCCCTTTTCACCATAATTTGTCCTTTCTCCTCAAATCAATTGTTAACTCACCTTATAATTCCTGTACTAATCCTTCTCTTCCCTGCATGACCTCATAATTTCCCACACAACACTATGTCAAATGCTTTACTGAAGTCCAGATTAAAATGACTGTATTTCCTCTGTCTAGAGTAATTTATCTTATCAAATAATTATACCGAGCTATTCTGGCACAATCAACCCTCGGTAAATCATTTTTCATTTACTGATGTATTGTTAATTATTTTTTAATTCAAAGTTTGTTTGACAACTTTGATATTATACTCAGTTTTTCCGCTTATGAAATGGCAGTCATAAATACCTGACTTTCAGATATTAGACAACAATACATTGGCATTGTTAAAATGCTTTGAGATCCTTAGTAGAAAATGGTCTGAAATGCAAATTACTCATAATTTTTGTCATACGCTATGTTCAAAGAGGTACCTCTAACAATTGTGTTATGCATAAATATCACTTCTATAGATCAAAGAATTCTTCTTTGAATGTATGCTTTCATTTGTGAATGCTCTTTTTAAATTAAAGTATTGTTTTCCTATTTGTCAAACTATGTCACTTTTATAAGCTGTCAGTCAAGATAAAATAAATTCACACTATCCTTGTGTTGTATGTAAGATAACAGGCTTTGAGCAAAAAGATAAAGGTATGTAAAATATTATCATCAGCACTAACCACTTCAGACTCATCACACTGATATTTGATATTTTCTGCCTAAATTGCAAAGGTTTAATTCTTTCTAGTTTTAAATCTAAATAAAACTCCTCCTAACTGTTTAATAAATTGGCTCATATATGTCTGTGTAGAAAAGAGCAAAGTAAATTTTTTCTTTCCTTCATTAATGGGAAATTTTAATTAGTCTAGGATATGCTTAGAAGAAATAAATGGAATTAACATGGAAGATTTTTAGTAACCTCACATAATGTTGGTTTTATGATTATCTTTTGAAAAAAAATATATTTCAAAAATTTCAAGTTGTGTCAGTCAATGCACCACATGCAATTACTTATACTTTCTATTTTTCTAGATTACATATGAAGCCTAAATGGCATGTGTGTTCTTCACCTGTCTGTGTGCCCAAGAGAGAAGATGAAGGGAAAATACTGAAAAGGAGGAAAAGTTTTGTATGATGAACTTTTCTCTTGAACTGCTGTGTATTCAATGGAACTATCTTTGCATTTCTTCACAATAAATTCCTGTAGATTTTAAGACGACCTACACGGAAAAGTATTATGTAAGAACTATTTTAAAAATCCATAGAACTGAAGAAGACATTGTCCTTCTAATTGTTGCATGACATTTTGAACTATCTCAAATACTTTTATAATAATTTATAATTTTTATAATAATTATTTTTTAAATTTAAAAAAATAATTTTTAACAGTATATAAATGCATTTTATATCATATAAACCCCCACCATTTTAAATATATAATGTGAAATGCTGAAAAAATAACTCATAATAGCTCTTCTTTATTAAAGGTGAATAGTATTGTCTGGGGATAATTTAGAAGCAAACTACTGCTCTGATTGAGTAAAGTACATAAACATGAGCTTAACAAAACTCCTGAGCAGTTCCACTGAAAACTTTTGAGCTGGCATTGTCCCTTAAAGATTCTGAGAGCTCATTTAATGCTCATTAAGTCCATAGCAATGAATTTGGACCCAAGATTGCCTAATAAGAATGCACAGACTTCACAGTAGATCCGAGACACTCTGAGATCATTCTTACCATGACATTATCTGAATTGTTTATTCAGATAATTCCTTAAAACTCTGTTGTTTCAAAGTTCTTTTTGTTTTAAAATATTGTCCTACTGTAAAAACAATGCCGACAGTCTGTATTTGTGTCTGTATAACCATTCTAAATAAGTCTTCATATCTGATGGGATCCTGTTCTCACTCCCCGTAAACCTCAGAAAGGTTTGCCTTGAGCCATTGTTTTCCTTCAAGTTTATTTCATTTGAAAAGTCTGTTATAAATTAAGTCAACATAATAATTTAATGAAACACAGTAACAACGTTAACACACTAACACACTTAATATTCATAAGTAATATTACAGCATCATACCTTTCTTTGAAAGACATACGACAAATTTTTTCTAATATGAGAATAGCTATTCTTACTTTGGTTGTCAGAGTTACTTACAGAAGAGCCAAAGTTATGTATCAAGCCCTAAAAACTTGTCATAGGTTTATAGGTGATCATGAGTGGAAGGCAGTGTAAAAATATAACTGTAATTAAATAACCCAATATTTAAAATACTAGTTACTGTTAGACTACAATTTTAAAGGAATATAACAGTTATTCTCTGAATTAAAAATTATGAGTAAGAAAGAGTAGAGGCCAGATTGTAGCACTTCTCACTTTCTAACATGTCTTAGTTCCTCAGTTGAGGTTTGTCTAAGAAAACTTTTTTCTTTTGGGAATCAAATGGGATTTTCTCCGTAGAATATCTGGATGTACAGTTTCTAACTCCTACCAATCTGAAAAGATCCCCATGGATGGCACATAACAAGAGGAGTGTATGCAAAAGTTCTATGTATTGGTGGCCTACCCCAGGTGACTTACACCTACATCAGACCTACCACCCCCAAATTACCTTTCATAGAGGGGCTCTTCTGAGTGAAGGATTATTAGGAAACTTAAAATTTCTTTTTCTAGTGTTCTTTTTTAGTGGTTTTGACTGGGCTGAACTGATTTGTTTTCACTTTCATTCCATTCTTCTTGCATATGCAGAAGTTTAGATTCAAGAATGTTCCTGAAATTAATGAATTTCTCCCTGTCTCCAAATGGCTTCCATTGTGAATACTCTTTTCCCTTGACTGCCCTCTAAGAAATGATCATCTTATTTGTTGCTTACTCTCAGGCAGTATTCATACTGCTTATAAGTGATTCTTAAAGTATGAACATTTTAAGGAATTTAATTTTTAGGCATGCTTCTCTTTCCCACATCACTTTTTTGAATTGTACACATGAGCATAGTATGTTTAATGAACTTGATTCTAAAAGCAGTTAACAATAAAACTGTTGTGAATTAGTACTCATTCCTGTTTCAACACTATGCAACAAATTATTTTTGTGGGATAATTGTTTCATAATTAACTTTTGCCAATATCTATTGTTCACCACCTTTTATTTCTCAGATACTAATGAATAAGATCAGTTACAAAGGGGGGAAAGTTGTTATGAAATCGAAACCTGAGAGTGTTTTGGCAGTTTTGACAGTTGCTGCCGAAAAGTGTAAACTCAAATGGACTCTACTTCAGACACTAAAATGCAGCAGACAAAACTATTATTTCATCCCCTGTGGGCCACTGTCTCTGTTCACTCTTACTTTTATGTCATCATGTTGGTTTGACACCTATTATAGGTTTAATAGTTTTTTCTCTGATGTTGTTATTGGCTAATGATTCTGCTCTTCTCTGGGGATGGCAAAAATGAGAAGTCATACAGTCACAGGGACAGCCTTAACCATAGTACTCTATGGGAGTATGTCATCTTAAATAAATAGATAGCAAGTTAGCCTTTAACATTTGGTTTGCTTGCTTCAATTTTATAAATCAGGCTAGCAATTATAAGACTATCCCTGATGATCCAGTAGTTCAATAATCATCTTAATTCATATATTTTACACTTTTAGTGTATAAAGGGAACTAAAGCAAGGAGTGATTTATAAAACATTATCAATGTCCTTTATGCAAGAATTTATGCTTTCTAACACAATAAGTGGTTGTCACATGATGATGATGATTGCAGCAGATTCTGTGAGATCTTGTTTCATTGGATCAACTGTTTTAACTATACCTGTCTCATCATGTTGATCTTTAAGGCTCTGCCTTTCCAAAATCATAGGCAGGAACAACAGAGTGGCAACACATTTTATGTTTCAGAAACAATCATAGGAAAAAGAAAAATATATTACTACAAGATGAATGACTGCCAAAATTGCTACTTTAAGTCAATAGCAAAATGTGCATGTTTTAAAGAGCTGTTCAGCAACCTTACATATTGAATTAATTTTCAATTAGAGATCAAGGGATAACAAATATAGTTAACTTCACATACTTTGAGCAAAAGAAAAGCTGTTCTAGACTTTCTATTCATTTGATCTTCACTCCAAACTCTGTTCACCTCACTCCAAACAGTCTCTCATTGTGTTGGAATGTTTTCCTTTTAGCAAACACAGAGGAAAAAAAAAAAAAACAAAAAACCCAAATTATTACTGAAATTTTAGGAAATATATTTTGGGGCACCATATGTGGAAATGTGTATTGGGTTTAAGTGGCAAGGTTTTGGTAGCTGCACGGGGCTGCAGGGGTGCCCTCTGTGACAAGATACCAGAAGCTGCCCCCATGTCAGATGGAGATGGTTCCAGCTGGCTCCAAGACGGACCCGCTGCTGGCCAAAGCTGAGCCAATCAGCGACATTGATAGTGCCTCTGTGATAACATATTTAAGAAAGGGTAAAACCTGCTGCACAACAGCAGCTGGAACAGAGGAGTGAGAATATGTGAGAGAAACAACTCTGCAGACACCAAGGTCAGTGAAGAAGGAGGGGGAGGAGGTGCTCCAGGCGCTGGAGCAGAGATTCCCCTGCAGCCCGTGGTGAAGACCATGGTGACACAGGTTGTCCCCCTGTAGCCCATGGAGGACCACGGTGGAGCAGATATCAACCCTGCAGTGTGTGGAGGACCCCACGCCAGAGCAGGTGGGTGTGCCCCGAAGGAAGCTGTGACTCCGTGGAGAGCCCACGCTGGAGAAGGTTCTTGGCAGGACCTGTGGCCCTGTGGGGGACCCATGCTGGAGCAGTCTGTTCCTGAAGGACTGCACCCTGTGGAAAGGACCCATGATGGAGCAGTTAATGAACTGCAGCCCGTGGGAAGGACCCACATTGGAGAAATTCGTAAAGGACTGTCTCCCGTGGATAGGACCCCACGCTGGAGCAGGGAAAGAGTGTGAGGAGGAGGAGGAGGAGGTAGAGAAAATTGGAAAGGAAGGTGTTTTTAGATTCGTTTTTTTTTCTCATTATCCTACTCTGATTTTGATTGGCAATAAATGAAATTCATTTCCCCAAGTTGAGTCTGTTTTGCCCGTGATGGTAATTGCTGAGTGATCTCCCTGTCCTTATCTCGACCCACGAGCCTTTCGTCATATTTTCTCCCCTGTCGTCCAGTTGAGGAGGGCTTGGTGGGCACGTGGCGGCCAGCCAAGGTCAACCCACCACAGGATGCCTTGAGGAACTGAACTGAGATACTATGGTTACTTAATTCCCTTGGTTTTGCTCCTCCATCAGAGTCCCAGTTGCTCTCTGAGGTAGATGCAAAGTTTCATTTAACTATAAATTAAAGAACTGAACATTGTCAGAGCTATTCACCACTGTTAAAAAGTGGTTTATTGTTTTCAAATTTAGGACTTCAGCTACTCTAAATCAAGACTGCCTCAATAACTAACTCATGATTTTCAGAGAAAATGAGAGCATTTCACCTTGTATGTTGGCATTATCTGAAAAATAGCTGGGAAATGAAAAATTTGCTCCAGAAGCTTTTGGGATTAATTTCTCAAAAGATAAATGATTTTATAAAAGTAATATTTAGTAAATATTAAAAAGTAATAGCAAGCCTTTGGTTAACCAAAGAAACCTGTTTCAGATATGTTTCAATTCAACAACATTTTCAATAAATAAAAATACAAACATATATATAAATTTTCCATTAAAGCAGCAAGCACACACCAGATAACTGGATCTGAACTGGTTCCTCACACTGGGGAAGTTCAAATGGGAAGGTATACAAGGAGCAGTATAACAGTATGACAGACCATCAGCGTTGGCCTTGTGTAGATTTTATACAGCCAAAGTATATATGAGTGTTTCTGTCCATTTCATGGGGGTTAATGATGAGAAAGTTGGGGAGTATTAAATACCCACTGAAATATTTGAGCTTACAGAAAACTGCATATATTAATCTTTACCATACATGCCTTTCTACATTACATTTAGCCTTCACCTCCCTGCCTTCTTTTCATATCGACTTCTTCCTTCAATAATTGTATCTTTTCTTTCCTGTATTTCCAGTCCATACTCCTGAACATGAACTGGATATCACTTTATGCTACAGACCACTATCATGCATTTCCTTCATATTCTAGGTTTCTTCCTTCTCCTCTTTGGCTACTCCTTCCAGATTTACTAGCACATTTGCTAGCCAGGAGTGAGCCAGCTGGTAGTTACAAACACTGTCCAAAAAATTGTATTTGCTATATACATGGGGAAGCTTTTTTCCAGAGTGAGACCACCACCATGGAAACTGCTAGTGGGAATAAGAAGCAGAAACAAGAGCAAACAAGCAATGGTGAAACTTTGTATTGTCAGATATGTCTCAAAGTGTAGACACTTCTACAGCGTCATTAATATATTATTCACTTGTCTGTACTAGAACTGTATCAGAAAAATACATCATTTTGGATAAGAGCCTGAGACACCTGCAGCTAAAAGCCTGCCTCTGCCTATACAATGTAGAGGAAAATTAGGTGCCTAAATTAGGAAGAGGTGGCCAACTAACCTTTAGCTTCTGTGAGATTTAGTGTCATTACACTGAAGGCCCATTTTTACATTTAAGCCATGCTTAAATAGTGAAGACTCTTTGATTTCTTTTCTGTAGCTTTTCTAAGAGCAAATCTTAAATGAACCCAGAGACAGCATGATGTGTGCTTTCTTTTGAAAGCCAAATCAACACTGATCTGTAATGGTTGATCTTGATCTATTTGGGAAGCAAGTCAAAAGTTGTGAACTGAAGAACCGAACACAGAATAGTAGCTGATATCAAACAAAAACTCTGTCTTTTCTCCTGGAGACTTCCATGCTTCTTGGCTGTCAGAGCCTGTAACACAATACAAAGCATTTAAGTAATTAAGAAAAGAAATACACTTGCAAATTGATTTGTGAAAACAACATTGTCGTGGTTTAACCTGGCAGGCAGCCAAATACCACGCAGCCGCTCACTCACTCCCCCCACCCCCCCAGTGGGACGGGGAGAGAATCGGAAAGGTAAGAGTGAGAAAAACTCGTGGGTTGAGATAAAGACAGTTTAATAGAACAGAAAAAGGGAAAATAATAATGATAATGATAAAATATACAAAATGAGTGATGCACAATGCAATTGCTCACCACCCGCGCTGATCGATAACCAAGTAGCGATCGCTACTTCCTGGATCACGCCTACCCTTCATATACTGAGCATGACGCCACATGGTATGGAATACCCCATTAGCCAGCTGGGCTGGCTGTCCTGATTATGTTCCCTCCCATCTTGTGTACCTAGCTCAGTCAGTAGGCACGGGAGCTGTCCTTGGACTAGGAGGGCACTTAGCAACAACTGAAAACATCGGTGTGTTATCAACATTCTCCTCGTACTAAATCCAAAACACAGCACTAGGAAGAAATTTAACCCTATCCCAGCCAAAACCAGGACAAACATCAATTACAAACAGAAGAAAACAAACAATAAAAACAAACTTTCCGAGTCAAACAGTGTGTTGGCTTCTTCATTCTGATCCAGGGTTTTACTTCTTGTGTCCTTAGGGTAGAAGAAATGCATGATCCTGTTTAACTTCCAATTTCTTTCACCCTTTGTAAGTACCAGGTAACATCTTGAATAAGGGAAGAGATGCTAAAGAAGATCCTCAGAGGGCTTAAGTGAATACCAATATCTTAAAACATCTTTCTGTTGAACAACAATAATATCCAAGTTTGAGATATTCCAAAAATAGATTTCCAAAAAGAAAAAAGGGTAAAATGACAACTGACAATTTTGCTGCCCCCAAATCCTTGATACTCCATAATGGATTTCTAAGCTAAAATGATGGACAGTAAAGAGAAATCAAGTGGGGTGCCAGACCATTTTGTGCTCCCTTTTAAAATGGACCTTTGATATTTTTATGTCCTTGTCCTACACCTTCCTCTGAACCATCTGGTAATGACTCCTGCTACAGACTGAATACAGTGCAGGTGTGACAACTTCTGTGTTTCTATGGTCATCTGCAGTTTCATCAGAGTCCCAGTGGTGTTCACAGGAGGTTTGCTTCTGACTTCTTTGGGAGTCCTCATTGTGCCAATTCAAGATTAATTCAGTGGAATATTTAAAGTCACATTTTCAAGCCTTCCCAGAATAAAAGTAAAATGTTTGCTCTCACTTCATTTTTGCAGGTCTTCATGATGAACAGCTAGAGTAACAGAGGAGAAACCTGGAAAATCAGTGGGTAGAGAATTTGCCCTGAGTCTACCTATGTCAGGGCTTTCTGATTCACCTGTAATAAAGATGGTGGAGACATAGATACGTCCTTGTGATCTGCAAAATCAAGACAAAAAGATAGGGATGATGAAAAAATAAAAGAACTGGGAGAATGCTGGTCATAAAATTGATTTTCTGAGTCTAATTATACCCAGGTTCTATTTTGCCACGTTAACCTTGAATAGCGCCTCATCGTAAAAATAACTCTGTTAACCTGTCCTGTAATAAGCACCTTTCAGAAAATCATTCCAGGTTCCTTCCTTGCCAGTGTTAATGTATGCTGTTTATTTTATATTTTTAATGTATATTATTTGAAGAAAGAGTTTCTCCTTAAGGTCATACCTCTCATGTTTTGCTCAGTTTTCAACTTACTTATTTCATGAAAGTTCCTGAAAGAAATCAAGAGCAAATTTATTGGTGAATGGGAGTTGGAAAAAAGCTAATAGAGAGTTGTTTCAACTGCCTCCCCTGTTATTCCTGACCAGAATACTTCATGTCATTTGGCAGAAAAGGTCTGGGTTGTTATATACCCTGAAGGCAATCTCTCACCCTCTATGAAAGCCAGAAGGATTGTGAAAGAAATGCCAAGGAAGATTCACAGAAATCTTAAGTGGAGGCTGTGATGGATTCACTCGACTCCTTGACCAAGCTAGTGGTAGTTTGGTTCAGGCTCCAAAGGAAGTAAAGGCCATAACCGGGCCAAGAACTTCTCTAGTTCCAATCTGTTCTCTGAAAACCCACACAGGAACAGGGTGACATGGTGAGCACTGATGCATATGAGCTTGGAAACCAGAACATTGGTCATACAATTAACACATGAATAGCAGGTGGTTCTTCCAAGACTCATTTGTCAAAGGAACAAAGAAAGTTGTGGGTACAAGGAGTCTCATGCTTACCTTTTCCATCACATGTAATTTGACTACAAGCGAACCACTTTATTCCATATATATGACAGCCTAAGTGAGCTTTCTTTGAGGTCTCCCTGCTAAGCAGCTGGCTGCACGGTGGTGATCTCCCCTTGAGCTGGGACGCCTCTCAAGGTTACTCCTCGAGGCTGAGAGACCTCTTACCAACTGCAGATCTTTAGTAAGTGACCGATATCACGCATAACCTTGTATTATAGTGCACTAAGATTTTGCATTGGTAACTTTGATATTGTATTGATAACTTTGAACTTATATTGGTAACTTTGAATCATTATTATATACTCTGCAGTAAGTAATAGAGTGAACCTTGCCATCGAACTTTGTTAAGTAAGTTTCGCTTTTACATCTTACTTCAATAAAACCACTTTTACTGATACCTTTGGTGGTGGTTCTTTAAGCAGACAAAATCGCCCGCCCGCGACAAATTGGTGTAGTCGGCAGGATTCTAGACCCGCGACAGGGGCTAGACTCCAAAATTTATAAAACTATCAAAATAAAGAGTTTTTTTTTGTAATTCCAATATTTTGCATTATTTTCACTAAAGTAAGTGTAATCCCTTTGAAGAAATGAAATATCAATATTAATGTTCTTTTTCATGCAAATCATAGCAAGAGATCTCAGATATTCACCTAACAAGAGGAAAGGAAAAACTGTTATGCAGAATGGCTTGGTGTCCCCCTGGCTATGTTGCTGATACAGCCATCCATCACTGAAAAGTACTGTCATAAATTTGAATTGAATGGAAGAAGTGAATGTTTGGTCTGCCTGCTGCCTCCACTGAAGCTGAAAAGCTTCTCAGCAGAATTTTGCTTTCTTCCTTCTATGCAATACTGATACACTGCTTTCTTTTAGCATGCCAGTACTAGGCTAAAAATAGACAAGGAGAAAAGGCTTCAGCCATTTTAAAGAGCACAAGTGACATGCAGGCTGACCTCTTGACTGCATGTGTTAGAGCTATAAGCAACCCAAATGGTACCAGGTGGGGATTACACAGGGCAGAGCAACATCTGCTTCACTATCACAAGTGTAAATGATAGTTCGTCATGTTATGCCATAAACAGCCTGAGGTAAGAAAGACTGGTAAAGTTCCTGTCACAAATTAAACCCTTGCTAGCAGGTAGGATTCCAGTCCATCTGTCCATGAGAGTAGCTCAAACAGAATAAAAAGCTTTATAAAATATTATCCAGAGAGATAAAAGGCAAATAATGCAATTTATTTATGGGCTGGAGCCAGAAATTAAAGCAAAACTAAATAGGAAGAGAAGATGTTTTTTCACTACGATGAATGAAAAGTACTGTTATATAATCTGTTTCCAGAGCTAGGGGGCAGATTTTCTAAAATACGTTTTTTTTCGTAAGCTTGATTTACACATAGACAAACACACACAAGCACAAAGTATGTATCTTGGACATACACAACCCATAGCTCTCAAAATTGGATACGAAAGGTTTACTTGGTCACCCCCTTTTTTTCTTTTGTTCCTACTTTAATATATATTAATAAGATGGTCAATAAATTTGTGGTTATTCAGACCAAAGATAGCTTTGTGAAGAAAGCAATGTGAAATGCTTAATACTAAGTGCCTGTCCTGGTTCTGGCTGGGACAGAGTTAACTTTCTTCCCAGTAGCTTGGGGGGTGTGCTGTGTTGTGGGTTTGGTATGAAAGGAGCGTTGATGGCCCATTGATGCTTTGGTTGTTGCTGGGGGGGGGGGGGGAGCATAGCCGGGGTGCTGGACCCAGCTGGCCAATGGGGTATTCTACACCATGTGACGTCATGCTCAGTATAAAACCAGGTGTGGGGGGGGGCTCGCCCCCCGTTCATAACACGCGGTCGGCGGTTGGTGAGCGGTTGTGTTGTGCATCGCCTGCTTTGTATATTCTGTTATTGTTGTTGTTCTCATTGTTGTTATTACTGTTCTATTTTGTTTTATTTCAATTATTAAACTGTTTTTATCTCAACCCGGGAGTTTTCCTACTTGTGCCCTCCTGATTCTCTCCCCCATCCCACCGGAGCAGGGGGCTGAGCGAGCGGCTGCGTGGTGTTTAGTTGCTGGCTGGGGTTAAACCACGACAGTCCTTTTTGGCGCCCAACGTGGGGCACGAAGGGTTGACATAACAACAGATTAATTAGAGCATATTAAGGAATTTATATCTATTAACATATTAATTTGTTCTGCACCATGCTCTTGTTTTTACTGTACCTGTTAAAGATTGGAGTTGGGTTTTGTAGTCTGCTGTGCTCTGCAGTCATTAATGATGTTTTGCCAGGGAGATTTGTTACTAAAACGCTGGCATTGGGGGTTATTTGGTATTTGGGATTTGTAATGAAGCTGTTACTGTATTTCGGGTACCACCTCATGGAGACCATTAGCAATTATACCGTTTCCTCTGAGAGATTTTTTATGGAGGAAATAGAGAATGGCACCCTCACTACCTTCCTCTATGATGTCGTCTCCTTTGTTGAAATAACTTGTCAGTACCTTGAACATCCCTGGGTAGTTAAGATACATCTCTTGGTACTCCTTGGGAATATTGTTTTGGTTTTGTCCAAGGTTAGTAAGCAATTTAAGAATGTCATCCAGAGATCTGCCCCAAGGCTGGATAGTTATGAGTGGCAGGGTGAGTGGTATAGCATGGGCAAATGCCTAGGACGGTGGGCACCCCCAGTATTCTGGAACTTCACCCCTGAACAAGTGCAGAATCCTGAAAAATTAGTAGAATATTTGGAAAAAGTATGCTGTCCCCCTGGCCATTCTAGGGAGACACAAATCACTGCAATGTGCTGGGGCCTGGCCCACGCCTACCAAGCCCTGTTCAACACTACTCAGAACCCTCAAGGGGAAGAAAAGGTCTCTGGATCTGATGACAAAGCAACAGGCCCTGTGGCTACCCCACCCCCCACAGCAGGCACTGGCAGCTACTCCACCCCCTGCAACAGAGAACCAACCCATGCCGGTATCATAGCCCCTATACAAAAGAAGAAATACACAAGAAAATCACCTCGTTTAGTAAGGGATGAAAACGAACCAGGGCCATCATGAGAACAGGAGGAGGAAAAGGCAGAACCCATAAATGAGACGGAAAACACACGATCCCTATCCCTGGGTGAGCTGCGAGATATGCGAAAATACTTCAGCCGTCGTCCAGGCGAGCACATTGCCACCTGGCTGCTCCGATGCTGGGATAATGGGGCCAGTAGCCTGGAATTAGAGGGTAGGGAAGCCAAGCAGCTGGGATCCCTTTCTAGGGAAGGGGTCATTGACAAAGCAATTGGAAAAGGGGCACAGGCCCTCAGCCTCTGGAGGTGACTGCTGTCAGGCATGAAGGAAAGGAAGATGTTATATGTCACCCAGGCAAGTGAACCACCATGGAGAAAGGAATCCAGTACCTGAGGGAATTAGCCATGCTGGAGGTGATTTATGATGACCTGAACAATGAGCAGTTATCCAAAGACCCAGATGAAGTCAAATGCACCCGACCCATGTGGCGGAAGTTTGTATGGAGCGCACCAGCATCGCATGCAAACTCATTGGCAGTAATGACCTGGAAAGATGGAGAGGAACAAATGGTGGATGAATTGGCTCTCCAACTCTGGGAATGCGAACAAAGTCTCTCTTCCTCCTTAGGGGCCTATATCTCTGCTGTGGAGAAACTGTCTCAGGAGGTCCAGCAACTCGAAGAGGATATGTCCTATGCCCCACCTCCACGGGCCGGAGTCTCAGCCATTAGGAGTAAGCGTCCCTCTGCTCAAGAGAGGAGATATCGTGGGTACACACCCCAGGGCACCCTGTGGTTTTACCTGCGTGACCACGGAGAGGACATGAGGAAGTGGGATGGAAAATCTACCTCAGCCCTACAGGCACGGGTACATGAGTTGCAAGGAAATACAACCACAAAAGGGGGTTCTCCCAGGAAAACTGCTGCTCCAGTCTCCAGTGAGCAGTTTCCCAGACAGAGCAGAAGGGCTGATTCCACTTCCGACCTTAATAAAGGGACTTCTGATTCATACTTACAAGAGGTGGGTAGTGAATACGATGACCAGGACTAGAGGGGCCCTGCCTCCAGCCAGGTAGAGGAAAGGGACAAATGGGTTTACTGGACTGTGTGGATTCGATGGCCTGGCACATCAGACCCACAGGAGTATAAGGCTCTCGTAGACACCGGTGCACAGTGTGCCCTGATGCCATCAGGCTATAAAGGGGCAGAACCCATTTGTATTTCTGGAGTGACAGGGGGATCCCAAGAGTTAACTGTATTGGAGTCCGAAGTGAGCCTAACCGGGAATGAGTGGCAAAAGCACCCCATTGTGACTGGCCCAGAGGCTCCGTGCATCCTTGGCAGAGACTACCTCAGGAGAGGGTATTTTAAGGACCCAAAAGGGTACTGGTGGGCTTTTGGTATAGCTGCCCTGGAGACGGAGGAAATTAAACAGCTGTCCACCTTGCCTGGTCTCTCAGAGGACCCTTCTGTTGTGGGGTTGTTGACGGGCAAAGAACAACAGGTACCAATCGCTACCGCAACAGTGCACCAGCGGCAATATCGCACCAACCGAGACTCCCTGCTTCCCATCCATAACCTGATTCGTTGACTGGAGAGCCAAGGAGTGATCAGCAAGACTCGCTCACCCTTTCACAGTCCCATATGGCCAGTGCGAAAGTCCAATGGAGAGTGGAGACTAACAGTAGACTACCATGGCCTGAACAAAGTCACGCCGCCACTGAGTGCTTCCGTGCCGGACATGCTAGAACTCCAATACGAACTGGAATCAAAGGCATCCAAGTGGTATGCCACAAATGACATCGCCAATGCGTTCTTCTCAATCCCTTTGGCGGCAGAGTGCAGGCCACAGTTTTCTTTCACGTGGAGGGGCGTCCAGTACACCTGGAACCGACTGCCCCAGGGGTGGAAACACAGCCCTACCATTTGCCATGGATTGATCCACACTGCACTGGAACAGGGTGAGGCTCCGGAACACCTGCATCACATTGATGACATCATTGTGTAGGGCAACACAGCAGAAGAAGTTTCTGAGCAAGAGAAGAAAATAATTCAAATCCTTCTGAAGGCCGGTTTTGCCATAAAACAAAGTAAGGTCAAGGGACCTGCACAGGAGATCCAGTTTTTAGGAATAAAATGGCAAGATGGACGTCGTCAGATCCCAATGGATGTGATCAACAAAATAACAGCCATGTCCCCACCAACTAGCAAAAAGGAAACACAAGCCGCCTTAGGCGTTGTGGGTTTTTGGAGAATGCATATTCCAAATTACAGTCAAATCGTAAGCCCTCTCTATCAAGTGACCAGGAAGAAGAATGACTTCAAATGGGGCCCTGAGCAACGACAAGCCTTTGAACAAATTAAACAGGAGATAGTTCAGGCAGTAGCCCTTGGGCCAGTCCGGGCAGGACAATACGTAAAGAATGTGCTCTACACCGCAGCCGGGGAGAATGGCCCTACCTGGAGCCTCTGGCAGAAAGCACCAGGGGAGACTCGACGTCGACCCTTAGGGTTCTGGAGTCGGGGATACAGAGGATCCGAGGCCCGCTACACTCCAACTGAGAAGGAGATATTGGCAGCATATGAAGGGGTTTGAGCTGCTTCAGAAGTGGTTGGTACTGATGCACAGCTCCTCCTGGCACCCCGACTGCCGGTGCTGGGCTGGATGTTCAAAGGGAGCATCCCCTCTACACATCATGCAACCGATGCTACGTGGAGTAAGTGGGTCGTGCTGATCACACAACAGGCCCGAATAGGAAACCCCAGACGCCCAGGAAGCAGCCCTCAGGCACCTTGTCTAGGTTGGCTCCCCTGTGCCCTGAAGTCTGCTCCCTCAGCATTCCTGGACTCTGCTTTCACGTTCACTGTCCATTTGAACAGTAAGTCTTGTAAGGATGGCCTTGGGGGTTATTCTCAGAGGATAGTCTAGACATACATTATTGTGTATAGTCCATCTCTTCTGTAAGAGAGAGAGAGTTCAATGAATCTTTTTTCCTAATCTCCATGTAGCATCCTGCCAGGGACCAAGCAGGGGAATGATGGCTTTATACATTTTATATAGGAACTAAGAGCATGCAGTGATTACTCCTGTATCTCCACTATCCCACTTGCTTTTGTACCATTCACGTACTCTATGCTCAGTTGCTTCCATGCACTCAGGATGCAACTTCCTTGAAAATCCAGTACTGCTTTTTCATTAACTACAGTGTTTATTAGAAAATAATGTTAACTTTTCTTCTTCATCCAAAATCATTAGTAAGCAGAAAGTGCCACATACTTACTCTATAGAGAAAAGTAAAACTAAGAATCTGACCTCTTATGCTTATAAAACACAGCAAATCATCTTTTCTAGGAAACCATTAACTCAGCCACATTCGAGTGTAAGAAATCATATTTTGTCTACCTAGTCTACTTGTATATGTTTATGTTGATATATAGAGAGGCTGTTACATACTTCTGCTGAGCTGTTGCAGAGTTGCTATGCATTATAAAGCAATTGTCATGTTTTGTGAAGAGATGTCTACATTCTCAAGGGACAGGAAGTGTTATCTGAGGTGAGTTTTTATAGTGGCTGAGGATTAGAAAGAACTTTGTGAGGAAAGATTTTTTGTAAATACATCTTTGAGGTAAAAAAAATAATATAAATGTAAATCATTGTCACCAGTATGGTAAAGAAAAGACAGCCATATATTATCAGTATAATAACTGAAACACAGGGAAGAGTAAGAATTCTAGTTACTAAGAAATTTGAGTGAAAAGATACAAACTTTAAAGTAATAAATTCTATGCACATCTGTTTTTATCAAAAATCTGTAGACAATTCCCCAGTAGCAAACTTTCTTCTTCTTTATTCTTAGGAAGCTGTAAAACATTGTTTGAATCAAGTTATATCATCCTTAGTTATCCTTTGAAAGATAATTTTTTCAGCTGGAACAGCTTTAGGTCCTTCTTTCATCACTACTTGATATACAATCCTTCATTATATATCAGTGTGAAGTTAATATATGCTAGACAATGCAAATTTTGCTCTGAGAAGATATTAGTATGTTCTGCAATGTATCTCTGAGTGATTGGCACACATATATCTGTACTCCCTATTTAGAAAAGTTGTACTAAGACAGACGTTAACTATTCCTCTTGAGCCAAGCCTACAATTATTTTTTAACTGTGAAACCTACTTTGGAAAACACAACATCAATGAAAAGAAGTGACATCAAGCACATAATGTTCATACCTCCCCAATCTGAGAATAAGAAAGAATAAGTAGTCCAAAATCTATGGTCAAAGAAGAATGAGTGGCTTCAGAAAGTGTCTCCATTTCCTGATCCTGCATTCACCAAATTATACTTTAAGTAGCCTGGTGACATGGTTGGATTTTTTTCTTGTATTTAAGGGCTTCTAACCTCTCAAATATAAGAAAAGCCCCAACACACAGTAATAAATTACCCCCATGGTGAAAAGTACTGCACATGCAATATATAAATACTGAAGATACATGGCTAAGAGGTACTAAATGGAAAGTGCTCAGCTTTACTTTCAGATGCCAGCTTGAATTTGCAATAATAGTGTCTAGGAAAAACAACCAATCCAAGCTTTATAGTAATTCTAAACTGAGCAGATACAGTATCAGGGCAGGACCTGCAAAATTTGAATCTTTATGGCTCCATTTGGGACCTTAGTCTGTTCAGCTGCCATCTGAATTTGACAACATATAAATTCCCAAAGCATCTAATATTTTGCCAGTGAAGTTTCTTACTCAGCTCAAGTACTACTTCTGGGAATGTATGCAACCATTTGAGTCCTGATGCTATCAGGCAGCTTGACACTTAAATTCTGAGAAGATTCTTGAAATAAGTACCCATCCATCTACTTACTGAGTTCTCAAACTCAGTCCAGAAACTGATCTAGAACAAGTTTATTGGATCAATCGTCACAGAAAGCAGTAAGATGGAGGTAATTTCTATTTTCGTCCAATGCATTATTTCAGTTATATGCATTATTTCAGTTATATTATATTCGTCCAATGCTTCATTTCTCTTCCATTGACTGATTTGTATTTGGGTTTTGAAGTCAGTTATTGTCCTTGCATCCTCAAAATTGAGCTATAAGATATTCTGAGGTGGGCCTGTTCCTGAAGATCTGCCCTATCCGATGCATATTCTGAGACAGGTCTCTCAATCTCTCCCAGGTTAGATGTTTCACTTCATAGGAAATCCTCGACTATTTAACACCTTTTTCTGGGTCCCCCAGATATGTGCTCAGGCACAAGGAACAGATGTTTTATACAAATTGACTCAGAGGCAGCAGGAGCAGACTTTATATACCTGATAGTCCCCTGGATACAATTTTCTTATGGTAAATGCCTCCAATATAGGAAATGCAAGACATAAACACCTGACTTTGAAATGTAATGGTGGATATCTTGTCTTTGATGTTTAGGGGGTAAAAAAACTCCAAGAAAATAAAAAAAAAAGTCTCACTGGCTTGGCTTAGGTAGCTAACTTCAGATCAGGGATTCAGCTGTAAAACCCCCCATGCAAAAGGAGACACTTTTCTGCAATCTGGACAACTAGCAGAACCGAAGAGTGATGTGGTGTCCTCAGACCGCCGCCACCACCACGACGTATTTTTTCCTAGTGGCTCTTCCTACTCATGGAATAAATTCAGAAATCCAGGGCTTAACCATTCTCAGCTGTAGCTCAAGCCCCCAGGACCACATGGTACCCTCATACCCCATGTTAAGTGCTGCAGAGTTACATAGGTTATCTATATTATTTGATTCATTATACTTTGATTCAATGGGGTTTGAGCATGTGCTTACCACAAGCTGTGCTTTATATTGAAAAAAAATAATAACTCATAAACAATGATGAAAACAGAAGAAACAGCCATTTATTTTTATTATTACTATTGAAGGTATCGTAGGGCAGATAACGTACTGCCTTGAAAAATTCAGAAGTGTATTTGATAGGCTATGAAGGTGCATAGACTTCTGTAATACAAAGCAGGGAAAATATTAAGATCCTAGGAGAATGAAACCCTCTGAAAGTGTCTCTCTAAGTGACTAAAAAATTAACTTGGATTTCTACTTTAAATTAAAGTTACAAATTTGCCACTTCAGATCCTAAATGTAGGTGTGATGAATGTGGGCTTTGGTGCAATTTCTTTTCCTTTTTTTTTTTCTTTTGATGATTTTCTTCACAGACTTGGATAGTGTTAATACAATGTATTGTAATATAATGTAATTAGGTTATTTTAAAGCTACCTGCAAGGTATCATTTACAAGCCTACTTGTTAGGTAACTTGGTTATAAAACCCTCTTAAAAATCTGCGGTTATACAAAAGGGTGTTACAATGCAAACCAGGCTAACTCAACAGCAATAATAAAGCAGAAGCTTAGGCAGCATCTGCATTTAAATTAAGGTGCCATAATCTCATTAGAATAATATTTAATTAAAACTAGATTTTTTATATTTCTCTCCACTGCACTGATCCCATCTGAAATGTCATTGGTACTGATCCTCTAGTGTAGTTTCACTAAAAGCAGAGCTATACCCAACAACATCAAATGATGTTAAGGTCTATTATGTCTATGACCATCTTAATACATGAAAGTTGGATTTTTATTATATTTGATAATGTAAACATTATATGAATTTCTAATTTTATAGCAAATTCTTGTACAAATGATCTTCTGCTGTTTAACCAAATTAAATATGCTTAAGGCTCTCCCATTTGATTTAGTTAGATAGTAATAGCATACTTTTTATTCAGCTTGTTTTCATTGTTCTTTTAGTCATATCATGAACCTGTGAGCCCTCAGTTTCCCAGGCTGAAACCAAAGGGCTTACAATGATGTTAAAAGATTTTATTTTGAATAGACGAAAAAGATATTTCTTAAATTGAGGGATCGCTTTCAATCCTGGGGGAGTTTCTTTTTGAAACTCATATGAGGAGAAAAAGTGTTAATTGAATCTTCTCGTTTACACCTTCCATCTGTTTTCATTCCAGCTGCATCTGCTTAGATACTTGAGAAGCAGGTCAAGCTAACACTTAATGGGTCTCAGCTGATTACTGTAGTAATTTAATAAAACTGCTACAAGCAGCAAGTAGAACTGGAAAGAGAAATAGAGAAGTCTTAAAGATATTTTTCTTGGCTTTAAGTTTATTAGAATAAGAAAGGGGAAAAAAATAGATAATTCTCTTCCATAGGGAGTTTAGTCTCTTTCTTTTGAGTTATATAGTACTTTGGCCATTGTATTCAAATAGTGCTTCTTATAGAGAATTTGCTATTTTGCATGTTGGGGTTTTTTCAACAAATACTATGCCTGATTTCATTTGTTTTCTTCTTAAGCTGACAGTTCTGTATAGTTTTCTGTCTTTTTCTTTTCCAAATCTGTAAATTAACATATTTTTGTCTTTTAAATGGATTCTTTTGCAGTCTGCAGGGTCCATCTGAAGATATATGATAGGATCAGATTTTTTTTTAATGGTGTTTAACATCTACTTTTTGAAAACTAACCTTCTTTTCAGTGCTTTGATTTAATGTTGTAACTAACTGCAGTAGCTTAATGATGTAAAAGTGAAACATATTTTTTAGACTTAGTAAAGAATATTTCTTCCCTTTTAAATCATCTTCTTCTTAAAAATGTTATTCTCCTATGAAGATAAGCTTTCTGTTTTGTATTATATTGCTAGAAAAAAATTATAGTTTCTTAAGGAAGAAAATTCATCGGTGAGATTTCTCTTATCCAATTTCAACCATCTAACAGTTAGTTTTGTTGATTCTGCCTTTAGCAGATGGTGAGAAACAGACACCTCTAGAAAGTAAGTCATTCCACTTATGTTGGACATTAATCATAGAATAAAATGTTTATATTTACATATGTATGTAATTATAACTAATATACCAGCTAAGTCAGTCTGGGAGTATTAACACTTTTCTATCCTGTGAAAACTTCTAAGAGCAAAATTATGTCTTTTCCAACATGAAGATGACATTTGTGAAAGTGCTGAAGGTCTGCTGCCTAATTTTTGCTCGCTATGATGAGATCTATGCAGATGAAAAGTTTGCTACCCTTGATGGAAGGAATTTTACTCCACAAAGCAATGGGGTGCTCTTACAGAACTTCCAGTGCGAGTGACAGAAGCCAGAGAAATTGTGGGAGAGTCAGAAGACATAAAGTCAATAGAGGGGTCAGTGAGGTAAGTGATAGCAGGTGCATGCATAGTGAAAATTAATGATGGCTGTTCTTAGCACACTTATCAAATTAGGCCTCTAGGTGTGCAAAGATGGAAATGCTTGAATGTCTTAACAGCCTAGTGAAGGTGGGCAGGGGCATCCTTCATCTGTTGGGGCTCAGAGCTTTTTAAACTGAAGGGGACCATAGAGAATCCAGGTATGTAATTAAGCTAAGGCAAAGTTAATAACCTAGTCACTTTAACAGATTTTTTCCATCAAAAGTTGGCAATATGGGGGGGGGGGGAAGTGGTGGTGAAATCTTAAAGATCAATGTTGATGTCAAGATTATAGGGAGTAGGCAGATGAGGCAGAGTTGATAGAATTGCAAATGAGGATCCTTCTATTGTACTTATGTTGGAGACATTTAGCTGAATGGTTTGGAAGTCACAGGCTCTGCCTAAAATAGAACAAGGGGGATGTTGTCAAATTATTAAAAATCTCAAGTGAGATGCAGCGTTGAGTATCATTGGCATTAGAGTAGAAACTAAGGTTAACAGCATAGTGTAGATGAGTAAGGAGGAACACAAGAGAGCAGAGTGCCAAGGAATTCTTGTATAATAATTCTTTTCCTCTTCTCTCTCTATATTCTTTAAAACCAAGTTCTCTACCTTTGCCTGGCAATAATGACTATCCTCTATATTTATTCCTGTTCTGAGACCTTATCAGGCACAGTCAACATGGGTTCACAAAGGGGAAGTCCTGTTTCACTAATATAATATCCTTCTATGATAAGGTCACCCACCTAGTGGATGAAGGGAAGGTGGTGGATGTAGTTTTTCTGAATTTTAGTAAGGCTTTTGATACTGTCCCTCACAGCATCCTTCTGGACAAGTTGTCCAACTGTGAGATTAGCAGATACACAGTGTGCTGGGTGAAAAACTGGCTGAACAGCAGGGCTCAAAGGGTTGTAGTGAATGGGACTACATCTGACTGGTGACTGGTCACCAGCGATGTTCCTCAGGGCTCAATTCTAGGGCCAGTTCTGTTCAATATTTTTATCAATGATCTGGATGCAGGAGTTGAATGTACTATTAGAAAGTTTGCTGATGATACTAAACTGGGAGGTGCTGTTGACTCTCTTGAGGGACGCGAGGCCTTGCTGAGGGATCTAGATAGATCGGAGCATTGGGCAGTCATCAGTGGCATGGAACTTAACAAGAACATATGCTGGATTCTGCACCTGGGATGGAGTATAGATTGGGAGAGGAGTGGCTGGAGAGTAGCCCTGCAGAGAGGGATCTGGGGGTGCTGGCTGACAGTAGGCTCAATATGAGTCAGCAGCGTGCCCTGGCAGCCAAGAAGGCAAACTGCTTCTGGGGTACATCAAACACAGTATAACCAGCTGGTCAAAAGAGCTGATTATCCTGCTGTATTTAGCATTGGTGCGGCCTCACCTTGAGTACTGTGTGCGGTTCTGGGCCCCACAATTTAAGAAGGATGTGAAGGTCCTTGAATGCATCCAGGGGAGGGCAACAAAACTGGTGAAAGGGCTGGAAGGCATGTCCTATGAGGAGCGGCTAAGGACTCTGGGTTTGTCTAGTTTGGAGAAAAGGAGGCTGAGGGGTGACCTCATTGCTCTCTCCAGCTTCCTGAGGAAGGGAAGTGGAGAGGGAGGCGCTGATCTCTTCTCCCTGGTATCCTGTGACAGGACGCGTGGGAATGGCTCAAAGCTGCGTCAGGGGAGGTTTAGACTGGACATTAGGAAGCATTTCTTTACCGAGAGGGTGTTCAAACACTGGAACAGGCTTCCTAGAGAGGTGGTCGATGCCCCATGCCTGTCAGTGTTTAAGAGGCATTTGGACAATGCCCTTAATAACATGCTTTAACTTTTGGTCAGCCCTGAAGTGGTCAGGCAGTTGGACTAGATGATCGTTGTAGGTCCCTTCCAACTGAACTATTCTGTTCTATCCTATCCTTTAATTGCCTGTACTGAAGCATTCCTAATTATTCTAGAAGTGGTTTAGGCAGATGCTTTTCTAAACAAATGCATTTCTAAATTTCTTTGCATCAATATGATGTTTAGTACATGGTACGTAGTTGGTTACAATGCTAAACACATAATGTAAATTCATAGAAAAGAGTTTGAGACTGACTCAATATAAAGGATCAGAATGATGTATGGAGGCACAATGAAATCATGCTTTACAGGAAAAAGAAAAAGGTTTTGAAAAGATTTGGGGTTTTGCTTCAGAAAGTTCAACTACTAGCTTTCAAAACCTATCAACACAGCACAAACCTCAAAATTTAAATGAGGACATATTCTGGTCACAGCTCAAAGACTGGATGTTTTTAATGTTATTTACATAAATGAAAACAGCATTCCTTTGGAATGTCAAAACCTCTATGAAACTGTGACATTCTTTGAATTCTTCTGTTGTCTGATACTATGCAGGCTACCTCCCCACACAGGGAGGTGAGTGAGTCAGGAAGGGAAGCTAGACAAAAAGTACATGAGGGCACACTTACTGAAGGGTATATGGGAAGGAAAGACAAAGAAAAGAAAAAGGGAAAAAAGAGAGTAGAAAGAGAAGCTAGGGGTTATTCTTTCTGATTACTAAGAACTCCCTCCTTTGCCATGTCTCTGCCTTGTTGAGAAGTGCCAGCCTTGAGCTTTTACATAAATGCTGCAGAGGGCCTGTCTTTTTTTTTACATAGATGATACTTTGCTCTTGTTTACTGAACCATAGTCTTTGTCTGACTGATGGAGAAGTAGTGAAGGACTGACAAGGCTTAGCAGAAGAGTCCTACTGCAGCATTCCTGATGTTATTTGTGTTAAGGTCACTCTTAGAAACCCCCATTCTTCTCACCAGGTACTGCTGAATGTAGAGAAGTACGTCTTAAACCAGCTGCCCCTTTTGCTTTTTGTCCTTTAGAACCACCTTTATTAAAAGGTGCCAGAGAAGAGGGAAAATCTAGAAGGTGAAATTAATTTATAGTGGAATTCTGAAATTCCCAGAGTCATGCCCATAATTAATTTGATGTCTGTTTTACATATTGAGTCTTCATCAATATGTACACAGAGTGGGAGTCCCAAAGATAATCTTTTGGACTGTAAAAAACATGCTACCAATGAAACACTCCATTAATATTTAGCTGTATTGTGTTTACGTGGCAAGGTTTTGGTGGCTGCAGGGGTGCCTTCTGTGACAAGATACCAGAAGCTGCCCCCATGTCAGATGGAGATGGTTCCAGCTGGCTCCAAGACGGACCCGCCGCTGGCCAAAGCTGAGCCAATCAGTGACATTGATAGCGCCTCTGTGATAACATATTTAAGAAAGGGTAAAACCTGCTGCACAACAGCAGCTGGAACAGAGGAGTGAGAATAAATGGCCTCAAGTTGCGCCAAGGGAGGTTTAGATTGGACATTAGGAGAAATTTCTTTACTGAAAGAGTGGTCAGGCCTTGGAACAGGCTGCCCAGGGAAGTGGTGGAGTCACCATCCCTGGAGGTATTTAAAAGATGTGTAGATGAGGCCCTTCCTTCAAGAAGGAAGTCTTAAAGGCGCAGGAGCGGGCTGTTCCCATGTGCCGCAAGAAGAACGGGCGGGGAAGGCGACCGGCCTGGCTGAACGGGGAGCTCTGGCTGGGACTCAGGGAAAAAAGGAGAGTTTAACACTTGTGGAGGAAGGGTCAGGCAACTCAAGAAGAGTACAGGGATCGCGTTAGGTCGTGCAGAGAGGAAATTAGAAAGGCAAAAGCCCAGCTAGAACTCAACCTGGCCACTGTCGTGAGAGACAACAAAAAATGCTTTTATAAGTATGTTAATGACAAAAGGAGAGCCAAGGAGAATGTCCATCCTCTATTGGATGCGGGGGGGAACGTTGCCACCAAGGATGAGGAAAAGGCTGAGGTACTCAACGCCTTCTTTGCCTCAGTCTTTAGTAGTCAGAATGGTTATCCTCAGGGTACTCAGCCCCCTGAGCTGGAAGACAGGGACGACGAGCAGGATAAACCCCCCATAATTCAAGAGGATGAAGTTCATGACCTGCTATGCCACCTGGATGTTCACAAGTCTATGGGGCCGGATGGGATCCACCCGAGGGTTCTGAGGGAGCTGGCGGAGGAGCTTGCCAAGCCGCTCTCCATCATTTACCAGCAGTCCTGGTTAACTGGGGAGGTCCCGGACGACTGGAGGCTCGCCAATGTGACTCCCATCTACAAGAAGGGCCGGAAGGAGGATCCGGGGAACTACAGGCCGGTCAGCCTGACCTCGGTGCCGGGGAAGATCATGGAGCGGTTGGTTTTGAGGGTGCTCACGAGCCATGTCCGGGACAACCAGGGGATCAGGCCCAGCCAGCACGGGTTCATGGAAGGCAGGTCCTGCTTGACCAACCTGATCTCCTTCTATGACCAGGTGACCCGCCTAGTGGATGAGGGAAAGGCAGTGGATGTGGTCTACTTGGACTTCAGTAAGGCCTTTGACACTGTCTCCCACAGCATTCTCCTAGAGAAGCTGGCGGCTCACGGCCTAGACAGGTACACTCTTCGCTGGGTAAAAAACTGGCTGGACGGCCGAGCCCAGAGAGTTGTGGTGAACGGAGTTAAATCCAGTTGGCGGCCGGTCACGAGCGGTGTTCCCCAGGGCTCAGTTTTGGGGCCGGTCCTGTTCAATATCTTCATCAATGATCTGGATGAGGGGATCGAGTGCTCCCTCAGTAAGTTTGCAGACGACACCAAGTTGGGCGGGAGTGTTGATCTGCTGGAGGGTAGGAAGGCTCTGCAGAGGGACCTGGACAGGCTGGATCGATGGGCCGAGGCCAACCGTATGAAGTTCAACAAGGCCAAGTGCCTGGTCCTGCACTTCGGCCACAACAACCCCAGGCAACGCTACAGGCCTGGGGAAGAGTGGCTGGAAAGCTGCCCGGAGGAAAAGGACCTGGGGGTGCTGGTTGACAGCTGGCTGAACATGAGTCGGCAGTGTGCTCAGGTGGCCAAGAAGGCCAACGGCATCCTGGCCTGTATCAGAAATAGTGTGGCCAGCAGGAGCAGGGAGGTGATCGTGCCCCTGTACTCAGCACTGGTGAGGCCGCACCTCGAATACTGTGTTCAGTTTTGGGCCCCTCACTACAAGAAGGACATGGAGGTGCTGGAGCGCGTCTAGAGGAGGGCAACGAAGCTGGTGAAGGGCCTGGAGCACAAGTCTTATGAGGAGCGGCTGAGGGAACTGGGGTTGTTTAGTCTGGAGAAGAGGAGGCTGAGGGGAGACCTCATCACACTCTACAACTACCTGAAAGGAGGGTGTAGCGAGGTGGGTGTTGGTCTCTTCTGCCAAGTAACTAGCGATAGGACAAGAGGAAATGGCCTCAAGTTGCGCCAAGGGAGGTTTAGATTGAACATTAGGAAAAATTTCTTTACTGAAAGAGTGGTCAGGCCTTGGAACAGGCTGCCCAGGGAAGTGGTGGAGTCACCATCCCTGGAGGTATTTAAAAGACGTGTAGATGAGGCCCTTAGGGACATGGTGTAGTGGGCATGGTGGTGTTGGGTTGACGGTTGGACACGATGATCTTAGAGGTCTTTTCCAACCTGTATGATTCTATGATTCTATGATTCCTTAGGGACATGGTTTAGTGGACATGGTGTGTTGGGTTGATGGTTGGACACGATGATCTTAGAGGTCTTTTTCCAACCTGTATGATTCTATGATTCTAATATGTGAGAGAAACAACTCTGCAGACACCAAGGTCAGTGAAGAAGGAGGGGGAGGAGGTGCTCCAGGCGCTGGAGCAGAGATTCCCTTGCAGCCCGTGGTGAAGACCATGGTGACACAGGTTGTCCCCCTGTAGCCCATGGAGGACCACGGTGGAGCAGATATCAACCCTGCAGTGTGTAGAGGACCCCATGCCAGAGCAGGTGGGTGTGCCCCGAAGGAAGCTGTGACTCTGTGGAGAGCCCACGCTGGAGAAGGTTCTTGGCAGGACCTGTGGCCCTGTGGGGGACCCATGCTGGAGCAGTCTGTTCCTGAAGGACTGCACCCTGTGGAAAGGACCCACGCTGGAGCAGTTCATGAAGAACTGCAGCCCGTGGGAAGGACCCACATTGGAGAAGTTTGTGGAGGACTGTCTCCCATGGATGGGACCCCACGCTGGAGCAGGGGAAGACAGTGAGGAGGAAGGAGTGGCAGAGATACCCCGTAATGAACTGACCACAACCCTCATTCCCCATCCCCCTGCGTCACTTCGGGAAGGAGGTAGAGAAAATTGGGAGTGAAGCTGAGCCTGGGGGGAAGGTGGTTTTAGATTTGTTCTTGTTTCTCATTATCCTACTCTGATTTTGATTGGCAATAAATGAAATTCATTTCCCCAAGTTGAGTCTGTTGAGTCCTGTGACTGTAATTGCTGAGTGATCTCCCTGTCCTTATCTCGATCCACGAGCCTTTCATAGTATTTTCTCCCCCCTGTCCAGTTGAGGAGGGGGAGTGATAGAGCGGCTTGGTGGGCACCTAGTGGCCAGCCAAGGTCAACCCACCACAGTAGCAGAGACCTTGAAATAATGTCTAGTTAAAAGAAAATGAAACCAGCTGTTCCAGAACTGATGTTGCAGAATCAGTGCAGATTATATTTATTTATACATTATATACTTCTACAAATATTTATTAAGAAATATCTAAGAAATATATTTTTTATGGCTGATTTCCATCTTGGACTTCCATTCAGAAGTACCAGAAAAACATAGAAAAGCTATTTCTATGACAATTTCTGTTAGGAATAAGGCTGGTCTTTACCTCCTTGTTCATTTTCATTGGCTGGATTTATTACATTTAAGAGCGTGATCTTTCATTTTGATGTTTTACAATAGCATGTGAATATAGATCATGTTGAGAAATTTTAATTAGTACCAGAATTTAAGCAAGGCTCTTATGTGAAATCTAAGGTTTAGATACATTTGCAATAACCATGAAAGCTTTAAAATTCTGCTTTATCTTTTAGCTGCAAAAAGAGGTTTTGGACAGGTATAAAATATCACGATTACTTTTCTGTTTCACTTGTGTCTCACCTGGGGTAGCAAAGGGGAATAGTTATGCTCCTTCATTGTGCAAAGCAGGAATGAGACTTCTGAGAATGTTCTGGGAGGGCTCAAAGTTTCCTCCCTCATCTCTGGCACTTCATCTTGTCCACACTTCAGCCTTTTTTTTTTTTTTTTTTTTTTTTTTTTTTCTCCACTCCCCCCCCCCCCCCCGGTGCAGAGTCTCACCCTCTCTTTCCTAACAGTTGTATTTCAAAGCAGTCAGTGGGAATTTTCTCAAGGCATGTATTAGCCTTGTCTGGCACCTAGCCAGTGAATAACCCACTCTCCTTAGGATGTTATTATTGCTGCTGCTTTTATTATTCACATTATTATAACACTTTACTGTGCTAGGTGTTTACAAGCACATTAAAACAAACAAACAACCAACACCACCCCCCCCCCCACCCCCCCAAATCCAAAAGTTCTACCTCTCTTTATATCATTCCCCTGTGCCCAGCTGCTCTACTTTCCTTAGTGCTTCAAATGCTCTCATGCAGGGCCTACAGAGACATCTGACGTGAGAGCACAGGAAAATATAGGAGTATTGTGAGTCATCTTCTGAAGGTGCAAGCGCTGCCCAGAAATGCTGAGGTGAAAAGGGGTTTAAAACAAACTAACAATTTGTTTTCACTTGCTTCCTGGATGTTTTTTCTGGGATATTTTCTCTGTTACTCTGATGAAAATATAGTAGGAAGTTAGACAGGACATTCTTGAATAATTTACCATTTCAGTTTCATTAGCGTTCTTTGGCACTGCATTAATTTCTAATGTGTGGCCACAATGTTTAACTTGAAATGGATCTGATAAAAATGTGGAAATGGAGAAAGCATTTGCAGAGAGATGGGCTTCAAACAAGCCCCAAATAAACATGTCTTGAAAACATGCTTTGGATCCTCTTCCAAACATTATATTTGGTATCTCGCCTTAGTGTGCCATCCCACTCATCCTGCTTATCCTGCTCCGGTGACCTAACGACAGGAAAAGGTGCCAGGACAAGCACAGACTTCTGTAATTTGTAGGGCAGGTCAGGCCATGGCAGCAAAATTGCTGTGAAGGTTGCTCCTTAATTTAGGCACTAGTCAGCCAAATATTTAGGCACATGCTTAATATTATACGTGTCCTTAAACTTAACCTCATTCACTAAAGCACTTACAGGCTGACTGACAGTTGAGCACGTGTTTATCTTTCATAGAATAGAATCATAGAATCGTTTAGGTTGGAAAAGACCTTTAAGATCATCAAGTCCAACCATTAACCTAGCACTTCCAAGTCTACCACTAAACCATGTCCCTAAGCACCACATCTACACGTCTTTAAATACCTTCAGGGATGGTGACTCAACCACTTCCCTGGGCAGCCTGTTCCAATGCTTGACAACCCTTTCAGTGAAGAAATTTTTCCTAATATCCAATCTAAACCTCCCCTGATGCAACTTGAGGCCATTTCCTCTTGCCCTATCACTTGTTACTTGGGAGAAGAGACCGATGCCCACCTCGCTACAACCTCCTTTCAGGTAGTTGTAGAGAGCGATAAGGTCTCCCCTCAGCCTCCTCTTCTCCAGACTAAACAGTCCCAGTTCCCTCAGCCGCTCCTCCTCTGAGCCGCTTGCTCGGAAGGGTTCTCCAGACCCTTCACCAGCTTCGTTGCCCTTCTTTGGACACGCTCCAGCACCTCAATGTCTTTCTTGTAGTGAGGGGCTGTCGTGGTTTAACCTGGCAGGCAGCCAAATACCACACAGCTGCTTGCTCACTCCCCCCACCACAGTGGGACAGGGAGAGAATCGGAAGGGTAAGAGTGAGAAAAACTTGTGGGTTGAGATAAAGACAGTTTAATAGAACAGAAAAGGGAAAAATAATAATGATAATAATAATGATAATGATAGAATATACAAAATGAGTGATGCACAATGCAATTGCTCACCACCCACGCTGACCGATAACCAAGTAGCGATCGCTACTTCCTGGAACATGCCTACCATTCATATACTGAGCATGACGTCACATGGTATGGAATACCTTGTTGGCCAGCTAGGCTAACTATCCTGGCTGTGCTCCCTCCCAACGCTTGTTTTGTTTTTTTAAGCTGAATGTCCTTGACTAGGAGGGCACTTAGCAACAACTGAAAACATCAGTGTGTTATCAACATTCTTCTCATACTAAATCCAAAAGACAGCGCTAGGAAGAAATTTAACTCTATCCCAGCCAAAACCAGGACAGGGGCCCAAAACTGAACACGGTATTCAAGGTGCGGCCTCACCAGTGCCGAGTACAGGGGCACGATCACTTCCCTAGTCCTGCTGGCCACACTATTTCTGATACAAGCCAGGATGCCGTTGGCCTTCTTGGCCACCTGGGCACACTGCTGGCTCATGTTCAGCCGGCTGTCAACCAGCACCCCCAGGTCCTTTTCTGACAGGCAGCTTTCCAGCCACTCTTCCCCAAGCCTGTAGCGTTGCATGGGGTTGTTGTGGCCCAAGTGCAGGACCCGGCACTTGGCCTTGTTGACTCTCATACAATTGGCCTCAGCCTATCCATCCAGCCTGTCCAGGTCCCTCTGCGGAGCCTTCCTACCCTCAAGCAGATCAACACTCCCACCCAACTTGGTGTCGTCTGCAAACTTACTGTGGGTGCACTCGATCCCCTCATCCAGATCATTGATAAAGATATTAAACAGGACCGGCCCCAATACTGAGCCCTGGGGAACATCACTTGTGACCAGCCGCCAACTGGATTTAATTCCATTCGCCACAACTCTTTGGGCCCGGCCATCTGGCCAGTTTTTTACCCAGCGAAGAGTATGCCCGTCCAAGCCATGAGCAGCCAGTTTCTCCAGGAGAATGCTGTGGGAAACAGTGTCAAAGGCTTTACTAAAGTCCAGGTAAATAACATCCACAGCCTTTCCCTCATCCACTAAGCGGGTCACCTTGTCATAGAAGGAGATCAAGTTAGTCAAGAAGGACCTGCTTTTCATAAACCCATGCTGACTGGGCCTGATCACCTCTGGTTGTCCTGTACGTGCCGTGTGATGGCACTCAAGATGATCTGCTCCATAACCTTCCCCAGCACCAAGGTCAGACCGACAGGCCTGTAGTTCCCTGGATCCTCCTTCCAGCCCTTCTTGCAGATGGGCGTCACATTTGCTAACCTCCAGTTAACTGGGACCTTCCCAGTTAGCCAGGACTGCTGATAAAGGATTGAAAGTGGCTTGGTGAGCGCTTCCGCCAGCTCCCTCAGTACCCTTGGGTGTATCCCATCCGGCCCCATAGATTTTCTTTGACATGAATTATTGCTACAGTTGGAATATGGTCCCGTTCTTATACGGCTGGAATTTTTGGGAGAGAAGCAGCTAAAAAAAGCCCAGAAAACCTTATCCAGCCTGAACTACACTATGATTCTGAAATCCTGTAAATGTTTACATTGCTCATATAAATGTGTATGGACGTGCTGAAAAAGCCATTTAAAATGACAAATTATTTAGAGAAATGTAAGATCATATTATTTGACAGGGTGAGAAAAAAATGTAGAGCAATCCTATTTCCAAAAATGCATTGGCTACCTGATAGGAATAACTGTCCATATTGGATGATCTGATTCTGCTGGTGAGTCGAAGGACTTTTAAACAAATCTTTGCTAGTTCTAGGTGGTTTTCATGCTATGCTCAGCTATTCATAAGGTGATTGAACCACATGTATGTACATTACTACTGTTAAATTTTAAGAAATAGAACTAATTAATCATTATTTTTTTCCTCAATTTCCTTTTAATTTGTCTTGCATTTTTTGAGCATCCTGTGGCTTATGAATGTCAAACACCTGCAACACTGTTAACCAGTAAACTGAATGTAGTGATATGATGCTATACATGTACTGCTTTCCAAAATCAGATGAACTCTTTGTTTTCAAACCTCTCTGCTACACAACACTTTCATTTGTCTTGGAATAAAATCATATTATTTTATTTCTGTCATATATTCTTACTAATACTATTATGGCCCGACTGTATGCTTGCAAGCCAAGCAGAGATAGATTGCATCAGGACTGTGAGCCATTACTGTATGCACTCCTCCAACACACAGTCCTGTTGAGAGAGCTTGCCATTTTGTGGGACTGAGCTTCCTCTGACAAAGAATCCTTAACACTGCAGAAGTCCTTCCTTACACTTTGGCTCATGTGGGTGGGGGTGCCAATGCTCTGAGAAGGAGATCTGCTAGGTCTTAGTATGGTCAGAAAATGACACTTTTATCTATTTGACTCTTACTTTGGCATGATGTGGAAACAGTCCTGCTGTACTGTTTGGGGTTTAGCATTATTTGGGGAAACTGGCTGCCTTGCTGTCAGTTGCTCAGCTTTGCAGTTCTAAAAGAAGCTCTTCCTATACCTTTGCTTTTAACATAAATAAACAGGAATAAAGCAAAATTCCTTGAAACCCAAAATAAGGCAGGTCTGTAATACTACCAAGGTTCTTTGAAGACTGTTCTGGTATCATCTCTTTGCAGTGAACCAAAGAAATTCTCAAAGGGAATAACCAGGTAGAAAGCATGTTTTCAATTTCTGTTCATGCCTTTAGAAAAGCACATCCAGTTATTGGAGATGTCTTTGTATGTAAATACATAAAACACAAATTTTATACATTTTTATATAGAGACAATATATATATATTGCCTAAAAAGTTATAGATGATTCCTTTGTTGGATTGTTTTTCTTCAGATTAACTGGGCAAAATCTGAATGCAAAATCAGATTAAGATATTGAATATAATTTGAAAACACAGCTTTTTTCCCACTCATATTTATGATCAGACAAGTACTGATTTCCCTCTTCTAGACTGTTCAAAAGGTACTTTTTATTAAAAAGAAAATAAACCATTCAGAAATCATGAAAAGCTGTACTCGAGCTCTTGCTTCTCATTGATATGTTTAACTTGCTGTATAGATTTAGATGGGTTTTTTCCAAACTTTCCTCGAGTTTTTAACTTCCTATCTGGCAACTGCTGGCTACTGAAGTGCTGAGCACAGCACTTGCTGAGAACCAATAAAAAGTCAAAGACTTGATGTCAGGCTCTCTTAGACTTATTTAATCACTATGAGTGGAAAGGAAGACAGGTTTTGATTAAGACCAGCTAAACCGATCAATAAAGTCCTTGAACTTGCATAAGTCATTACTAGCTACTTTCAATAACAGTGATAGCCTGTACATAGGAAGGAATATCCTTACATTAGTACCTTAAGATATGAGACATACATGTGGACAACCACTGAACACGTATGTATGCTCTTTTAAGAGGGTGCATTATAATTCTTAACATTGTGCTGCTGTTGCTGTTGGGAGGTATAGCTCTAGCTAATTTCTTTTTCATTGAATCTGTGGGAAAGCTGAATACTAAAATGACACTCAGATAGCTATATATAAACAGAAAAGGAGACTAAGTGTATAGTGAGCAGTGTGACAACTTTGCACTGCGCAATTTTCACTAATTCCGTTCTTGATATACTAGTCCAAGTTCAAAAAGCGGAGAAGGTCAGGGTGGAGGTGCACTATTTCAGGATCCTCTAGATCCATTGGATAAGAGACTTAAACAAACAAGAAATTACTTTCATTGATTAAATGTAGATTGAATTAGTAGGAAAAAATTACAGGCCCTGCTGAGGTTGTGTCCCCTAGTCATTGTTTAACTCAGCGTGACAAATTCAATCTGCTCAGCCCAAAGGAAGGCCAAAGATGTCACTCATGGACTCTGCACAATGCTAGAGCCATAGAAGAGTAAAATCAAAAAGTTGCACTTTATCAACTCACAGCCTGGAGCCATTGTTCTCATTTAGGTTGTGTTAGCAGGCGCAAGGCCGCTCCACATAATAATTATAGGTATCCCACAGGCAAAGCTCTTTTTGCTTTTAAGACTTGACAGAATGTGTTTTGAAGGCATGACCTAGTAGATGGGGGACTTTTTTCTTTTCCAAAAAGCCACCTAGGAGAAACATATAAAGAATCCTGATAAGGGATATATTTTCTCCTAAAGGGAGATTACTATAAGCTGCTCTTCCTTTTTTGTTCACCTTAAAAATAATTGCTGGTTGCCTTAGTGGAAAGAAGTCAAGTACAGCAACAGAAGCAGAGATAGACCTTATGCTCTATCCTGCTGATTTGTGTCACCTACTGCACTATCTTATGTATTGATGGTAGAAAAAATGAAGCAGAAAATTAAGTCTGAAAGTGTTTTTGTCCTGCTGTCACTTTGTACAACATTTAGTTCAACTGACATGACACTGTGCCTTTTGTTACATAAAACTATCACATTGTCCCCTTCTGGTTAGCTACAGTTGCCAGCCAAATCAATAATGTCTGTCAAAACTGTCAAATAATGAAGACAGTCTAAAAATATCTGTTATAATAGATAATATTTTTAATGTCGATTAAAAAATACAACAAAATTATGTCACCAACAATATGAGCAAAGAAATGAGATAAACTTAACTATTAGCCCAGACAAAATGAACAAGGATGTTCACAGATATATTGTCATTACTGGACATTTTAATTTTTTCATAACCATTTTTGTTGGTTTGGCATGCTACTAGTCTTTGAAGACAGTTTATGACTACTGAGGGACACTTAAAACACATTAGTATATGTATTTAGTGTATTTTGTTAGAGTTGTTAGGTATTATTGCATTGTTTTGCTTCAGTTTTTCCAGGCAAAACATAAAACACAGGCAGCTTTAAATAATACAGAAGGAAGCCAATGGAAAAATAAGGGAACTTACTGTCTTTTCCACTTTTCCACTCTTTTGCTTGTACAATGGTGTGATACAGAAAATTAAGGCAAAGGATACTGAGATTTACAAACCATAGTTAATGTCTTATGATGGGATTTTCTTTTTACCTTCCATCATTTCAGACTGAAATTCTCCAGATACTTTTTTGTTTATAGTTTCTTCCTAGAAGCTCTGGTAAACATGTAATTTATCTAGAATGTGGAAGAAATGATTAGTGCCCCAAAAGGACACAGTTTGTCCAAAAGATGCCGCAGTGCTGGCCTGTGAGACCGTACTTCCTGGCTGGATGCTGCAGGAAGACACACAGTCAAATTTCTCCCAAACCGTCAGAACAATAAATATCAGTGCTATCCAAGTATCTTTCCAAACATTGTCCTTTTATTTAGCCAATATTTTTAAGAGAGTCATTTGGACTTCAGACTTACAAAACTGTGGCTTCTGCAGTTATTTCAGATTATTTCTGCAAGGCCCAGCAGGAAATGCAGGACTGGTGTAAATGTTCTCAATTATGTCCTGTTTTGTAGGGCTAAAAGAAAAACATGGATTTGCAAGTTTTATGTAATTTTTTGCCTGGACAAAGACACCTCCTCTTCTGAATTTTATGCCTTCCATGTCTTCACAAATGTGATTTCAGTCCCATCCTACCAACTAATGAGTTTTACCTAGTCAGGCAAAATCATGCGTGCTTTTTATAGGTACTTTGACCACGTACAAGTTGAAGGGGAAAGGAAAGGTTAGGAAAAAACAGCAGCCACCAGATCCAAGAATCAATAATTCTTTAAAGCAAATTGAAACCTATTCATAGGCTGTCCTGTGGCTATAGGTGCAAATATGGGAATTCCATTTTGTGCTTTTTCAGCTCAGAAAACCTGTCTGTAGATTTTGTTCTTCATATGTTTCTCTTGCTTGAAATGAAAATACTGAAATACTACCGGGATTAAGACCATAAAAGACTTAAAGAGATAGAATTTTGGTGAGAAAAATTACATTGCAGGCCGCCTCTCTTTTTGTGACAATTAATTATAGCTAAGTATTGTACATGAGAAAAATATACTGTAATAACAGATATGTAGATTGAATATCCTGGGGACTTCAGACATATCCAAGTGATTTGAACAGACTTTCCTGTTTAATCTCCCACTCCCAAGAAAATAAAATATTAAAATAATAAGAATCTAGGATTGATAGCCTCACAATTTTCTATATATTTTAAAAATATAACTTCTGAACACAGAGCTTGAAAAGAAATATCAGGATTTTCTAGCCAGGAATGTATGCTTCCAAATATTTTGCTTTGTGCGAGTTTTATTTTGAGCTTGAGTTTGTTTTTTTCTGATACCAGATACCTGTACCTTCTCCAATAGCCTGGTCCAGTGTTTAACCAGTCTCACGAGGAAATGTTTAAGGGGAATTTCCATTGTTGCTCCTCATTCCTCCAGCCTGTTGGGGTTCCTCTGAGGAGCAATCCTGCCATCCTGGGTACCAAAAACTCCCCTGTTTGGTGCTATTCACCTTCGCTCCCATCATCCCAATTGAAGATAAAGATGTTAAAAAGTATTGGCCCCCTCAGCCCCTAAGCAATACAACTTTTAGGCAATTTCCAGGTAGTATTTGAACTGTTTGCCACAACCCTTAGTTCCTGACAGTCAAGCTGGTTTTCAGCCACGTTGCAATCCACCATCCAGTTCATATCTCCTCTGCTTGGCTAAGAGGATACAATGGGATATTGTGCTAAAAGCCTCACTACAGACAAGAGCCACCTTCTGCCCTAGTCCACAAAACCAATCATTTCATCATTAGAAGGCAATCAGTTTCATTAAACGTAGTTTGCCCTTTGGTGAATCTGTGCTGGCCGTTCTCAGACACCTTCACTTTCACTTGAATTTCAATGAAATTGCGAGTCAGTATGAGGGAAAAGTATTTTGCTGTGAGGGTGGTCAAACACTGGAATGGGCTCTCAGAGAGGTGGTGGAAACTCCATCTTTGGCGATATTCAAAACTCAATGAGATGTGGCCATGGGCAAACCTGATTCAGCTGGCCCTGCTCTGTAGTTCCCTAGATCCTCCTTCCTGCCTTTTTGAAGATCTGCTTCTCTGGTCTTGTATAAGTCCACATTATTTACGTAGCCCCTATTTGATCCTCCACTGCTGTGGCAAGTACATCTTTCCCCAAGCTTCCCCACTAGGCATGAAGACTGGGAGGCTGGGGAGCAGACCTTGCTGTTACAGAATGAGGCACCTCAGCCTTTCCCATTTTCTCCTCGTGACCAGTCTGCAGCAGATGCCCACCACATCCAGACCCATAGGATTGTCCATTCCGTAGCACAGTTCCAAGCATTTAAGCTCTTGTTTGGACTGCAACTCCATCCCTGTCTTCCCATGCCTACCTCCCCCAGGCTCTAGCTCGTATCCATCATTGCAGCACTCCTCATGCAAGCTATTCCTGAGGCCTGCAAACCTATCACATGACTGTTGTGCTACATGCTGGTACCACAGCTCATTCATGAGTAGCAATGGCCAAGGGAGATGCTAGGCAAGAAATCATTGCTTATTCAGGTGATAAATCCATGATAACAAATAAGAAATAATGTCTGTAACAGAATATTTTTTAATTATTATTTTGGACAAGGAGTATCTAAGAAGATGACAATTTAACTCTTGGAAATGGCTATATTCTTACCAAAGACACAATAAATGAACTCAATAAATAGCTATGTATTTTTAAATTGCCTTTATAGTTTATTTTATAATACTTTTCTGAAAGAACTTCCTTTTTACCAGTTCTAAATTATCCTTTCAGTCAGATACATAATATAAACTGAAGACTGGAACGGGAACCTGTTGTGGATTTTAATGTAAGCAAAACCCATTCATATATATTGACTACTTTCTAAAGGATGAATCAGAAATAAACTGATTAGGAATATTTTTCTTAGTAATTATTTCCTGTACATTTGGTTGTGGTTTTGTGAACAGATTGTTTCATTCAAATAAAAAAAATGCAAGCTGAAACTAAACTTTTGTGATCAGCAAGCTGTAGAGTTCAATGTCTTAAACGGTGATCTTTTATGACATTAATTAAATGCAATGAAGGAGGCTACCATCTGAACCCTAGACAGACAAACCACATGCTGCCTTAATCATTTAATTTTTTTTCCTAGTTCTTTCTGTACTCTTAAACCCATAACTCTAGGAGCTCCTTTCATTATGTTTCAGTGCTGTGCACGTGGGGTTTTTTAAATTGTGTACACTCAAAATTTAGAAATATGCAAATACCTTTTGTTTATACCAAGTAAAAGTAGAATAGTAGTTTAATTTTTAAGTATTTCTTTAGCTTTGAGGGTGTTTACCCCATCATTTAGATAAATTTCCAGTGCTAGTTTTAATAAATTCCTTGATTTAATTCATGAACTGCAAGATTCCTCAATATAGAGTAAATTCATTGGAATAAGTCTTGGTCTGACATATCATAGTTTGTGTTTGTAAACTCATAGAACAGAACAAAGTGTTGAAGTCCTTGTATTCTGTGTCTTCTGTTTAAGGTCTTTAATATACTGTGGTAAATGGCTTGTATATTTCAAAAATTTAATTTATTAGACTTTTTTTAAACTACAGATTTTGTTCATACTTTCTCAAGGTTTAAGGTAGCATAAAGTCAGAGTTTTAATTCTTGTGCAATAATTTCTGCTATTTCCCTGCTCAATAGGACAAGAAAGTCCTATGAGAAGAAAAACACAAGTGACAAGATTTTCTCTCACCTGATTTGATCTAGGATTTAATTGTGTGGTGTTACAGCATATTTGCAAACACATTCTAACTAATGTGGCTGCAAAAACCAATAATATTTTTTAGCGTGTATGATGGAGAATTAACATTTTGAAAGGTTAGTATGCTACCGATACAACTGAAGTATGTTCAGATAAATGGAGATTATTCTCTTCTAGATGAGACAATCTGTAACGTTCTCTGTTAGTAGCTTGGAATACTAAACAGGGAAGTTACTCGATTTTTTGCTTACTTCTATATGCCTGCAAAAAAACCTGTATATGTTGCCAAGTCAGTTTTCCAGAGTGTTTGAAAAAAATAAGCTTCTATATTCTTAAATAATATAATTTTTCTGGATCATTTTGTATAGACTGATCTTTAAAAAAATAGGCAGAAATTTTGGCCTACAAATTTCCCAAGGTTCATACATATTTTTTGGAGGTCCATTCTCTACAGTTCTTATGTCCAGGTCTCTAACATTCTTCCCTGTCACTATTGTTCTTTCAGTGTGGCCTCAAAATTGGGGACTAACACCATTTCTAGGAAAAATTAATTTTACCCAAATAAGAAAAGGTTTGGGGGATTCTCTGCAGCATTTGTGTGTGGTGGAGTTAAGAACTTTTTTCTTCATTTTTTTTAAAGCTCTTTCAGAAAAAGATACTTTATGTAGTGACCCCAGGAGAAAAAGGCATTTTCTTAGTTTGTAGATTTGGGATGATTTTCTATCCTTTTTTTTTTTTTTTAAACTACAGGATGAGCAAATTGAGTTCCTTTTCACCCTCTGAAAGTGTAACTATCTGGAATAACTCTTCGTTTATGACAGTTGAATTTCAGCCAAGAAGAAATGAGTAATTCTTTGATTCTGATTAGTGTACTTGTGACAATTCCTCTTGTGGTGAGAGTTGTCTGAACTGGGAGTCTTCATTCAGTCCTATTTATTGATGATCACATTAAAATTTTCAATAACATAGGGTACTTTGACTCTTTGACGGCTTATGCTACCTTTAAAAGACCTCATCAGTCACCCAAGAAGCTTCCACATTGAAAACACACATTTGCATTGATTAGATACTTTCTTATGGCCCTTGTAAGGAAGTCTAAATAGGATATGTGGCCAAAAGATCTATGACTCTTGCACAAGGTGCTAATGAAGAGTTGGATTGTTTTAAGGATTGACACAGCTGCGCTCAGGAGTGGGAAGGAATGATGTTTCCCACTTGTCCATCCTTTAAGAGCATTGTGGCTCTGGACACCAGTGAATCAAAGTCTTAATTAACAATATTCTTCCCCCATCAGCAGATGGATGGTGAACATGTGAATGGCTCTACATAATGAGCAGGGCTCTCCAGGTGAAATTCAAGGAGTAATCTACAACCTCCAAAAGGGTTTAAATGATCTTCTCTTTCCTGCATATCTGCCAGATCTGAAGGGGAAAAAAAGAAAAAAAGAAGAAAAAAAAAAAAAGCAAAAAAAAAGCTCTAAAGACTGCATTATGTTTCCTTTTTGAATGATGATAATCTTTATCCCTTCTTCTCTCCTCAAAAAACATCATAACTGAACATGGGAAAATTATTGATGATTTTTTATTTACTAGATGAACTACAGTCTCTTAAGTTCACATTTAGTTCCCCAATAGATCATTTAGGGATTATTATAGCTTAAAACTGTTATTTTTAAGCCTTGAAGTCTGTATGCTAAGTAGTAACAGGAACTGCTAAAGACAATTCCTAAAGTCTAAGACAAGGCCTAATATCCTAAAAGAAATCAGTGTACAACTGCTTAATCCATTGTTTGAATATGCTGTACAATTAATAATATGCTAAATCTTACTGACATTTAACTTCCATCAAATGGCCAATACAATGCAAATATTTCAAGTAAGAGCCTGTTTACTAGCAATAGAGGACTGAAATTTTCTGCATTTGAACTTCCACTGACAGTTTAGTTTTTGGTAAAAAGGGATGCGATTTTTTCACAAAAAAAGATAGTACTTCTTTAGCAGATTTTATTGAATGACCTTTATATTGCAAAGGAAGACTTCTAGACTTCTGCACAGGATTATATTTCTCATTCTCTACCTTCTAACATGTGAGAAAGTAACTTTCAGAGACTGCTGTCTTGTTTGTTACCATTCAAGTATCATTCAAGTAAGGCGTCCATCTTAATTTATTTTTTTGAATTCTGTTTTTTCTAACTATGTCATCTTGATACTATTATTCATTACAGTAGATCCTAAAAAATAGTAAATCCTTGTCCCTATGCAGATTAGTAGCTAGTCATGCCTCAAAAAGCTTGGCAAAGCAGGAACAAGTCTAACTAAAAGAAAATTAGTGTATAATGAGCAGAAGCAAGTGTGAAGAATGTGGCAAGTGTCATAGAAATCATCTCAGTTTGGGGAAAAGTGGACAGTTTTGAATAATATAAATAAACTAAATGGCATAAAATGGATATGAGAAAAACAACCACTGAAGGAAGCGGTGTAGGTATCTAGGGGGCAAAAAGGGCAAGTGCAGAGGGAGGCTGAGATGCCAAGAATGCTCATCTTTTTCTTTATTAAAACTTGTGGTGTTCTTGGTGCTTCTGAGTATTTCACAATTGTGGCCGAGATGAAAGGAAGTATTTTTTTAAAAAAGTTTGATCTGTTCTTCAGCTGCAGTAATTTCCCTGACTTCCGTGGTGCTGGAGTTCTGGAGATGTCAGGTTCATTCCAAGCGAGGAGGCAGTTCAAAACATTGAGTCACAGCCAGTGTAAAATGTTGAGCACCAGCAAAAAGCCATTTATGAATCAGTTCAGGCCAATAATTATGCAGACATTATTTGGCATATAATTATGAATAACAAACATATCCAAGAAAATTGCAATTAATTCACAGATTTGCACAATTTGCAAACAGAACAAAAAGCAAAACTTGTCAGACACTTTTTTTATTATGAACTATACACCCTGCTCAATTTACAATCTATACAAAAACAGTCTATAGAAAACAGAATTGTTAGTTGATCCTCAAATACACCTTTCTCATATTTCCTTTTTCTTCTTTGGAAACATTGTTTATCTGTAACATGGCAACATTTTGTTTCAGAGCTTTCCATTATGTAGTAATTTAAGACTGGAACTGAGGAGGTGTCGCAGATGAGTGGAATGCACCTCACTCAAAAGAGAGAAGCAGCAATATATTTTATTGAGGTAAAATAATAATTTGACAGAGTTCAATAAATTCGATGGAATTTAACAAAGTTTAACAGTGGTTTACCAAGGTTCAATAAGTTTGATGGCAAGGTTCACCTTATTAATTACTGCATGGAAGAAACATACAAAGGAAAATTGAGTTAGAATCGAGTTAGAATGATTCACACAGAGACCAGAGACGCAAAGGGTAAGAAAGACCCTCCCATTGAGTCACGAGGTTCAGAGTGGACCCCCTTGCTTTCTAAACTCCTTATGGAGCCTAGGTGAGGCTAGGTCCAATCCTAGTCTCAGACTTGGACAACGGTTTCTGTCTAATGGAATTATCTATATAAAGTTTATAATAATTAATATTGAGTAGCTACATGGATTAGTAATGTTTCATTAGTATTAATTCAGCATGCTATCAGTCACTTACCAAGGATCTGTCGTGAGTAAGGGATCTCTGTCTTGGGCAAGGAAGGATCTCTTAGTCAGGTAAGGGATCTCAAACCTTGAGAGGCATCCCTGCTCAAGGGGACAGTCACTTGGCATGCAGTCCAGCTGCAATTCAGGGAGAGCTCAAAATGGGCTCATCCTGATGGTAATATTTATAGAGTGAAGTAGTTGGCTGCTAGTCAATAGTATAGACAAGATAGATGTCTTCGTTTTAGCTCTGGTATCTTGTTCTGTACTTTGGTTATCTTGCATTTTTAGGCTTCGAAACCACCTTTCGAAATATTTTTCCAAGGCACCTTCACTCCCTTGGACATGAGCCAGGAGCTTTCCAGCTTGCAGGTTCACCACAGGGCATGAGGCCTGTTGCTCCTTAGTCAGCCTGAACCAAAGAACAGCTATGGGTCAAGTGTATCCATCACAGGAGGGAACGGTCATTTTATTCCATGGGTTTGGGTGGAGAAATCTACTATTTTTGTATGTAAAGCAAATTATTCAATTAAGATAACATCTGGAAGCACAGTGAGGATTTTTTTTTGTTTGCTTTTTTTTTTTTTTAATAGACCAGCTGTTTTTCCATTATAGTCATCTTTTCACAAATGGCCTTAGATATTCAACATGTAATCCTATTGGGATAATGATTCATCAGTGTATTCTGCCTCTACAAAAGACAAGATGAAACAAGACAGTTTTGCAGTAATATTGTTTCAGACACAGTTGTAAATTCTTGCCCAACATAGCATGCCATACTGTTCAAAGGAATATTACCTTTTAAAATGAATATTTGTTTCAAGAATATTTACTTCTTATTAACAAAACATACCTCCTTTTCCAAAATTAGAATGACAACTGTCTTTCTCCTTATTCTGTCATTAATAAAAAAGTGAGCCAAAATACTTGCATCATTTGCTATTGTTTATGTACTCAGGGGAAGCTAGAGACTTTATAGTTGACTTATTTCTGAAATATTGTTTGCATGACTACATAGATTGTGAATTTGGTCCTCTTAAACTTTCATTTGGATTTTAGAGAGAAAGTATTTTTCCAAAAGATGTTTTGTATTTAAAGGGGAGGTATTTTTAGAGCCAAAAGTGGAATGTCCTTTTCCAAACCATTTGGGGGCTAGATTTAATGAAGTTTTATCTGCCTAACCTGGGGACCAAACATGGGGACCAAAACTGCATCTCAGAGAACTCCTGTCTACATGTTTCCTAGCCACAGAGGTCACAGAACATACAAGGTGTCTCTATTTTGATTGGAAAGTTCCCTACATCTCAGCAGGTTGGCACCTACCTCCAGTTTATGCCACACTGTGAACCAGAACTTAGGCATTTTTCTCTCTTTTTCCAGTGAACACTAAGATATTTCAGAGTATGCCTACTATACATTGACCAGCTGGGATTATTTACAAAATATGGCTACAGGACCTTTCTTTTCAAGCATAACCATGTGATGCTGGTTGTGGTGCTATTTCACAGCTTTTACTTTATTGCTTACAAGTTAGGTCTGTAGGAAGTGGGAATCTTGAGCTTAACACATCCGTGAGGCCTTACTCATATCATGTAACACCTAGAATACTGCCCACTAGATTATTCCTGCCTCCTTTGAGTGCTGAGCTCGGTGGAGCTCGTCAACTCTACCAGACATTTTCTCCTAGCACAGCTGGGAGGATGTGCTGAGAGCTCATCAGGGGTGCGTGAACCCAGAGAGGCACAGGCTCAGCATGTCTGAAGCAGTAGACTGTGTGCCAGCCTGTGTGCATTCGCCCTGCGTCCCATCCTGCTGAAATGCAGCCCTCACCTGAAACTGCCCACACTGGGTCTGCCTGGGATGGAATTAACTTTCTTCGTAGCAGCCGTATGGTGCTGTGTTCTGGATTTGTGACAAAACGGTGTTGATAACGCACCAGTGCTTTGACTATGGCTGACCAGTACTTGCACAGTGTCAAGGCTTTCTCTTTTTCTCAGTCTGCCCCCTAGTGAGTTGGTGGGGGGTGGGGAAGAAGCTGGGAGGGGACACAGCCAGGACAGATGACCCAAATTGGCCAAAGGAATATTCCATACTATATGACACCATGATCAACAATAAAAATTATGGGGGGAAAGGTGTTGTCTTCCAAGGTAGCCACTGCTCAGAGACTGTTTGGGCATCAGTCGACTTGTGGGAGGTGGTGAGTGATTGCCTTTGCATCTCTTTTTTTCTTTTTTTCCTCCCTTTTCCCTTCACTTATTAAACTGTGTTTATCTTGACCCATGAGTTTTTTCACTTTTGCTTTTTCTATTCTCTCCCCCATCCCACTGTGGGGGGGTAGTGAGCAAGTGAGTGGCTGTGTGGGTGTTTAGCTGCTGGCCAGGGTCAACCCATAACACTGCCTTAGCACAACAGTTGTCCCCAAAAAGCAAGTCCATTCAGCTGCCTGACATGCACCAATGTGGATTTTAGATCAAGGGACCTCAAGGCCTGGTGGCTCAGGGCTCAGGCAGAGCAATCTGATACCCACGGTATTACCATGTTTTGTCCTGCAGATGGTTAGAGAAAGAGCAGTAAATTCACTCAGGCATTTGCTTAAATGTTATATATAAAAGTTATGTATAATATAACTTTAAGTTGTACAAACATGGAGTCCTTTGTGTTATAGTCAGATAAGACTGCTACTACCCTGCTTCATTGCCTGATCAAGATGTCTTCACTGATATGCTTTTGACATTTTGTTTACTGACTTCAAATTGCTTTGTGCAAGTGCTAATGGGAACCAGGCATATCTACATTTTCCACCTTATTCAAAAGTTGAAACTTGCATTAACTCTCGTAACACCTACCTGAATGTTTGGAATTTGGCTTGCTTAGTTGTTCATTATACTACAATTATCTTTTCCCCTTACATTTGTAACTTCTCTACATCCGCTGTACTTTGTAAGAAAAAATGTCTTTTAATTCCAGTCCTATCCTACTCATTGGTATGTTGGAGATTGGTCAGCCTCTGAAGAAATATATCCCTTCATGAGATTAGCAAGCCTCCAAACTTTGAGGTTTTGAACTGCTATACTGATCCACCCCTAACCTATATATCATGGTGCTTCTTTAGCAACTGAAAATTCCTACACTATCATTTTCGTGCTTATTTGCTCCATTTGATGGCAATGTAAAGAAGAAAACATAACCTATGCAGAGGAGGAATTATAAAGGCAGGTGTCCAGAAGACATGATGAACAGAATAGCCTTTTTCAGATTTAGAACTGCATCTTTTACATCAAAAGCAGCAGCATGTTAAACCTTTTAGTTACCTTCTCTCTAGTTATTAATATAGATTTTGTATTTTGCTTCTTTAGAGCAGTGAACAGATGGCACTTGAATCTAGTCTAAGCTTGTTTAACTAATTTCTGCCAATTGGGAGGGCCCATTTCCTTCCGTTATGATGAGCAGTAATGATAAGAATGTACCTTTCTAAATTGACTGTGACATGCAGACATCCTAATACTTTTATCTCTTTCTGCTCAGAGATTTTTTCAAGACACATTTCTCCTGTTTTATGCAGCACAGAAAGAACAATGAATGCACTTAGTTATTTGTCTTATTAACTATTTACAGTGCAACTGAAGAATAACTCTGTTTTTCTGAAATGAAGACTTTTTGCCTCTATGCTTACCTTTCAAGTTTAAGCTATGCAAAAACTCTTGGAGAGAAGTGGGTGTATGAGTAAGCAGGCTTCCATTGCCAAGTGGTTATGGCATTCACGTAAACATGGAGATCTCCTGGGACTAACTTCTGCTCCCACTACCATTTATGGTTTTTGTGGGTGGTTGTTTTTCCTCAGTGGCTATGTCACTTAAAATACACAAGGGAGCCTGAGGGCAGAGATCAGAGGCAAGGTCTTCCTCTTCCCATACCAAAACCCTCCAGTTAAAAGAGTAACACTCACTGGAGTCTACTTTTTTGGCCTGCTAAATCCTGAACATTTGTATGCAGTGCTATAAATACAAGACAGATGGGGAACAAACTTCCAACCACAACTGGTGGTTGGGTTTCAGTCTTACCAAATGGAAGATGTGGGCAAACCCTGCTCAGATATGGTCTCCTACATGCTATACATATGCTTCCACCACTGTATATATGCTACTACATAAAAGGAGTTTGTTTATCATTATGTTCTAAAAGCAATCTGTGGTCATACCTGCCTGCTGTAGAGACCCCAAGGGTATATGCAAGGTGCATTTGCAGAACACTGACAGGTGGAGCCCTTCAGGCAATTCCAGTGGAAGAGTGCCTACATTTTTACTCCTGATAAATTTTAGTTCACAGCAAAGGTGATGAGCTGCCCGTTCCTGTCAAAAATGAAGTAGTGCTGGAAGCAGAACCAGAACTTCAAATCTGTGGCATCAACCAAATTTAGGCTTGCAGGATCAAGTAATGGATGAGTGGAGGATTTTTCACAACTGGATTTTGGACGCAGGCACTCAAGTCCTTTCTTACATCTCGCCCTTGCTGTGTGTGAAATACATGATTGAATCATCAAGGAATACATCCTTAATTTGAAAAAAATTGTTGGCTGACTGTTTTCTCAGCTGTAAAATGGCCAATGACTTAGAGACCTTGAGTTTTTTACAAAGCTTTAAAGGTACATGAAACTCACTGTTATTGAGTATGATCCTTTGATAATCCCAAACTTTTAAAATAATATTTGATATTTGAAAAGTGATGCAACTGAGTTTGCAAGAAGTCAAATCTTAATTGGGCATGTTCCTTGCAAACACATATTTTTTCTTGTGTATGTTGCTAAGTTCACTATTTCTGTGGGCTTTGAATTGCCTTTTACAACCTTCTTATTTGCTAATGAACCTTTCTTTATAGTAGTTCCCACCCCCAATGTTAGTTTCTATCCACTTTCAAAAATTGTATCTGCAAGCTTGTGTATATTGTTTGACTGTCTTTCCTACTGTGCTACCTATACTGTGCTACTCTTTTTTAATTTTATACATTAAAAATAAAAGGCTATTTTGACCTACAGCTTTAGTTATCAATAATGAAGCACCTACGGAACCAATTTTTAGGCCTGTCTATTTGTTGTGTGCATTCTTCCTTTTCAGAATAGATATAGTAATATCATAGAATCATAGAATAGAAACATAGAATCATAGAAGTGTTTAGGTTGGAAAAGACCTTTAAGATCATCGAGTCCAACTGTTAACTGCCAAGTCCAACACTAAATCATGTCCCTAAGCACCACATCGGTGAAGAAATTTTTCCCAATATCCAATCTAAACCTCCCCTGATGCAACTTGAGGCCATTTCCTCTTGTCCTATTGCTTGTTACTTGGGAGAAGAGACCGATGCCCACCTCGCTACAACCTCCTTTCAGGTAGTTGTAGAGAGTGATAAGGTCTCCCCTGAGCCTCCTCTTCTCCAGACTAAACAGTCCCAGTTCCCTCAGCCACTCCTCATAAGACTTGTGCTCTAGACCCTTCACCTTCTCTGGACATGCTCCAGCACCTCGTCTTTCTTGTAGTGAGGGGCCCAAAACTGAACACAGTATTCGAGTGTGGCCTAACCAGTGCCGAGTACAGGGGGACAATCACTTCCCTACTCCTGCTGGCCACAATATTTCTGATACAAGCCAGGATGCCGTTGGCCTTCTTGGCCACCTGGGCACACTGCTGGCTCATATTCAGCCGGCTATCGACCAACACCCCTGTCATGGTTTAACCCCAGCCAGCAACTAAACCCCACACAGCTGCTTGCTCCGGTAGGATGGGGGAGAGAATTGGGAGGGCACAAGGAGGAAAACTCGCGGGTTGAGATAAAAACAGTTTAATAATGGAAATAAAACAAAGTAGAAAAATAATAATAACAATGATAACAACAATATCAGAATATACAAAGCAGGCGATGAACAATGCAACTGCTCACCATCCACCGACCGTGTGTTATGAACCGCGAGAGCCCCCCCCACCCCTAGGTTTTATACTGAGCATGACGTCACATGTTGTCCTGGTTTCGGCTGGGATAGAGTTAAATTTCTTCCTAGTGCTGTGTTTTGGATTTAGTATGAGAAGAATGTTGATAACACACTGATGTTTTTTTTGGGTAAGTACCCTGCCAGTTCAGGACTTTTCAGCTTCCCATGCTCTGCCAGGTACACAAGAAGCTGGGAGGGAGCATAGCCAGGACAGATAACCCAACTGGCCAACGGGGTATTCCATACCATATGATGTCATGCTCAGTTGTCCTGGTTCTGGCTGGGACAGAGTTAACTTTCTTTCCAGTAGCTGGGGCGGGGTGTTGTGTTTTGGGTTTAGTATGAGAGGAGCGTTGATGGCCCATTGATGCGGGCACTTTTCGGCCTCCCATGCTCTGCCAACTGAAGGGGAAGCTGGGGGGGATGGGGAGCATAGAAGGGGTGGTTAACCCAGCTGACCAATGGGGTATTCTATACCATGTGACGTCATGCTCAGTATAAAAACTAGGGGGGGGGGGGGGCTCTCTTGCGGTTCGCGGCACGCGGTCAGCAGGTGGTGAGCAGTTGCATTGTGCATCGCCTGCTTTGTATATTCTATTATTGTTGTTGTAATCATCATTATTATTACTGTTGTACTTTGGTTTATTTCCATTATTAAACTGTTTTTATCTCAACCCACGAGTTTTTCTACTTGTGCCCTCCCGATTCTCTCCCCCATCCTACTGGAGGTGGGGGGTGAGCAAGCGGCTGCGTGGTGTTTAGTTGCTGGCTGGGGTTAAACCACGACAGTCCTTTTTTGGTGCCCAGCGTGGGGCACAAAGGGTTGACATAACAACAGATTAACTAGAGCGTATTAAGGAATTTATATCTGTTAACAGTTGCCGGTCACAATATTGATTCATCTGTTCTCGATATTAATTTATCTGGTCTGCACCATGCTGTACATGCTAAAGATTGGTGTTGGGTTTTGCAGCCTGCTGTGCTCTGCAGTGATTAGTGATGTTTTGCCTGGGAGATTTGTTATTAAAACACTGGCATTGGGGGTTATTTGGGTTTTGAACTGAAGCCGTTACTGTACTTCAGTTACCACCTCATGGAGACAATTAGCAATTATACCTCTTCCTCTGAGAGGTTTTTTATGGAGGAAGTAGAAAAAGGCCCCTTCACTACCTTCCTCTATGATGTTTTCTGCTTCGTTACAATAACTTGTCAGTACCTTGAACATCCCTGGGTAGTTAAGATACATCTATTGGTACTCCTTGGGAATATTGTTTCGGTTTTGTCCAAGGTTAGTAAGCAATTCAAGAATGTCATCCAGAGATCTGCCCCAAGGCTGGATAGTTATGAGTGGCAGGGCGAGTGGGATAGCATGGGCAAATGCCTAGGACAGTGGGCACCGCCAGTGTTTTGGAACTTCACCCCTGAACAAGTGCAGAATCCTGAAAAATTAGTAGAATATTTGGAAAAAGGATGCTGTCCCCCTGGCCATTCTAGGGAGACACAAATCACTACAATGTGCTGGGGCCTGGCCCATGCCTACCGAGCCCTGTTCAACACTATTCAGAACCCTCAAGGGGAAGAAAAGGGCTCTGGATCTGATGACAAAACAACAGGCACCGTGGCTACCCCACCCCCCACGGCAGGCACTGGGACTACCCCAACCCCCACAGCAGGCACGGCGGCAGCTACTCCGCCCCCTGAGACAGAGAACCAACCTGTGCCTGTATCAGTCGCCCCTATACAAAAAAGAAAGTACACAAGAAAATCAGCTCGTTTAGTAAGGGATGAAAACGAACCAGGGCCATCACGAGAACAGGAGGAGGAGGAGGCAGAACCCGTAAATGAGATGGTGACCACCTGATCCCTATCTCTGGGTGAGCTGCGAGATATGCGAAAATATTTCAGTCCTCGTCCAGGCGAGGCGACATTGTCAGCTGGCTGCTCCGATGCTGGGATAAGGGGGCCAGTAGCCTGGAATTAGAGGGTAGGGAAGCCAAGCAGCTGGGATCCCTTTCTAGGGAAGGGGGCATTGACAAAGGGATTGGACAAGGGGCACAAGTCCTCAGCCTCTGGAGGCGACTGCTGTCAGGCGTGAAGGAAAGGTATCCCTTCAAGGAAGATGTTATATGCCACCCAGGCAAGTGGACCACCATGGAGAGAGGTATCCAGTACCTGAGAGAATTAGCCATGCTGGAGGTGGTTTATAGTGAACTGCACAACAAGCAGTTATCCAAAGATCCAGATGAAGTCAAATGCACCCGACCCATGTGGCGGAAGTTTGTACAGAGCGCACCAGCGTCGCATGCAATCTCATTGGCAGTAATGACCTGGAAAGATGGAGAGGAACAAACAGTGGATGAATTGGCTGTCCAACTCTGGCAAGATGAAGAAAGTCTCTCTTCCTCCCTATGGGCCTGTGTCTCTGCTGTGGAGAAACTGTCTCAGGAGGTCCAGCAACTCAAAGAGGATATGTCCTGCTCCCCACCTGTGGTGGTGCATTTCCCCCACTTCCTCTGGGCTACAATACGATCTCAGGAACTTCTGTTAAGCTTTAGCCATTGTGTACGAGTTGGGCGGTTGAGCATCCCTTGACTGTACCAGGCACTCTTGCATGGCTAAGGTGGGGAGCGACACTGATCGTACCAGGAACACCGGCTACCTGATCAAGGTAGGGAACAGAAATGAGATAATTCGTCATCTCTGACAGCTATGAAGCATTCCCTACCTGGATCATAGCTCAAGTGGAACAATGCCATTGTTACCGTGAAACAGTACCATAATTACTACCCTGGACCGCCTCGGATAGTAGCCAAAATGGAAATTTACTGATGACTAAAGCCAATCATCTTGCAAACCTATAAACAGCAGTCCCAAGCGAGACCCTTTTGAGCTCTCCTGGACCACAGCGGGCTGCATCCAGAATCTCCCTCTGAGTGGGACGCCTCTCAGTGTCTGCAAACTCGAATTTGCGATACTCGGAGGATCACCGGGATTTGGGCTGGAACACTCCTCGAGGCTCAATCCTTCGCCCGTTGAGAAATGTCAAAACATTTAACGTGAGTATTTCACGAGACTCGAGGGGAATTTTTAACAGGTATACCTTTATAAATTTAGCTAGCTTTAGGCCTTTATAAACTTATTTAGCTTCGGTACCATATTCATATGCATATATATACACGTATCGATTGATCTAGAACTTTTTGCGTGTTTATCTGTACAATTACTAACAAGTATAATCTGTACTTAAGTTGTTTTAGTATTTGTAGTAACTTGACTAACTCTTTCTATAGCTGTCAAATTGATTAATGTTTAGACACTGCTGAACACTCTTGCTGCTAAACACCCTTAACCCTTTAGTCATAAACCGTTCCCCAGGTCTGAGACTAAGGGTAGATCCAGCTGCACCTAGGCTCCTCTCTGAGAAGGAGTTTAGAAAGCAAGGGGGTCTACTCCGAACCTCGTGACTCAACGGGAGGGTCTTCTTATCCCTTTTGTATTAGACACAAACTGTTGTCCAGGTCTGAGACTAAGACTGGGTCCAGTCGGATCTACTCTGAACCTCGTGACTCAACGGGAGGGCCCCCCTTACCGTTTTATCCTCAATCTCTGTACAAATCACTCCAACACAATTCTGATACGATTTTTCCTTGTGTATACTTAATCCATGTAATGACTAATAGAGTGAACGGTGCCATTGAATTCTGTTAAGTCACGTTCCTATAAATTTCTATTAAAATCACCCTTTGCCAATACCTTTGCCAGTGATTCTTTACGCGGCCTTAAAACCACTCATTCGTGACACCACCTGCATGGGCCAGTATCTCAGCCATTAGGAGTAAGCGTGCCTCTGCACAAGACAGGAGATATCGTGGGTACACACCCCAGGGCACCCTGTGGTTTTACCTGCGTGACCACGGAGAGGACATGAGGAAGTGGGATGGAAAATCTACCTCGACCCTAGAGGCAGGGGTACATGAGTTGCAAGGAAAAACAATCATAAAAAGGAGTTCTTCCAGGAAAACTGCTGCTCCAGTATCCAGTGAGGAGTTCTCCAGACAGAGTAGAAGGGCTGATTCCACTTCCGACCTTAATAAAGGGACTTGTGATTCATACTTACAAGAAGTGGGTAGTGAATACGATGACCAGGACTAGAGGGGCCCTGCCTCCAGCCAGGTAGAGGAAAGGGACAAATGGGTTTACTGGACTGTGTGGATACGATGGCCTGGCACATCAGAGCCACAGGAGTATAAGGCTCTCGTAGACACCGGTGCACAGTGTGCCCTGATGCCATCAGGCTATAAAGGGGCAGAACCCATTTGTATTTCTGCAGTGACAGGGGGATCCCAAGACTTAACTGTATTGGAGTCCGAAGTGAGCCTAACCGGGAATGAGTGGCAGAAGCACCCCATTGTGACTGGCCCAGAGGCTCCGTGCATCCTTGCAAAGACGACCTCAGGAGAGGGTATTTCAAGGACCCAAAAGGGTACCGGTGGGCTTTTGGTATAGCTGCCTTGGAGACAGAGGAAATTAAACAGCTGTCCACCTTGCCCGGTCTCTCAGAGGACCCTTCTGTTGTGGGGTTGCTGAGGGTCAAAGAACAGGTGCCGATAGCTACCACAACAGTGCACCGGCGGCAATACTGCACCAACTGAGACTCCCTGCTTCCCATCCATAACCTGATTCGTTGACTGGAGAGCCAAGGAGTGATCAGCAAGACTCGCTCACCCTTTCACAGTCCCATATGGCCAGTGCGAAAGTCCAATGGAGAGTGGAGACTAACAGTAGACTATCGGGGCCTGAACGTAGTCACGCCTCCGCTGAGTGCTGCCATGCCGGACATGCTAGAACTCCAATACGAACTGGAATCAAAGGCAACCAAGTGGTACGCCACCACTGATATTGCTAATGCGTTCTTCTCAATCCCTTTGGCAGCAGAGTGCAGGCCACAGTTTGCTTTCACTTGGAGGGGCGTCCAGTACACCTGGAACCGACTGCCCCAGGGGTGGAAACACAGCCCTACCATTTGCCATGGACTGATCCACACCGCACTGGAACAGGGTGAGGCTCCAGAACACCTGCAGTACATTGATGACATCATCGTGTGGGGCAACACAGCAGAAGAAGTTTTTGAGAAAGGGGAGAGAATAATCCAAATCCTTCTGAAGGCCGGCTATGCCATAAAACAAAGTAAGGTCAAGGGACCTGCACAGGAGATCCAGTTTTTAGGAATAAAATGGCAAGATGGACGTCGTCAGATCCCAAAGGATGTGATCAACAAAATAACAGCCATGTCCCCACCAACTAGCAAAAAGGAAACATAAGCTTTCTTAGGCGTTGTGGGTTTTTGAAGAATGCATACTCCAAATTACAGTCAGATCGTAAGCCCTCTCTATCAAGTGACCAGGAAGAAGAACGACTTCAGATGGGGCCCTGAGCAACGACAAGCCTTTGAACAAATCAAACGGCAGATAGTTCATGCAGTAGCCCTTGGGCCAGTCCGGGCAGGACAAGATGTAAAGAATGTGCTCTACACCGCAGCCGGGGAGAATGGCCCTACCTGGAGCCTCTGGCAGAAAGCACCAGGGGAGGGAGACTCGAGGTCGACCCTTAGGGTTTTGGAGTCGGGGATACAGAGGATCCGAGGCCCGCTATACTCCAACTGAGAAGGAGATGCTGGCAGCATAGGAAGGGGTTTGAGCTGCTTCAGAAGTGGTTGGTACTGAAGCACAGCTCCTCATGGCACCCCGACTGCCGGTGCTGGGCTGGATGTTCAAAGGGAGGGTCCCCTCTACACATCATGCAACCGATGCTACGTGGAGTAAGTGGGTCGCACTGATCACACAACAGGCCCGAATAGGAAACCCCAGTCGCCCAGGAATCTTGGAGGTGATCACGAACTGGCCAGAAGGCAAAGACTTTGGAATATCCCCAGGGGAGGAGGATGTGACGCATGCTGATGAGGCCCCACTGTATAATCAACTACCAGAAAATGTGAAGCAATATGCCCTGTTCACTGATGGGTTCTGTCGTCTTGTGGGAAAGCATCGGAGGTGGAAAGCTGCTGTATGGAGTCCTATATGCCAAGTTGCAGAAACTGCTGAAGGAGAAGGTGAATCGAGCCAGTTTGCAGAGGTGAAAGCCATCCAGCTGGCCTTGGATATTGCTGAACGAGAAAAATGGCCAGTACTTTATCTCTATACTGACTCATGGATGGTGGCAAATGCCCTGTGGGCGTGGTTGCAGCAGTGGAAGCAGAACAACTGGCAGCGCAGAGGTAAACCCATCTGGGCTGCCGCATTGTGGCAAGATATTGCTGCCCAGGTAGAGAACCTGGTTGTAAAAGTACGTCACGTAGATGCTCACGTACCCAAGAGTCGGGCCACTGAAGAACATCAAAACAACCAGCAGGTGGACCAGTCTGCTAGGATTGAAGTGGCTCAGGTGGATCTGGACTGGCAACATAAGGGTGAATTATTTATAGCTCGCTGGGCCCATGACACCTCAGGCCATCAAGGAAGAGATGCAACATATAGATGGGCTCGTGATCGAGTGGTGGACTTGACCATGGAAGCTATTGCACAAATTATCCATTGTCGTGGTTTAATCTGGCAGGCAGCCAAATACCACGCAGCCGCTCACTCACTCCCCCCGCCCCCAGTGGAACAGGGAGAGAATCGGAAAGGTAACAGTGAGAAAAACTCATGGGTTGAGATAACAACAGTTTAATAGAACAGAAAAGGGAAAATAATAATAATAATAACGATAGAATATACAAAATGAGTGATGCACAATGCAATTGCTCACCACCCGCGCTGACCGATAACCAAGTAGCAATCGCTACTTCCTGGATCACGCCTACCATTCATATACTGAGCATGACGTCACATGGTATGGAATACCCCATTAGCCAGCTGGGCTGGCTGTCCTGATTATGTTCCCTCCCATCTTGTGTACCTAGTTCAGTAGTAGGCATGGGAGCTGTCCTTGGACTAGGAGGGCACTTAGCAACAACTGAAAACATCAGTGTGTTATCAACATTCTCCTCATACTAAATCCAAAACACAGCACTAGGAAGAAATTTAACCCTATCCCAGCCAAAACCAGGACAGTATCCACCCCTTATTCTATACCATTTTCGTTATGCTTAGGTGTCACATTTTTCGATACAGTTCAATTAATCACCACTATCTGTTTTTATATATTACATATATATATATGCACACAGAGATATCATTCCCTTCGTCTATGGACTATCCCTTTAAAATGTCCATTAAGTTCATTTAGTCCACGAATTTGGGCTCCATCTGTCATAACAGTCTTTCAGGGCAGGAGAGATGGTGTGTGGTGTTGGGCTGTTGCATCCTGAAGCCAGTTCTCATTTCGGTACTGCTCCACTTGTTCAGTTCTATCATCATTGCACTTTGCTCGGTTTCATCGGAGTTAGTTCATTCTTCGTTAATCTGGGAGATTTTCACTGCTATACCATTGATAGCAACCATAGAAATAATTATATACAATATCATATAACAATTAACGTCATACAATTCAGTTAATTGGCTATTTTCACCCAAAATCAAATCCCCTTGAGGTACACACCGGACTTACCCATCCTTTCGCATCACCCACCAAGGGCACCCAGGTCCTTGAGCAAAAGCAATCCCACGGATGGGTTTTCCCTTGCCAGAGGCAGGAGTAACCCAGACTGTCTTCCCCAGCATATTTCTTATGTGCATGACAGGGACTTTATCTCCATCTACAGTACGTAAGGGTTTTGATTGGGCACGGCCAGCTTGAGTGACAGATCCCCTAGTGTTGACTAACCAGGTGGCTTTTGCTAAATGTGTGTCCCAATGCTTGAATGTCCCACCACCCATTGCCCTCAGTGTTGTCTTTAGCAGCTGTCGTGGTTTAACCTGGCAGGCAGCCAAATACCACGCAGCCGCTCACTCACTCCCCTCCACCCCCAGTGGGACGGGGAGAGAATCGGAAGGGTAAGGGTGAGAAAAACTCATGGGTTGAGATAAAGACAGTTTAATAGAACAGAAAAAGGGAAAATAATAATGATAATGATAAAATATACAAAATGAGTGATGCACAATGCAATTGCTCACCACCCGCGCTGACCGATAACCAAGTAGCGATCGGCACTTCCTGGATCACGCCTACCCTTCATATACTGAGCATGACGTCACATGGTATGGAATACCCCATTGGCCAGCTGGGCTGGCTGTCCTGATTATGTTCCCTCCCATCTTGTGTACCTAGCTCAGTCAGTAGGCACGGGAGCTTTCCTTGGACTAGGAGGGCACTTAGCAACAACTGAAAACATCGGTGTGTTATCAACATTCTCCTCGTACTAAATCCAAAACACAGCACTAGGAAGAAATTTAACCCTATCCCAGCCGAAACCAGGACAGTATCCACCCCTTATTCCATACCATTTACGTCGTGCTTAGGTCTCACATCTTTTTTAATACATTTCAATTAACCACCACTATCTTTTTTTATATATACACACATATATATATATGCAAGCACAGATATCATTCCCTCGGTCTATGGACTATCCCTCTAAAATGTCCACTGAGTTCATTTAGTCCATGACTTTGGGCTCCATCTGTTATAAAAGTCTTTCAGGGCCGAAGAGATGGTGTGTGGTGTTGGGCCGTTGCATCCTGAAGCCAGTTCTCATTTCGGTACTGCTGCGCTCGTCCAGTTCTATCATCGTTGCACTTCGCTCGGTTTCATCGGAGTTAGTTCATTCTTCACTAATCTGGGTGACTTTCACTGCTATACCACTGCTATATCATAGAAATAATGACATACAATATCATGTAACAGTTGACATCAAAATTCAGTTCATTGGCTATTTTCACCCAAAATCAAATCCCCTTGAGGTACACACCGGACCTCCCCATCCTTTCGCATCACCCACCAAGTGTACCCAGGTCCTTGAGCAAAAGCAATCCCACGGATGGGTTTTCCCTTGCCAGAGGCAGGAGTAACCCAGACTGTCTTCCCCAGCATATTTCTTATGTGCACGACAGGGACTTTATCCCCCTCTACAGTACGTAAGAGTCTTGATTGGGCAGGGCCAGCTCGATTGGCAGATCCCCTGGTATTGACTAACCAGGTGGCCTTTGCTAAATGTGTGTCCCAGTGTTTGAATGTCCCACCACCCATTGCTCTCAGCGTAGTCTTTAGCAGTCCATTGTATCGTTCGATTTTCCCGGAGGCTGGTGCATGGTAGGGAATGTGATATACCCACTCAATGCCATGCTCTTTGGCCCAGGTGTCTATGAGAGTGTTTTGAAGTGAGTCCCGTTGTCTGACTCAATTCTTTCTGGGGTGCCATGTCGCCATAGGACTTGCTTTTCAAGGGCCAGGATGGTGTTCCGGGCGGTGGCATGGGGCACAGGGTATGTTTCTAGCCATCTGGTGGTTGCTTCCACCATGGTGAGCACATAGCGCTTGCCGTGTCGGGTTTGTGGGAGTGTGATATAATCAATCTGCCAGGCCTCCCCATATTTATATTTCAACCATCGTCCTCCATACCAAAGAGGCTTTACTCGCTTGGCTTGTTTGATTGCAGCGCACGTTTCACATTCGTGGATAACCTGTGCAATAGCGTCCATGGTTAAGTCCACCCCTCGATCACGAGCCCATCTATATGTTGCTTCTCTTCCTTGATGGCCTGACGCGTCATGGGCCCACCGAGCTACAAATAATTCACCCTTATGTTGCCAGTCCAGATCCACCTGGGCCACTTCAATCTTAGCAGCCTGGTCCACCTGCTGGTTATTTTGATGTTCCTCAGTGGCCCGACTCTTGGGTACGTGAGCATCTACGTGACGTACTTTTACAACCAGGTTCTCTACCCGGGCAGCAATATCTTGCCACAATGCGGCAGCCCAGATGGGTTTACCTCTGCGCTGCCAGTTGTTCTGCTTCCACTGCTGCAACCACCCCCACAGGGCATTTGCCACCATCCATGAGTCAGTATAGAGATAAAGTACTGGCCATTTTTCTCGTTCAGCAATGTCCAAGGCCAGCTGGATGGCTTTCACCTCTGCAAACTGGCTCGATTCACCTTCTCCTTCAGCAGTTTCTGCAACTTGGCGTATAGGACTCCATACAGCAGCCTTCCATCTCCAACGCTTTCCCACCAGATGACAGGACCCATCAGTGAACAGGGCATATTCCTTCTCATTTTCTGGTAGTTTGTTATACAGTGGGGCTTCTTCAGCATGCGTCACATCCTCCTCCTCTGGGGATATTCCGAAATCTTTGCCTTCTGGCCAGTTCACGATCACTTCCAAGATTCCTGGGCGACTGGGGTTTCCTGTTCGGGCCCGTTGTGTGATCAGTGCAACCCACTTACTCCACGTAGCATCGGTTGCATGATGTGTAGAGGGGACCCTCCCCTTGAACATCCAGCCCAGCACCGGCAGTCGGGGTGCCAGGAGGAGCTGTGCTTCAGTACCAACCACTTCTGAAGCAGCTCGAATCCCTTCATATGCTGCCAATATCTCCTTCTCAGTTGGAGTGTAGTGGGCCTCGGATCCTCTGTATCCCCGACTCCAGAACCCTAAGGGTCGACCTCGAGTCTCCCCTGGTGCTTTCTGCCAGAGGCTCCAGGTAGGGCCATTCTCCCCGGCTGCGGTGTGGAGCACATTCTTTACATCTTGTCCTGCCCGGACTGGCCCAAGGGCTACTGCATGAACTATCTGCCGTTTGATTTGTTCAAAGGCTTGTCGTTGCTCAGGGCCCCATTTGAAGTCGTTCTTCTTCCTGGTCACTTGATACAGAGGGCTTACGATCTGACTGTAATTTGGAATATGCATTCTCCAAAAACCCACAACGCCTAAGAAAGCTTGTGTTTCCTTTTTGCTAGTTGGTGGGGACATGGCTGTTATTTTGTTGATCACATCCATTGGGATCTGACGACGTCCATCTTGCCATTTTATTCCTAAAAACTGGATCTCCTGTGCAGGTCCCTTGACCTTACTTTGTTTTATGCCAAAAACAGATTTCAGAAGGATTTGAATTATTTTCTTCCCTTTCTCAAAAACTTCTTCTGCTGTGTTGCCCCATACGATGATGTCATCAATGTACTGCAGGTGTTCTGGAGCCTCACCCTGTTCCAGTGCGGTGTGGATCAGTCCATGGCAAATGGTAGGGCTGTGTTTCCACCCCTGGGGCAATCGGTTCCAGGTGTACTGGACGCCCCTCCAAGTGAAAGCAAACTGTGGCCTGCACTCTGCCACCAAAGGGATTGAGAAGAAGGCATTAGCAATGTCAATTGTGGCGTACCACTTGGCTGCCTTCGACTCCAGTTCGTATTGAAGTTCTAGCATGTCCGGCACGGCAGCACTCAGTGGCGGCGTGACTTCGTTCAGGCCACGGTAGTCTACTGTTAGTCTCCACTCTCCATTGGACTTTCGCACTGGCCATATGGGACTGTGAAAGGGTGAGCGAGTCTTGCTGATCACTCCTTGGCTCTCCAGTCGACGAATTAGCTCATGGATGGGGATCAGAGAGTCTCGGTTGGTGCGGTATTGCCGCCGGTGCACTGTTGTGGTAGCGATTGGTACTTGTTGTTCTTCAACCCTCAGCAACCCCATAACAGAAGGGTCCTCCGAGAGACCAGGCAAGGTGGACAGCTGTTTAATTTCCTCTGTCTCCAAGGCAGCTATACCAAAAGCCCACCGGTACCCTTTTGGGTCCTTGAAATACCCTCTCCTGAGGTAGTCTATGCCAAGGATGCACGGAGCCTCTGGGCCAGTCACAATGGGGTGCTTCTGCCACTCATTCCCGGTTAGGCTCACTTCGGCCTCCAATAAAGTTAAGTCTTGGGATCCCCCTTTCACTGCAGAAATACAAATGGGTTCTGCCCCTTTATAGCTTGATGGCATCAGGGTACACTGTGCACCGGTGTCTACGAGAGCCTTATACTCCTGTGGCTCTGATGTGCCAGGCCATCGTATCCACACAGTCCAGTAAACCCGGTTGTCCCTTTCCTCCACCTGGCCGGAGGCAGGGCCCCTCTAGTTCTGGTCATAGTATCCGTTTCTCACTCCTTGCAAACGCGAGTCAAGAATTCCTTCATTACAATCCAAAGTAAGATCAGGCCTTCTACTCTGTCTGGGGAACTGTTCACTGGAAACTGGACCGTCGTGAGACAGGTTTTTCCTGAAAACTGGAGCAGCATTTTTCCTGCTAGAAACCCCTTGTGTCACTGTTTTTCCTTGCAACTCACGTACCCATGCCTCTAGGGTCAAGGTAGGTTTTCCATCCCACTGCCTCATGTCCTCTCCGTGGTCACGCAGGTAAAAGCACAGGGTGCCCCGTGGTGTGTACTTTCTATATCCTCTCTCTTGAGCAGAAGAACGCTGACTCCTAATGGCTGAGATACTGGTCCGTACAGGTGGAGAATAGGACCTATCCTCTTCGAGTTGCTGGACCTTCCGGGCCAGTTTCTCCACAGCCGAGACAAGGGAGGAGGAGACACTTTCTTCGTATTCCTGGAGATTGCTAACCACGTCATCCACCATTGGTGCTTCTTCCTCTTTCCAGCACAGTACTGCCAATGAACTGGCATACGACGCTGGTGCGCTCTGTACTAATTTCCGCCACATGGGTCGCGTGCACTGGACTTCATCTGGATCTTTGGGTGTTTGGTCATCGTCCAGGTCACTATAAACTACCTCCAGCACGCCTAGTTCTCTCAGGTACTGGATACCTCTCTCCATAGTGGTCCATTTGCCTGGGCGACATATAACATCTTCCTTGAAGGGATACCTTTCCTTCACGCCTGACAGCAGTCGCCTCCAGAGGCTGAGGGCCTGTGTCCCTTTTCCAATCGCTGTGTCAATGCCCCCTTCCCTAGCAAGGGATCCCAGCTGTTTGACTTCTTTCCCCTCTAATTCCAGGCTACTGGCCCCACTATCCCAGCATCGGAGCAGCCAGGTGACAATATGCTCACCTGGACGACGGCTGAAATCTTTCCGCATATCTCGCAGCTCATTCAGGGATAGGGATCGGGTGGTTTCCGTCTCGTTTATGAGTTCTTCCTCTTCCTCCTCCTCTCCTCGTGATGTCCCTGCTCTTCCATCATCCCTTTCTAAACGACCTGATCTCCGCTTCCAAGATTTCCTCTTCTGTACAGGGGCAACAGATACCAGCAAGGGTTGGTCCTCTTGTTCAGCTGTAGTGCCTGTTGCTGGGGTTTGGGTAGCTGCAGTGCTTGTCATGGGGGTTGGAGTAACTGTAGTGACTGTTGCCGGAGTTTGAGTGGCTGCAGTGCCTGTCGCAGGGGTTGGAGAAGCTACGGTGACTGTTGCCGGGGTTTGAGTAGCCACAGGGGTTGTCATGGGGGTTGAAGTAGCCGCAGTGCCTGTCGTGGGGTTTTGAGTAGCCACCATGTCTGTTGCCGGGGTTGATCTCCCACTGCCCGCTGCCCCCAAGAATCGCCGCTCCGCCCGCCCCGACGAGGCACCGCCGTTTGCCCTCCCTCTTTTCTTGTTCCTGAGGTTTGATCTCTGGACAGTGTTCCTGAATAGTTGTTTAACCCTAAACAAGGCCTGAACCACATTCAGGAGACATAGCAATATGATCATGCTTGTTTGAACAGCCCAAGGATATTCAAAATTCTCAGGGAATATTGTGGACGTCGTCATGAAGAGGATAGAAGAAAAAGGAGGTTCTGGAGATATGGAAGGGAAGATGAACAAGTGGGAGAAAGTGTCCCATCCTGTCTCCCCCTTAAATTCATTCTCCGAGGAGAAAAAAGTGCAATTACTAATAATTTCTAAGAAGTGATTCCCGAGGTACAGAAATGACGGCAGTGCTGAGTACAGATACCAGATTAGACTTATGACCAATGATTTTATCACCTCATAAAACAGCAGCAAAATGATAATCTTGGCCCAGTTCCGACTAATGATAAACAGCACAAAAGGGAACATATACTGCAAGCAAGGTATTACATGAACCAACATTGAGAGACAGTCCCACAACTTTGACAGCCAATACATCAACATTGTGACCAATCAATATAACAAATGCTTATAACAATTTTGCCTTAACACGCTTTGGTCAGATCTATCGTTATCTCAACCCTTCGAGCCCCACGTTGGGCGCCAAAAGGGACTGTCGTGGTTTAACCTGGCAGGCAGCCAAATACCACGCAGCTGCTCGCTCACTCCCCCCGCCCCCTGCAGTGAGACGGGGAGAGAATCGGAAGGGTAAGAGTGAGAAAAACTCGTGGGTTGAGATAAAGACAGTTTAATAGAACAGAAAAGGGAAAATAATAATAATAATAACGATAGAATATACAAAATGACTGATGCACAATCCAATTGCTCACCACCCGCGCTGACCGATAACCAAGTAGCAATCGCTACTTCCTGGATCACGCCTACCATTCATATACTGAGCATGACATCACATGGTATGGAATACCCCATTAGCCAGCTGGGCTGGCTGTCCTGATTATGTTCCCTCCCATCTTGTGTACCTAGTTCAGTAGTAGGCATGGGAGCTGCCCTTGGACTAGGAGGGCACTTAGCAACAACTGAAAACATCAGTGTGTTATCAACATTCTTCTCATACTAAATCCAAAACACAGCACTAGGAAGAAATTTAACCCTATCCCAGCCGAAACCAGGACATCCATGAATGTGAAACGTGCACTGCAATCAAGGAAGCCAAGCGTGTAAAGCCTCTCTGGTATGGAGGACGATGGCTGAAATATAAATATAGGGAGGCCTGGCAGATTGATTATATCACACACCCACAAGCCCGCCAAGGCAAGCGCTATGTGCTCACTCATTTCCGAAACCCCCTTATAGACACCTGGGCCAAAGTGCATGGCCTTGATTGGGTATATCACATCCCCTACCATGCACCAGCCTCTGGGAAAATCGAACGATACAATGGGCTGCTAAAGACTACGCTGAGAGCAATGGGTGGTGGGACATTCAAGCATTGGGACACACATTTAGCAAAAGCCACCTGGTTAGTCAACACTAGGGGATCTGTCACTCGAGCTGGCCCTGCCCAATCAAAACCCTTACGTACTGTAGATGGAGATAAAGTCCCTGTCGTGCGCATCATAAGAAATATGCTGGGGAAGACAGCCTGGGTTACTCCTGCCTCTAGCAAGGGAAAACCCATTCGTGGTATTGCTTTTGCTCAAGGACCTGGGTGCCCTTGGTGGGTAATGCAAAGGGATGGGGAATTCCAGTGTGTACCTCAAGGGGATTTGATTTTGGGTGAAAATAGCCAATGAACTGAATTGTATGATGTGAACTGCTCTATAATCCTGTATGTCATCACTTCTATGGTTGCTATATGTCATATCAATGGTATTGCAGTAAGAATCACCCAGATTAATGAAGAATGAACTCTGGTGAAACCGAGCAAAGTGCAACAATGATAGAACCGGACGAATGCAGTGATAATGGAACCAGAACTGGCCTCAGCATGCAACAATCCAACACCTCACACCATCTCTCCTGCCCTGAAAGACTGTTATGACAGATGGAGCCCAAAGTCATGGACTAAATGAATTCAATGGACATTTTAGAGGGATGGCCCATAGACTAAGGGAGTGATATCTGCGTGTATATATCAAAAGACAAGAAAATTGGTGGTGATTAATTGGAATGTATTGGAAAATGTGAGACCTGGGCATGACGCAGATGGTATAGAATAAGAGGAGGATACTGTCCTGGTTTCGACTGGGATAGAGTTAAATTTCTTCCTAGTGCTGTGTTTTGGATTCAGTATGAGAAGAATGTTGATAACACACTGATGTTTTTAGTTGTTGCTAAGTACCCTGCTTGTCAAGGACTTTTCACCTTCCCATGCTCTGCCAGGTGCACAAGAAACTGGGAGGGAGCATAGCCAGGACAGCTAACCCAGCTGGCCAACGGGGTATTCCATACCATATGACGTCATGCTCAGTATATAAATAGGGGGCGTGGTCCAGGAAGTAGCAATCGTTGCTTGGTTATCGGTCGGCGGGTGGTGAGCAATTGCATTGTGCATCACTCACTTTGTATATTCTACCATTATTATTATTATTATTATTTTCCCTTCCTTTTCTGTTCTATTAAACTGTCTTTATCTCACTCCATGAATTATACTATTTTTTTTTTTTGATTCTCTTCCCGATCCCACTGTGGGTGTAGGGGAAGTAAGCAAGCAGCTGTGTGGTGTTTGGCTGCCTGCCAAGTTAAACCACAACACATAGTGTACAATACCCTGTTTGCCTGCTAGGTCAAACGCCCCAGCTATGCTCCCCCCTCCCCAGCTTCCCCTGCACTTGGCAGAGCATGGGAGGCCGAAAAGAGAAACAAAAAGCCCACGGTGCAAGCACCACCCAGCAACAACCAAAGCATCAGTGGGCCATCAACGTTCCTCTCATACCAAAGCCAAAACACAGCACACCCCCCCAAGCTACTGGGAAGAAAGTTAACTCTCTCCCAGCCGGAACCAGGACAGTATCCACCCCTTATTCTATACCATCTACGTCATGACCAGGTCTCACTTTTTCCAATACATTCCAAGTAGTCATCACCACTTTTCCTGCCTTTTGATATATATACACAGATATCATTCCCTTAGTCTATGGGCAATCCCTCTAAAATATCCATTGAGTTCATTTAGTCCATGACTTTGGGCTCCATCTGTCATAACAGTCTTTCAGGGCAGGAGAGATGGTGTGTGGTGTTGGATTGTTGCATGCTGAGGCCAGTTCTGGTTCCATCATCACTGTGCTCGTCCGGTTCTATCATTGTTGCACTTTGCTTGGTTTCATCGGAGTTCATTCCTCATTAAACTGGGAGATTCTTATGGCGATACCATTGATATGACATGTAGTAACCATAGAAGTGATGACATACAGTATTATATAGCAATTAACATCATACAATTCAGTTCATTGGCTATTTTCACCCAAAATCAAATCCCCTTGAGGTACACACCGGACTTCCCCATCCTGCCGCATTACCCACCAAGTGCACCCAGGTCCTTGAGCAAAAGCAATCCCACGGATGGGTTTTCCCTTGCCAGAGGCAGGGGTAACCCAGACTGTCTTCCCCAGCATATTTCTTATGTGCACGACAGGGACTTTATCCCCCTCTACAGTACGTAAGGGTTTTGATTGGGCAGGGCCAGCTCAATTAACAGACCCCCTAGTGTTGACTAACCAGGTGGCTTTTGCTAAATGTGTATCCCAATGCTTGAATGTCCCACCACCCATTGCCCTCAGTGCTGTCTTTAGCAGCCCATTGTATCGTTCGATTTTCCCGGAGGCTGGTGCATGGTAGGGAATGTGATATACCCACTCAATGCCATGCTCTTTGGCCCAGGTTTCTAGGAGGGTGTTTTGGAAATGAGTCCCGTTGTCTCACTGAATTCTTTCTGGGGTGCCACGTCGCCATAGGACTTGCTTTTCAAGGCCCAGGATGGTGTTCCGGGCGGTGGCATGGGGCACAGGGTATGTTTCTAGCCATCCTGTGGATACGTCCACCATGGTGAGCACATGGCGCTTGCCGTGTCGGGTTTGTGGGAGTGTGATATAATCAATCTGCCAGGCCTCCCCATATTTATATTTCAACCATTGTCCTCCATACCAGAGAGGCTTTACTAGCTTGGCTTGCTTGATGGCAGCGCATGTTTCACATTCATGGATAACCTGTGCAATAGCGTCCATGGTCAAGTCCACCCCTCGATCACGAGCCCATCTATATGTTGCATCTCTTCCTTGATGGCCTGAGGTGTCATGGGCCCAGGGAGCACCCTTATGTTGCCAGTCCAGATCCACCTGGGCCACTCCAATCTTAGCAGCCTGGTGAACCTGCTGGTTGTTTTGATGTTCTTCAGTGGCCTGACTCTTGGGTACATGAGCATCTCGTGACGTACTTTTACAGCCAGGTTCTCTACTTGGGCAGCAATATCTTGCCACAATGCGGCAGCCCAGATGGGTTTACCTCTGCGCTGCCAGTTGTTCTGCTTCCATTGCTGCAACCACCCCCACAGGGCATTTGCCACCACCCATGAGTCAGAATAAAGATCAAGTACGGCCATTTTTCTTGTTCAGCAATGTCCAAGGCCAGCTGGATGGCTTTCACCTCTGCAAACTGGCTCGACTCACCTTCTCCTTCAGCAGTTTCTGAGACTTGTCATATAGGACTCCATACAGCAGCTTTCCACCTCCAACGATTTACCACAAGGCGACAGGACCCATCAGTGAACAGGGTATATTGCTACTCGTTTTCTTGTAGTTTATTATACAGTGGGGCCTCTTCAGCATGCGTCACATCCTCCTCCTCTGGGGATATTCCAAAATCTTTGCCTTCTGGCCAGTTCGTGATCACTTCCAAGATTCCTGGGCGACTGGGGTTTCCTGTTCGGGTCCGTTGTCTGATCAGTGCGACCCACTTACTCCACGTAGCATCAGTTCCCTGATGTGTAGAGGGGACCCTCCCTTTGAACATCCAGCCCAGCACCGGCAGTCGGGGTGCCAGGAGGAGCTGTGCTTCAGTACCAACCACTTCCAAAGCAGCTCAAACCCCTTCCTATGCTGCCAATATCTCCTTCTCAGTTGGAGTGTAGCGGGCCTCGGATCCTCTGTATCCCCGACTCCAGAACCCTAAGGGTCGACCTCGAGTCTCCCTCCCCTGGTACTTTCTGCCAGAGGCTCTAGGTAGGGCCATTCTCCCCGGCTGCGGTGTAGAGCATATTCTCTGTATCTTGTCCTACCCGGACTGGCCCAAGGGCTACTGCCTGAACTATCTCCCGTTTAATTTGTTCAAAGGCTTGTTGTTGCTCAGGGCCCCATTTGAAGTCGTTTTTTTCCTGGTCACTTGATACAGAGGGCTTACAATCAGGCTGTAATCTGGAATATGCATTCTCCAAAAGCCCACAACGCCTAAGAAAGCTTGTGTTTCCTTTTTGCTAGTTGGTGGGGACATGGCTGTTATTTTGTTGATCACATCCTTTGGGATCTGACGACATCCATCTTGCCATTTTATTCCTAAAAACTGGATCTCCTGTGCAGGTCCCTTGACCTTACTTTGTTTTATGGCAAAACCGGCCTTCAGAAGGATTTGGACTATTCTCTCCCCTTTCTCAAAAACTTCTGCTGTGCTGCCCCACACGATGATGTCATCCATGTATTGCAGGTGTTCTGGAGCCTCACCCTGTTCCAGTGCGGCGTGGATCAGCCCATGGCAAATGGTAGGGCTGTGTTTCCACCCCTGGGGCAGTCGGTTCCAGGTGTACTGGACGCCCCTCCAAGTGAAAGCAAACTGGCCTGCACTCTGCTGCCAAAGGGATAGAGAAGAACGCATTAGCAATATCATTTGTGGCATACCACTTGGCTGCCTTCGACTCCAGTTCGTATTGAAGTTCTAGCATGTCCGGCACGGAAGCACTCAGTGGCGACGTGACTTCGTTCAGGCCACGATAGTCTACTGTTAGTCTCCACTCTCCATTGGATTTTCGCACTGGCCATATGGGACTGTTAAAGGGTGAGCGAGTCTTGCTGATCACTCCTTGGCTCTCCTGTCGACGAATCAGGTTATGGATGGGAAGCAGGGTGTCTCGGTTGGTGCGATATGCGATATTGCCGCCGGTGCCCCCTGTCACTCCAGAAATACAAATGGGTTCTGACCCTTTATAGCTTGATTGCATCAGGGTACACTGTGCACCGGTGCCTACGAGAGTCTTATACTCTTGTGCGTCTGATGTGTCAGGCCATCGAATCCACACAGTCCAGTAAACCCGGTTGTCCCTTTCCTCCACCTGGCCTGAGGCAGGGCCCCTCTAGACCTGGTCATCATATTCACTACCCACCTCTTGTAAGTACGAATCAGAGGTCCCTTTATTAAGGTCGGAAGTGGAATCAGCCCTTCTGCTCTGTCTGGGAAACTGCTCACTGGAGACTGGAGCAGCAGTTTTCCAGGAAGAACCCCCTTTTGTGGTTGTATTTCCTTGCAACTCATGTACCCGTGCCTCTAGGGTCAAGGTAGATTTACCATCCCACTGCCTCATGTCCTCTCCGTGGTCACGCAGGTAAAACCACAGGGTGCCCTGGGGTGTGTACCCACGATATCTCCTGTCCTGAGCAGAGGGACACTTACTCCTAATGGCTGAGACTCTGGCCCGTGGAGGTGGGGCATAGGACATATCCTCTTTGAGTTGCTGGACCTCCTGAGACAGTTTCTCCACAGCAGAGATATAGGCCCCTAAGGAGGAAGAGAGACTTTGTTCGCATTCCCAGAGCTGGAGAGCCAATTCATCCACCATTTGTTCCTCTCCATCTTTCCAGGTCATTACTGCCAATGAGTTTGCATGCGACGCTGGTGCGCTCCATACAAACTTCCGCCACATGGTTCGGGTGCATTTGACTTCATCTTTGTCTTTGGATAACTGCTCATTGTTCAGGTCATCATAAATCACCTCCAGCATGGCTAATTCCCTCAGGTACTGGATTCCTTTCTCCATGGTGGTTCACTTGCCTGGGTGACATATAACATCTTCCTTGAAGGGATACCTTTCCTTCATGCCTGACAGCAGTCACCTCCAGAGGCTGAGGGCCTGTGCCCCTTTTCCAATTGCTTTGTCAATGACCCCTTCCCTAGAAAGGGATCCCAGCTGCTTGGCTTCCCTACCCTCTAATTCCAGGCTACTGGCCCCATTATCCCAGCATCGGAGCAGCCAGGTGGCAATGTGCTCGCCTGGACGACGGCTGAAGTATTTTCGCATATCTCGCAGCTCACCCAGGGATAGGGATTGGGTGGTTACCATGTCATTTACGGGTTCTGCCTCCTCCTCCTCCTGTTCTGTGATGGCCCTGGTTCATTTTCATCCCTTACTAAACTAGCTGATATTCTTGTGTATTTCTTCTTTTGTATAGGGGCGACTGATACCGGCATGGGTTAGTTCTCTGTTGCAGGGGGCGGAGTAGCTTCCAGTGCCTGCTGTGGGGGGTGGGGTAGCCACAGGGCCTGTTGCTTTGTCATCAGATTCAGAGACCATTTCTTCCCCTTGAGGGTTCTGAGTGGTGTTAAACAGGGCTTGGTAGGCGTGGGCCAGGCCCCAGCACATTGCAGTGATTTGTGTCTCCCTAGAATGGCCAGGGGGACAGCATACTTTTTCCAAATATTCTACTAGTTTTTCAGGATTCTGCACTTGTTCAGGGGTAAAGTTCCAGAATACTGGGGGTGCCCACCGTCCTAGGCATTTGCCCATGCTATCCCACTCGCCCTGCCACTCATAACTATCCAGACTTGGGGCAGATCTCTGGATGACATTTTTGAATTGCTTACTAACCTTGGACAAAACCAAAACTATATTCCCAAGGAGTACCAATAGATGTATCTACTGTACCCGCCTAGTGGATGAGGGAGAGGCTGTGGATGTGGTCTACCTGGACTTCAGTAAAGCCTTTGACACTGTCTCCTGTAGCATTCTCCTAGAGAAACTGGCAGCTCACGGCCTAGATAGGTACGCTCTTTGCTGCGTAAAAAACTGGCTGGATGGCCGAGCCCAGAGAGCTGTGGTGAACGGAGTTAAATCCAGTTGGCGACCGGTCACGATCTGTGTTCCCCAGGGTTCAGTTTTGGGGCCGGTCCTGTTCAATATCTTTTTCAATGATCTGGATGAGGGGATCGAGTGCTCCCTCAGTAAGTTTGCAGACGACACCAAGTTGGGCGGGAGTGTTGATCTGCTGGAGGGTAGGAAGGCTCTGCAGAGGGACCTGGACAGGCTGGATCGATGGGCCGAGGCCAACTGTATGAGGTTCAACAAGGCCAAGTGCCGGGTCCTGCACTTGGGTCACAACAACCCCATGCAACGCTACAGGCTTGGGGAAGAGTGGCTGGAAAGCTGCGTGGCAGAAAAGGACCTGGGGGTGCTGGTTGACAGCTGGCTGAACATGAGCCAGCAGTGTGCCCAGGTGGCCAAGAAGGCCGACGGCATCCTGGCCTGTATCAGAAATAGTGTGGCCAGCAGGAGTAGGGAAGTGATTGTGCCCCTGTACTCGGCACTGGTGAGGCTGCACGTCGACTACTGTGTTCCGTTTTGGGCCCCTCACTACAAGAAGGACATTGAGGTGTTGGAGCGTGTCCAGAGAAGGGCAGCGAAGCTGGTGAAGGGCCTGGAGCACAAGTCTTATGAGGAGCGGCTGAGGGAACTGGGGTTGTTTAGCCTGGAGAAGAGGAGGCTGAGGGGAGACCTCATCGCTCTCTACAACTACCTGGAAGGAGTTTGTAGTGAGGTGGGCGTTGGACTCTTCTGCCAAGTAACTAGCGATAGGACGAGAGGAAATGGCCTCAAGTTGCGCCAAGGGAGGTTTAGATTGGACATTAGGAGAAATTTCTTTACTGAAAGAGTGGTCAGGCCTTGGAACAGGCTGCCCAGGGAAGTGGTTGAGTCTCCATCCCTGGAAGTATTTAAAAGACGTGTAGATGAGGCGCTTAGGGACATGGTGTAGTGGGCATGGTGGTGTTGGGTTGACGGTTGAACTCGATGATCTTAGAGGTCTTTTCCAACCTTAATGATTCTATGATTCTATGATTCTATGATCTTAACTACCCAGGGATGTTCAAGGTACTGACAAGTTATTGTAACAAAGGAGACGACATCATAGAGGAAGGTAGTGAGGGTACCATTCTGTATTTCCTCCATAAAAAACCTCTCAGAGGAAGAGGTATAATTGCTAATTGTCTCCATGAGGTGGTACCCGAAATACAGTAATGGCTTCATTACAAATCCCAAATACCAAATAACCCCCAATGCCAGCGTTTTAATAACAAATCTCCCAGGCAAAACATCACTAATCACTGCAGAGCACAGCATACTGCAGAACCCAACACCAATCTTTAGCATGTACAGCAAAAACAAGAGCATGGTGCAGATCAGATAAATTAATATGTTAACAGATATAAATTCCTTAATACGCTCTAGTTAATCTGTTGTTATGTCAACCCTTCGTGCCCCACGTTGGGCGCCAAAAAAGGACTGTCGTGGTTTAACCCCAGCCAGCAGCTAAACCCCACACAGCTGCTCGCTCACCCCCCACCTCCGGTAGGATGGGGGAGAGAATCGGGAGGACACAAGCAGGAAAATCGTGGGTTAAGATAAAAACAGTTTAATAATTGAAATAAAACAAAGTAGAACAGTAATAATAACAATGAGAACAACAACAATAGCAGAATATACAAAGCAGGCAATACAGAATGCAACTGCTCACCGACCACTGACCGCATGTCACGAACGTGGGGCCAGCCCCCCCCCACACCCCTGGGTTTTATACTGAGCATGACGTCACATGGTATAGAATACCCCATTGGCCAGCTGGGTCAACCACCCCAGCTGTGTTCCCCCCCCTCCCCAGCTTCCCCTGCACTTGGAAGGGCATGGGAGGCTGAAAAGAGAAACAAAAAGCCTGCGGTGCAAGCACCACCCAGCAACAATCAAAGCATCAATGGGCCATCAACGTTCCTCTCATACCAAACCCAAAACACTGCACACCCCGCAAGCTACTGGGTAGAAAGTTAACCCTGTCCCAGCCGGAACCAGGACACCAATCATCTTGCGAACCGATAAATGGTGGTCCTAAGTGAGGCCCTTTGAGCTCTCCTGGACCGCAGCAGGATGCGCTCAGCATCTCCCTCTGAGTCGGACACCCCTCAGAGCTCACGACCTCTCGGGTCTGCGATATTCGGAGGACCGTCGCCGACGACGGGGCCTGGGCTGAACCCCTTTCACTCCTCGAAGCTCAACCCTTCGCCCGTTGAGAGGGAATGCCTAGACATTCGACGTGAATATTTCTGCACTGAAATCGAGGGGAATTTTTAACAGGTATACCTTCTGTGTGTATATATATATATATGCACACACATATTTCTGTCTGTCTGTATGTGTGGACTAATAGTAAGCATAATCTGTAATTAAGTTGTGATTATAGTAGACTCTACTAACACTTATTTCCTAAATATTAAATTAGTTAATGATTAAGTGCTACTAAAGTTTGTTAATGATTAGTTGATGATTAAGTGCTGCTAAACACATATAGTCCCTAAGATATAAACCCTTAGATGATTTTCCTTTATATGTTTCATCCGTGTAATAAGTAATAGAGTGAACCTCACCATCAAATTCTGTTAGGTCGCACCTTTATAAATCTCTATTAAAATAACTTTCTGCTAATACCTTTGATGGTGATTCTTTAAGCGGCCTCTAAACCACTCATTCACGACAAATTGGTGTAGTTGGCAGGATGGCAAGTAGTATCACTGATTACTTACAAAAACATGGAATAAATCCAAGTCCCAAATTCTCAGAAGAATGGGCTCGTAATAATTGGCATGATTGGGAAGCTGTGGAAAAACAACTAAAAGTAGCTAGGGGCTATATAAAAGATGGAAAAGGAATTATTTGCAAAATGTTAGGCACCTGTTTAGAAGCTGCTTATCAATACAGAAAGAATAACAATAGAAGGGAGCAGGACCTGAAAGAAGAAATAGAAGGCAGAAAGGAAGCTGAATTAATACTGTCCTTGAAAATCGAGCAGCTGCAAAAACAGTTACAGGAAGAAAAGGAGAAATCACAAAAGTTGGAAGAAAAGATCGAGATGATGCTTATGCGGGCTCCCAATCCTCCTGACATTGTACAGATTAGGAAATTAATTGTATCCCCTGAGGAATGGGCTGGTGATGACTATGATGAGGGAAATGATGACCCCTTGTTCCCCTCAGATTCCTCTGAATATGAGGCTAGAGACATCATTAAAGCAAAATATATTTTAATTCCAGTTGGTCCTCAACAACAATTGGTAAAATTTCTCATAGTTACGGGAGCTCAAATTTCAATATTAACACAGCAAGATGCCGAGAAGCTGGGTGTACGAACTGGACAGCAAAGAGTTAAAATCACTGGAGTGAACGGAGCAAGTGTTATGTGCCAAGCTGCAAAAGTTAATTTATGGCTCCCGGGCAAAAAGTGCATGTTATCTGCTCGCTTTGCAATTAAAGATCACAATGAAAATATTTTAGGTTTTGATGTTTTGAACGGCCGAACCTGGCGTCTGCTGGATGGCAGCGTGTAGTCCTTTGGTTCAAATGTCGACCCTAACCCTGATAAAAATCAGGAGGCTACAGTGCGCGTACTCCGTGCAGCCCCTGCACTCCCTGATTCAAAAATCACTAACGTCCTGCAGTATCCGATTTCTGCTGCGGTGCGAGCTGGAATCTCTGAAGTGATAGCAGATTTGGAAAAACGGCGCATTATTTCCAGAACCCACTCCCCATATAATTCACCGGTTTGGCCAGTCCAAAAACCAGACTGGAGGTGGCAATTAACAATTGTTTATTGGCGCTTAAATGCCAACACAGCTCCGCTAACGGCTGCCGTACCTAATATTGCAACTTTAACAGCCACACTACAAGCAGCCGCACACCCATGGATGGCAGTGCTAGATGTGAAAGATATGTTCTTTATGGTCCCCTTGCAGGAAAAGGATAAAGAGAAATTTGCTTTTACTTGGGATGGTATACAATACACCTTTAACAGACTCCCACAGCGATATAAACATTCACCCACAATTGCTCATGCTGCGCTTGCTGAACTTTTACAGACAGTCTCACTTCCTCAGAATGTGAAACTGTACCAACATATAGATGATATTCTAATCGGAGGCACCTCCCCTGAAAAGGTGGGGGAAGTGGCAGCAGCAGTGTGGCAAGCACTATATAAAGCAGAAGTTGAGATTCCACCTGAAAAATGTCAGGGGCTAAGTAGAGAAGTAAAATTTTTAGGTACTTGGTGGATTGCAGGTAGTGCAGCAATTCCGCCGGACACCCTAAATAAAATAGAACAATTGCAGATGCCCCAATCTAGGAAAGAATTACAACAACTTATGGGTACTTTAGGATACTGGAGGAAACACGTACCTGGATTTTCTATTATTGCTCGCCCACTGTACTCACTTTTACGAAAGGGAAAACCGTGAAAATGGAAGCCAGAACATGAAGAGGCAGTCAAAACTCTAATACAGGAATTAAAGACATATCAGTCACTGGGGCCAGTACACCCCCACGACCCTATTATAGCAGAATGGGGTTTCGCTGAGCATGGTACTTACTGTAACATGTTCCAAACTGGCCCTGGCGGACTAAAAAGACCTTTGATGTTCAGCTCGACTGCATTTAAAGAGACAGAACAGAGATATTCTGAGTGGGAAAAGGGACTATTGTCTTTAGTCCGAGCAGTGAAACAAGCTGAGAAAATACACCAGGAACAACCTGTACAAACCAGAGGTCCATTTAATTTATTAGAAGCAGTTCTAAAGGGGACTGCTCCCACAGAAGGAATTGCACAAAAGCCTACAATTAGAAAATGGTATGCTTATTTGACAGGAATTGCAGAGGAAATAAGAATAACTGAAGGACATACTAAAATTTCCAAAATACAGATGCCTATAAATGCAGACCCATTAGCATTACAACAACCTTTTAAACCCTCACCTATTTTAAATGCACCTCCTCTCACCGAGGGAACACCAGTTTGGCTTACTGATGCCTCAGCAAAAAGAATAGATGGCAAATGGCAATACAAGGCTGCTGCATTAAACATCAACACTGGCAAACAAATTATAGAAGAAGGTGAAGGTAGTGCACAAGTAGGAGAATTAAGGGCAGTTGTTCTAGCAGCACAAAACGGAGCAAAAGTTATCTGTGTCGACTCCTATGCCGTGTGGGTGGTGCATTCCAGGGTGGCAACAAACTGGAAGCCCTGTGAGCTGAGCATTCTTTGTAAAAGCTGAGCCTAATATTCCCCCTACTGATGAAAGAAAATGTCTGCTAACATTACAGCCAGGACAACCTGTTATGGTAAATTTACCACAAATTGGAACTGTGCCTATGACTTTAACTAAACCCCGTGGCCCACTGGCTTGGGAAGCTACTGCTAGCAGTGGTGCAAAATATAGAATCAGTACTAGATGGATTTTTCCTTCTTTCTAAAAGGGGTAACCCGTTCGGCCTTCCCCACCAAAACGTCTTCTTTCTTTTTCTTTAACAGGAAAAGATGAATCTGTATCGATGGCAACAACAACAGCAGCAGCATGCCCCCAACTCAATTTTATTTTTCCTCTTAATCGGGACAAATATAATCCTTCTAGTTCAGACACAAGATCCTTGGGACCATGCACTACTAAATTATACTGGAAGTGTGGGAACCCTACCAACAGATAAGACAAACCTGAACCTTGCTATTTTAGTTATACATGGGAATGAGGCATATCCAAAAGATGAATGGAGATGGGAGGCACTATACCAGAAGGAAATTAAGATATCTCACAATAATAACATTCATCAAATATTATCACTTCAAGGCACACCAGGGGAAGAAATAAAAATAGGGTGCCGTGCAATCAATGGATCTACCCACAAAAAAACCACTGAAATTAAAATATACTACACCGATTTTTCTAAACCTAAAGACAATGAGAAATCTTGCTATAAAACACCAGAACCAAATTGTTGGTACAATTTCATTTTCACACAACCTGTACTCACATTTTGCTTCTGGGGTAATCGTGGTGTAGAACTATTTTTTGATTTTACGATTAGCGAGCGCAAAATTTGGAATTTGTGTATGACGGGGTGGCTGTGGGTTGATGCATACATACTTTTTAATGTACCTACACCTGATCTAAATTTATCTGCAACAGCACTACACAATAACATCACCTTTCATAGGCAGGAATGGATTATTAAAGATGAAAATGAAAATCAACAAATTCCATCCTTAAAGGGAACTAAAGGAGACACCATTTCGATAGGATGCTGAATTGAAAATCACACTAAATGTATGACAGCAACCTTACACATTGTTATAAACAATGTTGAAGGAAAAGACAACATACATACCTGTCCTTTTAAACACGAATGCTGGTATACTTTTACTATATCCCATTCAGTACTCGTAATGTGTCTTTGGACAAACCCTAACTCTCATTCCAGCTTAGGTTTTCAATTCAGGATTGATACCGCACAACCATATTCACCAACTCAGCCTCCTATCAAACTGTCTCCTTACATTTTTAACATTGGTCCCTATATAATTAAAACCATAGGACAGCAGCAAGTGCTATTTAATCCATCGTGGTCTCTAAAATGAGTGGAGCTATCAATGCAAGTCAATATCTCTACAATTAAACCTGCCTGCTCACCATTCCTGAATACGTCTTTTACAGGATGGTTAGCGTGGTCGCATGGACGAACCCTCACCTCTCCAAAAAGATCAAGGAGAGATGTGACTAGCATCCTGGGAATGGGATGAGGAATATTGACCATCATGGATGCTGAAATTTTAGCAAACAAAATAAGTTTGGCAACAAGTGATTTACATAAATTTAAACACCCATTATGATCTTCTTTGACAGCGCTAGGAAATAGTCAATGGCTTTTAGCTAATATATTGCCTAAATGGGAAAGAATTAATGAAAAAGACCACTGACTAATTATAGATGCATTTGGCATAACCCAAAATAACATTTCTCTAGCTCTTAGCTGCATACAAGTTCAACTGTGGATACAATCTACCGTGGCAGCAATTATAAGGGAAGGTGATGAGGGCACCTTGCCCACTGAAATACGAAAAGTAATTTGGGATAATGCAACTAAATTTGAAAGGGAATTCCAATCTCAGTGGCATCTAGTCAATTTTACTTATGACCCCACTGACAGTAAAGCCACAGCTTTTGTTTTGACAATACGCAATGCTTCGGTATGTATCATATACCCAATCATTGCCCTGGGATTAAATCACAATGGAACTGTCCTCTATCCATTAGAACACAGAATATGGGCCCAACAAAATGGGAACAAATGGCAAACTATTGATGTTGATGCATGTATTATATGGGAACAACAGGGATTTATTTGTGAAAGCAATACCATTAAGGCCCAAGACATTTGTCTTGACACTAAACAAAATGTTTGTAAGTTTGAAATACATCCAGATGAAACCCCTGAAACTGTACTTATATATGTTGGAAATGTATGTGTTTGCATGAGAACTCTTTGTGATTCTATATTTACAGACACCACCACTGTGGAAACATCTAACCACTCAAATATCTGTATTTGTAATTTTACTAAGATTATGGGATGCGACTTCAACTATTCAGCTCCTGTTACAACCCATCAGTTGCTACAATCAAGCTATGCATCTCAGTTGCTACAATCAAGCTATACATCTTATCAAGATTTACTACCTACCCCCATTGGAATGAATCTTACATTAGTACGAAAACTGTTACAACACGATGACCTGAGTCAATTACTAAACCAGATTCGAAACAACGGACAAAGAACTCTGATTAACATCCATAATGATGCAGAGAAGATACATCATGTCCTAGAAAAGGTAAAGAAGGATGGAGAACATCACTGGTGGGATGTTTTATTTGGATGGTCACCAACAGCAACAGGAACTTTCAATCGAGTGTTACATCCCATCACAATTTTTCTATTTTCTACTATACTATGCTTGTTGTTGAACACTGTTCTATGTGTTAGAGTATGGAAGATAACCAAACAAATGGCACTAATACCAAAACCTCCTCGCATATATAACATTGCTTAATTGTATTTAACAAAACCTTAATAATTAAGTATATCAACCAAAAATTTCCCTCAAATTACAATTGGAATATGGCATTGATCTGTTTATAGGCACAGAGGCAAGAGGTGACCACACCGCCACTCTGTGATCAAGATGGATTGACTTTAGTCATGGGGTCGATTGTGGTGGTGCATTTCCTCCCCCCATCTCCTAGGCTGCTTGTTGATCTCAGAAATTTCCATGAAACCTCGGCCTTGGTGTACTGAGTCTGGCAGTTGAGTGCTCCTTGACTGTATCAGAAACTCTGCATAGCTGAGGCTGGGAACATACTCCTACTGCCTGGCCCAGGTGTCCAGTAGAACAACACTGAAACCTTGAGAATTTTTAGTAGTTACCACCTGGGACTGTGGCCAGGATGGAAATTTACGGATGACTAAAGCCAATCATCTTGCAAACCGATAAATGGTGGTCCTAAGTGAGGCCCTTTGAGCTCTCCTGGACTGCAGCAGGATGCGCTCAGCATCTCCCTCTGAGTCGGACACCCCTCAGAGCTCACGACCTCTCGGGTCTGCGATATTCGGAGGACCGTCGCCGACGACGGGGCCTGGGCTGAACCCCTTTCACTCCTCGAAGCTCAACCCTTCGCCCGTTGAGAGGGAATGCCTAGACATTCGACGTGAATATTTCTGCACTGAAATCGAGGGGAATTTTTAACAGGTATACCTTCTGTGTGTATATATATATATGCACACACATATTTCTGTCTGTCTGTATGTGTGGACTAATAGTAAGCATAATCTGTAATTAAGTTGTGATTATAGTAGACTCTACTAACACTTATTTCCTAAATATTAAATTAGTTAATGATTAAGTGCTACTAAAGTTTGTTAATGATTAGTTGATGATTAAGTGCTGCTAAACACATATAGTCCCTAAGATATAAACCCTTAGATGATTTTCCTTTATATGTTTCATCCGTGTAATAAGTAATAGAGTGAACCTCACCATCAAATTCTGTTAGGTCGCACCTTTATAAATCTCTATTAAAATAACTTTCTGCTAATACCTTTGATGGTGATTCTTTAAGCGGCCTCTAAACCACTCATTCGTGACACCGACCCATGATCAAAAAATCCAAAATTCTGCCCGTGACACCAGTCATGGAGCCAGTTATTGATCTGCTGGCTCTTCCTGTTTCTTCCCTCATCATTCCCTGCAACTGGAAGGATAGAGGAGAACACTACTTGTGCTCCCGATCCCTTAACCATTCTTCCCAAGGCCCTGAAGTCTCTTTTGATTGCCCTTGGACTTCTTATTGCAACTTCATTGCTGCCTACACGAAAAAGCAATAATGGATAATAATCCGAGGGCCGTACCAGGGTAAGAAGCTTTCTCCTCACATCTTTAACCCGGGCCCCAGGGAGGCAGCAGACTTCCCTAAGAAGTGGGTCCGGTCTGCATATTGGGCCTTCTGTTCCCTTCAGAAGGGAGTCTCCTATGACAATGACCCATCCTTTTTTCTTTATGGAAGCAGTTTTGATGCAGGGCATAGGCCGACTTATCCTCGGTGACACCTCCAAGCTAGATGAACCATCATCCTCGTTATTGTTTGGTTCCGCTTGCAGATCCTCATACCTATTATGCAAGGGCACCTGGGAAGGTGGGGTAGTCACAGAGGAGACACACCTGCTGCACCAGACAGGAACTTGTCGCCATTGCCCCCTAACCCTTAAGTCACTGTATTCAGTCAGGCGGAGAGAGGATAGGGAATCCTCCGTATCATGCGTCCTGTCTGCCTGTTGGGCCTGTCCCAGGGAAGGTAGGGTGCAATTCCAGTAGTCTCTCTCTCTCTTGCTCTCCCTGATGCTCCTCAACCTACTCACCTCCTCCCAGAGCTCTGCCACTAAGCTGAGGAGTTCCTCCACCTGGGCGCACCTCCCACAGGTGTGCTCATTACTGCTGTCCAGTACTGGCATAAGAGTAGGGCACACCCTGCAGCCTGACACCTGGGTGGCAGCATGTTCCCACTGGAGCTCTGTCTGGGAAGCTGCATCAGTCGCAGCAGGTGCAGAGCTTAGAGAGGCCATGGCTTTCTGCTAGGTGGATACCATTGCTCCCTGGTCGAGCTGGCAGAGCTTCAGCGCCCTTCCTGTGCGCCCTTCTGCACAAACACCCTTGATAATGCGCCACGCCCTGTTTGCCCACCCTGTTCGCGGGGGTTAGCGCTCCCTAAGGGCTTTTTTAATACGTGTGGGCGGCTTGGCCGCCTTTGCTCCTGGCCCTGCCCAGGTCTCGTCAGCCACTGTCACGCGAGCTGCGGGCTCCTGGTGGCTCTCTCAGCTCCCCCTGAGGTTCCCCCGGTTCGGGAAACTCCCCTGTGCACCGCACTAGAGTGCTCTGCTGCAGATCATGCCAGCACCTGAGCTGCTCTCCTCGGCGACTGATGCATCTTATCTGTATTATTGCATCCATGCAAAGATGGATTTTATTACTTCCTCCTGTAGAATTGAGCCATTATGAGCATCCTGATCTTAAAAGGAGCTGAATACTCAGAACTCCCAAGGGAACCAACAGGAAATGCTCAGCATCTCTCAGAACCAGCCCTTCCAATGCAAATTGTCATATCTGCAAGAACTTAATGGCAACTATAATAATTAATTCCAGTTTTCATATCTGTTCCTTTTTTTATTTCCTTAACTACAAAATTTTGCTTTTGTGCAATCCTTTAAGGCTGTTTCTGTATAAAAATAACTCACTAAACTGAATGTTTGGATGTTCAGTGTAAACTGAAATTCGGATGTTTTAGGTCATTTGTTGTGTTTGTCCAAATGCTCTATCCTGATGTTTTGGATTTTTGCTTTTTCATCATTATTCACATAATGTTGTACACGGTGCTGTCTTCAGTTAAGTTGCACATTTCTTATGCAGCTTTAACTATCTTGATCTTAATGTTATTATAGCCTGGCTGACTTTTCTAGAACCTTAATATTACCTTAGTAAAGGAAGGGTGTTTATAATGCATGCACACACAAGGAAGAAAAATTACTAATTGATTTAACAAATTAACTGCTTATTGCTTGTATGGAGTTCCATACTACTCTATATTATTAGGAAAAAGTAAATCTTTGAAAAACCCTGTTATATTGGATCACTTGTACCCTCTCTCAGTTTATACAGACAGACATGCATTTGAGGAAATCACGTGTTTGCCATACAGTCTAGGTGTTCGTTTCTGTGCATTTTATATATATTTATATGTGTATGTGTTTTTGTGTGTGTGTGTGTACAAGTATATATACACACCTGCATTACAAAACATGCAAGCACGGTTCACTGGGTATTGCTATATTGATATAGTAATGAGCACGCATACTATATAGGCACCGCACTGCTTCCAAATAATATTTGTCATGTTCCAGATGCTTGAAATGACAGTCTTTGTGTATAATATGTCTCCAGCACAATTTAGACCACCATACACTCATTTGCCCTCAAGTAGGCCTATTTAAAGTATAATTGACTGCCCTGGCAATTATTGTGAATAGCAGCTGTCTGCTGGTAAAAAACCCGGCATATATATAGAGAGAGAAAGGATCAAATACAAGCAATAGAAAAAAAGCATAAAGAAAATATCTATATAAGATATTTTAGACCAGATTTTATAGTGGAAAGCCACAAGACCTATTAGCCATTTCCAATTAGGGACTCAAAAAACGAATGAAAGTACTCATCTATTTATGAAAAGCAGCTGGGTCTACCCTAAATATGAAATTGGCAAAAGTTTATTTGTTCTAAAATTGTTACAGCTTACAGCACTTCATTTATTTTAATTAACTGTGGTGTTAGATTTTGTTGAAACCTTTGTTGTATCACGTACCTTCTGTATCAGACAAAAACACCTTGCTTTGTTTTTCTCCTAAATAGCCACATAATTAGATGGATTATTTCATGTCTTTGTGCGTGTGTGTGCTGAAGAGAACAAGCCAGATGATAAATTAGCACTTAGCAGAACACACAATAGCACATAATATGCCCTTGTGTTTCATATAAAGCTTTATTTGTCATTCACGGCTGGTTGGCAAAACTGACTTTGCTTTTGAAAATGACAGGTGGTACTCTGGTGCTTTCTGTATGAAAAAGAGAAACAACCTTCACCAAGACAGCGTCTGTCAATAGCTCCTATGATTTAGTATTCAACCCTGGGCTTGTGTTTCCTCTAAAGTTTTGTTTCATTTGCATTTCTTAGGTCTGACATCACCAAGCCAGTTTAATAGTTGAGATTCTATGCCACAAGTTACATTCAGTCCCCAAAAGACCTTCCGCTTTCCTCAAGGCCTGATTATAAGACAGATGAAGTTCAGTATATTTCAGTAAGATCCGCATGCCATGTCAGGAATCAATAGCCCTCCTCCTTTCTTTAGGGGTTATTAAATTGCAGCTGTAACATTAGCCTTCTTTATCTAATTGATTGTCTTTTCACAGGGCTAGAGAAAATCAATAGCAGTCAATGGGACTGCTCTGTTTTTCCTTAATAGATGTTTTCTCCTAATTGGCTGCCTGGGTGGCTTCAGTGAGCTCAGTATGTTTTCAGAAGTCCACAATATGTTGTAGCTCTTGTAAACTATTTTACCATGTGCAACGGTTATTGATTTTATAATGAAATCTAGAAAATTCAATAGCAATCAGGAATATAGATCAGGATTCCTAGGTATGTTAAGGCAAAGGGCAAACTCAGTTTGCTACCACTTCAAGCTGTGATCCAATTAAATATGTCCTTAAAGTATTATGTTAGCTAAAGACTTTCTACAAAGTCAGTTGATCAACTCTTCTAAATTTCATATGAAGGAAAAAGCATCAAAAAGATACAAAGTTTTTGACCACAACATCCAAACTACAGTTGATTTTAAACAACAGATGAAAGTAAGAATGTATGACATTTTCAAAAATGTGCTGGTCATTGAAATGTGTCCACCTTGACCTCTTGAAATATTCATTCAAATAAGATGCCTACTAGAAAATCAAGTGAGAGAGAGAGAGAGAGAGAGAGAAGGGGTGAGGTAGGTGGGGAGAAACACTCCAAAATGATACATTTGACCTTCGTTGAAAAGGTCAGCATGTCAAATGCTCTCTTATTCTCAGACTCCACTCAACACTTAGAAGCTCAGTTCTGCCTACGGAGAAGCTTTGTAGGTGTCTAAATCTCATGAGCGCTTGTTTAATGTCATTTCCCTCTACAGTGTTGCTGCCCCAATTCTCTTCTATACCTTGATGGGATATCTTTACCTTGCATGAGTGTCAGGCAGAACAGCAGCATCAGCAACACATCAATCACAGTCTGCAGGGATCAGCAGTTAGCAATGTAAATAGTAGGTACTAAGATGCATCCTACATTATATAAATTTGTTACTGACTTAAGACTTGCTCTGCATTAGGGCACTGCATCTGCATTAAAGCTCTCCCTCAATTATATACCATGACAGTGACAGCAGCTCAAATTTCTCTGAAAGCAACAAGACCTCAAAATTTATCCAGTGAGGAGAAACAGATATAAATTCCTCACTGTCTATTATCAGCCACTACAAATTAAAAAAAAATCAGGTCGATTCTGTCATTTAAAGGACAGGAACTGTTTCATGTATCTTCATTTCCTAATCAGTAAAGGGAACAAAAAGAGAATAAATGAGAAAGAAAATTCCATGTCATTTAAATGACAAATAGAATAAGATGTTCTTTGATTTTCTTCCTTTGTGTCATCTTTGATTGTCATTATTGTTGTTCTAATGAACAAAACAAACCCTTTGTTTGTTCCCCATCTTCAGCAGAGGACACTTCAATGGACTTGGTCATCAAGATATGGCAGGTTTCTTTTTAAAATTAGCATGGATTATTGTTTGTGTGAACACACAATGAGATTCGTATGTGTAAAAGATAACTGCTTATATACAAAGGTATAGTAATGAAACAAGTTTATTACTATCTGTACATAAAATAGTGATCAAATAGTGTGGCATTAAAGGGAACTGACTTTAACAAACATCAGAATTGTAAACATAAATTGCCAGCCTATTCTAAAATCACAGGGAAGTTTTTCTTATTAGCATGTATTTGTCACAAACATCATGGATATCTATAATTAGAAGTACTGCGTTCCCTATAAATTTTCGTGTTTTGTATGAATGTGTTAATATTGTGTCATGGTTTAACCCCAGCCAGCAACTAAGCACCACACAGCTGCTCACTCACTTCCCCCAAGCAGGATGGGGGAGAGAATCAGAAGGGTAAAAGTGAGAAAACTCGTGGGTTGAGATAAAGACAGTTTAATAAGTAAAGCAAAAGCCGTGCACGCAAGCAAAGCAAAACAAGAAATTCATTCACTACTTCCCATTGGCAGGCAGGTGTTCAGCCATCTCCAGGAAAGCAGGGCTCCATCACACATAACGATTACTTGGGAAGACAAAATGCCATCACTCCAAATGTCCCCCACTTCCTCCTTCTTCCCCCAGCTTTATATGCTGAGCCTGACGTCATATGGTGTGGAATATCCCTTTGGTCATTTGGGGTCAGCTGTCCCAGCTGTGTCCCCTCCCGATTTCTTGTGCACCCCCAGCTTACTCGTTGGCAGGGTAGTGTGAAAAGCAGAAAAGGTCTTGACTCTGTGTAAGTATTGCTCAGCAATAATGAAAACATCCCTGTATTATCAACACTGTTTTCAGCACAAATCCAAAACATAGCCCCATACAAGCTACTATGAAGAAAATTAACTCTATCCCAGCCAAAACCAGCACACATTGTATATATTCTGTAATTTGTATTCAGCCATAATGCAGAACTATATGCAGTTTAACACATCCCATAATCCTTGAGAAAACTCGAAGCAAATGCATATCCATATTAAATCTGAAAACTGCCTGGCCTGTATCATAAGAGGAACTTAATACAAAATCAGGAATCTGCAAAAAATTATCCCATGAACATGCTTTTGTTAGAAGGAAAATGTTTATAAACACATGCAATAAAATATCTTTGATTTTACACTAGATTTCTTCTATTCCGTACACAGTTTAACTAAATAATTGACAGACCATCTGTCTATATAAAATAGCTCTCTTCTGCCTGCCACTGTTGTCTTTGGCTGCTAGTTCCTTCTTACCAAGCCAGTACACATACTCTTCGTGTATCACTTGCAGTGATTGGGAAACAGTGTCAGATTCTCATGTGATCTATCCCTGGGTCCATCCTGAATTTTTTGGGCACACCAAACATGTCCATTCGCCCAACAGCATAGAGTGAAAAAGGGCTAGTGGAGGCATTATTCCTTTGCATTCCTGCTATATTTGGATCACGTGTAAAGAAGAAATTTGGGACCTGATCTGGTGAGATATTGGATAGATGTTAAGTCTTTTCAGCATCTTGTCATAACAAGCCTTGATATCCTGGTCAATGGCACATAGAAGCATAAACTTGCCTAATTGCTTTGTGGCATTGTGGCCTAAAAGTAGAGCCCCAGTCTAGCAGAAGGACATGGTAATTCTTGGTATAACTTTCTCTGTTATTTCTGGTGGAAATTTAATTCTAAAACCAGCATGAGTTTTTTGTGGCCTTTGCTAGAATATGGAAATATAAGAGTTGCAAGAGAATACTGGCATAAGTGATTTTCTTCTTTTTAAAACCCAGTCCAGTTCCTGGTTTAAAAAAAATAGTTCCCTATTCATTGCAAACTGAATTATGCCTGTAGTTAATGAGGTCAAAGCAAGAACAACAAATATGAATCAGATTTGTTCTCTGTCTAGCTCATGACGTAACTTACTGAATGTAGGCCAGAACTCATCTAGATTGTTTCTAGTGCTGAGCAGCACTTTCAGCCAGTCTGAAATATGCAGAGAAATGACTCTTGCTTTGTTCAGTTCTTGCTGTGTTTAATCACGGATTATCATATTTTCTATCTCATTGGAGACCTGAAGGATCACAAGTTAGAGACAGGTCCATTTCACTTGGATGAATTTGTAACTTGGATTGCTATGATATTTGAACATTTCAGGTTTTATAGCTTCGTCTTTTTTATTTTTTTAAGGCATGTTATCTCCACATAAATTCTTGGAATCAATATCTGAAGAGATATTTTAAGTAAATACACATTTCCAGTGATTTAAACAATTGCCTTTAGATTTTCCTAAAACCTGAAATTCCTGAACTCATGGTGAGACAGGTAAGAAACATCATAGGAATGGAAAGGAGAAATATGTAAAACGATAGCAGCAAGCTGTTTTTTGTTCTACCAGTAGAGGAACACAACCAAACAGTTAAGCAGATACCAAAGAAGTATGTATTTTTTTCATAGTCTCAGAAATGGTTTTGGTCAATATTTTGCCAAGAATAAAACAATAATAAAAATAAATCTCTCTTACATGTAGGGTAAATGTGAAGGGTAGAGGCCAAATACATTTCATTAACTAAAATTTTCAGGAAGTTAAAAATAAGGCCTGTGAGTTATCTGCAGTCTTATAGGAGGGGTATCATTTTCCCTTCAGTAAGACCTGCTTGAATTTCAGTAGAAGTGTCTATTCACTAGCAGTAGTGTTATGAGGAGAATGGCTCTGCTGTTAGCATTCCTGAAGTTTCTCAATATCTTTGTGTTATTATGACATAACAATAAGGAATTAAAATAGTTAGTGAAACATAAAGATGTGAGGTAGCTATGTAAAAGAATATCAATTTGCATGTGACTACACTTGACTCAGAACCTGTTCGGTCTGCAAAATGGGTAAACATATAATAGGTTACAACATAAGGCCTAAAATTAGCATGATATCAATAATAATGTTTACAACAATCTAACCTGAACAGATAAAATATCTTTTTATTGCAGCTCAATGAAAGAAAAGCCTTGGTTTAAGGAAAAAAAAATGTCATGTAGGATCTTACAATATTGGAGGTGGCAAAGTTTTTCCCCACTTGACTTGCACCTTTCTCCATGCTCTCCTGATAGAAATGGCTATTTCACCAAGGTGCCAGAGTATATAATTCTTGATAGTGTGCCTTTATATGCACAAATAAACTGTATAATTTTTTTTTCTTTTTGTAGACTTCTTAAAAGTGCTAATGGAATCAGAACAAGATACTACTGAAAAGATCTTCTCTTTACTTTTCAGTAAAATTACATTAAATAAAGTGTGTGAGAAAGTTGTAAATTAATATTAAAGTGAAAATGTAATATCATGAAATATCTAAATTAATTTTTAAATACCTTTTTAATATTTATTCTAACCATTTGGTTAAAAAATAATTGCTAAGCAGTTACTAACCATTTCTGGCAGTGACAGTATTATCTTTTTTCCCATATAACTGTAAGAACTAATTAATAATTGGTACATATTCTACTCCAGTAGTTTTGCAATTACACTTTTCAGATAATGCTATGTGTCCTAATGTTCTCAATTTCTCTCTCAGAGACATCTCTGCTACGTAACAGACTTTCTCACTCAAATCTTCAATTTACATGATATGTCAGGGTGAATATCTATTTTCAATCACAATCATTTATCTATCTGATTCTATTGCTCCTGAGTATATTTATGTATCATCAGGCACATTTTTCTAAAATGAATATAAGAATGCAAATATTGCACAATTTAAACCAGAGACCTTGTTACATTCAACCACATTTTTCATTTAAATTGCATGGTATATTTAAGTCATGGCAGAACATGATTAATTTAATCATCTTGGTCATTGTATTTCTAGAGTAGGCTATAGAAGAAAATTATAATCAGGTTGCAGATTTAATAGGAAGGGATTGTTCCAACTAGCTATTTTCATCTGGAGGGAATATTGGTTTAAGTATCTGCCAATTTGCTATACTCCTACCACAAAATCATAGTGGTCCTAAAGGAGGCCCACACCGTGTTAGGGCCAAATCCAATAAAGGAATTAAAGCAAGCAAGACTTGGGCAGAAGTTAGTCACTGAAATCCTAAATTATGACTCTCAGTTGCCAGCTAACTCTGGAGGTGTCTGAACCTCATAAACTACTCTGTGACTTTGAAGTTTCCCAACCATCTATCTTTCCCTTAGAGAGGCTCAAAATTGTGTTCACCTTTAGTGAGTGAGCCTAACACACCCCAAAAGGACTTGCATCTTTGCAAAGTACTGTTGCATCAGACGCTTTGATCTAAAGCACAACCAAAGCAAAAGCTGGTTTTGCAGCTCAGTGGATCAAGTTATTATTAAAAAAACAAAAAAGTGAGACACAGAGATTCAATCCCATCTCCTGCCGTAGGTGTTCAAATTTCTATTAAAGCCATTGGAATAAAAGCTGCCTGGGGAGGCAAGGCAGGCATACTCCTTCTGCTGAAGGTGTGCAACTGTGCAGAAGGAATTCAAGATTTATTCAGCCAGAAATAGCTCACAAGAGCGAGTGTGATGCTCTAGCCCAATGATTACGGCACTCACTTGTGCGGTAAGGGACCACAGCTCTGTTCCCAGGACTGCTTCTATATTTTATCCAATGACTACTTAATGGATGTACATGCCCAAGAGAGCAGGCAAGGAAGAAGATCTTCTGCTCACGAGAGTGAAGGCTGGCTTTTATGTTCTCTGTGTAAGGATAATAAAGTGGGTTTTTTACCCCTTGCATCCCCATGTGGAATGCTCATAGTCAGGAAAGAATATGGGCAATAATAATTGTACCAAATAGCACACATTTTAGTCTACACTGGTTCAGACTCAAGCATTAATTACATTATAAATAACAGAATCTAATAAAGCAAGACAGAGCAAAAGAAAACAATGCTCCTGTCCTGTGGGAAGATCCTGCAAGCTCGTATCTTAATAATGGCATACTAGTGCCTATACGCACACTGCATAAAATGTCTTCCCTGGAAACAGGGCCTCTTGAGGGTGGTTTTATGAAGTAGAACCTGAAAACATGTAAAAAACTACATGCGTTTACTGTGAAGCTGATAGTAGATGAGGAGAAATTAATTTAAAAATGACTAGCACATTGCTAGTTGCAACAAAATTCTCATGAATGCAATAATTACTTTAGAATTAGTTCGGCAGGAGATTCAGAGCAGAGTCACTTCATGCCTCTGTATTGCCTTGTACAGCTATCCAATCTGAATCACAGAGTGGCCCCTTCTCTGTTTTCCCCGGGTACTATGTTGAATGCCTGCCTACCGCTCTGAAATGGAGTAGCAGAGAACTAAAGCTAGCCATATGTGCCAAGCAAATGAGCCTAGTCCATCAATGAAGTATCATTCTTGCCTCTCTTCATTCTTTTCTTTCTTTCTTGGTCTCTCTTTGACTTTTAGAGGGTGCATTTATTCATACATAAACGTTCACTAACTTCCAAAATTCATCTAGCCTGATTGCTGGTGAGCTCCAGTGTATGGTGGTGCATTCCCCCCGCCTTTTCCTGGGCCGCTTGTTGATCTCAGAAATTCTCGTGAAACCTTGGCCTTGGTATACTGAGTCTGGCGGTTAAGCGCTCCTTGACCGTATCAGAAACTCTGCATAGCTGAGGCTGGGAATGTACTCCTACTGCCTGGCCCAGGTGTCATCTTATCTGAGTCGTAGCTCAAGTGGAACAACACTGAAACCTTGAGAATTTTTAGTAACTACCACCTGGGACTGTGGCCAGAATGGAAATTTACGGATGACTAAAGCTAATCATCTTGCAAACCTATAAATGGTGGTCCTAAGTGAGACCCTTTGAGCTCTCCTGGACTGCAGCAGGCTGCACCCAGCATCTCCCTCTGAGTTGGACGCCTCTCAGAGCTTGCGAACTCTCAAGTTTACGATATTCGGAGGACCGTCGCCGACTGCCATGGGACCTGGGCTGAAACACTCCTCAGCTGAAACACTCTTCGAGGCTCAACCCTTCGCCCGTTGAGAAATGCCAAGACATTTGATGTGAATATTTCACTGAACTCGAGGGAAATTTTTAATAGGTATACCTTTTGTACATTTATATATATTTCTGCCTCTCTGTCTGTGTGTGAACTAATAGTAAGCATAAACTGTAATTAAGTCACTGTCAGGATTGTAGTAGACTCTACTAACTTACTTTGTAAATGTTAAATTAGTTAATTATTAAGTGCTGCTAAAATCTTGTGATCCACCTTAAAACTGTGAATGAACCTTAGACTGCTGCTAAACACATCTAATCCCTTAGACATAAACCATTGACTAAGTCTGAGACTAGGGGTAGACCCAGCCACACCTAGACTCCTCTCTGAGAAGGAGTTTAGAAAGCAAGGGGGTCTACTCTGAACCTCGTGACTCAACAGGAGGGTCTCCCTTACCCTTTTTGTCCTCGGTCTCTGTACAAATCATTCTAGCTCAATTATAATACGATTTTCCTTTGTATACTTCATCCATGTAGTAAGTGATAGAGCGAACCTTGCCATCGAACTCTGTCAAGTCGCGCTTTTATAATTTTTTATTAAAATCACTTTCTGCTAATACCTTTGACGGTGATTCTTTAAGCGGCCTCTAAACCACTCATTCATGACACAGTGGGAGAAGCCAGTGCCTGAATATTTCCAATTTGTTCCCACAGGTGAAAAATAAGTTATAGGAACTGCTCTGCAGGGGCTATCAAAGGATGTCGTCCATAGAATTAGCAGTCCTCTCTCATGAAGGGAACAATCCATCTCACCCAAGCTGTTCCTATGCCACGAGGGGTCAATAAAGCATTCATGCTTTCTCAGGACCATCCCCTGCAGCCCAGAAAGGTGGACGTGCTGCATGTCTGCATCACACCTACATCTCTGCTAGCAGATGACTGCTGTCATGGTCTGCAGTATGTTGGATGAAGAAGGTATCTTGGTGCTTGGACCTTGCTGTGCTGTGGGATCCCATTAGTCCTCTTGCTAACTTCTCTTTCTGTCAGATTCTTGCTAATTCACTGTGTATCCTGACTCTGCGAAGAAACTTCTAAGTCTAGACTCAATTCAGTGTAATCTGTATTATAGGTGCGTAGGTTATAAAATGAGCAGGCACTCTCTAGTCAGCTTGTCTGAGCCACTAAATAACGTAAGCCACAAGAACTTCCTGTATTAAATTCTTGTTTAAACTGGAATTAGTCCAGTTACTTAGATGGGCAGGTGAGGTCCCATATTCTGAGAAAAGTTAGACAGGATGAGCGCCCCAAAACACCAAATCTCAGGTAGTGATTGACGTCAGCATAGGGAACTAAATCAAGCCTGGGAAGATATGGCCCCTTCTTGGAAATCCATAAGAAAATTTCCACATCTAATGGCAAAGGAATATTTGTATATATTGAAAGGAGATGACACCATAAAATTCAAGTCATAAAACGTCAACACGTGTGAAATGATGATTGTTTTGAATAAAAAATAGCCTGATCACAAACAAGGATGAAGCATAGCCATGCATGAGAAAATTTAACTTGCCTGCTTTCTCTGGTCAGAGTGGTGAAATACAAGTCATGAGATTTTAGTAGCAGGCTTTTGTATGGTCTGTTTACAACTAGTTGTAACAAGAATAAATCTATAAAGCAAATTCAGCTCATTAAAAGCAAATTTCTTTCACTGACCTGAAACTGAGATCATTCCTTTTGCCTACACATTGCCTTCCCATAATACTACTTGGTGCACACCTGTGGTATATTAGCTGCTACTTTTTTTAAGTGTTAAAAGCAATATGTATTTCAGACACTTGATTTACTGATGCACTTTCCATTGTTCGTGGCAGTTCTGCCTGCAAGCACCTGGCAGAATACAGCCTATGGGAGGGAGGGAGTATCTGGGCTGAGCAGCCTGAACGTGGCTATTAGAATAACAATAGAAACTACAGAAAATCTTTCCTAGCAAGTTTATTTCTATCCTACTGGAAGTTGTGTGTGTGCATGTGTGCGGGGGGGGGGGGGGTCTTTATCACTGAAAGAACAGTTGGAGGTTTTTGAAGACCAGTTTAAAAAGCTGTTGAAGAAAAAAAATTAAAATGTGAAAAACTCTTGAAGAAAAACTGCTAAAGAAAATGTAACTCTAAAACTCTTATGACCTAAAACTAGGCTTGCTAGATATGTATGTCAGGAGAAAAGCATGCACATCTTAAGCAAGGGACCTAAAGAAGTCACCTGATATTCCAAAATCCTGACTGGGCACGGGTCTCAGAGGGGTGGAGGGCAGCTCTAAGCTCTCCTGCGGGACCTTTCTTCCACAGAGCCTGACAGAAGGTGAGCTCTGGTTTCTCATTAGCAGATATGCTAATATAATTTATCACTGTCTGGGGGAAAATGGAGGTATTTCTCGCTCCCCCTTCTCAAGCCCTGCTGAACTCCTATCAGCAGCTGAGGCCTGCTGTAACGGCTGGAGTCGGCCAGCAGAAAGCGCATGAAATCTTACTCCTCCCCTAGCCACAGTAGCTGGAGAGCAGTGCAGTAAGTTGGGCTCAGCTGTTTCAAGGGGCTGCCCTGCTCCAGTCCTGTGCTCAGTCCTTGCCCCGCTGGCAGCTCTGTCCCTGACCTGGCCCCAGCATCCGTGCTTGGCCTGGCCCCAGCATCCGTGCTTGGCCTGGCAGTGGCTCAGCGCTGGGTCATAGCTGATGCACGTGGGGCGAGACTCTGCAACGAACGTCAAGAGGAGAGGAGAGGCAAGACCATTCCCTTCAGGAGATGCTCTTTTACATCAGCTCTGCCTCCTCACCAAACCCTCGCAGCCTGGCAGAGCCGTGGCTTTGGGAAGCAGAGTTCTCCACCGCACACTGCATGCTCCATGAGGAAAAGCTGTGATAACCAGCTCAGTAAAATAGAAAATAACATTTATAGAAGCCTTACCTAGCAAGTCACATAGCTCGCATGGACAATTCCTTCTTTGTTGTTTGGGGAGGTACTGCAAAATAGTACATAACTTAGCTCCATTCCTTTTCAGATTTAATATTCTAGAAAACCAAATAGTTATTTGTTATATAAGGCAGTTTTCATTCATCATGAAGCACAAGATGTAAGCAGAGCTACATTAATATTAATGTACATATACTTAGAAATGAAAAACATACTGAATGATTATCAACATCATTAGGCAACCAGTAATTTCCTTATTGAGAAAGAATGATAATGAGGTGTCGTGGTTTAACCCTAGCCAGCAACTAAACACCACACAGCCACTTGTTCACTCCCCCCACCTCCGGTGGGATGAGGGAGAGAATCAGAAGAGTAAAAGTAAGAAAACTTGTAGGTTGAGATAAGAACAGTTTAATAATGGAAATAAAACAAAGTAAAATAGTAGTAGTAGTAGTAGTAATAATAATAATAATAATATTAAAAGAATATACAAAGCAAGTGATGCACAATGCAATTGCTCACCACCCACCAACTGATGCCCAGCCACTCCCTGAGCAGCGATCACTGCCCCCCCAGCCAACTCCCTCCAGCTTATATACTGAGCATGACATATGGAATACCCCTTTGGCCAGTTTGGGTCAGCTGTCCTGGCTATGCTCCCTCCCAGCTTCTTGTGCACCTGGCAGAGCATGGGAAGCTGAGAAGTCCTTGACTTGATAAGCACTACTTAGCAACAACTGAAACATCAGTGTGTTATCAACATTATTCTCATACTAAATCCAAAACACAGCACTATACCAGCTACTAGGAAGAAAATTAACTCTATCCCAGCCGAAACCAGGACATGAGGCTCTTAGTAAATCTCAACCAACACCAGAAAGACTTGTGTTGTGTATCCTTCATATTCACAGAAGAGCTGGCAGCCTACCTCAGCCTCCCCTCCCATATGTTTCCTGCAATAAGGTCAGTTGTAACAGCTTATGTGGCTGCCAAGTTTTAATTGAAATGTTGTGATAAATTTCACTGCCAAGGTCAGATGTTATTTTCTGGTTAAGGAGAGTTCAAGTCGGTCTCTTAAAAAAACACTCCTGATTGTTATAGTGTCCAGTGATCTGTTCCTGGAAGTTGATTTACCACAGATATGACCTGCTTACTCTAGGTTGACCTCTTCCAAAATTGTCAAGACTCGGGTTCATTTACAGACATTGGCTAAAAGTGTATTTTAGTAAAGTGGGTTCCATTTTATTAGTGTGAAAATAAGCCTCACCAAATCAATAAGACAGGAAGCCTTCATTTTATTGCTTTAGACTAGAGACTTAAAAGTCACTTAATATAAATAGAGTTGGGCACATAGCAAAGACAGCAGTAAATGCTAGAAACCTCAACACAGATAATCTTGGTGGTCTTTCATGGGAGAAAAAAAAATCAAAGGCATCTTTATATCTTCTCTTCACAAAAATACAAATTCTCAATGATCCAATATGAGTTTGGTTAGAAAACATTTACAGAGCTAGTGTATTTTTATGAATGTATAAATTAAAGAGAAGATTTCAATTACTATGTTATTTAAGAGGCAGCTTGTAAATTATGAGTTTCATAAATAAACTGTGTGCATGAGTAGGATTAAAATAGAAGCAGTAAATGTATAAAATATCTTTGTGAAGTAGTTGTACTCATAAGAATTCAGTCCATCAAAGAATTTTCTAATACATTGTTTGAATCTATTTTTTATATATACTTACAATAGACCTGTTAAATATCTATAGTATTGTACATGTGCTCAACAACATAATTATTTCAAATTACATGAGTTTCCATGTAACAAAACCACATCTCACTAAAACTACACTGCGTTTGGTGAATTAAGGTTATTTCTAAATAGTAACTTTTTGCCAGCTTGAGAAATGGAATATGCAATTGAAATCATTTGATAACAAAACTAATGTAGAAAGAAATATACCAGACTAATCATCCATAATTGTTACGAGTCAGAAAAAATAAACTGGAAACAAAATTATATTTATTATCCAGTGCTGCTGTTTACTCAAGAACACTTTGGAAAAGTAAACAATTAGGTTTATGAGAAAAAGCTCCTGTAACAAGAACTTTTATTAAATTATTCCTGCTGATATTCAAAAAGAATGGAATTATGGCTTCATGTAATTAACAAACACAGATAAATTACCTACATAATTTAATTCACATGAGCTATAATTAGAGACTTGAAATTTAAAACAAAGGTTTAAATTTCTATCTTTAATAAAAAATCAAGCCAATTCTAAAACTTGCAATCAGAAATTGCAACTATTTTCAAGGGAATTTTTCGCCCCCCAAATAAAGTTTGCAAGTGTAACACTCTGGGCATAAAGATGCTATTTCTTCAGAAACTATGTAAAACTATATATATAGGTGGCTGATCAAGCAACTTAAGAATTTTGCTTTGGAAATTTGTTTCACAGGATATGATTGCTTTTATAATGTATAGTGCAATTATTGCAGATCCAAATGCTAATATCTACCTTTCAAGGGAAAATTGCTGTGTTCATCTCAGCTGCATTCATGCCTTTACAACCTTTCTAGTCCATGTTTTATCCAACTTGTCCAGACTGGGAACATCCCATAACCCTCTGCCATATTCTGTGCAAGAAACTTGCTTACGAGGTCCCAAAACATCCAAACTGGCCTAGCTGTTTGTGCATGATGTCTTCTGCTGCTGGCAGATCTCTTCTGGGGCATTTGCACTTTAATCTCCACTCTGTGCACCAGAAGATGCTCCTGTCTGAGAGGCTGGCCTCTTTTTCCTGCCATACCTCTTACTGTCAAAGCCTTGGGTCCCTTGCAGGACAATGTCGACCATTACAGGTCCTAGAGCTGGACCTTGCCAATTGCAGGCAACTAAGGACTGTGTGCTGAGGTGGCTAATGGCCAGGCAGAGGTCTTTGAGCACTTCACAGTGCTCAGGGAAAGTAGGCTGGGCTGAACAGGGAAGAGCACCAACATTCATTTATACCAACTCCAAAAATGCCAGCCATCAAGCCTGACCCTATTATGGGAAGAACATTACAAGAAGCCAGACACACCAACATTTCTCCACAGCTTCAAACCTTATTCCTGTCCACAATCTCCTCACCCATTCACCCCTTCTCCCCTCCCTCCCTATTGCTGCCTTTAGCTGTCCATCCTCTTCCTCAGTCCTTACTATTGTTTTCCTTAATACCATGCATGAGCTAGTAATGTGCTGGGGTAGGTGCTCAGGTTTGGCCAGTGTGGCCCTCTATTGATCTTTCAATAAAGTAGAATCATAGAATCATAGAATATCTTGAGTTGGAAGGGACCCATAAGGATCGAGTCCAACTCCCTGCTCCTTGCAGAACTACCTAAAACTAAACCATATGATTAAGAGGGTCGTCCAGATGCTCCTTGAACTCTGACAGGCTTGGTGCCATGACCATTTCCCTGGTGTAGTCGGCAGGATCCTAAATCGGCAGGATGGCAAGTAGTATCACTGATTACTTACGGAAGCATGGAATAAGTCCGAGTCCCAAATTCTCAGAAGAATGGGCTTGCGACCACTGGCATGACTGGGGTGCTATTGAAGAACAATTAAAATTAGCAAGAGGAAATTTTAAAAATGGTAAAGGAAAAGAAATTATTTGTAAGATGTTAGGCACCTGCCTAGAAGCCGCCTGTCAGGATAGGAAAAAGCATAATAGAGAGAGGCAAGATCTGAGAGAGGAAATAGAAGGCAGGAAGGCAGATGAGTTATTACTGTCCCTGCAAATTGAACAGCTACAGAAGCAGTTACAGGAAGAAAAGGAGAAAAAACAAAAGTTGGAAGAAAAGATCGAGATGATACTCATGCGGTCCCCACGCCTGCCTAACCCCATGCAAATTAGGAAACTATTAGTGTTCCCAGAGGATTGGGATGGTGATATTTGGGGTGATCCTGATGACTATGATGAGGGAAATGATGACCCCTTGTTCCCCTCAGATTCCTCTGAATATGAGGCTAGACCCATCATTAAAGCAGAACACATTCTGATTCCAGTTGGTCCTTGATGACAACTGGTGAAATTTCTAATAGATATGGGAGCAAAAATTTCAATACTAACACAACAGGATGCCGAGAAGCTGGGTATGCAACCTGGACAGCAGAGAATTAAAGTCACTGGAGTAAACAGAGCAAGTGTTATTTATTTGCCAAACCATGAAAGTTAATTTATGGCCCCCAGGCAAGAAGCACATGTCGTCTACTCGCTTTGAAAATATTTTGGGTTTTGATGTTTTAACCGGACAAAACTGGCGCTTGCCAGACGGCAGCGTGTGGTTCTTTGGTACAAGTACCGACCCCAACCCTGGTAGAAATTGGGAGGTTACAGTGCGTGTACTCCACGCAGCCCCTGCACTCCCTGATTCAAAAATTACCAATGTGCCGCAGTATTCGATTCCTGCTGCAGAACAAAATGGAATTTCTCATGTAATAGCAGACTTGGAAAAATGGCACATTATTTCCAGAACCTACTCCCCATACAATTCACCTGTCTGGCCAGTCTGAAAGTCGGATGGGAGATGGCAACTGACAATTGATTATCAGCACCTAAATGCCAACACAGCTCCACTAACGGTTGCAGTACCCAATATTGCAACTTTAACAGCCACACTACAAGCAGCCGCACACCCATGGATGGCAGTGCTAGATGTGAAAGATATGTTCTTTATGGTCCCCTTGCAGGAAAAGGATAAAGAGAAATTTGCTTTTACTTGGGATGGTATACAATACACCTTTAACAGACTCCCACAGCGATATAAACATTCACCCACAATTGCTCATGCTGCGCTTGCTGAACTTTTACAGACAGTCTCACTTCCTCAGAATGTGAAACTGTACCAACATATAGATGATATTCTAATCGGAGGCACCTCCCCTGAAAAGGTGGGGGAAGTGGCAGCAGCAGTGTGGCAAGCACTATATAAAGCAGAAGTTGAGATTCCACCTGAAAAATGTCAGGGGCTAAGTAGAGAAGTAAAATTTTTAGGTACTTGGTGGATTGCAGGTAGTGCAGCAATTCCGCCGGACACCCTAAATAAAATAGAACAATTGCAGATGCCCCAATCTAGGAAAGAATTACAACAACTTATGGGTACTTTAGGATACTGGAGGAAACACGTACCTGGATTTTCTATTATTGCTCGCCCACTGTACTCACTTTTACGAAAGGGAAAACCGTGAAAATGGAAGCCAGAACATGAAGAGGCAGTCAAAACTCTAATACAGGAATTAAAGACATATCAGTCACTGGGGCCAGTACACCCCCACGGCCCTATTATAGCAGAATGGAGTTTTGCAGAACATGGTACTTATTGCAATCGATTCCAGACCAGGCAGAGCGGGCCAAAAAGGCCTTTAATGTTTAGCTTGACTGCATTTAAAGAGACACAACTGAGATATTCTGAGTGGGAAAAGAGACTTTTGTCTTCAGTCTGAGCAGTTAAACAAGTTGAGCCACTAAGGGGTAACCTGTCCAGAAAAACCCTGCCGAGACTTGTATTGTTTTCCCTTTCCAGGAACGATACTGGGAATGATACCAGCACACCTCCCCTGGAGATCAGGTTAACCATTGGAGGATTGCTTATCATCGCCAGCATGAACCAAATTCAGTTCACACATCGACAAGCCCGACCCACAGGGTAGAGACCCTCACTTCTTTTATTTATGCTAATCAATATGGTAACTATAGTACATTCTGCACCATACGTGTTTCTCAGTTATGGGTGCAATCTACTGTAACAGCAATTATAAGGGAAGGCGATGAGGGCACCTTGCCCACTGAGATTCAAAAGGTAATTTGGGATAACGCAACTCAATTCGAAAGGGATTTCCAATCTTGGTGACATCTAGTCAATTTCTCTTATGACCCCACTGACAGTAAAGCCACAGCTTTTGTTTTGACAATATGCAATGCTTCGGTATACACCATATACCCAATCATTGCACTGGGATTAAATCACCATGGAACTGTCCTCTATCCATTAGAACACAGAATATGGGCCCAACAAAATCGGAACAAATGGCAAACTATTGACATTGATGCATGTGTTGTATGGGAACAACAAGGATTTATTTGTGAAAGTAATACCATTAAGGCCCAAGACATTTGTCTTGACACTGAACAAAATGCTTGTCATTCTGAAATACATCCTGATGAAACCCCTGAAACTGTACTTGTATATGTTGGAAATGTATGTGTTTATATAAGAACCCTTTGTGATTCTATATTTATAGACAACACCACTGTAGATATATAAAATCACTCAAATATCTGTATTTGTAATTTTACCAAAATTATGGGATGCGACTTTAACTATTCAGCTCCTGTCACAACCCACCAATTGCTATAATCTAACTATACATTGCATCAAGATTTATTGCCTACCCCCATTGGAATGAATCTCACATTGGTAAGAAAACTGTTGCAACATGATGACCCGAGTCAATTGCTAAAACAAATTCGTAACAACGGACAGAGAACCCTGATAACTGTCCATCATGATGCAGAGAGGATACACCACATCCCGGAACGAGTGAAGAAAGATGGAGAACATCACTGGTGGGAAACTCTTTTTGGATGATCACCAACAGCAACTGGAATTTTGAATTTGATGCTGCATCCAGTTGTAGTTTTGTTAGTTTTGACCTTATTATGTTTACTGCTAATAATCATTCTGTATATCAAACTTTGGCAAAAGATGAAACAAATTACATCAATCCAACATGTAAAACGTATACAATCAACTGATTGTGTATGTGAAATGGTATATAACTAACATTAATTGTGACACTGTGGTGGTTTAACCCCAGCTGGCAACTGAGCACCACACAGCCGCTCGCTCACTCCCCCCCGGTGGGACAGGGGAAAAATCAGAAGAGTAAAAGTGAGAAAACTTGTGGGTTGAGATAAAGACAGTTTAATAGGGAAAGCAAAAGCCGTGCGCGCAAGCAAAGCAAAACAAGCAATTCATTCACTACTTCCCATTGGCAGGCAGGTGTTCAGCCATCGCCAGGAAAGCAGGGCTCCATCACGTGTAACAGTTACTTGGGAAGACAAACGCCATCACGCCAAACGTCCCCCCCTCCTTCTTCTTCGCCCAGCCTTATATGCTGAGCATGACGTCATATGGTATGGAATAGCCCATTGGCCAGCTGGGCCAGCCATCCCGGCCACGCTCCCTCCCAGCCCCCTGCGCACCTGGCAGGGCACAGGAAAATGAAAAGTCCTTGACTAGCATAAACATTACTTAGCAACAACTAAAACATCAGTGTGTTATCAACATTATTCTCATACTACATCCAAAACGCAGCACTATACCAGTTAATAGGAAGAAAATCAACTCCATCCCAGCCGAAACCAGGACAGACACTTAAACTAAACAACTTATCAAATAACTGTACTCTTACCACTGATCTGCAATACGCCACATATTTATGACATAGAGGCAAGAGGTAACTGTACTACCACTCTAAGAATCGATAAAGTGGATTGACTGTAGTCACGGGGTGGAGTGTGATGGATGCACTCGACCCCTTAACCAAACTAGCAGTAGTTTGGTACAGGCTCCAAAGGAGGTAAAGGCCTGAGCCGTAGCCAGGCCAAGAACTCCTCTAGTTCCAATCTGTTCTCTGAAAACCCACAAAGGAGCAGAGTGACACAGTGAGCATCGATGCATATGAGCTTGGAACACTGATCATGCGATTAACACCTGAATAGCGGGTAGCTTTTCCAAGACTCATTTATCAAGGAACAAAGACAGTTGTGGGTACAAGGAGTCTCATGCATACCTTTCCCATCGCATGTAATTTGACTACAAGCCAACCACTTTATTCCATAAATATGACAGCCTAAGTGAACCTTCTTTGAGCTCTTCCTGCTAAGCAGCCTGGCTGCATGGCGGTGATCTCCCCTTGAGCTGGGACACCTCTCAAGGTTGCTCCTCGAGGCAGAGAGACCCTTCACCAACAGCAGATCTTTGGTAAACGACCGATATCACGCATAACCTTGTAGTATGGTAACTTTGATTTTGTCTTGGTAACTTTAATTTGTGCCTTGGTAGCTTTGATTTTGACTTGGTAACTTTGATTTGTGCCTTGGTAGTTTTGAATCATTGTTCAAATGATTGTGCCGTACAGTAATAGAGTGAACCTTGCCATCGAACTTTGTTAAGTCGCACTTTTACAACATGATATTAAAACCACTTTTGCTAATACCTTTGACAGTGGTTCTTTAAGCAATCTGAATCACCCATTCGCGTCAGGAGCCTGTTCCAGTGACCGACCACCCTCTCAGTGAAGAACCTTTTCTTAACGTCCAATCTGAACTTCCCCTGATGCAGCTTCATATCATTAAGTACAGCACCTCTGTTTCATGACTGTTCCCTTGTGCATATCCCGTCCTTCTGTTTTCTGCACATCTCCTACAAACCTCCTGCACTCATACAGCCATAGCACACAAGGGCCCTCTCTTTGCTCTGGTCCCCATGTAGCACTAGGGGGGGGGATAGGGAGAGGGCCTCTTTGCAGTGATGTTCCTTGTATGATCTGTCCTTAAAAGCATTCAGACCTGCTATGTTGCCTGTCCTTAATTCCACAGCCGGAGTATACTCTACTTGGTCTTTTAATATAACACTTGTGCCCCTCTGTCCCATGAAGCAGTTACACAAAACTGTATAGTTTGGCTCCTGGGCTGTGGCAGAGGTCCACTCCCATGGAACCTTTCCAGGGGGACACAGAAGGGGACTGCAAATCAGGCCAGGGGAAGGTATTTTCCCAATGCCCTGACTTTGTTCTTCCTCACAATTTCGTTATCATGAACCATCAGGATCTCTGTGGAAATCTGCCAGACTTTTAATAGGAAGAATAATATAGTCCCTCACTTTAGAGCAGACAATCTTCAAAATCTTATTCTGATATTGAACAGTTAGACTATTCTGCAAATCTCAACCTCAGTTATGAGTACTCAATAGAGGTGTCTGTTGGGGCACCCAAACGTGCCTCCTTGCTAGCAAATTCCAAATCGCGTTTTATATACAATAATCTTCCTCCTAATAGTCATGGAGAACTGGCATAACAATCAGAAGTATAGATCCTAGACTGCATTAATTTTTGTAGAGCATTGCAAGGACATGGTGGCATGGTGCAGTGCAATGGAGAAGAAGCTTGTTTGATCACCCAGTGAGGACTGGGAGAAAGCTACCCAGTACTACATCCATAGTTCCCAAAGGGGATACACTCAAGCTCAAGCCACTACTCCAGCTGTGTCCGTGTTTCTCTAAGTGAGCTAGACCTAGGCTTGGACCAGCCTTCAGCCACAGTACAAGTCAATGGATGTGCAGTAGATGCAATCCAAGAACTGCAGTTTGGGTGCAGGTTCATATTTAAGCAAACTGAATCATTTAGATGTACCTACTGCAGCTGTATCTTGGTAATAGTTTAAAGCTAGCTGCACCTTCATCAAAGCACTGTAGCCTCAGGATGTAAAGCACTGATCTGCTATACTCAGATTTGTTCCAAAACATCTGACAAGTGAACTTTACCACAGCAAGAAGGGTCAGTATATACTGCCCTGTCTTAATGTTTATCTGGCATTACCTGCCTTCCTGCAGCCAGGACAAGTCCAATATGAAAAAATCAGACTAGTATAATCTTTGCATTATGTTTTCTTTATTTTGACAATGACATGATTATATGTCCATGCTTAATCCAGATCAACCATGTGCTACTGCATGATCCAGTAGAGCACAGAACCTGTATTATCAGTCATCAGAATACAGACTCCCCAAGACCATATCTGCTCTGTGACAAATTATGAATACAGGCTTGTATGCAAAATAATTGCCTTCACAAAGTTTGATTGATTCCAGCAAGGCTTCTGGAAGCAAAGTAATATTCAACAATAGAAAGGCTGACAGAACCTAGTCCTTGTGACAATAAAATAAAATTAATTTAGAAAAGTGGTTATTATGAAATATTTTTTGCTTTCCAAAGCTATTTTTAGCTGATAACTAAAAATACAAACAGGTTTTCTCTTTTGCACATGGTTCACATATAATCCTTTAAGCAAGCTAGGGACTTAGGTGTTCTTTTACAAAGGATTTTTATCATAATTATGAATTGACACTCTTCAGTTGTCATTTGGCTTTTTTATTCCTGGAATAACAATTTTAAATGTAAAGAAAGTAGGCTCTGCTCCTGTGTGATCCTGAGCAGATGTCAGCTGTTTACAAGGCACAGGTTGTTTGTTGCAAACACATGTAAACAGTTCTTCAGAGTACATTTACTTTAGATCTCTATGGGGGGGGATGATCAGCTCACAAGATGCTAATCGAAGTACAACCAACTGTCCTTTACTGCATCAGCTGCTTCACTGGAGCTGGTGTTGTGCCATTGAAACTCTTTTTTTTTTACTGGGTAATAAATGGCAATGATGTCTTACTTGTTGGCCTTGTGTGCTGGTTTTGGCTGGGATAGAGTTAATTTTCTTCATAGTAGCTTGTATGGGGCTATGTTTTGGATTTGTGCTGAAAACAGTTTTGATAATACAGGGATGTTTTCATTACTGCTGAGCAGTGCTTACACAGAGTCAAGGCCTTTTCTGCTTCTCACACCACCCCACCAGCGAGTAGGCTGGGGGTGCACAAGAAGTTGGGAGGGGACACAGCTGGGACAGCTGACCCCAAATGACCAAAGGGATATTCCACACCATATGACGTCAGGCTCAGCAATAAAAGCTGGGAGGAAGGAGGAGGAAGGGAGAACATTTGGAGTGATGGCGTTTGTCTTCCCAAGTAACCGTTATGCGTGATGGAGCCCTGCTTTCCTGGAGATGGCTGAACACCTGCCTGCCAATGGGAAGTAGTGAATGAATTCCTTGTTTTGCTTTGCTTTGGCCTTCAGAAATTCAAATTTTATTCTAAGGCCACATTTTTAGACAAAATTTATTCAAATGAATAATCATCAAGCAGTCAGGCTATCTAAATGTGAAATATGGAGGAACAATTATCCAGTGTTATATAGACAAGTAGCTTTTTTCCTCTCTTTGTCCAGTCATCGTTGCTAATTTTACTTCTTATACAAATCATATACAATTAAACAAAAATATCTGCAAGCCTACATCTAAGTGGCAAGATTTTTACAAGTGCTAGCTCATGGGATATGTTTAGCAACTGTACACTGTCATTTCTAAAATGCTCATTTACTGATGTTTTAAACCAGCACATATATAGATAAAAATGGCAGCATTAAAGATCCTGTGTGTGTGCATGCGCACGTGCACAACTCTGTCTCTGTGAGAAAGGGAAAGAAAAGAGATAGGAAATAAAAGGAAAGAGTCGTACATTTAAGGAGATAAAGTTTGAGAAAATAACTGAGGTAGAAATATTTTCAGGACCATAGTTTTTTTCTTTGAAGTGCCACAATACATTTGATCATCAATATTAATACCACTTCTGGCTTACAGACATTTACCAACATAAATGTTTCCTTTAATTAAGTCTCTTTGCATGGGATTCATGCCAAGAGGTATTTATAGTATTGGTTATCAGCATGTCTTATAGTATGCTGAAGAGAGGTGAGGCGCTCTTCCTCCACGTCACAGGTTTACGTTCTTCCCCTCCTAGTGCGTGATGCGTGGATGGAAGCTTTGAAATATCAGCTCTGGAGGGACTAAATGATATTTAGAAAAAGAAATACTGAGCCCTTGAACCTAATGTTGCAACAAAAATGAACAAAATTGCACAAATAAGTATTTGAAAGGTTGGTAACATTGATTTCTAGATGGATTCAAGTATATAACATCTTTGAAGTAGTAAATTCTCCATGTAGTTATTACTAGCCGATGTGCATTAGCTGTTAGTTGTCTTGGTCCTGAAGACCTATCTCCATAACACAGATAAAAAATTATGAAGCATTGTTCCATGGAAGATCCTGCTTTTTCCCCGGAGGCTGCTTTTGTCTTTGGGCAACAAGCTACAGGAAAACTCAAAGCTATCAGTGAAGCAGTAATCATTTCTATAAAATGTTAAAGAATATTTTATAAGAAGTGTCCTCATAAGAAAGCCTCCAAATCCCACTTTCAGCTCTATACCCTAGTGGGAAAGCAAATCTAGGTAGCAGCACAATGAATATCTGATACAGCAAAAAGGCAGCTCTTGATGTTCTCTGGATTATCTGAAGATGGGGAGGTTAGTTTGGTGGCTAGGATATTAAGTGAACAAATCTATGCATTTGGAGGGGAATATCCTCTTCCAAAGACCTGTAAGAGAAATGTCTGAAATACTAAACCTGCAGCTACCAACTTTTAAAAGCAAGTAAATGATCTGTAAAAGGTCTCATAGGGGATCTGTCTTTTTAAATGCAGCAGAGCATATGTTACCATGTTTAACTGTATTCTTGGTGATCAGTTCTATTGAAAATCATGATGAAATGGTTCATGGGACTGTTCAATGCCTTACAGAATTGCATCATGCAAGTTAGTTAAGTTAATATACAGGCTAAAATACCTTCAACAGGTTATTGATAACACATAGCACATATCTTATGGTGTCAGACATCACAAAAAATCTCACTTAAACAACTTTGAGGAAAGTAGATGTACAGCCAGCCTGGTGACTAAGATACAGGACACTTGGCTGCAGTAAAAAGCACCTGGGGCTGAAGATCTATTCGCAGTAGATATTCATTATCAGAAGTGTTGAAAAGTTACCATGACCTTGATAACTTACAGTGGATAAAGACAGAAGGGAGTGAAAAAGAGTTATTGAGCAATAAAGATTAATTTCAAGTTATTACCAGTGAGGAACTCCAGCAGTGACTCTTTTTATCACAATGCAAATTGAAAAATCTTACATGTCTTCATAATCTCTAGATACACTTGCAGTAAGGGATATATTCTTCAGTGATTACAAAAATGATTTCATGTTTTTATGAAATAATTTTAACACTGTGTATATGTTGAGAACCTACATTCTGAGATTCGCAAAGAAAGAATAAGCGATTCCAGCTGAAGTACACTACTTAATGGATTTATACACTTTCATTTTATAAATTATAATTTTATAAAAATTCAAACATATAAATCATATATTGTATACAATATATATTTTTACATTCTATAAGTAGTATATGATATATATAGTATAAATTAGTGCAATCACTGTTGCATTAGTATAAATGATAATGATGATTGGCATCATGCTAATCATCTATACATATTTTCATGTCTTTGTAGTAGACACATAAAGATAATGTATACATGTATTGTATTTATTATTTATCAGAACTTATGTGCACATCCCAATATCTTTACACACACATACTATTTAAATATTGTTGATGTTTACAAATACCAGTGACATTACTGAACATGCAAAGCAGTTGTACTAGTTATTTTGGGGAGGGGTTGTCTTTTTATCTTGTATTTTCTTACAAACAGGTCTCAGCTGCTTTTACTCTGAGGCAACAAATAATTCAGTGTGCTAATTTGACAGATGACTCTCCAGGAGCCTCCTACCATTACTAGCACCATTAGACCATAATATGCATGATGGGCATAGACCATTCAGCAAATGTCCTTCACTTGTTTACCCCTAAAGAGCTGTACTCTGCGCAATTAACTAATGAAGCATTATGGGCTCTTTTTCCCCTTCCCTGCTTTTTCAATATATCAATGCAGATTGTCTAAAGGGAAAATATACTTTGTTTTCTTTTAGCAAATGAGTATTTATGGGGAAGGCGTAGGCTTCTCTCATGTTCCACCTCTGTGAATAAAGAGAAAATAATAAGATCCTAAAAAAGGAAATAATTATTTTTTAATTTTTCTTTAATGATTTGCACAGCACGTGTAAGAAATGCATTCCATACAGATGACAGAAAAATAAAATAGAATAGAATAGAATAGAATAGAATAGAATAGAATAGAATAGAATAGACTATTTCAGTTGGAAGGGACCTACAACGATCATCTAGTCCAACTGCCTGACCACTTCAGGGCTGACCAAGTTAAAGCATGTTATTAAGGGCATTGTCCAAATGCCTCTTAAACACTGACAGGCATGGGGCATCGACCACCTCTCTAGGAAGCCTGTTCCAGTGTTTGAACACCCTCTCGGTAAAGAAATGCTTCCTAATGTCCAGTCTAAACCTTTGAACCATTCCCACGCGTCCTGTCACTGGATACCAGGGAGAAGAGATCAGCACCTCCCTCTCCACTTCCCCTCCTCAGGAAGCTGTAGAGAGCAATGAGGTCGCCCCTCAGCCTCCTTTTCTCCAAGCTAGACAAGTCCAAAGTTCTTAGCCGCTCCTCATAGGACATGCCTTCCAGCCCTTTCACCAGCTTTGTTGCCCTCCTCTGGACGCATTCGAGTACCTTCATGTCCTTCTTAAATTGTGGGGCCCAGAACTGCGCACAGTACTCCAGGTGAGGCTGCACCAACACTAAATACAGAGGGATAATCACCTCTTTTAACTGGCTGGTTATACTGTGTTTGATGCACCCCAGAATACGGTTTGCCCTCTTGGCTGCCAGGGCACACTGCTGACTCATATTGAGCCTGCTGTCAACCTGCACCCCCAGATCCCTTTCTGCAGGGCTGCTCTCCAGCCACTCCTCTCCCAATTTATACTTGTTCCTGGTGTTACTCCACCCTAGGTGCAGAATCCAGCATTTGTTCTTGTTAAATTTCATCCAATTAATCATAGCCCAATGCTCCAATCTATCTAGAACCCTCTGCAAGGCATCTTGTCCCTCGAGCGGGTCAACAGCGCCTCCCAGTTTAATATCATCAGCAAACTTGCTAATGGTGCATTCAACTTCTGCATCCAGATTGTTGATAAATATATTGAATAGAACTGGCCCTAGAATTGAACCCTGAGGAACACCGCTGGTGACCGGTTGCCAGCCAGATGTAGCTCCATTCACTACAACCCTTTGAGCTCTGCCCTTCACCCAGCGCACCGTGTACCTGCTCATCCCACAGTTGGACAAGTTGTCCAGAATGAAATATGAAGTTAGGATCAGTGTTGTGTCAACTGAGAAATACTGAATACACAGTTCAGGGCTTTATGCCACCTTTGCGCTGGCTGGACTCTGGATAGCTGCAAGAATCAAAAGGGGACTGTGTTAAAATTGTAAAAAGCAAGTATTTATTAAATCACTTAGGGATAAATAATGGCCTTAGAGTATGCGTATAAGATGAATACCAGTATTGCACAGTATATTTTAATCCAATATATAGATCAGAGCAGCAAAATTGTATTAAATGTTTGTTAGAAAGAGAAGAAAACAGAGGAAGTGTAAAGAAAAAAATAAAATTTAAAGAGAAAGATACAAGAGCACCTATTTTTGTCAGTCATCTTATGCATTGAAGTTTCTATTCCATGGCATCTATTATTAGATCCACTCTCTGTACAGGGCAAATATTGGTATTCACAAGAGAATCTTCCAAATTGTTCCTGGATTTTCCCATTACATATGTGGTTAAATGGATCACAAAGGCAATTTTAAAACTGGATTCTCCCTAGAAGAAAACTTAGGTATCTCTCTGAATTTCTTTTTTCTTTAATGTCTCCAGTTCTTCACCTGTACATGTAAATTCTCTCTTCTCCTTAACTCTTCTCGCTCTTTCTTTCCGTGACGTATTCCCTCCCCTTTGTTCTGTGTTATAACCCTTAGTTAGCTCTTAGTTTCTGAACATGACTCTCTTGTTTTCCTACATTCTTATTACGTTTCTCTCATGTGTGCAGGATTAATGCAGTCAGCCCTGAGCTGCTTTGGCTGACACAGCCCACCACCGCCTATGAAATCTTTGTGTGAGATTGTACGTTATGCACAGCATCAGTAAATTTTTTCATAGTAAAGGAGGAAATGCAGTTGTAAGTCTGAACTGAATCCTGTCATGGGAATTTATTAGTATTTTCTAACCTTTTCCTTTCTACACTTTAAAAGAGACTCTGCTTTCTATGGGGACATAATTTTGTGATATTTTCTGAAGTTTGATGGGCTCTACATTTTTTTAAACAAAAATGTTAATATCAGAAACTAAATGTGACAACATTCCTATTATTTGTTCTGTAAAATAGTTTTCATTTTCTGCTCAAATCTATTCATTTATTTACTCCCATGAGGGACAACAGCTCTTCTGAGCTTACATGAAAACACATAATTTCTTGCTGTCCTAAATAAGCTCTGTTTCTGGTCCTATTTCTCAGGCCACTTTCTCCATTTTACACTAAACTGCCATTGGATGAAAAATGTCCTACCTTGGCTGGTATACTTTCTGAGTGGAGCAGGGGATATAACTAGGTATACGGGGAAAGTACATGACTGCAGAGGAGGATCCAGTCTGTTTCAGTTATACAAACTCTCTTCTGCTCAGGGTGCAGAGAACAAGGAGAAAAGGTTATATACTCTTCCCTGTACCCAGGTTTATCTGCCTATCATTAGCATAAAAATTATGCAAATAGTCGTAGTATCCCAAGCAGATCTGCTCTCCATTTCTTTTGATCTACTGAATCTGATCAGTGAGAAGTCATAGAGCCAGAGGAAAGCAGATGAGATGGACTCCAGGGAGTGAAGCAACCGGTCACCAGCAACAGGAGGAAAAGGGGGCTCCTGGGGATGATCCGGCACACAAGTCCTACACTTTTCAGGGAGCTGTCATTAAGCAGGATTAGCAAATTAAAGTTCGTGATGTGCTCAAATGCTCAAGTAATGAGAACTGTGCAAAAGGTAGAAATATATTCCAGTTTTTCCTTACTTACTCTAACTTTTGAATGCATATCTGAACTGATCCTGTATTTATTCTGCTTAATCTTCAGAAACTACTAATTTTCACAGTATTTGTTCATTTATAGCATTCACAACTATAAATAAAACTTCTCTGTTTCTGCTAAAGAAATGTAATAACAGTCCACTAGAAATACTTATTCTCAGAAACAATAGAGTTTTTCACTGCTGATGCAAAGTGCTCATATGGGAGAAATATATAAATGCTTGTAAGTGCTAGGTATTAATAACATAAGTGATCAGAAAATATGCAAATTAGCATGTTCATATAAAATTTCCTATTTCCATATAAAATTACTCTCAGAAGCATGTGGCCTTGAGTAGCACTTTCAAAAGCCTGATTAAGGTATTAATGTGTAATTAAAAAAAAAAAATTAGACATTTTTCTCTTTATTTTTATAAGAAAAGTTTGCTTCAATGAAACTTTCCTGCCTTCCATTAAACAAGCTTTATGCTTGAAATGCAGCATACTGTGGCAGGCAGATAGTAATAAAAAGACATGGGACACAGGAGACTAAGAAAAAAAGCAAACAATTTTCACTGAAAACAAGGTTTATATGGTAGTAGTGTGGTGTGCTGTATTGTGCCAAACAATGGTATTAGCACACCCTTAGGCCTTATAGTAAACACTGGACATGTGGCTTTAGAAAAAAGAAACTTCTCTCATCCCACTTTCTCCCAGTGGTGCTTTGTTGGTTCAGAGCAAGGGTCTGACTTCATGTCTTGATCCCACTTTAAGAGGAAGTCCAGATCAATTCAATTTGCCTCTCTGCCTTTTAGTAATGAGACAAAATGCATGTGAGCAAACCCTATGATAATGCAGAACAGATGGGCAGATTTTTGTCTAATTAGATTCTGGACAGCATGTTTGCTTGTAGTAAATGTGCGTATATTTAGAGATTTCACACTTATAGCGACAACAGATTAGTCAAAGACAAGGAAGAACGCTTTGGGGTTTTTTCTGCTTAGCAAAGGCGTATGTCTACTAAAGAGACCTGCTTGAAAAAATCTGCAAGCATAACTGAATTGTTCTTGGCTATAATGCTCTTCATGGATCAAATGGCATATACTTTGGTCCTGGAATACAATGCGGCATACACGAATTCATCTTTTTGAACAGACCACTGGTAAAATAAGGGTTTCCAATATTTGTGTCACTTATATTTTGCAATATTTTGCCAATCTGTTTCAATGACAATACAAAGAGAATAACTCCAAAGAATATTTCATTAGTCACTTATAGTTATTCTCTTAATACATATTTACCAGCCTGCATTTTTTAATGTTTGATTAGTATCCTTAAAACATTTTGAAAGTTTGCTAGCAAAGCATTGAAATGCTCTTGGAGGAAAATCATCATTATCTGTGGTGTCATTTTGCCCTATGGACAGAGAGCACAAAGTCTATTAAATGCAAAATAATATTGCGAGACAGAAAATATACTGTATCCAAGAAAATACATAGTACTGGCAATCCCACTGAACCTAAAAAAGTTTCTCTACTGTCGTGGTTTAACCCCAGCCAGCAAATAAACCCCACGCAGCCGCTCACTCACCCCCCACCTCCGGTGGGATGGGGGAGAGAATCGGGAGGGCACAAGTAGGAAAACTCCCGGGTTGAGATAAAAACAGTTTAATAATTGAAATAAAACAAAGTAGAACAGTAATAATGACAATGAGAACAACAACAATAACAGAATACACAAACCAGGCGATGCACAATGCAACTGCTCACCGACCGCCGACCGCGTGTCACGAACGGGGGGCAACCCCCACACACACCTGGTTTTTATACTGAGCATGGTTTCACATGGTATAGAATACCCCATTGGCCAGCTGGGTCCACCACCCCGGCTGTGCTCCGCGCCCCGCCCCCCGCCCCCCTCCCCATGCAAGCACCACCCAGCAACAACCAAAGCATCAATGGCCCATCAATGTTCCTCTCATACCAAACCCAAAACACAGCAAACCCCCCAAGCTACTGGGAAGAAAGTTAACTCTGTCCCAGCCGGAACCAGGACAGTATCCACCCCTTATTCTATACCATCTACATCATGCCCAGGTGTCACATTTTCCAATACATTCCAATTAGTCATCACCACTTTTCCTGCCTTTTGATATATACACACACAGAGATATCATTCCCTTAGTCCATGGGCCACGCCTCTGAAATGTCCATTGAGTTCATTTAGTCCATGACTTTGGGTTCCATCTCTCATAACAGTCTTTCAGGGCAGGAGAGATGGTGTGTGGTGTTGGACTGTTGCATGCTGAGGCCAGTTCTGGGTGCTCATCTGGTTCTATCATCGTTGCACTTTGCTCGGTTTCATCGGAGTTCATTCTACATTAATCTGGGTGATTCTTACTGTAATACTGTTAATATGGCATATAGTAACCATAGAAGTGATGACATGCAGGATTATATAGTAATTAACATCATACAATCCAGTTCATTGGCTATTTTCACCCCAAATTAAATCCCCCTGAGGTACACACCGGACTTCCCCATCCTTTCGCACGACCCAACAAGGGCACCCAGGTCCCTGAGCAAAAGCAATCCCATGGATGGGTTTTCCCTTGCCAGAGGCAGGAGTAACCCAGACTGTCTTCCCCAGCATATTTCTTATGTGCATGACAGGGACTTTATCTCCATCTACAGTACATAAGGGTTTTGATTGGGCAGGGCCAGCTCGAGTGACAGATCCCCTGGTGTTGACTAACCAGGTGGCTTTTGCTAAATGTGTGTTCCAATGCTTGAATGTCCCACCAACCATTGCTCTCAGCATAGTCTTTAGCAGTCCGTTGTATTGTTCGATTTTCCCAGAGGCTGGTGCATGTTAGGGGATGTGATATACCCACTCAATGCCATGCTCTTTGGCCCAGGTGTCTAGGAGGTTGCTTCAGAAAGGAGTCCATTGTCTGTCTCAATTCTTTCTGGGGTGCCATGTCGCCATAAGACTTGCTTTTCAAGGGCCAGGATGGTGTTCCTGGCGGTGGCATGGGGCACAGGATATGTTTCCAGCCATCCGGTGGTTACTTCCACCATGGTGAGCACATAGCGCTTGCCTTGGTGGGTTTGTGGGAGTGTGATATAATCAATCTGCCAGGCCTCCCCATATTTGTATTTCAACCATCGTCCCCCATACCAAAGAGGCTTTACTCGTTTGGCTTCCTTGACAGCAGCGCATGTTTCACATTCATGGATAACCTGTGCATTAGCGTCCATGGTCAAGTCCACCCCTCGATCACGAGCCCATCTATATGTTGCGTCTCTTCCTTGATGGCCTGAGGCGTCATGTGCCCAGCGAGCTATAAACAGTTCACCCTTATGTTGCCAGTCCAGATCCACCTGAGCCACTCCAATCTTAGCAGCCTGATCCGCCTGCTGGTTGTTTTTGTGTTCTTCAGTGACCCGACTCTTGGGTACGTGAGCATCTACGTGACGTACTTTTACAGTCAGGTTCTCTACTTGGGCAGCAATATCTTGCCACAATGCGGCAGCCCAGATGGGTTTACCTCTGCGCTGCCAGTTGTTCTGCTTCCACTGCTGCAACCACCCCCACAGGGCATTTGCCACCATCCATGAGTCAGTATAGAGATAAAGTGCTGGCCATTTTTCTCATTCAGCAATATCCAAGGCCAGCTGAATGGCTTTCACCTCTGCAAACTGACTCGACTCACCTTCTCCTTCAGCAGTTTCTGCAACTTGGTGTATAGGACTCCATACAGCAGCTTTCCACCTCTGATGCTTTCCCACAAGGCGACAGGATCCATCAGTGAACAGGGCATATTGCTTCTCGTTTTCTGGTAGTTTATTATACAGTGGGGCCTCTTCAGCACGCGTCACCTCCTCCTCTGGGGATATTCCAAAATCTTTGCCTTCTGGCCAGTTTGTGATCACTTCCAAGATTCCTGGGCGACTTGGGTTTCCTATTCGGGCCCGTTGTGTGATCAGTGCGACCCACTTACTCCACGTAGCATCGGTTGCATGATGTGTAGAGGAGTAGAGCACATTCTTTACATCTTGTCCTGCCTGGACTGGCCCAAGGGCTACTGCCTGAACTATCTCCCGTTTAATTTGTTCAAAGGCTTGTCGTTGCTCAGGGCCCCATTTGAAGTCCTTCTTCTTCCCGGTCACGTGATAGAGAGGGCTTACAATTTGACTGTAATCTGGAATATGCATTCTCCAAAAACCCACAACGCCTAAGAAAGCTTGTGTTTCCTTTTTGCTTGTTGGCGGGGTCATGGCTGTTATTTTGTTGATCACATCCATTGGGATCTGATGACGTCCATCTTGCCATTTTATTCCTTAAAACTGGGTCTCCTGTGCAGGTCCCTTGACCTTACTTCGTTTTATGGCAAAACCAGCCTGCAGAAGGATTTGGATTATTCTCTCCCCTTTCTCAAAAACTTCTTCTGCTGTGCTGCCCCATACAATGATGTCATCAATGTATTGCAGGTGTTCCGGAGCCTCACCCTGTTCCAGTGCGGTGTGGATCAGTCCATGGCAAATGGTAGGGCTGTGTTTCCACCCCTGGGGCAGTCGGTTCCAGGTGTACTGGACGCCCCTCCACGTGAAAGCAAACTGTGGCCTGCACTCTGCTTCCAAAGGGATTGAGAAGAACGCATTAGCGATATCATTTGTGGCATACCACTTGGCTGCCTTTGACTCCAGTTCGTATTGGAGTTCTAGCATGTCCGGCACGGTATCACTCAGTGGTGGCGTGACTTCATTCAGGCCATGGTAGTCTACTGTTAGTCTCCACTCTCCATTGGACTTTCACACTGGCCATATGGGACTGTGAAAGGGTGAGCGAGTCTTGCTGATCACTCCTTGGCTCTCCTGTCGACGAATCAGCTTATGGATGGGAAGCAGGGAGTCTCAGTTGGTGCGATATTGCCGCCGGTGCACTGTTGTGGTAGCAATTGGAACCTGTTGTTCCTCGACCCTCAGCCACCCCACAGAACAGAAGGATCCTCCGAGAGACTGGGCAAGGTGGACAGCTGTTTAATTTCCTCCGTCTCCAGGGCAGCTATACCAAAAGCCCACCGGTACCCTTTTGGGTCCTCGAAATACCCTCTCCTGAGGTAGTCTCTGCCAAGGATGCACGGAGCCTCTGGGCCAGTCACAATGGGGTGCTTCTGCCACTCGTTCCCGGTTAGGCTCACTTCGGACTCCAATACAGTTAACTCTTGGGATCCCCCTGTCACTCCAGAAATACAAATGGGTTCTGCCCCTTTATAGCTTGATGGCATCAGGGTACACTGTGCACCGGTGCCTACGAGAGCCTTATACTCCTGTGGGTCTGATGTGCCAGGCCATCGTATCCACACAGTCCAGTAAACCCATTTGTCCCTTTCCTCCACCTGGCTGGAGGCAGGGCCCCTCTAGTCCTGGTCATCATATTCGCTACCCACTTCTTGTAAGTATGAATCAGAAGTCCCTTTATTAAGGTCGGAAGTGGAATCAGCCCTTCTACTCTGTCTGGGAAACTGCTCACTGGAGACTGGAGCCCACGATATCTCCTGTCCTGAGAAGAGGGACGCTTACTCATAATGGCTCAGATACTGGCCCGTGCAGGTGGGGAGTAGGACATATCCTCTTTGAGTTGCTGGACCTCCCGAGACAGTTTCTCCAGAGGAGAGACACAGGCCCATAGGGAGGAAGAGAGACTTTCTTCATATTGCCGGAGTTGGACAGCCAATTCATCCACTGTTTGTTCCTCTCCGTCTTTCCAGGTCATTATTGCCAATGAGTTTGCATGTGACGCTGGTGCGCTCCATACAAACTTCCGCCACATGGGTCGGGTGCATTTGACTTCATCTGGGTCTTTGGATAACTGCTCGTTGTTCAGGTCATCGTAAATCACCTCCAGCACGGCTAATTCCCTCAGGTACTGGATACCTCTCTCCATGGTGGTCCACTTGCCTGGGTGGCATATAACATCTTCCTTGAAGGGATACCTTTCCTTCACGCCTGACAGGAGTCGCCTCCAGAGGCTGAGGACTTGTGTCCCTTGTCCAATTGCTTTGTCAATGCCCCCTTCCCTAGAAAGGGATCCCAGCTGCTTGGCTTCCCTACCCTCTAATTCCAGGGTACTGGCCCCATTATCCCAGCATTGGAGCAGCCAGGTGACAATGTCGCCTCGCCTGGACGACGACTGAAGTCTTTTCGCATATCTCGCAACTCACCCAGGGATAGGGATCGGGTGGTTACCATCTCATTCACGGGTTCTGCCTCCTCCTCCTCCTGTTCTCCTGATGGCCCTGGTTCATTTTCATCCCTTACTAAACGAGGTGATTTTCTTGTGCATTTTCTTTTTTGTATAGGGGCGACTGATACCGGCATGGGTTGGTTCCCTTTTGCAGGGGGTGGAGTGGCTGTTGTGCCTGCTGTGGGGGGTGGGGTAGCCGCAGGGCCTGTTGCTTTGTCATCAGATGCAGAGACCTTTTCTTCCCCTTGAGGGTTCTGAGTGGTGTTGAACAGGGCTCAGTAGGCATGGGCCAGGCCCCAGCACATTGCAGTGATTTGTGTCTCCCTTGAATGGCCAGGGGGACAGCATGCTTTTTCCAAATATTCTACTAATTTTTCAGGATTCTGCACTTGTTCAGGGGTGAAGTTCCAAAACACTGGGGGTGCCCACCGTCCTAGGCATTTGCCCATGCTATCCCACTCACCCTGCCACTCATAACTATCCAGCCTTGGGGCAGATCTCTGGATGCTATTCTTAATTTGCTTATTAACCTTAGACAAAACCGAAACAATATTCCCAAGGAGCACCAATAGATGTATCTTAACTACCCAAGGATGTTCGAGGTACTGATAAGTTATTGTAACGGAGGAGAAAACATCATAGAAGAAGGTAGTGAAGGGGCCATTCTCTATTTCCTCCATAAAAAACCTCTCAGAGGAAACGGTATAATTGCTAATGGTCTCCATGAGGTGGTACCCAAAATACAGTAATGGATTCATTACGAATCCCAAATACCAAATAACCCCCAATGCCAGTGTTTTAATAACAAATCTCCCTGGCAAAACATCATTAATGACTGCAGAGCACAGCAGGCTACAAAACCCAACTCCAATCTTTAACAGGTACAGTAAAAACAAGAGCATGGTGCAGAACAAATTAATATGTTAATAGATATAAATTCCTTAATATGCTCTAATTAATCTGTTGTTATCTGAACCCTTCGTGCCCCACGTTGGGCGCCAAAAAGGACTGTCGTGGTTTAACCCCAGCCAGCAAATAAACCCCACGCAGCCTCTCACTCACCCCCCACCTCCGGTGGGATGGGGGAGAGAATCAGGAAGGCACAAGTAGGAAAACTCCCGGGTTGAGATAAAAACAGTTTAATAATTGAAATAAAACAAAGTAGAACAGTAATAATGACAATGAGAACAACAACAATAAGAGATTATACAAAGCAGGCAATGCACAATGCAACTGCTCACCGACCACCGACCGCGTGTCACGAATGGGGGGCGAGCTCCCCCACACCCCTGGTTTTCATACTGAGCATGATGTCACATGGTATAGAATACCCCATTGGCCAGCTGGGTCCAGCACCCCGGCTGTGCGCCCCCCCCCCCACTGCAAGCACCATCCAGCATCAATGGGCCATGAAGGCTCCTTTCATACCAAACCCAAAACACAGCATACCCCCCAAGCTACTGGGAAGAAAGTTAACTCTGTCCCAGCCAGAACCAGGACATCTACTTATCAGTTATTCACCTAGAATACATGTTCTCTTCACATTAAAATGTAATTTAAGACAAAGAAAAGGTAATTGCTAGTTCTCAATATATTGTGAGTTTGCACGTGCTATATATGAGCTATTTTCCATTCCTTATGCATCTAGAACTGACTTTGGTTTTAAAGAAAGTTGAGAGTACAGGAAAAGTGCAAGATCTTTCCAGTATTAATAATATATTTAAAAGAGGAATGCAAAGAATAGTGGTGTATAAATGCCCATCATCCTCATGAGTCAACTCTTAGAGCATCTCATATCGACCCATCCTGTTTTCCCTTCACTTCACGATCTAAACTTGGAGAGGTGATGAGTTGAGACTGACCCTCTTGACATGGGTATACAGATGACATTCATCTGTGTATCTTGTTTTCTACAGATGTGACTAACTCTACTACAGGGATCTCAGTGTCCAGATAACAACAGCTGTTATGACACCCACCACCTTATTTCTGATTAGCTCAGAATCAAACTGTGTAAAACTGAAGTAATGCTGGTCAGAAGGGAAGGGTTGCTCTAAAATATAAACTATCTTCGTTTACCATTTCTCTTACTCTTATGTATTAGGCTGCTTCAATAAGAGAATTAATGCCTAAAACTGATTTTTTGTGGAATTAGGGTATTCTCCCCTAGAGAGGGAGGTGCCTGAAGTCAGGATCTGCAACATTCAGCCATGTTCCTACTATTGGTATGAGGCAACTTTTCAGATTGTTAATGTAGCAGATTCCACTTGCATCAGTCACTGAGTCTGCATCTGTGACCCACCTGGACTGCTGCACTACTTTAGGGGTAACAGTTCACAAAACCCCAAAAAAGGATGGAGTTAAAAGGATGCTGCAGGTTCCAAGCAGAAGGCATTTGTTTCACTCAAAATTTAATCATTACTAGGGGCTGCCCCTACAGCTCTTCGACAAGACTTTCTTGTTGTTAATGACATCATAATGAAAATAGAAAGAAAATACAGCAAGATTTATTCACTGTTCAAGAATCCAACCTTTAAATGACTTATTCTGTATTCTTCCTTACTGACTCTGTAAAGTCACAGAGCTCTCTTGACATAGGGTTCACGTTTTCACCAGGGCTCTGCATCATTTAGGAAAACGTGATTAGTTTATGCTACTGTTTTATGGAATTAAATACTCATTAAGTTTTTCAAGAAGGAGGTAATAGTCACTTTTATCTCATTTTCCGTGACAAAAAATGAGTTCTAAATGTTTCAAACTCTGCTCCCTGTTATCCACCATTCTTTGTGTTACAGTTCAGAATTTTGTGAAGTGCTTCTGTTGTCCGAAAAGCGGATTAGTGCCCGACGTGCAAGTAACCAATTCCACATGCTCAGGAGAGATATTGTTTTATTCGGGCCTGGGTGCTCGGTGGACTTGCCACAAATCAAGCACACCTGGTCTAGTCACCTTTCTGTTTATATCCATGCTTCTCATACATATTTTAAATTTCTCTTTTACATATTCCTTAAATTTCCGAGAACTAATTCTAATATTACATCATCCTAGACACATGCGCACTAAAGTCTTTAGGGTCTTCTTGAGGGTCTCGAGTGGTCTCTGGTGGTCGGCAGGGTAGTGAACTCTTCATGAACTTATTTCATCCTTTCCTTATAGGGTCGCAATTTGTCCCTGAGCCATGCTTGGACCACGTTTGTTTATAGTTTCCATAGCTAAAATTAATTATCACTAAATCTAACAATACCTCTAAAACACACAGTTTATAATTAATTACTACTCCACACAATTACAAACACACACCTGTTAGTTACCTAACTTCTAAGCAACAAATCTTCATTGTTTAAAATTACAGAAGCGAACAATATAGAATCCACAACAAACTAAACTATCTATCACCATAGTGTTCTTAAATTAAAACATATACATCTTGATCTCCTCCAATCAAACACCCACTCACTAACTTCATCATTCTGATTTTTCTGATTTCTTATTAACTGGTTTTTAACCCAGTTCTGGGCGAGGGCTATACACAGAACAATAACACTTTGAGGATTATAGTTGATTATAATTAACATTAACAATTCCCCCCTTTGAGACTTATGATGTTAGGCATCATGAGTCTCATAATACTTATTTTCTAATATTTGGTCTACAAAAAGATACAAATTGAATCATACAACATGTAATCATAACTAAAATAACGATCAATATCACAAACAAAAATAATTGTCTAAGCCAATTTAAATTTGGAAGCCACGAGAATAACCAAGAAAAATCTAACCCTTCCCATTCTTTAAACCCAAATACTAAATCTTTTAATTGTTGGATTTTCTTCTCCACTAACTGTGAATTATCACTTAAATTAAAACAACACATTCCTTTAAATTCTTCACAGCCATGATTATGTCTTAAAAGTAAATAGTCAATTGCAGCCCTGTTTTCAAGAGTGGGTTCTCTTATCTGTGTCATTTCCATACCAATAGCCGAAAGTGCTTGGGAGGTATAATTTATATCTTTTACTAAAGCACAAGTAATCCGTTTTATGGTGTGATAATTCATAGCTATTCCAACTCCGGGTGCTAGGATAGCTGCAGCTGACATCTCACTCGAACTGTATAAAGTGACTTGCGAGTCACAATCCTCTGATATCTGATGTACACTCCTTTTAGTTCGTCCACCATGTTCTAAGTCCTTTTTGTCTATCAGCAGCGGAGCTATCCTCCCTATTGAACACGGACCTCCGCTCACATTCACCGGAATATAGGAATATGCTATTCGTCCACACAACAAAAACCATCCAAGGGGTAATTTAGTATGAGCCCATGCATAACTCTGAAGTTGAGTGGAGGTACATCTCAAAGGAGGTTGTAAACGTGTTAAATTTTCACATTTAGAAATGCAATTTATAAATTTAACACAATGCCCAGCTGGAAGCATTCCTTGCACCTTGACTCTTAACATCCCTCTCTCCTTGGATCTAGTTGTTTTTCCCAAACTATAAATGCTATGATAAGTTAACTTAATGTCAAAACTTTGAAACATTGTGTAATTCTTTATCAATTCCAACGGGGTTGGTACTCCTACCAAACAAGAACTATACATCCCTCCCACAGAATTCTCGGCTGCAATACAAAAGGAGGACATGTTGGTTACTTCTCGGGCTAAAAGTTCCCAGATATTTCGATTTCTATCCCATTTTGGTAACAAAAGTTGAGAATCAATCTGACTGATCGTTATTATTAACAACAATAAATTCCACATCTTCCCTCTTTCCCTAATTTAATTCTGTTCAAAAATCAAATAATTACACTAATTTAGCAGCATCTCCAGTATCTCATTGAACACGCCGTAAAGTTAACTTCAATGGTTCCTTAAATACAGATGTCCACAGTCCAGGAGGAATTTTTTTAATCCTCTCATAATGAATCCAAGAGTCTATTCCTTCTAGTTTCACAGCAGTGTTTGTTGTTAACAGCACCTGGAAAGGTCCTTTCCACTTTTCTCCAAGAGGGTCATCCTTCCACGTTCGCAAATAAACTTGATCCCCTGGACTAAATGAGTGTACTGGAAATTCAAGAGGTAAAGGTGTCTTCAAAAGGACATACTTATGCAAAGAATTCAACACCTTACTCAAAGATAAAAGATATTCAGTCAATACTTTTTCTCCTATTACATGTATTTGCTCTGATCCTCCCATCAAATTAACATTATAAGGTTTTCCATATAAAATTTCAAATGGACTCACTTTTTCTTTAGCTCTAGGGGTCACCCTAATCCTCAACAAGGCAAGTGGTAAGGCTTCGATCCACTTCAACTGGGCTTCCTGACATATTTTAGAAATTTGTCTTTTCAATGTTTGATTCATCCTTTCCACCTGCCCACTAGATTGAGGTCTCCAAGGGGTATGGAGATCCCACTTAATTCCTAATGTCTTACTCATGTTTTTAACAACCTCTGCTACAAAATGTGGACCCCTGTCTGAAGATATTCCTAAAGGGACTCCAAACCTTGGAATTATTTCTTTCAACAAATGTTTCACAACCTCTTTTGCCTTGTTGGTTTGACACGGGAAAGCTTCTGGCCATCCAGAGAAGGTATCTACCAATACCAATAGATATCGGTATTGGTTACATCGCGGTAACTCTGAAAAATCTATTTTCCAATACTCACCGGGAGTTATGCTTCTCTTTTCCTCTCCAGGAGGGGGTCGGATTTGTATTTTCGGATTGTTCCTAAGACAAACCTCACATTTATTACTCACACTTTTAGCAATCAATAACATTTTAGTTCCTATCGCATATCGTTTTACTGATTCCACCATTGCCTCTGCTCCCATATGTGTTTCAGCATGGGTTTTGACCATTAATTCCTTCATAATTTCAGGGGTTACTATACATTGTCCATGTGAAGTTATCCACCATCCTTGATCATTCTTCTTACAATGTAATAGCATAGCTAATTTATTTTCTTTCTCATTATAATTTGGGGATTCCACCTGAATTTCTTTTGAAGGAATTAAAACATAAATCATAGTATTTAATGCTACACGTTTAGCAGCTTCATCTGCTTTCCGATTTCCTTGTATTACTTTTGAGTCTCCTTTTTGATGAGCCTTACAATGAATCACCGCAACTTCTTTAGGTTTCTGTACTGCTTCCAACAAATTTAAAATCTCTGTTCCATATTTTATAGGGGTACCACTGGCAGACAAAAGTCCTCGCTCCTTCCATATTGCTCCATGAGCATGCACAACTCCAAAAGCATATTTAGAATCTGTATAGATGTTGACTCTTTTACCTTTAGCCAAATTTAAGGCTTTTGTCAGGGCTAAAATTTCTGCCTTCTGGGCGGATGTATTTGGAGGTAATGCTTTTACTTCTCGATCTTCAGTTAAAGTTACCACGGCATAGCCAGCCTTTCTTTCTCCTTTTACAACAAAGCTGCTTAGAGGGACATCTTTCAGATCTGGCCTGCTGGCATATACCTGTTCAATGACTTGTAAACAATCATGGTTAAGATCACTATCTTTTTCACTTGGCATTAAAGAGGCAGGATTTAAAATTGTACTCACTTTCAAAATGATGTCGTCTTGTTCCACTAACAAAGCCTGATATTGTAACAAACGACTAGGGGTAAGTCAATGATGTCCTTTTTGTTCTAGTACTGCAAGTACTGCATGCGATATGTGAACCGTTATTTTCTGTCCCAATGTCAATTTTCTAGCTTCTTGATGAGAACCGTTGCCGCAACTGCCCGCAAGCAGCTAGGCCATCCTGAGCTTACTTTATCTAATTGTTTAGAAAAGTAAGCCACTGGTCTTCTCCAGTCTCCCAAAAGTTGAGTCAAAACCTCCATAGCTACATGTCTCTTCTCATGAACAAATAGCTCAAAGGGTTTGGTCAGATTTGGGAGTCCTAAAGCTGGAGCTTTCATTAAAGTCTGTTTAATGTCATCAAAACTTTTTCGGCACTCTGGAGTCCATTCTAACAATTCTTCAGGGCCTTTGGTTGCCTCATACAATGGTTTTGCCATCAAACCATAATTTGGAATCCAAAGGCGACACCATCCAGCCATTCCTAGAAATCCTCTCAACTCTCTTTTGGATTGAGGGGGTGCCATCCTGCAAATGGCTTCTTTTCTACCATTTCCCAATCTTCGCTGTCCTTGGGAAATCTCAAACCCCAAATAAATTACAGTTTGTTTTGCAATTTGTGTTTTCTTCTCTGACACCCTGTACCCGGCCATTCCCCAAAAGTTTAGGAGGCTAACAGTCTTTTCTTTGCAGATCTCAATAGTATCTGTTCCCAATAGGATGTCATCAACATACTGAAGGAGGGTGATTTGATCTTTCTTACCGGACCACTGTTCCAGTTGCTTATTCAGAGCTGCTCCAAAGATGGTTGGGCTATTTTTAAACCCTTGTGGCAGCACGGTCCAGCAGAGCTGAGTCCTCCTCCCAGTTGACGGATCTTCCCATTCAAAGGCAAAAATCTTTTGGCTGTTTTCTTCCAGAGGTATACAAAAGAAAGCATCTTTCAAATCTATAACAGAGAAATATACATTTGATTCATTGATAGTTGTTAGCAGCGTATATGGATTAGGGACTACTGGATGAATGTCCACCACTAACTGATTTATTGCTCTTAGATCTTGAACCAGCCTATATCCTTGGTTATGTGGCTTTTTCACTGGAAGGATAGGAGTATTATAATCAGATTGACATTCTCTTAAAAGTCCATATTTAAGAAAATTATTTATTATTGGTTCCAAACCTTTTCTAGCTTCTATACTAATAGGATATTGTTTCTTTCTTACTGGTCGAACTCCTATTTTCAATTCAACTTTTACCGGTTCCACATTTTTCACTCTTCCTGGTTTCTCTGTTGCCCAAACAAAAGGGTAAACTGCATCTTTAATCTCTTCTGGAATTTCTTCAGATTCATCTGGGTTTGTCTGTAATAAATAAACTTGGGCTTGCCAGGCATTAGCTTCAGGAAAATGAACTTGGATTTTTCCTTTTTTAAAGTTAATTTGTGCTCCCAATTTATTCAATAAATCCCATCCTAAGAGAGGCATGGTGCATTCCGGTATATATAAAAATTCATGCATCAATGTTTTTCCTCCAATTTTACATTTTAAATGTTTCAAAAAAGGCCTTACCTCTTTCTTTCCCTTGACCCCAACAATAGATACATTAAATTTACTCATTGGTCCTTTACGTGTATTTATAACAGAATATTTTGCTCCAGTGTCCACTAAAAAATCGACTACTTCATCTCCCAGCTTTACCGGAACCAGGGGCTCAGCTGGGAAAATATCATTTTCTACCCCCAGTCCCCATCATTCAGAATCTCCTCCCATCATAAGTAAATCAGCTTCAGGTGGTATCTGCTGTGACTGAGTCACGACTGCTTCTTTGTTCTCTTGACACTCACTCTTCCAGTGTCCTTGTTTCTTACATACAGCACATTGATTAAATCCTAATGGGGTATATTGTTTAAACGTATCTCTACCTCCTCTACCTTTTCCTCTCAAATATCCTCTACCTCTCAAATATCTTCTACCTCTTCCTCCAGCTGATCCTTGGGCATTTACAAAAGCAGCTGCTAGAATAGCAGCTTTTTGTTTCCTTTCTTTTATTTTTTCTTTTTCCTGATTTTTCTTTTCCTCCTCTTCCCTATTATTATACACCTTATAAGCAATTTCAATTAACTGTGATATAGTCATTCCTGTAATCCCATCCACTTTCTGCAATTTCTTTCGAATATCTGGAGCAGCTTGCCCTACAAACAAAGTAGTAAATATTGCTCTATTCTCATCACTCTCAGGATCTAAGTCTGTCCATTTCCTAGCTGCCTCACATAATCGTTCATAAAAGGTGGATGGGTCTTCTGTTTTTCCTTGAATTATTTGAGTTAATTTCGCCAAATTCTTTGGGCAGGATATTCCATTCTTTACTCCATACAAAATTAATTGTTGATACTGTTTAATCATCAATTTCCCTATTAGGATTCCAATTTGGGTCTTGAGTTGGCATAAAACAAGCAGGACCTTCTCTTGCATTTATTCTCTCATTTTCCATATTTGCTTTTTCTAATACTACCCTCTTTTCTTCAGGAGTAAACAAATTATTCAAAAGAATTTGAATATCTTGCCAATCTGGATTATGATTTTCAATAATTGTTCGAAAAGATCTATACACCTTTTCAGGATTCTCTCTGTATGATCCTGCTAACTCCTTCCAATTCATTAAATCAGAAGTTGTAAATGGTACTTTCACAAATACTGGCTCCCTCCTTGGGCCCACTGCCTGGCGAAGGGGTGCTAACAATACAGACCCTTGCTGGGTTCTAGTCCTGCCAGCTATCGGACTAAAAGTATTGCTTCCTCTTGCTTTGGTTTCAGAAGTTTCATTTTTATTTGGTGGTACTAACATTTGTGTATTCTCTTCTTCTCCTAGTTTTAAATATCATTTTCCTATGCTACAAGCAGAACAACAATGAGCTTTTGGTTCCTTATTTTCCATCATCATCATCATTACATTAGAATCTGAATCTAAAAGTTTACATTTTTTTCTGAATTTCATGATCATTTCTCAAAGAAAAAAACAAATTTACATAAGGTACCTCATCCCATTTTCCTTGTCTTCTACAAAATAACATTAATTGTAAAATAGTATTATATTGCAAGGTTCCCAATTCTGGCCATTTTTCCTCATCTTCTAATTTATACATTGGCCACCATTTAGTACAATACTCAGTTAATTTCTCCTTTCTCAAAGGATCTCCCCCAAATTTTCCCCAATATTTTATGATGCATCCAAGGGGAGAGCAAGGTGTTACTTTAGACTATTGAGTTCCCATATTTTTGCCCAAAAAGAATGTTCTTAACCATGATTTCATATACTCCAGTCGTCACTGTCAAACGTATATGAATATACCCTTTTTACCTTTGGCGCCACAATTTCATATACTCCTGTCGTCACTGTCAAACGCATATGAATATACCTCTTTAGCTTTGGCCACAATTCCTTCACAATTTTATATCCCAAAACAATATCTCATTTACCTTAGCGTTGCACCATTGAGTCGCTCACCTGCTCTGGTTGGGGAGAATACTCACGGAGTCCCCGATCAAAAGGTCGGTGCGCGCTGGAGTCCAGAGAGCAGGGTCTCCCCACCGAGAGCTGGCAAGTCGATCTGGGCAAGGCTTCACAGCAGTCCCATCTGGGTCACCAAAAACTGTTGTCCGAAAAGCGGATTAGTGCCCGACGTGCAAGTAACCAATTCCACATGCTCAGGAGAGATATTGTTTTATTCGGGCCTGGGTGCTCGGTGGACTTGCCACAAATCAAGCACACCTGGTCTAGTCACCTTTCTGTTTATATCCATGCTTCTCATACATATTTTAAATTTCTCTTTTACATATTCCTTAAATTTCCGAGAACTAATTCTAATATTACATCATCCTAGACACATGCGCACTAAAGTCTTTAGGGTCTTCTTGAGGGTCTCGAGTGGTCTCTGGTGGTCGGCAGGGTAGTGAACTCTTCATGAACTTATTTCATCCTTTCCTTATAGGGTCGCAATTTGTCCCTGAGCCATGCTTGGACCACGTTTGTTTATAGTTTCCATAGCTAAAATTAATTATCACTAAATCTAACAATACCTCTAAAACACACAGTTTATAATTAATTACTACTCCACACAATTACAAACACACACCTGTTAGTTACCTAACTTCTAAGCAACAAATCTTCATTGTTTAAAATTACAGAAGCGAACAATATAGAATCCACAACAAACTAAACTATCTATCACCATAGTGTTCTTAAATTAAAACATATACATCTTGATCTCCTCCAATCAAACACCCACTCACTAACTTCATCATTCTGATTTTTCTGATTTCTTATTAACTGGTTTTTAACCCAGTTCTGGGCGAGGGCTATACACAGAACAATAACACTTTGAGGATTATAGTTGATTATAATTAACATTAACACTTCCTCCAATCAAGATTTTGTGTTTGTTTATCAGAGAAAATGTCCTGTATGAAGTAGAAAAGTAGTGCTCCTCTTCCCATGGCATATGCTGGTTCTAGATATGTGACTGTATGCTTACCCCATAATTTATCAACAGCTAAGTCTCACAGGAAGAGTTGCTTTCTCATATTATGTGAGAAAGTGAGTTTAAAGAAATATTAATTATAATAGTAGTTTTGCTGAGCCTATGCTTTTCTTTTCCCTTTACTCATTTATTACTGTGGACCTTCTTCCTGTAAGTGTTCACTTCCTTCTGAAATGCACAGAAGAAATACTCTCCCACATGGTCTTCTTATTGTCTTCTAGCTCCATAGTTCTGTCTTCATTAGCCCAAAGTCTTGCTCAGGAAATTCTATTAAAGCATCTCAATAGAAGGGGGGGCAAAAGATAATAGTGCTAACCTAAGACAATGGCTGTTGAGCACCTGTCACTTTGGATAAGGCTAGCAAACATGTTTTTTTCAAAGGAACAATTTTCAGACAATAACAGCTAGATAGAAATATCAGTTTTGTGGTTTTGGTGCAAGCCAGGTGGATAGGCCATCTGACTCCTGCCAGTTCATCTGTTAAGCTCAGAGGGTTTCTGCTTTCCTGACAGCCATGGACTTCCCAGCTCCCTGCCTCCTGCCAGCTTGCCCATCCTCCTCTAGCTTGCCCATTCCCTATGCCAAGTATTTTGTGGGTAGGCGGCAGGGAGAGGGTTCTGGCTGGCTCTTGGATTATGGCTTTCTTCTTGTCCCAGCTCTCAGGACTTCCTCAGTGAAGGACCTTCACAGGCCAGGTGGGCAGGCTGCTTGTTCCAAATCTCCTAAACTCTGTAACAGACAGCTGGCGAGTCTGCTGAGCACCTTTGGAGATAGCCAGAGGGTTTATGCACCATTACCGAAGCACCATATATCTAGCCTTTTATCCGAGTTTGTAATTTCTTCTTTTAAAGGAGAATTTTTCCACACAATAGAAATATTGGTTCTCTCACAATTATACTCTTGTTCTTTATCATTCCAAAGGAAGTAATTTTACCAAGGTACTGAAAAAAAAGATACTCCTCATAGCTGAAACCTGATTTCAAACATATCATAGATTAGACCTGGAAGCTATGCTCAGAAGCAAAAGAGATGGCAAAGACCCATGGATCATGGAGATGATAAAGAAGTAAATAGCAAAAATACTGGATTGTTTGGTAGTACCACTAAACAAAACAGGAACCTTTACTAAATTGTAAAATGTTATTATTTTCCAGATAGGCTTTCTATAGATTAACTTGTAAAGCTGTATTTCACTCAGAACAGATCTGATTTATATCTTTGAGTGAATTGTCCAGACTGAACAAAATCACTCATGACTTATGATTGAACTATATTTTTAATCACTTTTTTTCTTGACTGAACCATCTGAATAAATTTTCTAAGAATTTTTCCCTTTTTTCTTTTTTTTTAATATATTTCAGCTACTACACCTCCTCCTCTAGTGTATTTTACATTTAATACCAGTTAATTGGGATAGGTCACAAGGGAAAACTCTTATGCCAGGGTGGTGGACCCAGCTGGCCAATGGGGTATTCTATACCATGTGACATCATGCTCAGTATAAAAACCAGGTGTGTGTGGGGGGCTCGCCCCCCATTCGTGACACGCAGTCGGTGGTCGGTGAGCAGTTGCATTGTGCATCGCCTGCTTTGTATAATCTCTTATTGTTGTTGTTCTCATTGTCATTATTACTGTTCTACTTTGTTTTATTTCATTTATTAAACTGTTTTTATCTCAACCCGGGAGTTTTCCTACTTGTGCCCTCCCGATTCTCTCCCCCATCCCACCGGAGGTGGGGGGTGAGTGAGCGGCTGCGTGGGGTTTAATTGCTGGCTGGGGTTAAACCACGACAGTCCTTTTTGGCGCCCAATGTGGGGCAGCGAAGGGTTCAGATAACAACAGATTAATTAGAGCATACTAAGGAATTTATATCTGGTAACATATTAATTTGTTCTGCACCATGCTCTTGTTTTTACTGTACCTGTTAAAGATTGGAGTTGGGTTTTGTAGTCTGCTGTGCTCTGCAGTCATTAATGATGTTTTGCCAGGGAGATTTGTTACTAAAACGCTGGCATTGGGGGTTATTTGGTATTTGGGATTCGTAATGAATCCATTACTGTATTTCGGGTACCACCTCATGGAGACCATTAGCAATTATACCGTTTCCTCTGAGAGATTTTTTATGGAGGAAATAGAGAATGGCACCCTCACTACCTTCCTCTATGATGTCGTCTCCTTTGTTACAATAACTTGTCAGTACCTTGAACATCCCTGAGTAGATAAGATACATCTATTGGTACTCCTTGGGAATATTGTTTTGGTTTTGTCCAAGGTTAGTAAGCAATTTAAGAATGTCATCCAGAGATCTGCCCCAAGGCTGGATAGTTATGAGTGGCAGGGTGAGTGGGATAGCATGGGCAAATGCCTAGGACGGTGGGCACTGCCAGTATTCTGGAACTTCACCCCTGAACAAGTGCAGAATCCTGGAAAACTAGTAGAATATTTGGAAAAAGCATGCTGTCCCCCTGGCCATTCTAGGGAGACACAAATCACTGCAATGTGCTGGGGCCTGGCCCATGCCTACCGAGCCCTGTTCAACACCACTCAGAACCCCCAAGGGGAAGGAAACGTCTCTGCATCTGATGACAAAGCAACAGGCCCTGCGGCTACCCCACCCCCCACAGCAGGCACAACAGCCACTCCGCCCCCTGCAACAGGGAACCAACCCATGCCGGTATCAGTCGCCCCTATACAAAAAAGAAAATGCACAAGAAAATCACCTCGTTTAGTAAGGGATGAAAATGAACCAGGGCCATCAGGAGAACAGGAGGAGGAGGAGGCAGAACCCGTAAATGAGGTGGTAACCACCCAATCCCTATCCCTGGGTGAGTTGCGGGATATGCGAAAAGATTTCAGCCCTCGTCCAGGTGAGCACATTGTCACCTGGCTGCTCCAATGCTGGGATAACGGGGCCAGTACCCTGGAATTAGAGGGTAGGGAAGCCAAGCAGCTGGGATCCCTTTCTAGGGAAGGGGGCATTGACAAAGCAATTGGACAAGGGACACAAGTCCTCAGCCTCTGGAGGCGACTCCTGTCAGGTGTGAAGGAAAGATATCCCTTCAAGGAAGATGTTATATGTCACCCAGGCAAGTGGACCACCATGGAGAGAGGTATCCAGTACCTGAGGGAATTAGCCGTGCTGGAGGTGATTTATGATGACCTGAACAATGAGCAGTTATCCAAAGACCCAGATGAAGTCAAATGCACCCGACCCATGTGGCGGAAGTTTGTACGGAGCACACCAGCGTCACATGCAAACTCGTTGGCAATAATGACCTGGAAAGACGGAGAGGAACAAACAGTGGATGAACTGGCTGGCCAACTCTGGCAATATGAAGAAAGTCTCTCTTCCTCCCTATAGGCCTGTGTCTCTCCTCTGGAGAAACTGTCTCAGGAGGTCCAGCAACTCAAAGAGGATATGTCCTACTCCCCACCTGCACGGGCCAGTGTCTGAGCCATTATGAGTAAGCGTCCCTCTGCTCAGGACAGGAGATATCGTGGATACACACCCCAGGGCACCCTGTAGTTTTACCTGTGTGACCACGGAGAGGACATGAGGAAGTGGGATGGAATGCGAAGAAAGTCTCTCTTCCTCCTTAGGGGCCTGTATCTCTGCTGTGGAGAAACTGTCTCGGGAGGTCCAGCAACTCAAAGAGGATATGTCCTATTCTCCACCTGCACGGGCCAGTATCTCAGCCACTAGGAGGAAGCATCCCTCTGCTCAGGACAGGAGATATCGTGGGTACACACCCCGGGGCACCCTGTGGTTTTACCTGCGTGACCACGGAGAGGACATGAGGAAGTGGGATGGAAAATCTACCTCAGTCCTAAAGGCACGGGTACATGAGTTGCAAGGAAAAACAACCACAAAAGGGGGTTCTTCCTGGAAAACTGCTGCTCCAGTCTCCAGTGAGCAGTTCCCCAGACAGAGTAGAAGGGCTGATTCCACTTCCGACCTTAATAAAGGGACTTCTGATTCATACTTACAAGAAGTGGGTAGCGAATATGATGACCAGGACTAGAGGGGCCCTGCCTCCAGCCAGGTGGAGGAAAGGGACAACCGGGTTTACTGGACTGTGTGGATACGATGGCCTGGCACATCAGACCCACAGGAGTATAAGGCTCTCGTAGGCACCGGTGCACAGTGTACCCTGATGCCATCAAGCTATAAAGGGGCAGAACCCATTTGTATTTCTGGAGTGACAGGGGGATCCCAAGAGTTAACTGTATTGGAGTCCGAAGTGAGCCTAACCGGGAATGAGTGGCAGAAGCACCCCATTGTGACTGTTCCAGAGGCTCTGTGCATCCTTGGCAGAGACTACCTCAGGAGAGGGTATTTCAAGGACCCAAAAGGGTACCGGTGGGCTTTTGGTATAGCTGCCCTGGAGACGGAGGAAATTAAACAGCTGTCCACCTTGCCCAGTCTCTCGGAGGATCCTTCTGTTCTGTGGGGTGGCTGAGGGTCGAGGAACAACAGGTACCAATTGCTACCACAACAGTGCACCGGCGGCAATATCGCACCAACCGAGACTCCCTGCTTCCCATCCATAACCTGATTCGTCGACTGGAGAGCCAAGGAGTGATCAGCAAGACTCGCTCACCCTTTCACAGTCCCATATGGCCAGTGCGAAAGTCCAATGGAGAGTGGAGACTAACAGTAGACTACCGTGGCCTGAATGAAGTCACGCCACCACTGAGTGATACCGTGCCGGACATGCTAGAACTCCAATACGAACTGGAGTCAAAGGCAGCCAAGTGGTATGCCACAAATGATATCGCTAATGCGTTCTTCTCAATCCCTTTGGAAGTAGAGTGCAGGCCACAGTTTGCTTTCACTTGGAGGGGCGTCCAGTACACCTGGAATTGACTGCCCCAGGGGTGGAAACACAGCCCTACCATTTGCCATGGACTGATCCACACCACACTGGAACAGGGTGAGGCTCCAGAACACCTGCAATACATTGATGACATCATTGTATGGGGCAGCACAGCAGAAGAAGTTTTTGAGAAAGGTGAGAGAATAATCCAAATCCTTCTGCAGGCTGGTTTTGCCATAAAACGAAGTAAGGTCAAGGGACCTGCGCAGGAGATGCAGTTTTAAGGAATAAAATGGCAAGATGGACGTCATCAGATCCCAATGGATGTGATCAACAAAATAACAGCCATGACCCCGCCAACAAGCAAAAAGGAAACACAAGCTTTCTTAGGCGTTGTGGGTTTTTGGAGAATGCATATTCCAGATTACAGTCAAATCGTAAGCCCTCTCTATCACGTGACCGGGAAGAAGAAGGACTTCAAATGGGGCCCTGAGCAACGACAAGCCTTTGAACAAATTAAACGGGAGATAGTTCAGGCAGTAGCCCTTGGGCCAGTCCAGGCAGGACAAGATGTAAAGAATGTGCTCTACTCCTCTACACATCATGCAACCGATGCTACGTGGAGTAAGTGGGTCGCACTGATCACACAACGGGCCCGAATAGGAAACCCCAGTCGCCCAGGAATCTTGGAAGTGATCACAAACTGGCCAGAAGGCAAAGATTTTGGAATATCCCCAGAGGAGGAGGTGACGCGTGCTGAAGAGGCCCCACTGTATAACAAACTAACAGAAAACGAGAAGCAATATGCCCTGTTCACTGATGGGTCCTGTCGCCTTGTGGGAAAGGTGGAAAGCTGCTGTATGGAGTCCTATACGACAAGTTGCAGAAACTGCTGAAGGAGAAGTTGAGTCGAGTCAGTTTGCAGAGGTGAAAGCCATCCAGCTGGCCTTGGACATTGCTGAATGAGAAAAATGGCCAGTACTTTATCTCTATACTGACTCATGGATGGTGGCAAATGCCCTGTGGGGGTGGTTGCAGCAGTGGAAGCAGAACAACTGGCAGCGCAGAGGTAAACCCATCTGGGCTGCCGCATTGTGGCAAGATATTGCTGCCCAAGTAGAGAACCTGACTGTAAAAGTACGTCACGTAGATGGTCACGTACCCAAGAGTCGGGCCACTGAAGAACACAAAAACAACCAGCAGGCGGATCAGGCTGCTAAGATTGGAGTGGCTCAGGTGGATCTGGACTGGCAACATAAGGGTGAACTGTTTATAGCTCGCTGGGCACATGACGCCTCAGGCCATCAAGGAAGAGATGCAACATATAGATGGGCTCGTGATCGAGGGGTGGACTTGACCATGGACGCTATTGCACAGGTTATCCATGAATGTGAAACATGCGCTGCCATCAAGGAAGCCAAACGAGTAAAGCCTCTTTGGTATGGAGGACGATGGTTGAAATATAAATATGGGGAGGCCTGGCAGATTGATTATATCACACTCCCACAAACCCGACACGGCAAGCGCTATGTGCTCACCATGGTGGAAGCAACCACCAGATGGCTAGAAACATACCCTGTGCCCCATGCCACCGCCCGGAACACCATCCTGGCCCTTGAAAAGCAAGTCCTATGGCGACATGGCACCCCAGAAAGAATTGAGTCAGACAACGGGACTCACTTCAAAACACTCTCATAGACACCTGGGCCAAAGAGCATGGCATTGAGTGGGTATATCACATCCCCTAACATGCACCAGCCTCTGGGAAAATCGAACAATACAACGGACTGCTAAAGACTACGCTGAGAGCAATGGGTGGTGGGACATTCAAGCATTGGAACACACATTTAGCAAAAGCCACCTGGTTAGTCAACACCAGGGGATCTGTCACTCGAGCTGGCCCTGCCCAATCAAAACCCTTACGTACTGTAGATGGAGATAAAGTCCCTGTCATGCACATAAGAAATATGCTGGGGAAGACAGTCTGGGTTACTCCTGCCTCTGGCAAGGGAAAACCCATCCGTGGGATTGCTTTTGCTCAAGGATCTGGGTGCCATTGGTGGGTAATGCGAAAGGATGGGGAAGTCCAGGGGACTTAAATCAAGGGGATTTAATTTGGGGTGAAAATAGCCAATGAACTGGATTGTATGATGTTAATTACTATATAATCCTGCATGTCATCACTTCTATGGTTACTATATGCCATATTAACAGTATTACAGTAAGAATCACCCAGATTAATGTAGAATGAACTCCGATGAAACTGAGCAAGGTGCAACAATGATAGAACCGGACAAGCGTCCAGAACTGGCCTCAGCATGCAACAGTCCAACACCACACACCATCTCTCCTGCCCTGAAAGACTGTTATGAGAGATGGAACCCAAAGTCATGGACTAAATGAACTCAACGGACATTTCAGAGGGATGGCCCATGGATATGTGGTGGTGATTAACTGGAATGTATTGGAAAATGTGAGACCTGGGCATGATGTAGATGGTATAGAATAAGGGGTGGATACTGTCCTGGTTCCGGCTGGGACAGAGTTAATTTTCTTCCCAGTAGCTTAGGGGGTGTGCTGTGTTTTGGGTTTGGTATGAGAGGAACATTGATGGCCCATTGATGCTTTGGTTGTTGCTGGGTGGTGCTTGCACCGGGGAGTGGATCGGGGCGGGGGCGCGGAGCACAGCCAGGGTGCTGGACCCAGCTGGCCAATGGGGTATTCTATACCATGTGACATCATGCTCAGTATAAAAACCAGGTGTGGCGGGGGGCTCGCCCCCCATTCGTGACACGCTGTCGGCGGTCGGTGAGCAGTTGCATTGTGCATCGCCTGCTTTGTATATTCTCTTATTGTTGTTGTTCTCATTGTCATTATTACTGTTCTACTTTGTCTTATTTCAATTATTAAACTGTTTTTATCTCAACCCGGGAGTTTTCCTACTTGTGCCCTCCCGATTCTCTCCCCCACTCACTGGGGGGTGAGTGAGCGGCTGCGTGGGGTTTATTTGCTGGCTGGGGTTAAACCACGACATGGTACTTTGTATACATCCTGATTTTCTGCTTTACCCACATGTGACAAAACAGGTTACACTAACTGGCTTCCCAGAACCTAGAGATTTAATTTAATTTGAGCTTTTTATTGCTTTGTGATAGTGTTATCAATGCTTGACTGACCTGAACATATTACTGCCTGACTCTTTAATTTTAGACTATATTTATGAATTGCTAACTTTTTATATTATTAAACATTTCAGTGTGAAGCAGTGGCTCTCCCAAGTAGTCGGGACATGTCCCTTTCTTCCCTTTGTAACTGGTCTGGGACTTCACTGCTGGTTTTGAACGTGATACAACATAGGTATCAGGAACCTTGTGCTGCTGCAACCACTTTCATACTGCCTTTGTGGAAGATGAATGTAATTCAGGAATGAACACAGCCTAGCTCTGAGCTTGGGGAAAATTCAAGCTGCGCTGAGGCAACTGTGCAAGCATGAGCTAAAGGAATCCAGAAGTGCTGGAGAGGGGAAGAAATAATCAGGAGCTGAATTATAGGGTCCTTAATGGAGCACTTTCAGTCATAGCTAATTTCATATGTAAGAAGGTGCTAAAACTTTGAATACTTGGGAAACTGTCATGGTTTAACCCCGCAGGCAGCCAAACACCACGCAGCCGCTCGCTCACTCCCCACTCCCCTCCCCAGTGGGACGGGGAGAGAATCGGAAGGGTAAGAGTGAGAAAAACTCGTGGGTTGAGATAAAGACAGTTTAATAGAACAGAAAAAGGGAAAATAATAATAATAATAATAATGATAATGATAGAATATACGAAATGAGTGATGCACAATGCAATTGCTCACCACCCTCCCTGACCGATAACCAAGTAGCGATCGCTACTTCTTGGATCATGCCTACCATTCATATACTGAGCATGACGCCAGATGGTATGGAATACCCCATTGGCCAGCTGGGCAAGCTGTCCCGGCTATGCTCCCTCCCAACCTCTTCCAGTGCATGGAAGCTGAATGTCCTTGACTAGCCCTGCTAGGCAGGGTACTTAGCAACAACTAAAAACATCAGTGTGTTATCAACAATCTTCTCATACTAAATCCAAAACACAGCGCTAGGAAGAAATTTAACTCTATCCCAGCTGAAACGAGGACAGTATCCACCCCTTAATCTATACCGTTTACGTCATGGCTAAGTCTCACATTTTCTAATACATTCCAATTAATCACCACCACCTTTCTTGTCTTTTTATATATATTTTTATATATACATATATACACACACACACACACAGACAGTTATCATTCCCTTAGTCCATGGGCCGTCCCTCTAAAACATCCACTGAGTTCATTTAGTCCATGACTTTGGGCTCCATCTGTCATAACAGTCTTTCAGGGCAGGAGAGATGGTGCGTGGTGTTGGGCTGTTGCATGCTGAAGCCAGTTCTGGTTCCAATATTGATGCGCTCGTCCTGTTCTCTCATTGTTGCACTTTGCTCGGTTTCACCAGAGTTCATTCTTCATTAATCTGGGTGATTCTTACTGCAATACCGTAGATATGACATATAGCAACCATAGAAGTGATGACATACAGTATTATATAGCAATTAACATCATACAATTCAGTTGATTGGCTGTTTTCACCCAAACTCAAATCCCCTTGAGGTACACACCAGACTTCCCCATCCTTTTGCATTACCCACCAAGGGCACCCAGGTCCTTGAGCAAAAGCAATCCCACGAATGGGTTATCCCTTGCCAGAGGCAGGAGTAACCCAGGCTGTCTTCCCCAGCATACTTCTTATGATGTGCACAACTGGGACTTTATCTCCATCTACAGTATGTAAGGGCAGGGCCAGCTTGATTGAAAGATCCCCTGGTGTTGACTAACCAGGTGGCTTTTGCTAAACGTGTATCCCAATGCTTGAATGTCCCACCACCCATTGCTCTCAGTGTAGTCTTTAGCAGTCCATTGTATCGTTCCATTTTCCCGGAGGCTGGTGCATGATTGGTGTCGCAAATGAGTGGTTTAGAGGCCGCTCAAAGAATCGCTTTTGATGGTATTAGCAGAAAGTGATTATAATAGAAATTTATAAAAGCGCGACTTAGCAGAGTTCGATGGCAAGGTTCACTCTATCACTTACTACATGGATGAAGCATACAAAGGAAAAGAGCATGGGAAACTGAGAAGTCCTTGGCTAATGTAAACACTACTTAGCAACAACTAAAACATCGGTGTGTTATCAACATTATTCTCATATTAAATCCAAAACACAGCACTATACCAGCTATTAGCAAAAAAATTACCTCTATCCCAGCTGAAGCCAGGGTATTGTGTTAGAACTGAGTTGGGATGATTTATACAGAGGCCGAGAATGAAAAGGTTAAGCGAGACCCTCCTGTTGAGTCACGAGGTTCAGAGAAGACCCGGCTGGATCTAATCTTAGTCTCAGACTTGGTCAACGGTATATGTCTAAGGGATTATATGTTTAGCAGCAGTCTAAGGTTCATTTACAATCTTAAGATAGATCATAAGATTTTAGCAGACTTTATTTGCTAGCAGGTACTTCCATCAATACACACACACACGCACACGGATGCAAAGATGGATAAATATACAAAGATATACCTGTTAAAAATCCCCCTCGAGTTCAGTGAAATACTCACATAAAATGTCTTGGAATTTCTCAATGGGCGAAGGGTTGAGCCTCGAGGAGTACTGCAGCCCAGGTCCCGTGCCAGGCGGCAATGGTCCGCCGAATATCGCAAACTCGAGAGTTTGCAAACTCTGAGGAGCATTCATCTCAGAGGGAGATTCTGGGCGAAACCTGCTGCAGTCCAGGAGAGCTCAAAGGGTCTCACTTAGGACCACCATTTATAGGTGCGCAAGATGATTGACTTTAGTCATCTGTAAATTTCCGTCCTGGCCACAGTCCAAGGCAGTAGTGACTAAAATTCTGAAGGTTTCAGTGTTGTTACAACTGAGCTACAACTCAGATAAGATGGCGCCTGGGACAGGCAGTGGGAGTACGTTCCCAGCCTTAGCCATGCAGAGTTTCTGATATGGTCAAGGAGCGCTCAACCGTCAGACTCAGTACACCAAGGCCGAGGTTCATGGCAATTTCTGAGATCACTGAGCGGCCCAGGAGAAGGGGCGGAGGGATGCACCACCACAATAGGGGACGTGATATACCCACTCAATGCCATGCTCTTTGGCCCAGGTGTCTAGGAGGGTGTTTCAGAAATGAGTCCCGTTGTCTGACTCAATTCTTTCTGGGGTGCCATGTCGCCATAAGACTTGCTTTTCAAGGCCCAGGAAGGTGTTCCGGGCGGTGGCATGGGGCATGGGATATGTTTCCAGCCATCCTGTGGTTGCTTCCACCATGGTGAGCACATAGCGCTTGCCTTGGCGGGTTTGTTGGAGCGTGATATAATCAATCTGCCAGGCCTCCCCATATTTATGTTTCAACCATCGTCCTCCATACCAAAGAGGCTTTACTCGTTTGGCTTCCTTGATGGCAGCGCATGTTTCACATTCATGGATAACCTGTGCAATAGCGTCCATGGTCAAGTCCACCCCTCGATCATGAGCCCATCTATATGTTGCATCTCTTCCTTGATGGCCTGAGGGGTCATGGGCCCACCGAGCTATAAATAATTCACCCTTATGTTGCCAGTCCAGATCCACCTGAGCCACTTCAATCTTAGCAGCCTGGTAAACCTGCTGCTTGTTTTGATGTTCTTCAGTGGCCCGACTCTTGGGTACGTGACCATCTACGTGACGTACTTTTACAGTCAGGTTCTCTACTTGGGCAGCAATATCTTGCCACAATGCGGCAGCCCAGATGGGTTTACCTCTGCGCTGCCAGTTGTTCTGCTTCCACTGCTGCAACCACCCCCACAGGGCATTTGCCACCATCCATGAGTCAGTATAGAGATAAAGTACTGGCCTTTTTTCTCATTCAACAATATCCAAGGCCAGCTGGATGGCTTTCACCTCTGCAAACTGGCTCGATTCACCTTCTCCTTCAGCAGTTTCTGCAACTTGGCGTATAGGACTCCATACAGCAGCTTTCCACCTCCGATGCTTTCCCACAAGGCGACAGGACCCATCAGTGAACAGGGCATATTGCTTCACATTTTCTGGTAGTTGATTATACAGTGGGGCCTCTTCAGCACGTGTCACCTCCTCCTCTGGGGATACTCCAAAATCTTTGCCTTCTGGCCAGTTCGTGATCACTTCCAAGATTCCTGGGTGACTGGGGTTTCCTATTTGGGTCTGTTGTGTGATCAGTGCGACCCACTTACTCCACGTAGCATCGGTTGCATGATGTGTAGAGGGGACCCTCCCTTTGAACATCCAGCCCAGCACCGGCAGACGGGGTGCCAGGAGGAGCTGTGCTTCAGTACCAACCACTTCCGAAGCAGCTCGAACCCCTTCATATGCTGCCAATATCTCCTTCTCAGTTGGAGTATAGCGGGCCTCGGATCCTCTGTATCCCCGACTCCAGAACCCTAAGGGTCGACCTCGAGTCTCCCCTGGTGCTTTCTGCCAGAGGCTCCAGGTAGGGCCATTCTCCCCGGCTACAGTGTAGAGCACATTCTTTACATCTTGTCCTGCCCGGACTGGCCCAAGGGCTACTGCCTGAACTATCTCCTGTTTAATGTGTTCAAAGGCTTGTCGTTGCTCAGGGCCCCATTTGAAATCGTTCTTCTTCCTGGTCACTTGATAGAGAGGGCTTACAATCAGGCTGTAATCTGGAATATGCATTCTCCAAAAGCCCACAACACCTAAGAAAGCTTGTGCTCCCTTCTTGCTAGTTGGTGGGGACATGGCTGTTATTTTGTTGATCACATCCATTGGGATCTGACAACGTCCATCTTGCCATTTTATTCCTAAAAACTGGATCTCCTGTGCAGGTCCCTTGACCTTACTTTGTTTTATGGCAAAGCCGGCCTTCAGAAGGATTTGGACTATTCTCTCCCCTTTCTCAAAAACTTCCTCTGCTGTGCTGCCCCATACAATGATGTCATCAATGTACTGCAGGTGTTCTGGAGCCTCACCCTGTTCCAGTGCAGTGTGGATCAGTCCATGTCAAATGGTAGGGCTGTGTTTCCACCCCTGGGGCAGTCAATTCCAGGTGTACTGGACGCCCCTCCACGTGAAAGCAAACTGTGGCCTGCACTCTGCTGCCAAAGGGATTGAGAAGAACGCATTGGTGATATCATTTGTGGCATACCACTTGGCTGCCTTTGACTCCAGTTCGTATTGGAGTTCTAGCATGTCTGGCACGGAAGCACTCAGTGGCGGCGTGACTTCATTCAGGCCACAGTAGTCTACTGTTAGTCTCCACTCTCCATTAGACTTTCGCACTGGCCATATGGGACTGTTAAAGGGTGAGCGAGTCTTCCTGATCACTCCTTGGCTCTCCTGTCGACGAATCAGCTTATGGATGGGAAGCAGGGTGTCTCAGTTGGTGCAATATTGCCGCCGGTGCACTGTTGTGGTAGCAATTGGTACCTGTTGTTCATCGACCCTCAGCCACCCCACAACAGAAGGATCCTCCGAGAGACCGGGCAAGGTGGACAGCTGTTTAATTTCCTCCGTCTCCAGGGCAGCTATACCAAAAGCCCACCGGTACCCTTTTGGGTCCTTGAAATACCCTCTCCTCAGGTAGTCTATGCCAAGGATGCACGGAGCCTCTGGAACAGTCACAATGGGGTGCTTCTGCCACTCATTCCTGGTTAGGCTCACTTCGGCCTCCAATACAGTTAACTCTTGGGATCCCCCTGTCACTCCAGAAATACAAATGGGTTCTGCCCCTTCATAGCTTGATGGCATCAGGGTACACTGTGCACCAGTGTCTATGAGAGCCTTATACTCCTGTGGGTCTGATGTGCCAGGCCATCGAATCCACACAGTCCAGTAAACCCAGTTGTCCCTTTCCTCCACCTGGCCGGAGACAGGGCCCCTCTAGTTCTGGTCATAGTATCCATTTCTCACTTCTTGCAAACGCGAGTCAAGAATTTCTTCATCACAATTACAATACAAAGTAAGATCAGCCCTTCTACTCTGTCTGGGGAACTGTTCACTGGAAAGTGGACCTTCATGAGACAGGTTTTTCCTGAAAACTGGAGCAGCAGTTTTCCAGCAGCATCCCAGTTTTCCTGGGAGAACCCCCTTGTGTGATGATTGTTTTTCCTTGCAACTCACGTACCCGTGCCTCTAGGGTCAAGGTAGGTTTTCCATCCCACTGCCTCATGTCCTCTCCGTGGTCACGCAGGTAAAACCACAGGGTGCCCCGTGCTGTGTATCTTCTATATCCTCTCTCTTGAGCAGAAAAACGCTGACTCCGAATGGCTGAGATACTGGTCCGTACAGGTGGAGAATAGGACATATCCTCTTCGAGTTGCTGGACCTCCCGGGCCAGTTTCTCCACAGCCGAGACAAGGGAGGAGGAGACAGTTTCTTCGTATTCCCGGAGTCTGCCAACCATGTCATCCACTTCTTCTTCCTCTTTCCAGCACAATACTGCCAAGGAACTGGCATCCGACGCTGGTGCGCTCCGTATCAACTTCCTCCACATGGGTCGCATGCACTGGACTTCATCTGGATCTTTGGGCGTTTGGTCTTTGTCCAGGTCAGTATAAACCACCTCCAGAATGCCTAAGTCTCTCAGGTACTGAGAGTGGTCCATTTGCCTGGGCGATATATAACATCTTCCTTGAAGGGATATCTTTCCTTCACGCCTGACAGCAGTCGCCTCCAGAGGCTGAGGGCCTGTGTCCCTTTTCCAATGGCTTTGTCAATGCCCCCTTCCCTAGAAAGGGATCCCAGCTGTTTGGCTTCCCTACCCTCTAATTCCAGGCTACTGGCCCCATTATCCCAGCATCGGAGCAGCCAGGTAACAATATGCTCGCCTGGACGATGACTGAAATCTTTCCGCATATCTCGCAACTCATTCAGGGATAGGGATCGGGTGGTTTCCGTCTCGTTTATGAGTTCTTCCTCTTCCTCCTCCCCTCCTCGTGATGGCCCTGCTTTTCCATAATCCCTTTCTAAATGACCTGACTTCCGCCTCCAAGATTTCTTCTTCTGTACAGGGGTGACGGATACCAGTGACGGTTGGTCCTCTGGTTCAGCTGTAGTACCCGTCACGAGGGTTTGGGTAGCTGCAGTGCCTGTCGCGGGGGTTGGAGTACCAGCAGTGTCTGTCACCAGGGTTTGAGTAGCCACAGTGCCTGTCGCAGGGCTTGGAGTAGCTACAGTGCCTGTCGCAGGGGTTTGAGCAGCCACAGTGGTTGTCGTGCAGGTTGAAGTAGCCGCAGTGCCTGTCGTGGGGTTTTGAGTAGCCACCGTGTCTGTTGCTGGGGTTGATCTCTGGATGGTATTCCTGAATAGTTGTTTAACCCTAAACAAGGCCTGAACCACATTCAGGAGACATAGCAATATGATCATGCTTGTTTGAACAGCCCAAGGATATTCAAAATTCTCAGGGAATATTGTGGACATCTTCATGAAGAGGATAGAAGAAAAAGGAGTTTCTGAAGATATGGAAGGGAAGATGAACAAGTGGGGGAAAGTGTCCCATCCCCATCCTGTCTCCCCCCTAAATTCATTCTCCGAGGAGAAAAAAGTGCAATTACTAATAGTTTCTAAGAGGTGGTTCCCGAGGTACAGAAATGACGGCAGTGCTGAATACAGATACCAGATTAGACTTACGACCAATGATTTTATCACCTCATAAAACAGCAGCAAAATGATAACCTTGGCCCAGTTCTGAATAGTGATAAACAGCACAACAGGGAACATATACTGCAAGCAAGGTATTACATAACCCAACATTGAGAGCCAGCCCCACAACTTTGAGAGCCAATAAATCAACACTGTGACCAGCGACTATTAAACCAATATAATGAATGCTTGTAACGATTTTGCCTTAACACTCTTTGGTCAGATATATCGTTATCTCAACTCTTCGAGCCCCACATTGGGCGCCAAAAAGGACTGTTGTGGTTTAACCTGGCAGGCAGCCAAATACCGTGCAGCCGCCTGCTCACTCCCCACTCCCCTCCCCAGTGGGACGGGGAGAGAATCGGAAGGGTAAGAGTGAGAAAAACTCATGGGTTGAGATAAAGACAGTTTAATAGAACAGAATAGGGAAAATAATAATGATAATGATAAAATATACAAAATGAGTGATGCACAATGCAATTGCTCACCACCCGCGCTGACCAATAACCAAGTAGCGATCGCTACTTCCTGGATCACGCCTACCATTCATGTACTGAGCATGACGTCACATGGTATGGAATACCCCGTTGGCCAGCTGGGCAAGCTGTCCTGGCTATGCTCCCTCCCAGCCTCTGCTTGGTAGAGCATGGAAGCTGTCCTTGACAGGGTACTTAGCAACAACTGAAAACATCAGTGTGTTATCAACATTCTTCTCATACTAAATCCAAAACACAGCACTAGGAAGAAATTTAACTCTATCCCAGCAGAAACCAGGACAGAAACTCTGTACAAACATCACAGTCAGTTAATTAACACTAACCAAAAAACAGGTTGTGATATACTGTGAATGATTCCATGTTGTTCCATCACAGAATTAGCCTGATTCTGATTGGAATATGAATGAGCCCTGGTCTTAACATAAGAAAGCCTAATACAAAATAAACTCATTTACAATGGGAGGCTCTGGAGTTTCGTTTCAAAATAGGCACCCTCTTTTTTATAACCAACACAGTATTTGTCCTCTGGATCCTATGATAATTGAAGCCTTGGGAAATACTGTAGATTTAGAGGAGCAGGGAGACAAAAGGAAGAGTACAGTATTTGTTGACTATACCCCTAGTGAACACACAGTCTATATAAATATAGAGGGCTGGAAATCGCTTCTAGATAGTGAAGCTTTATATAATTGTATCTCACATTAATCTCATTTTATTTTACTGTTCACAATTAGGAATTTTTTTGCAGCCTTAAACATGTGAAATTAAAACCATGGATGATTTCTTAATTGTTGAACTCCTCAGTACTCAATTAGCATCTCTCTCCTTTCCCCTAACAACGATGTAATACTGTACTAATGAAAAACAGGGCTTCTTTATTTGCTATGGCCTTGGGGTCAATTATCAATTTATCATTGTGTCCTGCAGGTTTAAAATAAAATACTCTGTGCAGTGTAACCATTGTACAAAATTGACATTAAGTAGATTCTGCAAGTATGGACTTAATAAAAAATACAGAGTGTGCTGCCTAAAAGGGTTCTACTCCTATAAATTCTATTAGGCTGCTTTTAATATAGGACGGTAGGAAACTGCAGAACTAATTTAAAGGTGGGTTTTTTTTCTTTTACTATCTTCTTTGTATATTCTGTATGAGAATAATCAAGAAAGAAGTAAATTTAAAAATAGCTTCAGTTGTATTTTAAAGATTTCTTATGATTTCAAACTTAGCTTTGGTAATAAAAATGTTGCTGTTGCTCTTAGTGAATGATGAATTTAGAGTCTCTGTCTTATGTCTGTCAAATACTGCTATATATTAATGTAGTCATAAGTCAATGAAAAATTACTTAGATATGTAAAGTATTAAAACCATCGTCTTTAAATTAGACAAGCAGAAAGTAATTAATTAGAAATAAAATTTCTTATTAAAGTAAACACCTGGTTAGGAAGTTCATTTTTAGTTCACTTACTATAAAAACTCCATCCCTGTAAGCTCCAGAATTGCCCTTTCTTTGTTTAGCTCTGGTCTAGGAAGGTGGATTGACATGTGCTACTACAAGGAACTTGGGTTCTGCTTCCACAAAGAGTTGTTCCCAGAACTAGGACTTAATCTTGTTGGCCAGTGCTGAATCTTTGTGGGACTTTTCTCTTAACTATGACATTAAGCCTGGGGCCCCATATTTCAGCACCTAGCTTGTTGCTCCATATCTTCATCCAAAATCTTCGCATCTTTGCTTGCACTGGGAAGAAAAATCTAATTTCAGCCCTCTTAAATCTCAGGACAACCCATATTTCCTTTTTATTTCACAAGACAGCAGCAAAACCTGATTGTCACCTTAAAGAAGAGAAGCACTAGGGAGTTTGGCTCAGGACTGAACGTTTAGACTTGACCTTATTAGCAGATTCCCTCTGCTCTTTCCTCTTATTGACCAGTCCCTGCCATACAATCCAGCCTGTCTTCACACATTTGCATAAAATACTCAGGTACCCATGATTAGATAGCTGGTGAAATATCATCACAGCTTTGCCACTGGTGTGAGTGCCACTGCCTCTCTCTCCACTGCACACTGAGCCATTCCCTGGTGATGGTGTTTTTGTGCATGGGTCAGAGATGCTCTCCCAACTGTGTCAGAGTTGAAAGACAGAAAGTACCATTGAAATAATAGGACTTTGTCATGCTTTTCTTTTCCCCTTTCCTATTTTTAATCTTGGAGCCAACTTTAATTAATCCTGTTTTCCTCCTACTCTCCTGGGATGCTTTTCTGCCCCTCCATTATGCTATGGCTAACTCTCAATAAACTCAACAGCAGCTACACAAGTACAAAGAGGTGGTGGAAGAGAGGCAGTGCTGAGAAGTAGTTTTTCACACCAGACAGGTTTTCCCACCATACTCTCATAGATCTAATTCAAGCCTCTTGTGGCAACAAGAGCTTGAAGTGTACATCAATATTTTCATTCTTGAAACTAAACCAGCAAATATCACAAGAGGAGAGTAATTTTTCAACTGGTGTCTTCTTCTGTGGCAGCACACAGGGTGGCATGACTGAGATATGGCCCGTTTAATTGATTAGTGCACCTGAGAGAGGGCTGGGTATGGTCCAGTACAGATCATTCTAAACATTGACAAATTACCACCTTTGTGTGAAATGGTTGAGGTGGGACCACTGCCCTTTGACAAACCAGAAAATGAAATTATTACTAGTAGATTCTATTGACTTGTCTGGTTAGAGCAGTTGTACTTCTTCCCAAAGGTTAATTGGACTTGAACTCAAGAAATTAAGAGGTCAGCTAGGGTCACTGTGACAGCAGGCAAACTTTTAACTTACCACTAATAATATTTGTCAGGGAAAGGACATACTGGAGTTCTTCAGCCATGGCTCTGCTCAAGGATTTGCTATAAAAAAATAATTGTTTGTCCACATTATTATATAAGCTGTAGGTGTATGTGGTAAATATGCTCATTAACATTCTGATTTTCATCAGATACTGTAGCTCAAAGATCAAGAGTATGACTCTAGGCTCAAGACAATTTGTTGTCATAACTTGCATGAATATGTCAACGTGGATCACAAAATTTTCCTTTTAGAAATGTTAAGAAATTCAACGCAAAATGGCCTGAAAAAAATTTCAGTGTGTATAGTGTCTGTGGCATGATTTTAAACCTCTTTGCTTTGGGAATTCCTATGTTAACTTTGTTATTGTCTTGATTTTGTGTGTTTGATTCTTTCTGACTTTGTAAGTGCAGATTAAGAGTAATTCTAGTAATTCCCTAATATTTTGTTGGTGAAAAAATCAGCATTAGTTAGGACAGGATTGAGCTCTTCTCTCACATATTTTCACAGTTTTTAAATAATATCATATTATTCACATATACTTCTACATCTATGTCTCTCACTCTCTGTGTATATATATGGGATATGTGCATATATATACATACTCTTCTTTTTCAAAACACATTATATATTGTTTATATTTCAAGATACACGAGGATTAATACTATTTAGTGAAAGGTCAGAATTATACTCTGATGTGATATGCATTTATTTTAGTTTATCAGATTAATGGGCCAGATTTTTTTACTTCATCAAATTTATCCTTAGTACAAGAAGAGAAGAGTATAACTCAGTTTTGTGGCCTTCACATGCTGGAATTTATTGTGAACTGGAATAGTTGTAAGACTTTTGGCTTGTATATGTTCTACATATAACTATAGAACATTTTCTTTGTATATTCAGATGATTTAGAGAACGGGGGAAAAATTATGATTAGGACAGAAACTGAATATGCTTATTGTCAGAAAAAATCAAATTTATGATGCATTAAATACTGATTTCATTGCTTTTAAGTGTGTGGATGTCATGGTTTAACCCTGGCTGGCAACTGAGCACCACACAGCCGCTCGCTCACTCCCCCCCAGTAGGATGGAGGGGAGAATAGGAAGGGTAAAAGTGAGAGAACTCATGGGTTGAGTTAAAGACAGTTTAATAATTTAAAAAAAAAAGTAAGAAAAAAAACCAAACAACAAAAAAGAGAGAGGAGAATAAAACCCAAGAAAAACAAGTGATGCAAAAGAAAACAATTGCTCGGCACCAACCAACCGAGCCAGTCCCCGAGCAACTGCAGCCCCTGCCAACCTCCACCCCTCCCCCCACAGTTTTTTTGCTGAGCACAATGCCATATGGTATGGAATATCCCTTTGGTCAGTTGGGGTCATCTGTCCCAGCTGTGTCCCCTCCCAACTTCTTGTGCACCCCCAGCCTACTCCCTGGCAGGGCAGTCTGAGGAGCAGAAAAGGCCTTGACGCTGTGTAAGCACTGCTCAGCAGTAACGAAAACATCCCTGTATTATCAACACTGTTTTCAGCACAAATCCAAAACATAGCCCCATACAAGCTACTATGAAGAAAATTAACTCTATCCCAGCCAAAACCAGTACAGTGGATTTGGTAAATGGCAAGGTATGAAACTATATTATATTGCTTAGAAACTAACATAATACTGAGCTGATTAATTTTCCTGGATATATATGTAGTGTACGCAATGAAACAGTGAGTTGAATCTCGTGCAATCATCTGACACCATTCCATTGTGAAAATTGTCCCAGAGATTTTCAGATAATTCTCTGAAGAGACAAAAATGTGATAAGATTAAGTTAATTAAGGAAGAGTATGATGCTCACCTGCAGAGATTGCTTCATTGTGTATACAGCCAAGGAGACACCTGCATTTTGGGGGTTAATTTTTTGTTTGTTTGTTTGTATAGCAAGCCTTTTTCTCCATGACTGATATAGGCAGACATTACTAAAACGAACAAGAGCTGGGGACAAAGCAGGCAGAGATGCTAACAAAGATCCACTCAATCTCCTTCTTTCAAATTGAATATTAAATCATATCCACAATCTTACTTTCTATATACTTCCAAAAATGTTATAAAACAAAGGCAGCGGAAGAAAAAAAAAGGCTGAAAAAAAAGATCTGATAACTAGAAAGGTGTAGACTGACTTCGGACACTAGTAGTGACTGCTGTGGTACCGATTATAATCAACTTTTCTGGAAATCTAAAGGCACCAGACGAATTAGTCTATTAACACTTGGCCTTTACTTATTTACTGCAAAACCTAAGAAAAAGATTTGTTTTCAATTAATGGTTTTAATGCCTTTTTCAGCAAAGATTTTTCAAATGTCAGAAAATACGGACCTGCAAAACAGGCAGAGACAATTAAGTCTGAAGATACTTGTTGGGGAGGCAGTTGCAGGCCTCTCACGTACCTGGACGTGAGTCAGTGAAGTGCAGACTGAATGGAATCAACTGATTTGGTGAAAAGGCCTTCATGTCAAAATAAAACGTGTGTATCTATTTCTTCAAGTAGATACACACAGGGGAGCAGGCCACATGCAAGAATTACAAAAACAGAGATATAAGGAACAAGAGAAATTTTTTACACATTCTGAAACATGTTCACTTAGGGTCTTTTTCCCATCCCTGGGAAAAAGATTTTTAAAAACCAACAACAAAAACCTACTTTAAAAGCAGTGCTCATAGACCAGAAGATTGGCTTCAGCATGGAAAAACAAGAGCCATACTAAATCATTTATAAAGAGACAATTTTGATATCATTTTCTTTACAAACACAAAACTAACAAATGATCAGACAATAATCATAATACAGCAAATATTTTTAGTCAGTGAGTAGGTACCAAATGGATTAATCCTTTGTTTTTTAACCTAAAATTTCTTCTGGCATTAATTATGAATTAGAAAACTTGAATTTAAAAAATCAATTTAAAAAGTCTTTGTAACTGCAATAACCCTATTGGAGTGGCTAAAGTTACTCACATTATACAATATAACATAAGAGATTATAAAGGGGAACATGCAATGCCACTTCTGAAGAATCTCTTGTATGACCAGAACCACAGATAAATTATCTGTCTTGAATTTTGTCATTCATAATTATGCACAGCTTATTTCATAAAGAATTTTTTTTTTAGCATATTCAATATTGGCAAACATTCAGCACCTATTTGCCTCTGTTTCTGATATAATGCCACAGAAGTTAATCTCTTCAAAGCATCATACAAAGCACCTAATGCAGCACCTGTCTTAGTTGCTCTGAATGAAGCTTTACAGGTGTCTTGCATTCTCTCCACTGTATTTATGAGATGACCTATACACTTCAGTTTCATATAGTTTCAAATAGTAATATTCCTCCTTTTTTTCCAATGAGATTATTCACATAGGAAGGTGCCAAACATCAAGAGAAAAAGTGGGCAATATATAGCCTTTTGCTAGCTCTACACAGTAACATTACATTTGAAAAAAAGTCTGTTAAAAGGGTTAGTACTTCAGTTCCTGAATTATAACCTTTGTTTCTCCATGTTTAGAGAAAAATCAGGTTATGGCTACATGGGGGAAAAGTTACAAAAGTATTCTTATTATATCAAATTGTCTCTGGGTCAGCACTTAATGTAATTTACCTTGGGAAAGAAGTAGAGTTCCTTTAACCTAATTTTCTATTTGGGAAGTGCAGTAAAACAGCCCTGCTGGAACTGGTGCATTAAAGAGTAGAAAAAAATAGTGGAGGAGCAACGAAAGAGAGTAAAAAATAGAATTCTTCCATTCAGGCAGCATAAGAAATTTTACTGTATTTGGTGCTGGCATTGCTGGGTCTTATATTAGGAGGAATTCAGCATGCTCAAATAAAAATAATGGCAGAATTAGTTGTTGTTGTTGTATTTTAGGCACTTTGCAAGTCTTGATATTAATAAAAACAAAGCATTTTTGTCACGTTTTCTAAATAAGTACTAAGATAAGAAAGCTCCAAGGTCTACCTATCAGAAATGTGTTCTGTTTTCTTAAAACAAATGCAAAGTCTTACTCTCAGATTTTTCTGAGTAACATTTTTCTACAGAAATTTGGTTAAGGCTTTAACTTGTCAATGTAAAATGTAGCATGGTGCATCATATGAATGGCAGTTAGAGACCAAATTATGTCTCCTGATGGCAATCTAGGAGATAAAATCAGTTTGCATGCACACAGAAAAAAAAATATCTGTTTATATATGGTTTAATTAATCTCCCACAAACAACAACAAAATCATTGGTTTTAACTTTTGTACATTTTAGTTGTAAAAGCTTGAATTAAAGAAAGATAAAACAATCACAGCAGATTGTGAGTATTCTGCTCATGTATAACAGGTTTTTTTCTGACTGAAACAACATTGCTAGCAATGAATAGTATTGAACTATTTATGTATGCATTTATTTAATGTGACTTCTGCAACTGTCATTTTTTGATAAAAAATAGAAGCCTTCACTGTAAAAGCATTTTTCTTCACTCTTTCTTGAAGAAGATTTGGAGATATTTTATGAAGAAGTGATTTCCTTATTTCCCTCTTTTCCCTTTTTCACATCCTGTCTTCTTTTCTAAATTCCTGTTACCTCAGACTTTCCTGAGTGTTGGTCTCATGTTCAGACTCAGGTTTAGACACATGAAAACTGGGTTGTTCCACCATAGTTTCAGCTCATCCATTCAGAATAAACAATTCTGACTGCACTTAAACTAAATGAAACTGTTATATCGGGGACTGTGCTGTGAGTGGTGGAAGTGTAGTCAGAAAGAAAAGCTAAATCATAATCTTAATCCTGCTATTGTCATCTCTGTGGACATCTTTTATAAAATTGTCTTTGCAAATCAGATCTCCAAGTCATAGCTTATGATGGTTTTCATAGTCAAATACTTTTAAGATGCCAGGATGCAATCGTGACACACAGGACAGAAATTACTGAAATTATTAATAAATATAGCAATAGCCCTGGGCCTACTGTCCAACTTAGAGCAGTAGGGACAGGTATTTGTGTTCACTGAATCTATCCATTGCAAATGTTTCATGAAATATTTTTCAATCTAAGGTGAGATTAATAGTACTATACAGAAGTTAAAATGCAGCTGTGGTGTCGAATAAAAACCACAATGAAAGACTATGTCTACGTGCCCGTGGTGGGTCAGGTGCTCCCAGCATGCTGGTCCTAGCCTTGCCACACATTCAGTGGCAGAGCATGGGGTTTCCTTCTCACTGAGGAGCCCAGGACTAGCTGAAGCATGCACAAGGGGCAGGCCTGTGCCACAGTCTGGCACACAGGAAACTGCTTTAAACATTTTAGTTTGATATACATAGCAAATATAACTTCAGTGATATCATGAACATATGCCAATGAAATAAGGAGAGAAATAAGCCTTATAACTGACCCCATTCCGATAATATTGTAGGGTTATTCTTTCATATTGTTCAAGAACAGATTTAAGTAGAATCATAGAATCACAGAATCACAGAATATCTCAAGTTGGAAGGGATCCATAAGGATCATTGAGTCCAACTCCCTGCTCCTCGCAGGACTACCTAACACTAAAACTTATGACTAAGAGCGTCGTCCAGATGCTCCTTGAACTCTGACAGGCTTCGTGCCATGACCACTTCCCTAGGGAGCCTGTTCCAGTGACCGGCCACCCTCTCAGTGAAGCACCTTTTCCTAATGTCCAATCTGAACTTCCCCTGACGCAGCTTCATTCCATTTCCTCGTGTCCTATCGCTGGTCACCAGAGAGAGGAGATCAGCACCTCCCCCTCCGCTGCCCCTCTTGAGGAAGTTGTAGACTGCGATGAGGTCACCCCTCAGCCTTCTCTTCTCCAAGCTGAACAAACCAAGTGACCTCAGCCGCTCCTCCTAAGTCTTGCCCTCGAGGCCTTTCACTATCTTGGTTGCCCTCCTCTGGACACACTCTAATAGTTTGATGGCCGCCTTATATTGAGGCGCCCAAAACTGCACACAGTACTCGAGGTGGGGCCGCACCAGTGCAGTGTAGCGTGAGACAATCACCTCCCTCGACTGGCTAGCTATGCTGTGCTCGATGCACCCCAGGACATGGTCAGCCCTTTTGGCTGCCAGGGCACACTGTTGACTCATATTCAACTTGCCATCAACCCAAACCCCCAGATCTCTTTCCACGGGGCTGCTCTCCAGCCTCTCGTCCCCCAATTTGTGTGTATAACCAGGATTACCCGGTCCCAGGTGCAGAATCCAGCACTTGCTCTTGTTAAATTTCATGTGGTTGGTGATTGCCCAGCTCTCTAGTCTATCCAGATCTCTCTGTAAGGCCTCTCTACCCTCGAGGGAGTCCACAGCTCCTCCTAGTTTAGTATCATCGGCAAACTTACTATGTACATTTGATTCCTGCATCCAGATCATTTATAAAAACATTAAAGAGCACTGGCCCTAAAATTGAGCCCTGGGGAACCCCACTGGTGACTGGCCGCCAGCCTGATGTAACCCCATTTACTATAACACTTTGAGCCCGACCCATCAGCCAATTGCTCACCCAACGTATTATGGACTTGTCTAGCTGTGTGCTGGATATTTTGTCCAGAAGGATACTGTGAGAGACAGTATGAAAATCGGGACAACATTTGCCAGCTTCCAGTCAACTGGGACCTCTCCAGACTCCCAAGACCATTGAAAAATAACAGAGAGAGGTCCCGCGATGACATCGGCTGGCTCTTTCAGTACCCTGGGATGAATCCCATCAGGCCCCATAGATTTATGCGCATCCAGCTGGAGCAGCAAGTCTCAAACAAGTTCAAAGTCAGCTGGGAGTTTATCATTCCCCCAGTCACGGTCTTCCAACACAGGGCTCCGGGGGTCCCAGGGCCCATCATCGGTGTTGAAGACAGAGGCGAAGAAGGCATTAAACGTCTGTGCTTTGTCTACATCCCTATTTGTGAGGTGACTGACCTCATCAAGTAACAGACCAATGTTATCTCTGATCCTCCTTTTGCTGTCAACATATTTTAAAAAGCCCTTTTGTTGTCCTTCACAGTGCTGGCCAGCTTGAACTCCAATCGAGCTTTGGCCGCATGAATTTTCTCCCTACAGCAGCGAACAGCATCTCTGCAGTCCTCCCGTTTCACCTGTCCTTGCTTCCAATGTCCATACACTTTCCTTTTCTGCCTAAGTTCTAGAAGAAGATCCCTGCTCAGCCAAGCCGGCCTTCTGCCCCACTTTCTTGACTTCCAACACTTTGGAATTGCCTGCTCCTGCGCTCTTCAGAGATGGCTCTTAAAAAGTGACCAGCATTCATGGACCCCAATACCTTTAAAAGCAGATTCCCAGGGGACCTTACTAACTAGCTCCTTCAGCAGCCCAAAGTCTGCTCTCCCCATATCCAGGGTTGAATTTTAGCCAGCAGTTTTTCCTCCTATCGCCAACGATTTGAACCTCAACTACTTCGTGGTCACTGTGACCAAGACAGCCACCAATCACCACTTCACCCACGAGTCCCTCTCTGTTTACAAACAACAAATTTCAGAGGGTACCTTTCCCAGTTGGCTCCCTTAGTACCTGCACCAAGAAGTTATCTTCAGCGTGCTTCAGGAATTTCCTGGACCTGTTTGTGTCCACTGTATAATATCCCCAGTTGATGTCTGGGAAGTTAAAATCACCCATAAGGACAAGGGCAGCTGATCTAGAGATATCCCTTAATTCCTTGTAGAATAAGTCATCGTTGTCGTCGTCCTGGCTGGGTGGTCGATAGTAGACTCCCACAGCAACATCCGCTTTATTTGCTTTCCCCTTAATCCTTACCCAGAGGCTCTCAACCATGTCATTGCCAACTGCAAGTGCCATACAATCCATCCCCTCCCATACATACAGCGCCACCCCCCTGCCTCACCTGCCCTGCCTATCCCTCCTGAAGAGGCTATAACCGTCCATCACAGCACCCCAGTCACAGGACTCATCCCACCAGGTTTCGCTTATGCCAATGATGTCATAGCTCTGGGACTGGGCCAAAGGTTCTAGCTCCTCTTGTTTATTCCTCGTGCTGCGCGCATTAGTATAGAGACATTTCAAATGTGCTCCAGTGTACTCAGCGCATTGTGGAGGAGACTGAAGGACCTCGCTAGCACACCGTCCCTCAAACATTGGCATGCCACCCCACAGCTTATGACCAGCAAACCTGGTTTTATCCCTTTCCCCCTTCAAATCTAGTTTAAAGCTCTTGCAATGAGCCCTGCTAACTCCTGTGCAAAAATCCTTTTCCCCCTTTGAGACAGGTGTACCCTGTCTGTTGCCAGCAGGCCTGGTGTCGTGTAGACCAGCCCGTGATCAAAAAAACCAAAATTCTGATGATGACACCAGTCATGGAGCCAGGTATTGATCTTCTGGCTCTTCCTGTTTCTTCCCTCATCATTCCCTGCAACTGGAAGGATAGAGGAGAACACTACTTGTGCTCCTGATCCCTTAACCATTCTTCCCAAGGCCCTGAAGTCTCTTTTGATTGCCCTTGGACTTCTTATTGCAACTTCGTCGCTGCCTACATGAAAAAGCAATAATGGATAATAATCCGAGGGCCGTACCAGGGTAGGAAGTTTCCTCGTCACATCTTTAACCCGGGCCCCAGGGAGGCAGCAGACTTCCCTAAGAAGTGGGTCCGGTCTGCATATTGGGCCTTCTGTTCCCTTCAGAAGAGAGTCTCCTATGACAATGACCCATCTTTTTTCTTTATGGAAGTGGTTTTGACGCAGGGCGTAGGCCGACTTAACCTTGGCGACACCTCCAACCTAGATGGACCATTATCCTCATCATTGTTTGGTTCCACTTGCAGATCCTCATACCTATTGTACAAGGGCACCTGGGAAGGAGAGGTAGTCACAGAGGAGATGCGCCTGCTGTGCCGGGCAGGAACTTGTTGCCATTCCCCCCTATCCCTTAAGTTACCACGTTCTGCCGGGTGGAGAGAGGATAGGGAATCCTCCATATCATGTGTCCTGTCTGCCTGACAGGTCTGTCCCAGGGATGGTAGGGTGTCGTTCCAGTAGTGGTGTTATAACTCCCAATTCAAAAAAGAAAAAAAAAATGAAAGCAGTAAGGATGTGCTTCTCTTTAAGCACATATAAAAACTCATTGGCTCCCACGGTTTACTCAAGCGAAAAGACAAACCTTTGCTTAAATGCTTTGCTGTAGTCAAGATGTTAGTGACAATTTATAAGGCAACCTTAACAAGATTAAAAATATTCTTACTGGTAAGTTTCAATCAGCCTGATAGAGCATATGTAATTGTATAATTTGTCTTATTCTTTCAATAATTTCTTTACTGTTTTACTTGGATAGTTTCCCTCTCTATCTACAGTTAAAATTCAGTATTTGGAGCAGTTATTTTTATACAGAGCAGTAAATATTTTAGTGCCCTTGCATAACATCCATCTGAATGAGTTATTTCTAATCAAGTTTAAAATGTAAAAGCATTCGGGGCTGAATTTTTTTAAAGTCTCTAGATGCTTGATGTGCCATGCGTAATGCAACTGAACTCCAGCCTGGAGTAGGGCTTCTTATGAGCCTGTGAAATGCTAATATTAAAGACAAAAACACAAGTATACTGATTCAGACCACAGGTCCAGGTAGTCTAGTACTCTCCAAAACTCCAAAACTCACCAGGCAGACCTGGTGTCTATGACAGTGGCTACCAGGTAGCTGTGTGAGGAGTGACCTTTGGAGGAGACTAAATGGGGTCTCCGGCACTTGGATGCTTTTCTATGCTGCTCTGGCTTGTGCTAGTTGGTAATGGTGCCCTAGAGTCTATTTGCCTGCTGGAGCATGATGTGGCTGGGTATTTCCCTCTTTTATTCCTAGTCCTGGCTCCGGGACTTTTTGGAGGTAGACAGAGTAGCAGTCCTTCTTGGTGCTGAATCCCTCTTGTCCCTCACCATGAAAATCTCCAAAAGAGGAAATTCCTTGGTATTTGCTCCTTTTGCCCTGCTAAGAGGCAGAGCCAAGGAACATGGTTTTGTGTGTATATTCCCAAACAATGGGTTCTGTTGAAATTGGAAAGACATTTTACAAATTTTCAAACAATCTTTTATTTTCATATTCCCATTTTCCATCATCAGGCTACTTTTTGAAAACTACATGGAAAGTCAAAATGGGTTTTGGAGTACATTTAGATACTTGTGTTGTTTAAATATTGTACTCAGCTTGGACCAAGTTTGATCCATTTTTTGAAGTATGGGTGACAGGAACCTTATATAGATTCATAAATATCTGAGCAAAGCACTGCTAAAGTTGCTGAACATCACTAAAAGGTAGATATCATCACTATTCAGAGTATTTTCCGAAGGGTTGAACACTTAGTAAGCCCTACCAAAAAAATAGCGGGTAGCATTGCAGCCAAAGCTTTTCTGAATATCAGATCACATATTAGGAGATCAATGTAAGTTTTGGAAATCTTGGCTTAGAATGTGGGAAATACAAACCGAGTTTACGGACTCAGTGATGAAACCTCCTTCAGTCTTTTCTCTTTGGAATCAAAACTTCTCTAAGGCTATAAATCTCCCTTCCCTGTTGCAACAAAACATGTTACAATCCTTCTGGAAAGGTTATAAACAATTCACTGGCATTAATGGCTATTCTTCCTGGGAAAGGACTTCCAAGTCTGAATATCGTGTATATTCCTGAGTAGTAATTCCTGGCAAAATTTGTGGGTTTTAATCCATTCTCACTCTAAGCAGAGGTTTAGTGCCTTTCCCTTTCCCAATTGTAAGAGTTATATTAAAAATTCTTGTCTTTTTTTTCTTTTTTCAAATGGCACTTCAGCACCTCTATGGCAAAGTGTTTCTTGCAGTGCCACCTGTCCCAGTGTCAGCCATACCATTCCCTTCTCGGGACAAGGAGAGGCAGAAAGAGCTGGCAGGAGGGTCAGGGGATGCTTCTTTTTTGCTCTGAGTCTTCCTCCAGTGCCATGTGCATGTCATTTCAATCTGTGAGCATCCCCTGAGTGCTACTCAGTCAGCCATAAGGAAATACCTTGTGTGTTGGCAGAGGATGTCCTTTAACAACACCCAGTCACTCAGTCAAGCAGCCTAAATGGGGCAGCAGGCAGCACCTTCACACCAGTGTACGCTAACTGAGCTCTCCGTCAATGTGTCTTGACCTCATAAGAAGACACAGCAAAAAGGCCAGGGTGAAGAGCAGAGAAAGGCTAACCTTGCCTTGTCTGCTAAAAATGGCAGTTTCCTTTACTCCATTCAGTCAGAAACAAACATATTTTATATATGTGTGTGTGTTCGCATGAGAGTATATATATATAAAAATAAAACTCCACACACAATTTCCTTTTTGCAGTATGGGAATGTAACCACTAGATGACACCAAGAGAGAGTTCCTATAGACCTGATTTTTTATTCTTTATTCATCTGCCTGTTCAAAAGGTGACATTCTTGCTGAGATTGTAATTAAGATTACAGAGGTACGCAAATTAAGTGATCTGGCAAGTATTAATAGTTACCTTACTTTAATATTACCAATTACTGTCCTAGAGTGCAAAGAGCTTGGAATTTATGATCATTTGGACAGTGGATCTCAAACATTACCTTTACTTCCCTGCTGTGTGTACCTTTAATTGGTTATTACAGAAGCATCATTTGTATTGCCACAGCCAAGAGTCTGCCGGTGCTCCTACGGCAAACTTCCCAGTTGCAGTGGCTTACAATTCATCTCTGAGAATCCACCCAAGGTGAAAACTTGGTATTATCAAACCTCAGTGCAGGATCATGTATTTATACCAATCTAGAATTAACTGTTTTGCCCTTCTCTGTTACTTTCATCTTTCTCTCAAAATGAGCTAAAGCTACAGGGTTTGATAATAAGAACTAAGAAATGTTTTTCCTTGCTGAAAGGAATGTCAAAATTGATAATTCAGTATGAATTTCTGAGATTTAGTTTTTGGTAATGGAAAAGAGGAAGCAAGTTTGAAATTATCTTCTTATGCTATTTTAATAATTGACAGTTATACTACCTTTTCAACAAAATATTTATAAGTATCCAAGGCTGACAGGTCTGCATGGATGTTACATTAACACAAGATGGCCTAAATCTCTAAGTGGTGGACAGAAATTTAGACCCATGTGTCTGTGTATAAATTCATAAAAGCAACATCATATGACTAATGTCACCCATTAATGTCAATTAGAGATGTAGAGCCTGCTTGATAATACAGAGAGTTGGTTTGGTCATACAAAAAATATGCAAGTCTTAGAGAAACAATGCTCTTGAAATCTTTTTAGTAACTCCTCCTACCTCCTCCCGCCCATCTCCAAGTACTAATATAACTAAGCAATAACCTTTCACCGAAAGCAATCATACATAAACATTCATTGGATTACAACAACAACAACAAAAAAATGGAGTAGAGTAGTTTTTCTCATATGAGCATGTTTCAAGTATGCCCACGTGTTTCATACACCTCGATATTATTACTGAGAAATTTGAACTAAGGGTGGTTGTCATTAAAACTTTAGCAGTTCCCTGCTGTGTCTATTGTAGTCATCATGGTAGTGATAATAACGGGAAGACAGTACTTATGAAGATCTTACTAGTGAACTCTACATATATAAGTAACAACAGAGAATACAACATAAACTCCTATTGAAAACATTAACAGGGAAAACAGTAATTGGGATTTTTAAGTGTGTTTGCGACGAGGCAACAAATTTAAATCTCACTGACTCAACCTCTCATTCACAGCCTGCCTGAGTGGCACAAAGCAGTTGCTGTTATCCCTGCTCCGTGGCCAGGTCTGATCTGGGAGCTATACGAACACCTGCCTGGTGCCTTGCCCCTACACTGGAGACACCTGCCATGGAGGCAGTCCCAAGAGCTGGGTGCTGGAGAGGAACCCACTGCCTGGCCCAGACCAGGAGCTACAAGGAGACATCCACTCCCTATAGGTGCATGGCCCTACAGAAATCCCAGTGCCAACCATGCCATGGGTGTAGGCACTGGTGGGAGATGAGCAGCCTGCCCGGGTGGCTGCTGTAGTGGGGTCACTAGCCCAGGGCTAAAACAAGGGCAAGTGGATATAATAAATCAGTGAGTGTATGAAAAGGAGAGAAAGAATGCCAAGTCATCGTGCAAGGAAATTATAAGGGTTATAAGGAGGGATCACATGGCTCTTGGATGCGATTGAAGAAATAAAGTCTTATTGCCCAGCATGAGCTCTTCCTGTAAGACAAGGAGCTTACTTTGGGACCATGAATTCTGAGACCACATGAAACACACCATCAGCTTTGGTGCTACACTTAAGAAAGGCTTTTTTTTTTCCAATGTTTTTATGAAAGTGTGGCTTGAAAAATGTCTTAAGATTCTTCAGAATAAAGTGGAGAATGCATATGAAATATCATTTCTATGTGATCGCTCTAGCTATGATTACAGGGACTCTGCAATTATTAGTTTGTGAGTACTTGAATAGAAAAATTGACACTTTCATTCATTTCTTATCTATAAGACAGACTTGACCTGAACTTTGCTTTATTTTTTGTGCAAAAAAAGCATTGAAATACTTCCTGAAAAAAAGTCACGAAGGTCACGATTTTCATACAAGTAGAGTAAATGTCATATTTGTTTGATGTTTTATTTTGTTTTCACTTGTGGAAATCAGGTTCCATTTTTATGTGGAACAATGACAATTGTCAGTGAAAGCACCACATATTCTGCTTGACTGTGAGTTAAAAATCCAACTAGTTTTGCCCCTATCAGTTTTACAGGCAGTTCAAATTGCCCCATAAAACTCTAATGGTTTCCTCATACACAAAATGTATTGTGTGGCAGGCGCAGAAAGCACAGTTTCTGCTAGGTAAAATGTATATCTAATCAGATCACTGTTCCACCTTTAACAATTTTTTATTGTAAAAAAGTTGTGAGTAATATACTATCATGTAAGACCCACTTTTTAATCGTTGCCTTTTTAAAGTAAACTATGGAAATTATTTTAGACTTAAAGCTTTCTTTTTTCTGGGGAATAAACTTGGTGTGTATAAAATTTTTTAACTTCTATAATATTGTTAAATATAAAAAATTTAACAGCCTGAGAAAATCACAAAAGATTTTTTTTTAATTGTCAGATGTCTTATTTTGGTAGAGAATAAAGGTCATTATTTGGGGGGGCTTTAGACATGAGCACCAGCATTAACAGACTTCTTATGGTGTACCATTGCTTGTATTCAGGAGGGATGCATAGGCCATGACGTTTTCTAACACCTTGCAATAGATGTAGGAGAGATGCATAGATGAAAATTCTCCCAGACATTTTCATTTTTTTGCTTTCGAAGTATGATAAATAAATAGTGTTATCAACAATCTAAAGTGCTCAAAATCCGAAAGTTAATTCTCAGAAATCAGGACATCTGCTCAGAAGTCATGAAGTTTCTGGTGGTGGTGTTTAAATTATCATATTTGCCAGGTTCTTTTCATCTGCTGTCTACATTCTTCATTTTAAAGGACACTCATTTCACAGTATTGATATTTTTGCAGAACTGTGAGGTTTAAGCATGTACACATTTTTAAATTTTGATTTTTTATTAAATCTTATCAGTCCAGCAGTTATCACTGTTAAATATATAATCTAACATACAAATTCCTGACACAAGTACAAGAGTTAGCTCACTGGAGTGAAAAGCATTTTTAGAAGTTTGTGTGTGAGCTGAGACAACTGGGGTAGGATTAATCACTCTTAGAAGGTTGAGGGTTGTTTAGTTTACTTTTGTGTTTTAATGCCGTTAAATTGCCTTGATGTGCTGCAGAGTTGTTCACTCATGTCAGCTTCACCCTGCCTGGGGTTGGCTGCTTCCTTTCCTTGTGTAAGAAAAAAACTACAATTATGAATGTATAGTTGCTCATACGAAGTATGTAGCTCCAAAACTGACACTTCATGCTCACCCTTAGGCCCATATGTTTAATCAGTCAGCTCCCTAAAACTGTGTAACATCCCTTCTAGTATTCAGCTAACTGTTATTAGGTGCAGTTGTAGCATTAATAATCTTAGAGATTATAATTAATAATTATTATTATCATAATAGCCATTGATAGTCTAAGAATATAAACAATGCAAGATTCATAGGGAAAAATATTATCTTTTTTATGAGCCAACTAATACAGTTAGAAAAAATAAACCAGAACACACAAGCCTTTATTAGACCTGAAATAGAAGCATCAAACTTCAAAGCTAATCTGAGTTTATCTTGACCATATTTTGTATTAGCACCTACAGACAGGCATAGTGGAGGTCCATTGTGCAAAGCACTGTACAAACAGAAAATAATTGAGTTAACTCAGCTCCACTGAGTTCACAGGCCAAACACTGAGCAGAGGAAGAGCAGGAGGGCAAGCAGGTACACAAGGGTGAAGCTTTAACAGCTCAATAACAGAGCCAGAGAGGAACTCAAATCTCCTGGTCTGCAATCCAGGCCTAAATTACCTAGACAGCATTTAAAACACAAACGGCAAGTTACATTTCCTCCCTCATAACCCTTAACAGGAGAGACTTACATGTATGAAGGTCAAGGTGGACCCTACATATGTCACTGTATTATAGACAGCGTGGGGCCCAGTTCTGCAAATCACTCATCCAAGCTGCAAAATTATTCCCCTGCAAAGTCATGGAAATCCACTAGTGGAAACACAGCGAGCCCCATGGAAAAGAAACAATTGATGGGATGAAGCCCTTCATCTGGAGCTCCTCATTTTTACTTGCTTTTGTAAACACATATCATAGTTCTGAAAAATACTCAGCCAGCATTTTTACTTGTTTGATTATTAATAGATCATTTAAAATCAGAAATCTGCTGGACTTGATATATCAGAAAGTAGGTTAAAAAATAATATAGTCATCTAATTTCCTTTTTTCCCCATTTTCTGATAGAGATATTACTTTATTATTTTTCTCTGTTTACAGGGGCAGAATTAAAGAACGTGTTCACTCACTATATTATTGATGCACTTAAGTGGAGTGTTCCAAAGCATATAATTACTGTGTAGGCTTATGGCCCTGAAGTAGATTGGGATAGTGGTGCTGCATATCCATGATTTGAAGGACATACAGTGATGATTATAGAGGCAGTACTCTACATCCATTCCAGCCCTTTTGTGTTTAGCTGGTTACCATGGCAAATAATTGGATAGAATTTAAGCCACTTTCTTCCAAGTGGGAAATTCATAATTTTACCCTTCACCTAATTCTGAACATACTTTTAAAGAATCTTAAAGTTTCTGCAGGAATGGAATACAGGTGGAAAAAAATTAGATTTCTACACATGGAAAAACACTTCATTTGGAGGTTTCTTTCTTTTTTTTTTTTAATCCTAAAGAATCAGGTTTTTAAACAACATGATAGAGCAAAACATGAGCCTGAGGAAAGCTCAGAAATGTTTGACTCCAGAAAGATAGGAAATCTGAAAGTTAATGATCAAATTCAGCTTGCTCTAGCAGTTGGTATCAATTAGAAACTGAGAGATAATTTTTCCCACTCCAATTTTCCAAATTTATTTAGCCCAAACCTTTTTTAAGCTTTGAAAATATTTATCATGTTTTGTTATGGTTCATGGTAATCATCTATCACATCCCGGTTTTAGTTTGTGTATTTTTCTGAAGACATGGATAAAATTTACAAAAGAGTGTGTGATTTCACATCAGTTCCCAATATATATAGTCCTAGCTCAATTAGGGTTTTATTATCCTCAACTCTAAAACCTCAGCAAGCATTGCATAACACATGGCAATCCAGGAAAATTCAAAGTTCCTCTGCTCACTGCAATATTTTACAGTGGAGATCTCTGGAGGAACACAGAATACAAGAAGTGGGTCTTGTCCCATTAAATGACTTCTGAGCCCGGCAGGAGCCATCGTTGCTTTCTTGCCTTTAAAGCAAGCAGGACTCTGACAGGGCAAGAAAGTGCACCTGTCCCTATAACACATACATAGGGAAGGCCATGGCTGGATTCACCCCATTTTCCTTAGGCAGTTAATTTGTGCCTACTTTTAAGGTTTTAAAGATGCAGCACTCCTAAAATAAAGCAATTACTTGGACATTAAAGAAGTAGATGTCTTTGATCCCTCTGCCTACATTTTCCATGCCTAAAACAGATGGACAGGATAGCTCCAGAGGCCTTCAGAATGACACCTACATCTTCATTGGTTAGATAGGAAACTTAAGCTCTTCTTTACTTTGTTATATGTTTAAACCTTAAGCACAATCATTTTCCTTAGCAGCACTGAGGGAGCTGGACTGTAATTATGCTTGTGATGTGGGGACCAGGATAGTATGCCTGACTTTTCTGTCTTTCTAATTCTTATCACCTTTCATAATAATAAACCTGTGTCTTGTCTTCACAAAAATTAGAAAATTACTTTCATGCTTTTGATTTGTACTGCTACATTTCAAACTTCCTAACAAACTAAATTGTGGTTTTGTTACTGCTTTAACAGCAGTATTAAATCCAAGATTAGAAAATTAAACTTTGATACTGACACTGAGTAAGCCTGGTTAATTTAGGAATTAAGTCAATTGAAGGATTTAGAATTTAAGGCTAGTTCTGATCAGCAAGGTTATTTCTTAAATTTTCTTTTCACAGTCTTCTTTCTGCACATTCAGTGTTGAAACTCAGTCTCAGGGTTTTTTTTTAAGATTCCCCAATACTGAACACCTACATCAGGATAGAAAAAAGGAGATATAATTTTTAAATCAAAAAGTGTTCCAAATACGTTCGCCATTACTTTTCCCTTTTTTCAGATTTTTGCAATGTTTTTTCTGAAAGGCTTTATCCTTTACTGAAAGATTCAGCATTAAATCACTGAGTTATTGTTAGTAGTATTTTACTATTTACAAGTATTTAAGAGTAGGCATAATTTTTTACAGTCTGGAACTTAGTAATAAATTCTTTTTTTTAAATGATGACCTGCCTAGAATCTAAAATAAGGGGAGCTTCTATCCGACTTGTGAACTAATCAACTTTGGGACATCTTCTTTGAGTCTCTTGTGTGTGCTGGAGTCAACCCACATTTTCCTTTCTTCTACCTAGCTCAGAGTACATGGCAACAAATTTGTTGTATTTGTATGTCTTTGATAAGGACACTTCACTGCTTTTAAATTTGCTATATGGAGAAATCAAAAGAGAAAATGTGGAGTACCCTTTGGCCTCTCAGTAAAACAATTTCAAAACATCTTTTTTAATAAGTTTGGAATTAGAAAATACATTGCTGCCTTTCTGAAGATGTATTACATTTCCAGTGGGGCAGAGGCCATTAGTAGCCTCTTTTTGTTGAGCAGAAAAACTATGACTATATTCTGTAAACAGATGTTGTGCTGTCTTTAACCACATATGGAAACAGTTTGAAAAGAAATTTAAGTTAACAACAGTTTTATTACTCAGAGGCAGTGGTGGCTAAAGGATATTACCTTAGGTGAAGAAGGTCACTGATATTCTTCCTGAAGAAATGCGGAAGTGACAGAAAGTGCGTTATCCTGGTAAAAAAAAATTATTTCTACAGGGAGTAAACGTCTACAAGGAGAGCCATTCTTAACATCAAATTTTAGATACTGGGAGAGATGGAAGACTAACATACTGAAAAGGGAAAGCACAAACAGGATGAGAGAGAGAAAAGAAAATATAAATACCATTACTAGTAACATACCAAACTCCTCTGTGAACAACAAACCACAAGGCGTGGGATGGATAAGACAACTAAACCAGCAGTGCCTCATCATATTATGTACCTATCTCTTTCTTCTGAGTGGGTTAGGAAAGATCATTTCATTTCTTACCTCTTGAGTCAGCCTCTGCATTGAATGCTGCCACAGATTAAGAGAAAAGGCCAAAGGAGGGCACCTGTGTCCATGCCACAGAAAACTAATCTAAATGTTCCCAGTATTTTCAGTACCATCATAACAAGCGAATAGTTGCAATTAGCAGAGTTCATGACAAGGGGAAAATCTGGCAGACAAGAGCAGGAAGCTCACCTTGGCAAATACATGTATGTACATGAAAGAGAACTTAAAAAAAAAAGCTACTGATAAGTGGTACCTACATAAACACTACCTAATGGACAGCTTGAGAATTAAATAGGAAGCATAAAACTGTAAGTGCAAAACACACTGGCAATTCTCCCCTATCAAAGTTCAGAAAAAATTATGACATCTTGTCTGAGTAACATCTTAGGTTAGCAAAGTGTTTTATGCCCCAACAAACAATGGCTGCACAGATTGGAAACAGCTCTCTTCTCCCCACCCACTTCAGCAATAGCCAAATAGCTTCTCTTGCTACAGCTCTCTGGCTTCCTTCCCATTTTAAGTCTGGACAGACCACACCTACATCTTCTGCTGTTTTTTAAAAAACCTGATGAATCAGTGTGATATTCCAGTCCTTTAATACCCAAATCAGATACAGCTGACCTGAATTTCCTCTCAGACACCTCTTGCTTAGGTTCTGTTCCCCAGGATTGTTGCATCGCAACTCATGAGATCTGGAAATATTGACCACTGTATCTATTTTTCAAAGATTAGAAAAGATACTTAGGTATATGTGGGCTTAAAGTTTGAACAATTCGAGTTTGAAATGTCCAGTATGGGAACCATTTACTGTCTCTCTTTTCATCAGGATTTCTTCAAAGTGGAGGGATTATCTAATTAACATTTGCAGTGTAAATTAGTCTCCAAAAATAACAGGGAACCATTATAAACTCTTTCTTTTCTTCAGAAGTGATTATGTTTGTCATGTGAGCTGGGAGTCCTTAGTAGGCTCAGTAGTATCTAATATTGGTTTATTTCAGGGTAATAGCTTAGAGTTAGATTTTCTGATTTTTTAAAAATAAAAACTTGATTCACAGTAAAAAGATATTTTACTTTCCTTTACATGATAAAATGATATTTTATCACATTTACTTGATAAAAAAATCCTATTGTTTAAGTGAGCCATTGTTTTTATATAAAAATTATTTTAAAGGGTTTGGGATGACATTGGCTTTTCTTATGACAGCCGACATCTACAAAGGCTTCAGCACTTGGTTGAACATATCTGAGCTACCTGTTAGAGCAAACCTGGAAATGAATGGATTGTCGGTGTTCTCTCAAAGCACTGAAAAAATCCTTTTCATTTCACACATCATTTACAGCTTGCAGCAATATGCCCCTATTTCTGTTCACATCCTCAATACAAAGCAAAACAAAATACAAAGCAAAACCATCTCAATCTTCAGTGAAAGTGGGCACAAGTTTTATTGTACAACGCACGAGATCCAGTGGACAGCAGCAAAGTTGCATCTACTATACTTAATGCAAGGCCAACAGGAGAAGATTTTTTTGTGCCTTACGTTCCAAATTGCTTCTAAGGGAACAAGAGCTTGCAATGAACACATCTATTAAACCATTGACTGCTCTTAATAAAAGTCACTCCAGACTTATGAGTCTCCATGGACCAGGTTTGTCTATGCAGACTTATAGTGCTGGTTTGGCAAACACACCGCAAAACAAAAAGGTGGATGGCACCTACATGTTATCATGGTTTAACCCTAGCCAGCAACTAAACACCACGCAGCCGCTCGCTCACTCCCCTCCTCCGGTAGGATGGGGGAGAGAATCGGAAGGGCACAAGTAGGAAAACTCGCGGGTTGAGATAAAAACAGTATAAAAATGGAAATAAAACAAAGTAGAACAATAACAACAACGATAACAACAAAAATAATAGAATATACAAAGCAGGCAATGCACAATGCAACTGATCACCACCTGCCGACCAATGCCCAGCCCGTCCCAAGCCTCAAGACCCCCCCTTCTCCCGGACCATGCCTCCTAATTATATACTGAGCATGACGTCACATGGTATAGAATACACCATTGGCCAGCTGGGTCAGCTGCCCCGGCTATGCTCCCCCCACCCAGCTTCCCCTGCACCTGGCAGAGCATGAGAAGCTGAAAAGTCCCTGGTGCAAGCACCACCCACCAAGGACCAAAACATCAATGGGCCATCAACATTCCTCTCATACCAAACCCAAAACACAGCACCCCCTCCAGCTACTGGGAAGAAAGTTAACTCTGTCCCAGGCGGAACCAGGACAGTATCCACCCCTTATTCTATACCATCTACGTCATGCCCAGGTCTCACATTTTTGTCGCGAATGAGTGGTTTAGTGGCCCAGGGAAGAAGGGGGGTATGAATGCACCACCACAATTTTCCAATACATTCCAATTAATCATCACCACTTTTCTTGCCTTTTGATATATAAACACAGATATCATTCCCTTCGTCTATGGGCCATCCCTCTAAAATGTCCATTGAGTTCATTTAGTCCACGACTTTGGGCTCCATCTGTCATAACAGTGTTCTTGTTTCGGCTGGGATAGAGTTAACTTTCTTCCTAGCGCTGTGTTTTGGATTTAGTAAGAGGAGAATGTTGATAACACACTGATGTTTTCAGTTCTTGCTAAGTACCCTTCTAGTTAAGGACTTTTCAGCTTCCCATGCTCAGCACACGGGAGGGAGCATAGCCGGGACAGCTGGCCCAGCTGGCCAATGGGGTATTCCATACCATGTGACATCATGCTCAGTATATGAATGGTAGGCATGATCCAGGAAGTACCGATTGCTACTTGGTTATTGGTCAGCGTGGGTGGTGAGCAATTGCATTGTGCATCACTCATTTTGTATATTCTATCATTATTTTTTTTTTCTTTTTTCCCTTCCTTTTCTGTTCTATTAAACTGTCTTTATCTCAACCCACGAGTTTTCTCAATCTTACCCTTCTGATTCTCTCCCCGTCCCACTGGTGGCGGGGGGGGAGTGAGTGAGCGGCTGTGTGGTGTTTGGCTGCCTGCCAGGTTAAACCACGACAAACAGTCTTAAAGGGCAAGAGAGATGGTGTGTGGTATTGGACTGTTGCATGCTGAGGCCAGTTCTGGTTCCATTATCGCAGCGCTCGTCAGGTTTTATAATCGTTGCACTTTGCTCGGTTTCATCAGAGTTCATTCTTCATTAATCTGGGTGATTCTTACTGCAATACCGTTGGTATGACATATAGCAACCATAGAAGAGATGACATACGGGATTATATAGCAATTAACATCATACAATTCAGTTCATTGGCTATTTTCACCCAAAATCAAATCCCCTTGAGGTACACACCGGACTTCCCCATCCTGCCACATTACCCAACAAGGGCACTCAGGTCCTTGAGCACAAGTAATCCCACGAATGGGTTTTCCCTTGCCAGACGCAGGAGTAACCCAGACTATCTTCCCCAGCATATTTCTTATGTGCACGACAGGGACTTTATTCCCCTCTACAGTACGTAAGGGTTTTGATTGGGCAGGGCCAGCTCGAGTGACAGATCCCCTGGTGTTGACTAACCAGGTGGCTTTTGCTAAATGTGTGTCCCAATGCTTGAATGTCCCACCACCCATTGCTCTCAGTGTAGTCTTTAGCAGTCCATTGTATCGTTCGATTTTCCCAGAGGCTGGTGCATGTTAGGGGATGTGATGTACCCACTCAATGCCATGCTCCTTGGCCCAGGTGTCTATGAGGGTGTTTCGGAAAAGAGTCCCGTTGTCTGACTCAATTCTTTCTGGGGTGCCATGTCGCCATAGGACTTGCTTTTCAAGGCCCAGGATGGTGTTCCGGGCAGTGGCATGGGGCACGGAATAAGTTTCCAGCCATCCGGTGGTTGCTTCCACCATGGTGAGCACATAGCGCTTGCCGTGGTGGGTTTGTGGGAGTGTGATATAATCAATCTGCCAGGCCTCCCCATATTTATGTTTCAACCATCGTCCTCCATACCAGAGAGGCTTTATTTGCTTGGCTTGCTTGATTGCAGCGCATGTTTCACATTCATGGATAACCTGTGCAATAGCGTCCATGGTCAAGTCCACCCCTCCATCACGAGCCCATCTGTATGTTGCATCTCTTCCTTGATGGCCTGAGGTGTCATGGGCCCACCGAGCTATAAACAGTTCACCCTTATGTTGCCAGTCCAGATCCACCTGAGCCACTCCAATCTTAGCAGCCTGGTCCACCTGCTGGTTGTTTCGGTGTTCTTCAGTGGCCCGACTCTTGGGTACGTGAGCATCTACGTGACATACTTTTACAAGCACGTTCTCTACCTGGGCAGCGAGATCTTGCCACAATGCGGCAGCCCAGATGGGTTTACCTCTGCGCTGCCAGTTGTTCTGCTTCCACTGCTGCAACCACCCCCACAGGGCATTTGCCACCATCCATGAGTCAGTATAGAGATAAAGTGCTGGCCATTTTTCTTGTTCAGCAATATCCAAGGCCAGCTGGATGGCTTTCACCTCTGCAAACTGACTCGATTCAGCTTCTCCTTCAGCAGTTTCTGCCACTGGGCATATAGGACTCCATACAGCAGCCTTCCACCTCTGATGCTTTCCCATGGGTGACATATAACATCTTCCTTGAAGGGATATCTTTCCTTCACGCCTGACAGCAGTCGCCTCCAGAGGCTGAGGACTTGTGCCCCTTGTCCAATCGGTTTATCAATGCCTCCTTCCCTAGAAAGGGAATCCAGCTGCTTGGCTTCCCTACCCTCTAATTCCAGGCTACTGGCCCTGTTATCCCAGCATTGGAGCAGCCAGGTGACAATGTGCTCCCCTGAAGGACCACTGAAGTCTTTTCGCATATCTCACAGCTCACTCAGGGGTAGGGATCGGGTGGTTAGCACCTCATTTACGGGTTCTGCCTCTTCCTCCTCCTGTTCTCCTGATGGCCCTGGTTCATCTTCAACCCTTACTAAATGAGCTGATTTTCTTGTGTGTTTCTTCTTGTGTATAGGGGTGACTGATATGGGCATGGGTTGGTTCTCTGTCACAGGGGGCGCAGTAGCTGCCATGCCTGCCGTGGGGGTTGGGGTAGTCGCAGTGCCTCCCGTGGGGGGTGGGGTAGCCGCAGGGTCTGTTGTTTTGTCATCAGATCCAGAGACCTTCTCTTCCCCTTGAGGGTTCTGAATAGTGTTGAACAGGGCTTGGTAGGCATGGGCCACGCCCCAGCACATTGCAGTGATTTGTGTCTCCCTAGAATGGCTAGGGTGACAGCATTCTTTTTCCAAATATTCTACTAGTTTTTCAGGATTCTGCACTTGTTCAGGGGTGAAGTTCCAAAACACTGGGGGTGCCCACCATCCTAGGCATTTGCCCATGCTATCCCACTCACCCTGCCACTCATAACTATCCAGCCTTGGGGCAGATCTCTGGATGATATTCTTAAATTGCTTATTAACCTTAGACAAAACCGAAACAATATTCCCAAGAAATACCACAGTCCCAGGTGGTAACTACTAAAAATTCTCAAGGTTTCAGTGTTGTTCTACTGGACACCTGGGCCAGGCAGTAGGAGTACATTACCAGCTCAGCTATGCAGAGTTTCTGATACGGTCAAGGAGCACTCAACTGCCAGACTCAGTACACCAAGGCAGAGGTTTCATGGAAATTTCTGAGATCAACAAGCAGCCTAGGAGACGGGGGGAGGAAATGCATCACCACACCAGGGATGTTCAAGGTACTGACAAGTTATTGTAACGGAGGAGATGACATCATAGAGGAAGGTAGTGAGGGTGCCCTCCCGTATTTCCTCCATAAAAAACCTCTCAGAGGAAGAGGTATAATTTCTAATTGTCTCCATGAGGTGGTACCCAAAGTACAGTAACAGCTTCATTACAAATCCCAAATACGAAATAACCCCCAATGCCAGTGTCTTAATAACAAATTTCTCAGGCAAAACATCATTAATCACTGCAGAGCACAGCAGGCTGCAAAACCCAACACCAATCTTTTACATGTACAGCAAAAACAAGAGCATGGTGCAGATCAGATAAATTAATATCGAGAGCAGATGAATCAATATTGTGACCGGCAACTGTTAACAGATGTAAATTCCTTAATACGCTCTAGTTAATCTGTTGTTATCTTAAACCCTTCGAGCCCTACATTGGGGGCCAAAAAGGACTGTCGTGGTTTAACCCCAGCCAGCAACTAAACACCACACAGCCGCTCGCTCACCCCCAACCTGGTGGGATGGGGGAGAGAATCGGGAGGGTAAAAGTGAGAAAAACTCGTGGGTTGAGATAAAAACAATTTAATAATTGAAATAAACCAAAGTAGAACAGTAATAATAACAATGATAACAACAACAATAACAGACTATACAAAGCAGGCGATGCACAATGCAACTGCTCACCACCCGCCGACCGACGCCCAGCGCATCCCAAGCCACAAGTGCCCCCCCCTTCCTGGACCATGCCTCCTAATTATATACTGAGCATGATGTCACATGGTATGGAATACACCATTGACCAGCTGGGTCAGCTGCCCCGGCTATGCTCCCCCTGCCCAGCTTCCCATTCACCTGGCAGAGCATGGGGAACCGAAAAGTCCCCAGTGCAAGCGCCACTGGGCAACAACCAAAACATCAATGGGCCATCAACATTCCTCTCATACCAAACCTAAAACACAGCACCCCCTCCAGCTACTGGGAAGAAAGTTAACTCTGTCCCAGCCAGAACCAGGACACATGTATTGCATATTTATACTCTCCTGCGTCAGATGGAGGCTGAGAGGTGGCACAAAGACAGAAAAGGTGCTGGCCTGAGTTCCTGGAGACCCTATCCAGTTTCCACAGCCACGAAATTACCGATATGGATCTTTCTTCAGATAAAATGAATATGTATGCTCATAGTCAACAATTTTCTCTGAGTGTAATTCATACTTCTGAAAGAGCCCTGTCTCACACCTGAACAGTATGTCACATTCAGGCTAGACACCCCATGGCTCTGGGGTGACAAATCCTGGGCAGACACCCCGTAGTATCTCAGGGCTCAGCATAGCATAGACCAGTGGGGAATGGATGTGCTTGGCTTGGACTCCACAGCAAGGACCAGACAAAACCTGAGTCCTCAATGAAGCTACCAGCTTTGCCGAAACACAGGCTGAAAGCCCTCATGCAACCTGTAAATGTAAATTAATCTGTACATTGATCCAAGGAGCATGTTTTACTTCAGAAATGCCATGTTTCTGTAGCTTCAGATATATATTATTTTTCCCACAATTTCATGTAGATTGAGAACTCTGCTATTTAGCCTCAGCAAATATAAGAGAGAGATTTTCATTAGTTCCCAAGAGATGCTCACAGAGGCAGTCTCTGAGGAAAATTGTCTCCTGAGCCTCCTCCTGGGGTAGTGTAACTTGTCCATTATTCCATGCTTCAGTCTCTGCTCACAGGCAAAATTTGTAGCAAATTTGTGCTCTGCTGCCTGCCAGTGAAAGCTAGAGAAAGCATTGCTACAAGGGATTACATGGATATTGAGCTAGTAGTTTATTCTTTCTGCCTAGCATGAAATAGTCTGAGAGAATTAAATATATTTTTTAAAATTACAAATACATATTTTCTAAGTACTAAAGGATCCTTTAAATTATTCTGTAACATACTGATAGGCAAATGAACTCATTGCAGCCTGGTGCTAAATACACCACAACATATATGTACATGAAAACAATTAAATAATTTTCAAGCTAAAAAATCTATTTCAATTAAGTTCAATTAAATATTATTAATTCACAGATTCCAAGACATAAATATTTAAGCCAATTACATAAAATTAAAGAAGGCGTTCCTTTTTCATTGGGGAAGTTTTTCTCCTTAGCAAATCATTAAGCATTTAATTTGAAGTGCCAATACCTGGACTAATTACCCAGCAATCCTGAATCGTGAATGGGGATATTAATGACCAAAACCAACTTCAAAATAGCTATAAATGATTTGCTGGATTCCTTTTTTTAATTTTTTTTAAAACGATAGGGATTTCTTGGTTTCTTTGATATAAATGCAAAGAAGCGGGATCATTAATTCAGTACATAGTTTCTGCAAATAGCTATAGTCATACTTTACTTCGATAATTCACAGGGCTCAAGTTAATCACTTTGAAGCCACTCAAATATACTTGATATCCCAAATATACTTGAAATTCCTTTCAGTATCCAGAGGTGCCATTTTCTCTTGAAGGGAGTAGTGCAGTGCAGGCTTTACTGCCATTTTATTTGGTAAAAACAAATCTAATCTGTTTTGGGTTTAGTAGATCTTGGTTCTATGACTGGAGGTGGTGTTAATCTGCACACCAGCGTGCTGGTTTTGGCTGGGATAGAGTTAATTTTCTTCATAGAAGCTAGTATGGGGCTATGTTTTGGATTTGTGCTGAAAACAGTGTTGATAATACAGGGATGTTTTGGTTATTGCTGAGCAGTACTTACACAGAGTCAGGGCCTTTTCTGCTTCTCACACCACCACACCAGCGAGTAGGCTGGGGGTGCACAAGAAGTTGGGAGGGGACACAGCTGGGACAGCTGACCCCAAATGACCAAAGGGATATTCCACACCATATGATGTCAGGCTCAGCATATAAAGCTGGGGGAAGGAGAAGGAAGAGGGGGACATTTGGAGTGATGGCGTTTGTCTTCCCAAGTAACTGTTACGCGTGATGGAGCCCTGCTTTCCTGGAGATGGCTGAACACCTGCCTGCCAATGGGAAGTAGTGAATGAAGTCCTTGCTTTGCTTTGCTTGCGCACGTGGCTTTTGCTTTCCCTATTAAACTGTCTTTATCTCAACCCACGAGTTTTCTCACTTTTACTCTTCTGATTCTCTCCCCCGTCCCACTGTGGGGGAGTGAGCGAGCGGCTGTGTGGTGCTTAGTTGCCGGCTGGGGTTAAACCACGACACCCAGTAATTTACGCATGCTCTTACGGCCTAATTATGTAGTTTCTTCTTTTAAAGCCTAAATTTAGATTTCACAGAGCACATATTAAAGTAAAAATTACTATTTGCACGGCCTGTTTGCTGGGTGGACTCTGTGCCTGGTGCCCTGGACGGTAACAGGGGAGGCAGCAGCTTGTGGGCCCCTGCCTGCAGCACTGAGACCAGGAGACTTGCTCCTAACGTGATAAACTAATCTTGATCCAGCTTGTGGCTCCTTCTCAATAATGAAGGTTAGGGCGAGCCCCTTAGTAGCTTGAGGAACTGAGCAGGCACCCTGTGGTCCTTCAGGCTCCATATGTCTGCTCCTTGCCTCATCCCACCATGAGGGTGTGCAGAATGGGGTTATTTTTCCCACTTGCTCTACGGCTGTTTGGCACCGCCGTCAGTGTCACAGTGGAGGATTTTGGGGCATTATACATTATAGGCATGGAGCCCAGTGCTGTTATCACAGCCTCAATATGAACCTCTGTTTTCTGCAGCCAAAAAACCAAACAAACAAAAAAACCCCTTAGATATGATTCTTTTATATCAAATATCAGAGGTGAGATGCAGTAGTGAGGCAAGCTCAGAAGGGAAAAAAGGGGAATCATGGTTTTCCTCAGGCTCTCAAGTAGTGACACATTGTACATCATTAGGAGTATCTTCAATGCTTGAAGCTGATAAGTTGATACCTACATTATCTTGTCTTAAGCTGCTTTTCTTAAATGTAGGACTTTGGATGAAGCTTGGAGACCCAGCATTGAGGACAGGGACATTATTTCAAAAACATTTTGCTGCAAGCATCCAAGTATTGTGAGGCCTTAGCTGGGCTGAGGGTGGGAAAATGGTATCTATAAAAATATGAAGATAATCACAGAACTTTCATTAGCTTTAGTGGGGCCTAGGCTGAATTTCTTCTCACCTGGCAGAGAAAATATATTGGCTGAATATATTAGTTGATCACTTTTGGACGCACTGTGTGATGGTAAAATCATTTAGTTCAATCCCTTTCACAGATGGACCCAGCCCACTAAGGTCTGTTTTTTATAAGACCTCTGGGGTGGAATTATAGTTGTGAGTCTGTCTTTTGCTAGGAATAATGCAGATTTAATTTGGAATTGTAAGAGGTTTCATTACATGTTATTTCATGAATATCACCTTAATTCCAGTTAGTGACATGCAGAAATCAGTGTAAATGAACACTAAGGAGGAACGGAGAGCTATATTGTATGGCCTAAATATCCTTCTTTTTGTTAGGCACTGCTGTGCTACAGCTGTTGGTTAATACATGTCTAATCAGTTAGGAAGTACTTAAAATATTTTTTATCAATTCCTACAAATATGACCAACTCCAGAACTTTAAAATGATAAATAAATACAGACTGTTAGAGAAAGTAAAATATGTTGTAGAAATGTAACGTGCATAATAGGGTCTATCTCATTTCCTGTCTAGAACAGTATAACTCTTAAAGGTGCTCCATTTCTTGTTTTATAATCTTGTCTGAAAGGATTTCTTTTTCTTTTATGTTATTTCCTTTAGCACTCCAGTCATCTAAGTAACACTTTAATTTTACACCATTTAAAACATTGTGGGGTTTTATATTTTAATATATGAACCCAATGCATTTACCTGCTTTAATCGTTCTCTCCCTTAAATTTTTCCATTGTGAGAATCATACTTTATGTTAATTAGTATGTATAAATCCTTTAAGTGAACATAGGACCTAGTGTGCAGTTATGGTGTCATTTGTATAAGCCCTAAGTACAGTAGGGGTATGAAGTTGACAATGCACACCCTGGAGCATATTACTGCTTTTGTAAAAATCATACTTCTTTCAATTACTTCAGTAATGGACTCCAACCTGTGCAGATGTGATTGTGTAATTACACATCTGAGAATCCTCATTAACCAATCAATCAGGGTTGTCTCCGCTCAGCAAGTCATGCATTTCGGGCAATTAATCCTATTGGGAAAAGCTCTCCTTGGGCAGCCGATAGGATCTGCAAAAGTGTATTATCAAAATTATTCTAAAATATATGACTGAGACAAGAAAAATAAAATCAACTCTAACATGAAGAGTGTACTACATTTGTCCGTTCTGTTCCTTCTTTCTGTGTAATTCATTGTCTTGATAATAAGAGATGGTCTCAATGAAAGCACCACAGTGTTCAGGAGCAGCTGACAAATTAGCCACCAACAGTCTCTCCAAACCTTGTAAAATAAGGACAGAAAAGCTTTGATTCAAAGTAGTTACAAAGACATTACTTTTTTCTTTCATCTTCTGCCTGTATTTGATATTTCTCTTCCAAACACAAGCTGTAGCAATATTTTCTCATCATTTGCATTCCTGCACCAAAGGATTTTATGTTCTAACTGGTGATGGAAAAAAATAATAAAAAGTGTGGTTAAAGCAGGTGCTGTTTGTAGTGTTTATATAAACACATTATTACTCTTTTGACACAGCATGACCTGAACAAGTAGTTCATCCTACTAGTAGCAGGGAAACAATAACTGAGCGTGCCAGAGCCGAGTTCATTCAGACGCTGCAAGATTAACACCAGATTATGAATATGCTTGCCACTGTTAATTAATCGTGAAAATTGCTGGAGGAGTTCCCCTACTGTGAGGGATATTGGCAGAAGTATTTACTGCTAATAGGCCTTGTTTAAGCTTTTTTTTTTCCCCCCACCCCCTTAGAGATAAAACTTACAATAGACTGCACAGGAACTGGTAGATTATTGCATATTCCTTTGGTCTGTTTTCTTATATATCCCCAGTGTTTTTCTCTCTATTATTAGAAATGTGCATTGTGTGTTCGCGTTCAGACCATTAAACTGTCCCTTACAGAGGAGGATAATTTCACAATCTGGATACTGTTTTTCTATATTCCACAGTGATCTAACATTATCCCATACTTTGCAGCAGTAATTTGAGACATAAGGAGAGTTTTGTGTATTTCAAATAATATATAAGCTTTTATAACCTTAGGTAGTGGTTATGCGATCTACAAAATCTTTGATGTGCCTATCATTTTAACCAATTTTCCTTATATATGCCTTTTATTATGTGCTTTTAAATTGTAAAAAAATGACCAAGATGTTTCAATCTACTGTGTTTTAAAATACAGTAAAAAAATATAAACATGCATATATTAACTATTTAAAAATAAAAATGGAATAAATTAACTTATGGTAGGTCACAGTCTCCTTTACATTTTCCTAAAATAGATTATGCAATATAGTGTAATCCTATTATATGTTTCCTCCTTTAAAAAAATATATATATGTATCCAGCATGACTGTTTTTTAACAGGTGTGTTATTGGATAGAAACAAAGGCCAGTTTCTTAGTGAAATTAATGAAAGACTTGCTATTGACTTTAATGAAAGTGAGGTTGAGTCCCGTCTCTGTTAAAATTTTATTATTGTATAAAATGGGGATTATGGAGGCATTTATTGCTGATTTTATTATGAACAGTAATGATTCTTGGCCCATATATGCCAATCCCCACCCCTGGGGGCCAGGTTATAGGGTTTAACATTGCAATGAACTCCTTCCCTTGCTCCTAGCCTGGCTAGCAACAAGGGGTTCCTACTATAGTAATTCCCATAACATGCAACTCAAGTCACGGGTTACAACAATTTAAAGGTATATCCATTACAATCTCTGCCCCGGTGCCTTTGGACCAGACCATCGGGTTTAACATTGCAATGAACTCCTCCCCTTGCCCCTGCTCCGGCTTGGACTTATCCACAGACTGCAGTCCCTTAGGGGTGTACCTGCTCCAAGTGGAGCCTTATCCATGAGACACAGTCTCTCCAGGGGTATACCTGCTGTGGCATAGACTTATCCACAGCCACAGTCGCTTCAGCGTGTCCTGCTCCTGCATGGACTCATCCACAGGTCACAGTCCCTTCGACTCGAGTTCACACTGGAGTTCCAGCCTGTCCAGTACAGCAGCATAGAAACAGCAGCGATGCCCTGGCCATCTGCCAGCCCAGGCACATCGCCATTGCTGTTATCAAAATGTTCCCTGGCACAGCAGAGTAAGATGATAAGCAGTACAGCGAGCAGCAAAAGCAAAAAGCAGCCACTAACGAGCACTAGACTAATAGTGAGGCAAGCAAGCCTTATGGCAAGCACAGGAGCCTGCCGATTAATAGCTAAACAGCAATAACAGCTATAAATTTGATCTAGCACATTCCAATCAAACCTGTCGTTATCTCGAACCCTTCAAACCCCACGTTGGGCACCAAAAAGGACTGTCGTGGTTTAACCCCAGCTGGCAACTAAGCACCACACAGCCACTCGCTCACTCCCCCACAGTGGGACGGGGGAGAGAATCAGAAGAGTAAAAGTGAGAAAACTCGTGGGTTGAGATAAAGACAATAGGGAAAGCAAAAGCCACGTGCGCAAGCAAAGCAAAGCAAGGACTTCATTCACTACTTCCCATTGGCAGGCAGGTGTTCAGCCATCTCCAGGAAAGCAGGGCTCCATCACGCGTAACAGTTACTTGGGAAGACAAACGCCATCACTCCAAATGTCCCCCTCTTCCTTCTCCTTCCCCCAGCTTTATATGCTGAGCCTGACATCATATGGTGTGGAATATCCCTTTGGTCATTTGGGGTCAGCTGTCCCAGCTGTGTCCCCTCCCAACTTCTTGTGCACCCCCAGCCTACTCGCTGGTGTGGTGGTGTGAGAAGCAGAAAAGGCCCTGACTCTGTGTAAGTACTGCTCAGCAATAACCAAAACATCCCTGTATTATCAACACTGTTTTCAGCACAAATCCAAAACATAGCCCCATACTAGCTTCTATGAAGAAAATTAACTCTATCCCAGCCAAAACCAGCACAAGTGCCTGTATAGTATATTCTTCAAGCAATTTAGTCAATAATTACAACTGCTTGACTTTTATAAGGCTTTTGAGATTGATCTTTTTCCAGAAATGTTTAACTATTTATTTGATAACTTGTTCATTATTTTTCAATTGATTTTAGTAGGAATGAAACTTTACTCCTTAAATATTTAGTACCCAAGCACTATGTTCTTTAATAAAATGGGCGGGTTTTGTCTTTTCAAAACTACTCAGAATCTGGACTTCAGCTCCATTTCTTTAAGTATTTTTTTTCTTATAAAACACACACTCACTCTTCATCTTTCCCTCTTTCTTAGAAAAACAGAGTACTGTCAGCCTAAACAATCATAGCCTTATATTTTTCTGTGGTGTATATTTTATGGCCCATACTTAAGCCTAGTGCAGACAATGGAAACAATGGAGACAATGGACACAACACCATTGAATTCAACCATTCAGATTAAGAATGTTGTTAAGTAACATTTGAAAATATACTATATTGAATTTTTACTCCTTGTGGCTTTGATAGTGTAAGACAAATGGAGGTGCTCTCATTAACATTACTTTTATATTTTGTTCATCAGAGGGGCTTTTGTCTAGCTGCCATAATTTAGTATGAAAGATCACAGTCAAAAGTAGGCTACATTGCTCTAAACAGCTATGCTTTATAGTGAAGATGCCTTGCAAATATTTATTCATGATAGCACACTATGTAACCTTCCCTCTGTCTTCCCCTCCTTCTCTGAAGCTTTCTTTTTTCTTTAGCTGATCCCTCAGGCAACAAAAAACAATTAGTAGCTGTCACACTGTTCTGATACAGAACAATAAAACATTGCAGAGGTTAAACTGTCTCTGGTTAATGTTAAGAATAGCGATTCTGGTCATTTATATGTCTCTAGCATAAAAGTTTTATATAATTTAAATTTTTTATATTAAATTAGTTGTAGTACCAAAGCATGTTATGTTTCATTTGTGTAAAGAACACAAGCCACCATTCAACAAATGGCTTTTGTTTTGAGTGAGATTGCAATTGTAGTTTTAGGTATCTGAAGGTTGGATTCAAAAAAAGAAAAAGGTCTTCAAATAAGAGCTCCTTTCCTAGGTATCACAGCTGTCTAGTATTAGCATTTTGTTGCTCTGAGAAAGGAAATGTTCAAGGCTCTACACACTGTGTACATAAAGACAATCATATGCTGAATTATTCAGGATGTCCTTTGTATCTCGCCAATTTCATTATCCATTTAATGTAGCATTTTTTGTTTTAATGAATGTTTACAAAATGCATTCTATATTATTCAAATAATAATGAATTTTTTAAAAAACTAGACCTCATGTTGCAAAGGACATCTGAGGTCAGGTACCCTAATTCACAACGAATAATAATTTACCATGTTACTTCTGGTTCTACATAGGATGAAGAGGCATGTCTGAGACTGCTGTTACTATAAAAATATAAGTGTTTGTTGAGGTAATAAATGTTATTAACCATTTATATTCCTATAATGACTGCTAATAGCTTCCTTTCTCAAACATCTTATAGTCTTTATAAAGTGACATTCCCAATAATTGTATTTTGTTTTTTAACCTTAAAAATGTCTCTATTTGTATGACAAGGAAGCTCTGATTTTGGTTGAGCAAATAACGTTGCTGTAATTTAATTCAGTAAGTGATAATCTTGATTTTCCCAATCAAACTATTTAACTTTGACATAGCTCACTTACAATTTGCTTGTTTTGTGGAAATTAAGTACTGAAAAGAAAAACAATAATAAAATACATGTTTCCACACATTTGGTGTAGAAACCAAAAATTTGTTTTGTTTATGTAGCCAGCATATCCTTGATTTATAAGGGAAAAAGATGAAGAGTCAATTGTATTCCTGAAAGATTGTGGCCAAATTCACTGTGAACAGATCTGTGTCCACAGCGGCAGCACGACACAAAAAAAGAAAATAATCAAAATTGGTGACGTTTGTGTAACAAAATTGTGCACATCCAAACCCAAAACATTCACGTACATGTACCAGCTGGACCATAGAGGGTTTCCTCTTCACCAAAAGGAGCAATTTCTATGTGTGAAGCTCTCCTTTGCAGAGAGAAAACAAAAGGTAATTTATCCATATATTCTATATGGACTACATTGGACCCCGGAGACTTTCAGAGGTATCTGCATCTCTCCATTGACCATTTAACAACTTCCTGTAGGGCAAATAGTTCAGCACATCTAAAATGCTGGTGTATCTACATACAAGTAAGCTATCTGAGTTAATCATGCTGGATCAGGATCTCGGGGCCCTTCAAGCAGCACTCTGCATTGGGCATTTTGCTAACACTTTGTGCAAGGACATATTCCACCCTTTAATATGAAGTCAGGTTTTAAAGAACAAGCAGCTTGGCACTTTCTCACAGACATTTCATACTTGCTCCTAGTAACACTTGCTCACAGTGTTGCCTATTATGATCTAATCTCTTTAAAACCCAAAGTGGACTAAGCATTCCCAGCACCCCCAAACAACAAAGAAAAAGTGGCTGAATTTATCATCTAAGTACTTACTTTACATGATAGACATCAGGACTCTGAAGGAACTATTATGAACCATCTTGACAAAAATCCATTTAAGTGTGCCTTTCTATACATGTATACAATAGACTGTGTGATTACAGCATATGGGGTAAATAGGAAATATTTTTAAAATTAGTATGCATGCCAAAACACATGTTTACCTTAAAGACTGTAACAGCTTTGAGGCAGTTATTTTAGTCCATCAGGTAAATACCACACATTTCCTAAATGCTGCACAAATGTATGTTATTATGCAGTATATGTTATTATATAATAGACTGCAGTGGCTTTGAAAAAGACAAACTATTCTGTTGTGTCAATACTTCTAAAAATTCATGACATTTTAACTTCCTTATGTTGGGAATAAAATATTAAAAAGTAAAACAAAGAAATGAACAAAGGCAGCTCTGAAACAATAATTAAACACACACCCCCCCACTACTGCCCAAGCAATCAGGGGTTTCATTTTCTACTTTCACCATTTCAGAGCATTTTCAGGTGGGACAGAAGATTCTGCTCAGTGTAGTAGGAAAGGCAGAAAGAGCTATAATTTTGCATATTGCTGATGTCCTATTTCTTTTTGCTGGAGTAAAAGAATAGAATTTGCTTAGCCTTAACGTCAAAATTTCTTTTGCAAGTATTCCTTGCTATGATACATATTCTTTCTTCTTACATTTGTATGCTGTTTGTATTGTAAGTATCAGAGTTATTGTGCTGGGTATGGGCCATGCAGAACTGAAATAGCATTTGAAGATGAAAATATGAAATGCACTAGGACAAACAGGAAAGGTTTCAGAAAAAAATTAACAAAAGCAATGAAAGGATTTAAAAGAAATGGCTTATGAGGAGCAATAAGAGAAGAACAAACCAAAATTAAAAAGTGGGTTCTGAGGGTATGAGGGTATTAATTAGGGTGTAATGGACCAGAAGAATGAAGGTCAAAGATCCTTTTCCCCTTCTCACCTATCATATGCCTTGCAAATAGATCAAGTAGTATCAGAGTCTATGTTCACAACAAATCCTAAGGAATGATGATATAAAATCATGGATCTATACTAGTACAAGGAGAGAAAAGGAGGAGACAAGACCAAGGCTGAAAACCTAAAGCAAAGTGATCCAATCCTGACAGTCATAGATAAAAAACAAAGTTTGGGACCCTTCACACTTCTTTGCGGATCAGTCATTCCTCCTCTTCCCGTCTGTGAAAGGCATCACTTGCCTCCTATAATCCCTGCCCCATACAGTCATCCTGTGTCCACACTGCCAAGCAGTCAGCCTAACCCTCTCTCCTCCATCCAAAAGCAGGAGCCACAGCACCTACCCATGCACCATCATCCTCCAGTGCCACAGGGGCAGCGAGCAGGAAAAGGAGTGTAGCTATAGTCCTGTTGAGCTACCCCAGCTCAGATATGGGAGTCCAGTCCTGCAGGTGGTGGTTTTGGTTTTTTCTTTCCCCTTTGAAATAACTCCCCCAGAAACTTCTTGTATCTCCCTTATTTCATCCAAGGACCTGGGTGAGTGAAGTAGCACAAACAGTTCGGTATTGATGTGTGTGTGGAGGAGGTGAACATACAGTTCAAGCTATGTTCAATACCTGAATAAGTGATCCCAACTAGTAAAAAGAGTTTAGTTTAAAAGTCACAAAGTTGCTCACACTGTACTGAAGAATATACCCACGGACTTCAGGAGGAGCTATAGGAGGTCCATACCTCTTGGACTTCCACTATTAAGGGGGAGCACTGTAGTCATCTGTTATCGAAGTGATACCAGACAGAGTCTTGTTCACATGTGTATGATTTTTTTTCTTTCATTTAAAGACTAGCTCTGCTTTGGGAAGTATGGAAACAAAATATGATTGCAGGAGTTATGGATGAATCAGGGTTTGCTTCACTCACAAGAATTTCTATTTCTAGAGCCAATAGAGGGAAAAGGATAAAATAATCTATCCAGCCCTATTCATTTTTTAAAGTCATAACAATCTCTCTTTGAAAGGATCTAGACTAGTAAATTTGTAGCACAGGAGCACTATCATTATAGTGTTGACAATAGGTGACAATTTCAGCAGAAATTCCAAGAGTTCACAGAATATGAACTGTCTTTTTGTCCCTAAGGGTAGTCCCTCTGGATGGGGTCTGAATTTCGTTTGCTGGATAACCTGGTTTCTACTTTCTAACCTGGAACAAGGTGGCACTTGCTCCAGGAATGACATCCTTATATTTCCATTTTGAGGTAGAGAGGGTCAGGCATGAGCCAATATATTCAGTATATTTTACTAAAGGGAGATACATTTAGAGGTACTTGCATTTTAATTAATATGACATTCAGGACCAAATTGGAAAATTAAACTATTTACTTAGGTAATTAATTAAACAAAAATTGAATTACCTAATTTGTATTGTTCTCAGGTTGAAAATTCTCACTTGTGCGATATATCCAAATTGCCCCAAACTACCAGAATGAGGCATTTTAGTTGACACAGATGGGAGGAAGAGGTTCAGGGTAGTTCTCACAATTTTGATATCTTGTCCTGATTTCAGAGTAGTTACAAAATTTTAGTTGACTGGGAAAACTATTTTGCTCCATTCTTAAGAGACTCCTCCCACTGTATTACTGAATTATCCATGTCACAGATGTTGCCTTCTACCCAGTAGTTTTGATGCAGTAGGTACAGTCTGTTACAGTACCTCTTATTCCATACTGCTCGCTTCTGTAATTCTAAACAATGAAGACTTGTTGCTTAGGAGTTAGGTAACTAGCAGGTATTGTGTTTGCAGGTGTGTAGCATTGTTAGACCCTAGTAATGATTAACCTTGAAATTAAGAACCATAAATGAACGTGGTCCAGACATGGCTCGGAGACAAACCTTGACCTTATAAGGAAAGAAAGGAACGGGTTCATGAAGAGTTCACTACCCTACCGACCACCAGAGACCACTCGAGACCCTCAAGAAAACCCTAAAGACTTCAGTGCGCATGTGTCTAGGATGATGTAATATTAGAATTAGTTCTCGGAAATTTAAGGAATATGTAAAAAAGAATCTTAAAATATGTATGAGAAGCATAGATATAAGCAAAAAGGTGATTAGACCAGGTGTGCTTGATTTGTGGCAAGTCCACCGAGCACCCAGGCCTGAATAAAACAATATCTCTCCTGAGCGTGTGGAATTGGTTACTTGCACGCCGGGCACGAATCCGCTTTTCGGACAACAGTTTTTGGCGACCCAGATGGGACTGCTGTGAAGCCTTGCCCGGATCGACTTGCCGACTCTCGGTGGGGAGACCCTGCTCTCTGGACTCCAGCGTGCACCGACCTTTTGATCGGGGACTCCGTGAGTATCCTCCCCAACCAGAGCAGGTGAGCGACTCAACGGTGCAACGCTAAGGTGAAAGAGATATTGTTCTGGGGTATAAAATTGTGCATGCATTTGGTAAGGAATTGTGGCCAAAGGTAAAAAGGTATATTCATATGCGTTTGACAGTGACGACTGGAGTATATGAAATTGTGGCCAAAGGTAAAAAGGTATTTTCATATGCGTTTGACAGTGACGACAGGAGTATATGAAATTGTGGAGCCAAAGGTAAAAAGGGTATATTCATATATGTTTGACAGTGACGACTGGAGTATATGAAATCATGGTTTAGAACGTTCTTTTTGGGCAAAAATATGGGAACTCAATAGTCTAAAGTAACACCTTGGTCTCCCATTGGATGCATCATAAAACATTGGGGAAAATTTGGGGGAGATCCTTTGAGAAAGGAGAAATTAACTGAATAATGTACTAAATGGTGGCCAATGTATAAATTAGAAGATGAGATAAAATGGCCAGAATTGGGAACTTTGCAATATAGTACTATTTTGCAACTTATGTTATTTTGTGGACAACCAGAGTAAATGGGATGAGGTCCCTTATGTGGACTTGTTCTTTACCTTGAGAAATGATCATGAAATTCGAAAGAAATGTAAACTTTTAGACTCAGATTCTAATGTGATGATGATGATGATGGAGGACAAGGAACCAAAAACGCATTGTTGTTCTGCTTGTAGTATAGGAAAACAGTGTTTAAAACTAGGAGAAGAGGAAGAAGATATACAGATGTTGGTGGCACCGAGGAAAAATGAAAGTTTTGAAACTGAAGCAAGGGGAAGTAATACATTTAGTCCAATAGCTGGCAGAACTAGGACCCAACAGGGGTCTGTCTTATTAGCACCCCTTCATCAGGCTGTGGACCTAAGGGGGGAACCAGTGTTTGTGAAAATACCTTTTACTACTTCTGATTTGATTAATTGGAAAGAATTGGTAGGATCATATAGAGAAAATCCTGAAAAGGTGTATAGATCTTTTAAGACAATTATCAAAAATCATAATCCAGATTGGTAAGATATTTAAATTTTTTTAAATAATTTGTTAACTCCTGGAGAAAAGAGAGTGGTATTGGAAAAAAACTAATACGGAAAATGAAAGAAAAAAAAATAGGAAACAGAAAGCCGCAATTCTTGCGGCTGCTTTTGTGAATGACCAAAGATCTGCTGGAGGTAGGGGCAGAGGATATTTGAGAGGTAAAAGCAAAGAGTACTTAAGTGGCAGAAGTAAAAGATGTGGAAATATATTTAAAGTCTACTCTGTCAGGGATCAATCAATGTGCTGCATATAACACAAGGACACTGGAAAAATGAGTGTCCAGAGAATAAGAAAGTTGCTGTGATTCAGCCACAGCAAATTCCACCTGAAGCTGATCTACTTATGATGGGAGAGGATTCTGAATAATGGGGACTGGGGGCAAAAAAAATGATATTCTCCCAGCTGAGCCCCTGGTTCCGGTAAAGCTGGGAAATAAAGTAGTTGATTTTTTAGTGGACACTGGAGCAAAATATTCTGTTATAAATACACGTAAAGGACCAATGAGTAAATTTAATGTATCTATTGTTGGGGTCAAGGGAAAGAAAGAGGTAAGGCCTTTGTTGAAACCTTTAAAATGTAAAATTGGAGTAAAAACATTGATGCATGAATTTTTATATATACCGGAATGCACCATGCCTCTCTTAGGATGGGATTTATTGAATAAATTGGGAGCACAAATTAACTTTAAAAAAGGAAAAATCCAAGTTCATTTTCCTGAAGCTAATGCCTGGCAAGCCCAAGTTTATTTATTACAGACAAACCCAGATGAATCTGAAGAAATTCCAGAAGAGATTAAAGATGCAGTTTACCCATTTGCTTGGGCAACAGAGAAACCAGGAAGAGTGAAAAATGCGGAACCGGTAAAAGTTGAATTGAAAACAGGAGTTCGACCAGTAAGAAAGAAACAATATCCTATTAGTATAGAAGCCAGAAAAGGTTTGGAACCAATAATAAATAACTTTCTCAAATATGGACTTTTAAGAGAATGTCAATCTGATGACAATACTCCTATCCTTCCAGTGAAAAAGCCACACAACCAAGGATATAGGCTGGTTCAAGATTTAAGAGCAATAAATCAGTTAGTGGTGGACATTCATCCAGTAGTCCCTAATCCATATATGCTGCTAACAACTATCAATGAATCAAATGCATATTTCTCTGTTATAGATCTGAAAGATGCTTTCTTTTGTATACCTCTGGAAGAAAACAGTCAAAAGATTTTTGCCTTTGAATGGGAAGATCTGTCGACTGGGAGGAGAACTCAGCTCTGCTGGACTGTACTGCCATGAGAGTTTAAAAATAGCCCAACCATCTTTGGAGTAGCCCTGATCAAGGAATTGGAACAGTAGTCTGGTAAGGAAGATCAAATCACCCTCCTTCAATATGTTGATGACATCCTATTGGGAGCAGATACTATTGAGATCTGCAAAGAAAAGACTGTTAGCCTTCTAAACTTTTTGGGAATGGCTGGGTACAGGGTGTCAGAAAAGAAAGCACAAATTGCAAAACAAACTGTAATTTATTTGGGATTTGAGATTTCCCACGGACAATGAAGATTGGGAAATAATAGGAAAAAAGCCATTTGCAAGATGGCACCCCCTCAATCTACAATATCAAGCTCTGTTAGTGGAACAAGATGACATCATTTTGAAGTAAGTACAATTTTAAATCCTGCTTCTTTAATCCCAAGTGAAAAAGAGAGTGATCCTAATCATGATTGTTTATAAGTTATCAAACAGGTATATGCCAGCAGGCCAGACCTGAAAGATGTCCCTCTCCAGACTCTGGATGAAGAATTATTTACTGATGGAAGTAGCTTTGCTGTGAAAGGAGCAAGGAGGGCTGGCTATGCCGTGGTAACTTTAACCAAAGATCGAGAAGTAAAAGCATTACCTCCAAATACATCCGCCCAGAAGGCAAAAATAAAAGCTTTGACAAGAGCTTTAGATCTGGCTAAAGGTAAAAGAGTTAATATTTATACAGACTCTAAATATGCTTTTGGAGTTGTTCATGCCCATGGAGCGATATAGAAAGAGCGAGAACTTTGTCTGCCAGTGGCTCACCTATGAAGTATGGATCAGAGATGTTAAATTTATTGAAAGCAGTACAAAAAAAAACCCAAAGAAGTTGCTGTGATTCATTGTAAAGCGCAAAGAGGAAACTCAAAAGTAATACAAAGAAATTGAAAGGCAAATGAAGCTGCCAAGCATGTAGCGCTGAATACCACACCCCAAATTATAATGAAAAAAAAAAAAAAAAGTTGGCTGAACTATTACAGTGCAGAAAGAATGATCTAGGATGGTGGATTACTTCACATGGACAATGTATAGTAACTCCCGAAATCATGAAGAAATTGATGGTCACAAGCCATGCTGAGACATATATGGGAGCAGAAGCAATGGTCGAGTCAGTAAAACGATATGCAATAGGGACTAAAATATTATTGATTGCTAAAAGTGTGAGTAATAAATGTGAGATTTGTCTTAGGAACAATCCGAAAATACAAATCCGACCCCCTCCTGGAGAGGTAAGGAAAAGCATAACTCCCGGTGAGTATTGGCAAATAGATTTTTCAGAATTACCAAGGTGCAATCAATACCGATATTTATTGGTATTGGTAGATACCTTCTCTGGATGGCCAGAAGCTTTCCTGTGTGGAACCAACAAAGCAAAAGAGGTAACAAAACACTTATTAAAGGAAATTATTCCAAGATTTGGAGTCCCTTTAGGGATGTCCTCGGACAGAGGTCCACATTTTGTGGCGGAGGTTATTAAGAATGTGAGTAAGACACTAAGAAGATCACAATTTAGTAGACAAGTAGAGAGAATGAACCAAACATTAAAAAGAAAAATTTCTAAAATATGTCAGGAAGCTCAGTTGAAATGGATTGAAGTTTTACCACTTGCCTTGTTAAGAATTAGGGTGACCCCGAGAGCTAGAGAAAAAATAAGTCCATTTGAAATTCTGTATGGTAAACCTTATAATGTCAATCTAACAGGAAGGTTTGAACAAATGCACATAATAGGAGAAAAAAGTGTTAACTTAATATCTCTTGTCTTTGAGTAAAATAGTGAGTTCTTTACACAAATATGTTCTTTTGAGCACACTTTTACCCCTTGAATTTCTGGTACATTCATTCAGCCCAGGAGACCAAGTCTACCTGCGAACGTAGAAGGACGACCCCTTTGGAGAAAAGTGGAAAGGACCCTTCCAAGTGTTATTAACAACAAACACTACTGTAAAATTAGAAGAAATAAACTCTTGGATTCATTACATCAGAATAAAGAAAATACCTCCTAGACCGTGGACATCTACACCTAAGGAACCATTGAAATTAACTTTAAGGCGTACTTGATGAGTCACCGGAGATGTTGCTGAATTATTTGTGATATTTAAAATATTTATTGTTAGAAAGGAAACCAAATTAATTAGGAATTGTGGGTTTAGGAATAGAAAATGTGGAGCCTGTTGATATTAGTTACGACGATCAGTAAAGCTCAATCCCAATTTCTATTGCCAAAATGGAATAGAAATCGAAATATCTGGGAACTTTTAACCTGAGAAGTAAATTTTTATGGCTTCCAAATTTAAATTGGCTCAAACAGTTATTTTTACTTGCAATACTGGTCGTCATCTTAGCTATAATTACTTGTTGTATGATTCAATGTATGTCTTATAAGTGAATAGTGTGAGACTCATGATGCTCAACATCATAAGTCTCAAAGGGGGGAATTGATGCAGTAGGTACAGTCTGTTACAGTACCTCTTATTCCATACTGCTCGCTTCTGTAATTCTAAACAATGAAGACTTGTTGCTTAGGAGTTAGGTAACTAGCAGGTATTGTGTTTGCAGGTGTGTAGCATTGTTAGACCCTAGTAATGATTAACCTTGAAATTAAGAACCATAAATGAACGTGGTCCAGACATGGCTCGGAGACAAACCTTGACCTTATAAGGAAAGAAAGGAACGGGTTCATGAAGAGTTCACTACCCTACCGACCACCAGAGACCACTCGAGACCCTCAAGAAGACCCTAAAGACTTCAGTGCGCATGTGTCTAGGATGATGTAATATTATAATTAGTTCTCGGAAATTTAAGGAATATGTAAAAAAGAATCTTAAAATATGTATGAGAAGCATAGATATAAGCAAAAAGGTGATTAGACCAGGTGTGCTTGATTTGTGGCAAGTCCACCGAGCACCCAGGCCTGAATAAAACAATATCTCTCCTGAGCGTGTGGAATTGGTTACTTGCACGCCGGGCATGAATCCGCTTTTTGGACAACAGTTTCACAGTCAGGAGTATGGCTAGACCCAAAGTTTTACTTTCATCAAAGTGAACTTCAGCTTCAAGGATTAAATTTATTAACAAATATTTTTACCCTGGGGATAAAGAAGCTGTGTTTCACATTTGCATGTTTCTAATGTGAGAGATGGAATTTTGAGAAAAATCACCAAAAGTGTTCTTCCCAGAGAAGCCCAGGGAAACTAATGCCCTGCAATTTTCAGTGGGGAACAAAGTATTTTCCTTTTGAACTGAAAACCTTCTTTGGCTCTTCCAGCATAGTGAGTCTGGAAAGAGAAGCCCATTTATTGCATTTATATATGTGGAAGTTTATTTTTTATACTACTTTTATTCTTATTTAAAGCAATATTTATTTCTTCAACTTGCACAAAAAGGGGATCCAATGAAAACACAACACATCTTTGCAGACAGCAATTCCCTTGCTTGCAGGAATCCTTTGGTATTTTAGCCCCAATGACAGAGAAAAAGCAGTTTGTTATGAGTGCTGAATTGCTTTTTCTTTTCACATGTAGTAGCAATTAAGTGTCATATTAAGCCTGAGGCAGGAAAGACCTGTTCTGACTAGAAATGTGTTTACTGTACTTTTTTCAAAATGCAGTGCAGGATCCCTTCCCTTATCAGTACCTAGAGTCTAACAGCTTGCAGACTCAAATTTCCCCTTCCAGGCAATGTTGTCTTTGTCTGTTGTTTTTCACAACAAAAAGTTTCATGAATTCTGCAGTTTGGATTTCTGCTTTGTATTACCTAGTATCACCCTCTAGGCTAGGAATCAGCATTTTTCAGCTCCCAGAAACTGCCCAAAAGGCTGCTAGAAGCATTGCACGTTGAGATGTGTAGGTACACATCTTTCTAACTGTTTGCATTGGGAATGCTAGCAAAGAAGTTGTAGAAGTACTCTCTGTAGGACTAAACTGGTGAACAATTAAGCAGTGTCTGTAGGGGGTGATTGCCCTTGGCGCTGAAGGCTGCAGGTGTGGCATGCGGGGTTTACTCATTCAAAACTTCAGTGACTCCATATGGCAGAGGAACCTTATAAACATAAAGAATGTGGGAAAATCTCCCACTGCAGTTCGACACTGCAGCTCTCTCCAGTCACTCACTGTGTTCTGGTCCCATTGCCCTTCATCCAGGCTGCACCTTATGTTTCTCCCTACCCTGCCTTACACCTGGAACAACCAGACAATGCTGTCCCATCCACCCTCCTTCAAAAAAAATAAACCTCCCAGGACTTAATAATTCCTTGAAGCAACCCTCCCTCACTCCTTCTGCTATGTTCTCTAAACATCTTGTGGGTTTGTGTTTGCATTGTCCCTTCACTGCGTATACATTGTAAATTCCTAAGGAAGGAAGCTTTATGTTAGAATTATAGAATCGTTTAGGATGTAAAAGACCTTTAAGATCGTCCACTCCAATCGTTAACCTAAAACTGCCAAGTCCACCACTAAACCATGTCCCTAAGTGCCACGTCTACATGTCTTTTAAATACCCTTTACTCTAACTGGTAAAATACAGGAAAAGATAACTTGAGCACCAATCCCTTTCAATCGCACCCCCAGAGCTTTGTAGTCTTGCTTGATTCTGCCCAGGTTCTGGTTTGCCATGTCATTTATGCCCACATGAAAGAGTGTTGTGGTTTAACCCTAGCCAGCAACTAAACACCACACAGCCGCACGCTCACCCCCAACCCAGTGGGATGGGGAGAGAATCGGGAGGGTAAAAGTGAGAAAAAGTCGTGGGTTGAGATAAAAACAGTTTAAAAATTGAAATAAACCAAAGTAGAACAGTAATAATAATAGTAATAACAACAACAAAAATAGAATATACAAAGCAGGTGATGCACGATACAATTCCTCACCACCTGCCGACCGATGCCCAGCCAGTCCCCCCGAGCCGCGATCCCCCCTTCCCAGACCACGCCTCCTAGTTTATATACTGAGCATGACATCACATGGTATGGAATACCCCATTGGCCAGTTGGGTTAGCTGTCCTGGGTTAGCTCCCTCCCAGCTTCTTGGGCACCTGGCAGAGCATGGGAAGCTGAAAAGTCCTTGACCAACTTAAGCATCAATGTGGCATCAACATTCTTCTCATACCAAACCCAAAACACAGCACTAGAAAGAAAATTAACTCTAGCCCAGCTGCAACCAGGACAGTATCCACCCTTTATTCTATACCATTTACGTCATGCCCAGGTCTCGCATTTTCCAATACATTCCAATTAATTACCACCACTTTTCCTGCCTTTTGATATATATACACACAGATATCATTCCTGTAGTCTATGGGCCATCCCTCTAAAATGTACTCCAAACCCCATCACAGGCATTGCAGCTACTCAAACCCCGGCAACAGACACCGCGGGTACTCCAACCCCCGCGACAGGCACGGCAGCTACCCAAAGCCCAGCAACAGGTACTACAGCTGAACCAAAGGACCAAGCCTTGCTGGTATCCGTCGCCCCTGTACAGAAGAAGAAATCCTGGAAGCAGAAGCCATGTCGTTTAGAAAGGGATGAAGGAAAAGCAGGGCCATCACGAGGAGGGGAGGAGGAAGAAGAAGAACTCAAAAATGAGATGGAAAGCACCCGATCCCTATCCCTGGGTGAGCTGCGAGATATGCGGAAAGATTTCAGCCGTCATCCAGGCGAGCATATTGTTACCTGGCTGCTCCGATGCTGGGATAATGGGGCCAGTAGCCTGGAATTAGAGGGGAAGGAAGCCAAACAGCTGGGATCCCTTTCTAGGGAAGGGGGCATTGACAAAGCAATTGGAAAAGGGACACAGGTCCTCAGCCTCTGGAGGCGACTGCTGTCAGGCGTGAAGGAAAGGTATCCCTTCAAGGAAGATGTTATATATCGCCCAGGCAAATGGACCACTATGGAGAGAGGTATCCAGTACCTGAGGGAATTAGGAATGCTGGAGGCGCTTTATAGTGACCTGGATGACGACCAAATGCCCAAAGATCCAGACGAAGTCCAGTGCACGTGACCCATGTGGAGGAAGTTGGTACGGAGTGCACCAGCGTCGTATGCCAGTTTGTTGGCAGTATTGTGCTGGAAAGAGGAAGAAGCACCAAGGGTAGATGACGTGGTTGGCAGACTCCGAGATTTCGAAGAAACTGTCCTCCTCCCTTCTCTCAGCTGTGGAGAAACTGGCCCGGGAGGTCCAGCAACTCGAAGAGGATATGTCCTACTCTCCACCTGTACGGACCAGTATCTCAGCCATTAGGAGTCAGCGTTTTTCTCCTCAAGAGAGAGGATACAGAAGGTACACACCACGGGGCACCCTGTGGTTTTACCTGCGTGACCACGGAGAGGACATGAGGCAGTGGGATGGAAAACCTACCTTGACCCTAGAGGGACGGGTACGTGAGTTGCAAGGAAAAACAATGACACAAGGGGGTTCTCCCAGGAAAAATGCTGCTCCAGTTTTCAGGAAAAACCTGTCTCACGACGGTCCAGTTTCCAGTGAACAGTTCCCCAGACAGAGTAGAAGGGCTGATCTTTGGATTGTAATGAAGGAATTCTTAATTCACGTTTGCAAGAAGTGAGAAGCGGATACTATGACCAGAACTAGAGGGGCCCTGCCTCCAGTCAGGTGGAGGAAAGGGACAACCGGGTTTACTGGACTGTGTGGATTCGATGGCCTGGCACATCAGACCCACAGGAGTATAAGGCTCTCGTAGGCACCGGTGCACAGTGTATCCTGATGCCATCAAGCTATAAAGGGGCAGAACCCATTTGTATTTCTGGAGTGACAGGAGGATCCCAAGAGTTAACTGTATTGGAGGCCAAAATGAGCCTAACTGGGAATGAGTGGCAGAAGCACCCCATTGTGACTAGCCCAGAGGCTCTGTGCATCCTTGGCATAGACTACCTCAGGAGAGGGTATTTCGAGGACCCAAAAGGGTACCGGTGGGCTTTTGGTATAGCTGCCCTGGAGACGGAGGAAATTAAACAGCTGTCCACCTTGCCCGGTCTCTCAGAGGACCCTTCTGATATAGGGTTGCTGAGGGTAAAAGAAAAACAGCTGCCAATCGCAAACAGAGCAGTGCACTGGTGGCAATATCGCACCAACCGATATTCCCTGATTCCCATCCATAAGCTGATTCGTCGACTGGAGAGCCAAGGAGTGATCAGCAAGACTCGCTCACCCTTTCACAGTCCCATATGGCCAGTGCGAAAGTCCAATGGAGAGTGGAGACTAACAGTAGACTATCGTAGACTGAATGAAGTCACGCCGCCACTGAGTGCTGCCATGCCGGACATGCTAGAACTCCAATATGAACTGGAATCAAAGGCATCCAAGTGGTATGCCACAAATGATATCGCCAATGCGTTCTTCTCAATCCCTTTGGCGGCAGAGTGCAGGCCACAGTTTGCTTTCACGTGGAGGGGCGTCCAGTACACCTGGAACCGACTGCCCCAGGGGTGGAAACACAGCCCTACCATTTGCCATGGGCTGATCCACACCGCACTGGAACAGGGTGAGGCTCCGGAACACCTGCAATACATTGATGACATCATTGTATGGGGCAACACAGCAGAAGTAGTTTTTGAGAAAAGGAAGAAAATAGTCCAAATCTTTCTGAAGGCCGGCTTTGCCATAAAACAAAGTAAGGTCAAGGGACCTGCACAGGAGACCCAGTTTTTAGGAATAAAATGGCAAGATGGACGTCGTCAGATCCCAATGGATGTGATCAACAAAATAACAGCCATGTCTCCATGAAAGTTAACTCTGTCACAGCCGGAATCAGGACATTGTAGAATGCATATTCCAGATTACAGCCTGATTGTAAGCCCTCTCTATCAAGTGACCGGGAAGAAGAATGATTTCAAATGGGGCTCTGAGCAACAACAAGCCTTTGAACAAATCAAACAGGAGATAGTTCAGGCAGTAGCCCTTGGGCCAGTCCGAGCAGGACAAGATGTAAAGAATGTGCTCTACACCGCAGTCGGGGAGAATGGCCGTACCTGGAGCCTCTGGCAGAAAGCACCAGGGGAGGGAGACTCGAGGATGACCCTTAGGGTTCTGGAGTCGGGGATACAGAGGATCCGAGGCCCGCTATACTCCAACTGAGAAGGAGATATTGGCAGCATATGAAGGGGTTCGAGCTGCTTCGGAAGTGGTTGGTACTGAAGAACAGCTCCTCCTGGCACCCCGACTGCCAGTGCTGGGCTGGATGTTCAAAGGGAGGGTCCCCTCTACACATCATGCAACCGATGCTACGTGGATTAAGTGGGTCGCACTGATCACACAATGGGCCCAAATAGGAAACCCGAGTCGCCCAGGAATCTTGGAAGTGATCACGAACTGGCCAGAAGGCAAAGAGTTCGGAATATCCCCAGAGGAGGAGGTGACGCGTGCTGAAGAGGCCCCACTGTATAATAAACTACCAGAAAATGAGAAGCAATATGCCCTGTTCACTGATGGGTCCTGTCGTCTTGTGGGAAATCATTGGAGATGGAAAGCTGCTGTATGGAGTCCTATACACCAAGTTGCAGAAACTGCTGAAGGAGAAGGTGAGTCGAGCCAGTTTGCAGAGGTGAAAGCCATCCAGCTGGCCTTGGACATGGCCGAACAAGAAAAATGGCCAGTACTTTATCTCTATACTGACTCATGGATGGTGGCAAATGCCCTGTGGGGGTGGTTGCAGCAGTGGAAGCAGAACAACTGGCAGCGCAGAGGTAAACCCATCTGGGCTGCCGCATTGTGGCAAGATCTCGCTGCCCAGGTAGAGAACGTGCTTGTAAAAGTACGTCACGTAGATGCTCACGTACCCAAGAGTCGGGTCACTGAAGAACACAAAAACAACCAGCAGGCGGATCAGGCTGCTAAGATTGGAGTGGCTCAGGTGGATCTGGACTGGCAACATAAGGGTGAACTGTTTATACCTCGGTGGGCCCATGACGTGTCAGGCCATCAAGGAAGAGACGCAACATATAGATGGGCTCGTGATCGAGGGGTGGACTTGACCATGGACGCTATTGCACAGGTCATCCATGAATGTGAAACATGCGCTGCAATCAAGCTCGTGCGTTGTTCAGGTCATCATAAATCACCTCCAGCACGGCTAATTCCCTCAGGTACTGGATACCTCTCTCCATGGTGGTCCACTTGCCTGGGTGGCATATAACATCTTCCTTGAAGGGATATCTTTCCTTCACGCCTGACAGGAGTCGCCTCCAGAGGCTGAGGACTTGTGCCCCTTGTCCAATTGCTTTGTCAATGCCCCCTTCCCTAGAAAGGGATCCCAGCTGCTTGGCTTCCCTACCCTCTAATTCCAGGCTACTGGCCCCGTTATCCCAGTATCGGAGCAGCTAGTTGACAATGTGCTTGCCTGTACGAGGACTGAAATCTTTTCGCATATCTCGCAGCTCACTCAGGGATGGGGATCAGGTGGTTACCACCTCATTTACGGGTTCTGCCTCCTCCTCCTCCTGTTCTCCTGATGGCCCTGGTTCATTTTCATCCCTTACTAAACGAGCTGATTTTCTTGTGTATTTCTTCTTTTGTATAGGGGCGACTGATACCGGCATGGGTTGGTTCTCTGTCGCAGGGGGCGGAGTAGCTGCCAGTGCCTGCCGTGGGGGGTGGGGTTGCCGCAGGGTCTGTTGCTTTGTCATCAGATCCAGAGACCTTCTCTTCCCCTTGAGGGTTCTGAGTGGTGTTGAACAGGGCTCAGTAGGCATGGGCCAGGCCCCAGCACATTGCAGTGATCTGTGTCTCCCTGGAATTGCCAGGGTGACAGCATCCTTTTTCCAAATATTCTACTAATTTTTCAGGATTCTGCACTTGTTCAGGGGTGAAGTTCCAAAACACTGGGGGTGCCCACCGTCCTAGGCATTTGCCCATGCTATCCCACTCACCCTGCCACTCATAACTATCCAGCCTTGGGGCAGATCTCTGGATGCTATTCTTAATTTGCTTATTAACCTTAGACAAAACCGAAACAATATTCCCAAGGAGCACCAATAGATGTATCTTAACTACCCAAGGATGTTCGAGGTACTGATAAGTTATTGTAACGGAGGAGAAAACATCATAGAAGAAGGTAGTGAAGGGGCCATTCTCTATTTCCTCCATAAAAAACCTCTCAGAGGAAGAGGTATAATTGCTAATTGTCTCTATGAGGTGGTACCCGAAATACAGTAATGGCTTCAGTACAAATCCCAAATACCAAAGAACCCCCGATGCCAGTGTTTTAATAACAAATCTCCCACGCAAAACATCACTAATCACTGCAGAGTACAGCAGGCTGCAAAAACCAATACGAATCTTTAACAGGTACAGCAAAAACAAGAGCACGGTGCAGATGAGATAAACTAATATCAAGAACAGATGAATCAATATTGTGACCGGCAACTGTTAACAGATGTAAATTCCTTAATATGCTCTGGTTAATTTGTTGTTATCTTAAACCCTTCGAGCCCCACATTGTGCGCTAAAAAGGACTGTCGTGGTTTAACCCCAGCCAGCAACTAAACACCACACAGCCACTCGCTCACCCCCAACCCGGTGGGATGGGGGAGAGAATCGGGAGGGTAAAAGTGAGAAAAACTCGTGGGTTGAGATAAAAACAATTTAATAATTGAAATAAACCAAAGTAGAACGGTAATAATAATAGTAATAACAACAATAATAGAATATACAAAGCAGGTGATGCACGATACAATTCCTCTCCACCTGCCGACTGATGCCCAGCCAGTCCCCCTGAGCTGCAATCCCCCCTTCCTGGACCACGCTCCTAGTTTATATATTGAGCATGACATCACATGGTATGGAATACCCCATTGGTCAGCTGTGTTAGCTGTCCTGGGTATGCTCCCTCCCAGCTTCTCGTGCATCCGGCAGAGCATGGGAAGCGGAAAAGTCCTTGACCAGTGTAAGCACTACTTAACAACAACTTTAGCATCAATGTGCCATCAACATTCTTCTCATACCAAACCCAAAACACAGCACTAGAAAGAAAATTAACTCTAGCCCAGCTGCAACCAGGACAAAGAGTAATAGTGGATAATAGTCTGTGTTTCTAACAAGTTGTGTCATCCTCTCAGTGACATCCTGGACCTTAGCACCTGGAAGGCAGCAAACTTCACCTGATTCCCTGTCAGGCTGACAAATGGGTGCCTCAGTTCCCCTTAGCAGAAAGTCACCTACTATGAGCACTCGTCGTTTCTTTTTGTCGTTTCTAGTGTGTGCTGCTGGTATGGTTTCTCCCTGCGGAGCTTGCTCATAGGTATCTTCAGCTGGTAAGACATTGTATCTGTTCCTGGTTGTTATACAGGAGGGTGGAGAGTGAAGCGGAGTCCTGCTTTTGTGGGTCACCAGGATCCACGGTGCCTCCTTCTGAGTAGCATCAACCTTAACAGACTGGTTTTGAAACCACTCATCTATCTCTTCTTCAGCCCCTCTAATACCATGCAGTCTTCTCACTGTCTCCTGTAACTCAGCCACCCGGTGTGACAGATCCTCTATCTGCTTGCATCTTTTGCAGGTACTTGCTTGTGCCTCAGGAGGAAGGTCTGGACACTCATTGCAACCTGAGGTCTGCACCACAATCTCCTTCCTTAGCAGTTCTGTCTGGGTGGAAGCATCGGACATCTCGGGGGTTGTCTCTGTAGAAACCCCAACTTTTGCTCTGAGTCAAGTGCCCACCATTCTACTAAGAGGGGCAGATGGAGCTGACCAATAACAGGAAGAGAGGGTGACATCATTTCACTCTATGTATGGTGCTAGGTACACTGGGGATGTTAGTGAAATGCTAACAGCAGTCACGTGCCATGTTCGTTGGAGAGTAAAATGCAAGAGAGAGAAGTCACTGGGGTTTTTTTACCTCTGTGGTAACTATCTTGGCCAGCACGCATGTATGTACATGCAGTTTGGTTTCTTGCTGACAGTCACAAAAGGCCTCAGCGGCCTCAGCATCCCTCCATGACAAGAGGAAGGACAGTAGCTCCATGGCTTTTTAATAACAACGTTTTTTAGCAATGGGTTGGGGGTGCCACAGGAGCTATCTGCAAGATTCACGTTCCCAACATGTTAATTCCAAAGGAGCTCAGAATTCACCATTGCACAAGTATACCTTCCCCTTGTGTTTTTGCTTCTTCCTGTTATCTATAGAATCTTCAGGAATGTGTTGTCTCTGGATGAATCAAGCATGTAGATTTTTAGTGCTACATTAATGCAGAATACACTAGTGGTTGAACTCCAGGCTGGTTTCCTTGGTTAGGCAAAGTGCATCCATAATCAAAACCTTGGTTAATTAAATTCACCCTGATATTTTTTGATTTGCAGTCCTGTTTAAAGAGTTAAAAAATCATGAATTAATCACAAAACATGTAAGGCTGGCTGAATCACACTAACTATGACACTGGAATTGCTCCTCAGTTTCAATGCTGGTCACTGAAAATTTATTCTTCTTTTTGAAGAAAAAATTAGATTTTCAGATAATCTTAGGAATCCAATAGCGTGTCTTTTAAAAAAAAAGTAATCAGAACTAATAATAGTGAAAGGCTTAGAATATTGGATTTCTTTCTAGTATCGCAGGATATTTGAGCAGTATGTTGTTCAATAATGCAGATAATTTTAATATTAAATCATCAAATGACAAACAAAACAGCAAACTAAAATCAAGGATCATGAGCATTACTCTTCTGAAAAGTTGAGATCATTAGAAAACCATTTATTGTGTAAATCCTCTTAAAGAAGATTAATTGCCCTATTTTACTTAAATATCACTCAGCCATTATTTTCATGTTATAACTCCTAAAAATTAAATTAGGAACATGAAAAATATTAAGATGAGCAGGTAGTATTAAAAGCAGCTTTAAATTATTTTCCTGGCTGCTTTAATATAGGCAAGAAAACTGTTTCAAACAAATTTCATGCTTTTTAAAGTCAATCTGTAGGAATCTTCTTTTTAAGTTGAATACCTGCATTCTTCCCAATGAAAATGCCCCCCAAAACACCAGAATTAAGTTATAAAATAGGATAAAATAAGTTATTCCTTTAAAGAAAGAAAAAAAATAAAGATAACATACCATTTGACTGACCTGGGAAGGTATCAGAAGCACACAAGAAAAAGCCTCCTATCAAATAAATTACTTTTGAGGTTCAAAAAACAATTAGAAGAAACAATAGCAGATTACACTCTAAAATAAAATTAATTCATTATGCTTGTTTAGGATGTGATCTTGAAATATTTACCCATATGTTTACCGTAACTTTTTGAAAATACTTCCAGACCTTGGTATATATAAAGGAGAGTAAGCACATATGTCTTTGAATGATTAGCTGCTCTGTTATAGAAGCAGGGATGAATGAACCAAGTATAAACTCTGATTTTATTTCTTTCTTTTAGCTGCTGCTAAATACAAAATTACAGGACTTTATAGAGTACATGCCAAATTTGGCAGGTCAATGAGATCAAATTTTGAGAAAGATGAGATTATTGCTGATGTTCTGGTATCATTCCCTGCAGTCTTGCTTTCTGAAAAAAACAGACATACCTGGAGAAAATCAAGAAGGTGGAAGAAAACATCTGAGAATAAGTCATTCTACTCAAGCTCAGTTACAGTATGTATTCATTCATAAGAATCACCATCAGACTTACTAGAAAGATTATTTTCTTCCATTTGTATATTATAACTCACCAGGGGAAAAAAAAAAGAAAAAAAAAAAAAGAAAAAAACCCTCCAAAAAACCCCCAACCTGCGACGAGCGAGGGAAGGCAGGCAGTCGACTCAATGTGAGTGATAAGGCCAGCTTCAACTTTATTGTAAAACCCTACACATATTTATACACTAAGTTCTACCTTATGCATACTTGTCTCACAATCATTGGCTTAGCTCTAAAAATTACATTATCATATTCCTCCTACTTTCGGTTACTGCTACGTGGTCCGGGTTCCATCCTGTTTTTCTTATACTGTACTTTCTCAAAGTTGCTTATCTGCACAGAGCAAGGTCAGCATGACTTTCTTTTCTCCCTTGTCAACATGACTCAGAATTTTCCCACCGCGGCCTAGTCTGGCTAACTTTCTCCAACAATTCCCCCTTTTTCTTTTTGGACCACCAATACATTGTGGTTCATTTTTACAACATTATTTAAAATACAGTGATATGCTATTTTTACTATAACTATAATTGTTAATAAAATACCAAGCCAGCGCTTGCGCAGTGCCTATGTTAGGCACTAGGGAAGCAAATACATTGGCTGTGGTTGACCATAATTCTATATTGTCGTTACAGTCTGCTTGCAATTGATGTATAGACCTTTTGTGTCGATTTGTCGCTACTGTAGTTATATTGAGCCAACTTTGTCGGCTAACTGTGAGCAGAGTTAATTTACCTACATAACAAGGCCCTCCAAAGGCGTTCTTTGGAATGCCAGGCCATGCTCGATCCCCACAGATCAAAAAATATCCGGGGGGAAGAGCTTTGGCCATATCATTGTTCCACAAAGAGTTATTGGTTCCCTTCATACTCCGTCCATAGGCACTGAGTGTTTTGGAAGCGTTATAATTCCCACAATATTGGCCTATTTCGAATCCTTTCGTAAAAGGTGAAACAACAGTCCAACCGGTGGTATTAACAAAAGGGTTGTTATCATCAGTGCGGCTGCTTATGCCGATCAATGACTGAAAGTCTGGGCCTGTGCGGCAAAGCGGCTAAAGCTGCCAAACACAAAACATGTCTGAGTAGTAACATTATCAGTTGCATTTCCAGTTTTTTCTGACCCCAAAAGGTCAATTTCTTGGGGGTCCCAAGGGAGAGTGTGATTTAGGGCTCTTATTAGTTGTACCGAGCAATCTGCTACAGTAACATTTATACAATTAACTGTTACAGACGTCCAATTATCAACATCTCTGGCAATAATTTCAGGAAAGCCTATCAGACATGTTTTAAAGGGCTCAGTTGCCGTAGCTGAACTCAGGCAAAAGTCTGTCGTCCCAGTTTTATTCGCCCACGCCACCCATAAGTTCGCACGGCTGGGCAACGGCATCGCTGGGATCAGTATGGGCAGAGCTACATTGATCATCATCAGCAACAGCAGCTTTGGTCCAGCGGCTTGGAATCCACTTCGGCCCTGTGGGAGTAAGTACACACATATAACCTCTACCCATATACTTCACTTCTGCTGGACCTTTCCACAGTCCTGTTGCTGGATCTCTATACATAACGAAAACTGGCTTGTCATCCTTATTTTCTTTAGGATAACCATGCACCCATGCTGGTGGCTCTTTCTGATCTGCAAAAATACATAAATGATTTAGCACAAAAAGAGTCTTAACAAGTCTTTCTTGTACATCTGAGATTTCCCTAAATTTTTGCAAATATTGTTTCAGCGTTTGATGCGCCCTTTCAATGATAGCTTGTCCCGTGGGTGAGTGCGGAATACCAGTAGTATGTCGCACTCCCCATGTTTGGAAAAAACGTTTCACTTTGGCGCTTGTGTATGCAGGGCCATTGTCAGTTTTTATCGTTTGTGGCACTCCCATAACTGCAAAACAACTAGTCAAATGTCGCATTACGTGGAGTGCTCGTTCTCCTGTTTGTGCCGTGGCCCATATAAATTTGCTATAGGTGTCAATTGTAACATGTATATATTTCAGTCTGCCAAAGTCAGCAATGTGAGTCACATCCACTTGCCACAATTCTCTGGCCTCGAGTCCCCTGGGATTCACGCCGATTCCGAGACCAGGCCCATGGTGGCTACACGTAGGACAGGCCCGCGTAATCCCCTGTAAAATGTCCATAAAATATCCATAAATGTACACAAAATGTCCACTGCGTTCATTTAGTCCATGACTTTGGGCTCCATCTGTTATGGTGGTCACTCAGGTCAGCAGAGGTGGTGCGTTGCGTGGAGTTACTGGGCACCAAAGTTGGCTCAGGTCGGGTCACTGCTGCACTTGCGCTGCTTCTTGTAAAGTTTGTCCTCCGTTGGTTCAGGTGGTTCCTGCTGCTTGGGCATGGGCTTATCCACAGTCACAGACGCCTCGGGGTGTCCTGTCCCGCATGGACTCAGCCACAGGTCACAGTCCCTTCGATTCGAGTTCACGCTGCAGTTCCAGCCTGTCCAGCACAGCAGCACAGAAGCAGCAGCGATGCCCTGGCCATCTGCCGGCCCAGGCGCATCCCCATTGCTGTTATCAGAATGTTCCCAGGCACAGCACAGTAAGACGATAAGCAGTGCAGCAGTACAGCAAGCAGCGAGAGCAAAAAAGCAGCCACTAACGAGCACAAGACTCTAATACACATTAAGGCAAGCAAGCCCCATGGCAAGCACAAGAGCCTGCGAATTAATAGCTAAACAGCAGTAACAGCTATAAATTCAATCTAGCACATTCCAATCAAACGTGTCGTTATCTTGAATTGTAGTCTTTGGTTGCATTCCAGTAAATATCCATTCTAATACTCTCACAGTCTCCCCCTTTTTCTTTTTGCACTGCGTGAGTGCACCAATAAAATGTGTGGGGCCGTGCAAAACGGTTAAGTCCACAGGTAAGTCAGGGTCAATACGATCCACTGCTCGGTCAACGATGTGGGTACTGAGTTTTTGAATCACAATCGATAAGTCCTGGTAATATAAAAAGTCCTTGGAGACCACTGGATGATCGCCCCAACAACAACGCTCCATGAGATTGTCCATTGATAACTATGGGCCCTTTAATTCCTGTAGCAATTTTTCGCGGCTGGTCGTCAATTAGCGTGACATCTACTGCTGTTGCCAGATCCAGTCCGAGGCTCCCCCTGGTTGCTGGTCGAAGTTGGGTTGCTGGTCGAAACTGGGCAATGGCGTCTGGTATCTCTGCACTGTCGTTTGGTTGGGGGCTGCCGTTGGCCTGAAGGTGACCGGAGCCGCGATTGGTGTCGGCGCGCTGCGGCTCTTGGCGCTCGGTTTCCCGTTTCCCGAACGCCGGCAGACCGTAGTATTATGATTATTCATTTGACAGTTCTGGCAGCTCTCGACATTGTCGACGCAGATGTCCTAGGTAGCCACATCGGAAGCACTTATACTCTCGTCGGCCAGTCGTCTTACTTTGGTGGGCATCCGGAGGCTTCAGTGGGGCAAGAGCTGCAAACGCCTGTCCCTGCGCCTTGACTAATTTTTCCCCTAGTTCTCTGATTGTTTCAACTAACATGGCTTGAGCTCCTACAGGAACTCTACTCATTCGCTCTAACATGACTTCTATGGTGGCGTCTAAGGGTAAGGTGACAAGGATGCCCTTCGTATAAGTATTACAATTCTCTAATACACACTGTCTCAGCAAAGGTCCTTTCATAAAATCTGCCATATCTGCGCGGTCAATAGCGTCTGTGACTCTATCTACAAAAGATGCAAAAGGCTCCTCTCTTCCTTGTTTAACTGACATATATGAGGGAGGAGCTGGTGTAGTTTTAACTTTCTGCAAGGCTTCTCGTGCTAATTTCATAGATTCTAACAACACGTCTGGGCCAGTTTGCATCTGCATTTCTACAGAGGCAAAAGGACCTATACCCATTAGTTGTTCTACAGTTATTCCAGCTAAACGATCATTTGGGGCTCGGGGCGAGCGCGCAGATATTTCACAAAGTCTTTGCCAGTGAGCTTGCCAAAATAATTGTTGTGATTGCTTCAAAATAAGCCTCATTATGTTCTTAATATCTTCTGGACATAGCATTCCGCTACCCCAGATATAGTTTAGCATTTGCCTTGCAGGCTCACTATGCACTCCCGACTCATTAACTGTGTTTCGCAATTGATTTAATATTTTCCAATCTAGGGCCTGATGCACCCCAGTCATAGCCCCCGCGTTATCTACCTGGTAGATTACCGGGAAGGCTTGAGGGCTAATTTGATCTAATAAATCAAAATCTTTTGTTCAACAGCTTGTCGTGCTATTTTGTCCCAACTAACCCGCACTAAACGCGGCTGTTGATGAGCTTGGGACGGGAGGGGGGGGTGGGGGGGGTGGGGGGGTGGGGGGGGTGAGGCCTTTAGAAGACTTTCAGCTTGAGCAGTCTCCTGTCCGCTACCGTCTACCCTCTCATTTTCACTTGGACCTTCCCTCTCCCCTCCCTTTCCCCCGGCGGTGCGGAGGGACAAGCCCTTTCTGTCGGCGGATCAGGAGGGGGACGAGAGGGTCGGCGAACGACGGGAACAGGAATTCCCGAAGGCGGAGGTGAAAAGTAGTCACCCCCTGCTGTGAGACGTCCAGCGGCAGGATCGGACTGCTCAAGCCGATCGGAGGCAGCTGTAGCTATTCGCCTTTCAGTTTTATATCTTTTTATGCAATTAATAACATCTCTCCAAGATTTCATTAATTTTTTTGCTGATTTATCATCATCAATTACTAGATCCCACAAACAATCTCCATAAGAACGCCACTCGTCTACTTCAAACATACTTTCAGGGTCTTTAAAAAACCCTTTCGCTTTCCCTAACACAATTAACCCAGCCAGGTCTTTTAATTGGCTTACTCCCCGCTCTTCTAAAAAGCATTTTAAAATATCGAAGGCTACCTCTACTTCCATTGCGCGCTTCTCTTGACCCTCTTAATTATCCGGTCGTTTGAAGCCTTTTCCCACGGGTAGCCTTCTATCGGACGGCGAACCCCTTTTAATCGTCCTGGGTTCAAGCACGGATCAGGCACGCCGCGACAGCGTCTACTGATCTTCTGCTCCCTGGTCGCTGCTACCAGTGCTTCTCCGATCTCGCTGTCCGGTGGAAAACAGGGATGGGGGGTCCCTGTTCGGGCGCCACTTGCGACGAGCGAGGGAAGGCAGGCAGTCGACTCAATGTGAGTGATAAGGCCAGCTTCAACTTTATTGTAAAACCCTACACATATTTATACACTAAGTTCTACCTTATGCATACTTGTCTCACAATCATTGGCTTAGCTCTAAAAATTACATTATCATATTCCTCCTACTTTCGGTTACTGCTACGTGGTCCGGGTTCCATCCTGTTTTTCTTATACTGTACTTTCTCAAAGTTGCTTATCTGCACAGAGCAAGGTCAGCATGACTTTCTTTTCTCCCTTGTCAGCATGACTCAGAATTTTCCCACCGCGGCCTAGTCTGGCTAACTTTCTCCAACACCAACCTACTGCGGCTTTAATTCATCGCAGCACTACTCCCTGTGTTACAATGATATTGCTCCATTGCTGTCAAAGTCACATTACTGTAAAGCTAAGGGAATACAAAGATGAATCGGGTTATTTTTCTGTAATATATATAAAGTACCTGATATCTAAGTCATACAATTCTCAGTCTCTCTTCTGTACTAGGAATTAGGTTTAAGAAGTGTGAAAGGAATTGCAGAATATAAATGAAGTTTCCAATCTGAGCTTTCTCCATCCTTTTTGTGGGAGATGGTTTATGGGAGCTTTTGATCTTCACTATGAACGTCAACTAATGTTTACTTCTTAGACCTGGGTTTTTCCCTCTTCCATATGGTTCCAATTCATTGAAGATCATGCTTTGTTTCCAAAAGTCTTTAGATACTCAATCCTTACTTTTACAAAGCAAGGTCATTCTGTATTGTCTTCTTGATCTTTTATCAACAGTGCAATGCTAATCCCTCTGTAAGACTTTTAGTAGCATGGAGATTTTGAAACAGTAGCAAACAAAACCAACCAAAACACGCTTGCTTTTGTATGTTGAGTGTCCATATTCCCTTTATTCAAGACACCTAAACTGAAAGGTGTTTCCCTTCAAGTTCAAAAAGATGATCTCTTTCGTTTCATTCCACTTATATTAATATACTTATTTAATTTTCAGCTGAGCTAGACTACACACTCAGTCACAATCAGAAAATGAGTTACTGGATTGAAGGGGATGAGGAAAAGGAAAGAGAAGAATTCCTTTCATAGAGCCAACTTTCATGATCTCCTTCAGTTTAAAACTTTTGTTCTTGTATTTTAGGGATACAATCCAATGACAGAAATCAGGATACATTTAATGCCTTAAAACTGAATTGAATCGTAGAATCATAGAATCATAGAATCATTAAGGTTGGAAAAGACCTCTAAGATCATCGAGTCCAACCGTCAACCCAACACCACCATGCCCACTACACCATGTCCCTAAGCACCTCATCTACACGTCTTTTAAATACCTCCAGGGATGGAGACTCAACCACTTCCCTGGGCAGTCTGTTCCAAGGCCTGACCACTCTTTCAGTAAAGAAATTTCTCCTAATGTCCAATCTAAACCTCCCTTGGCGCAACTTGAGGCCATTTCCTCTCGTCCTATCGCTAGTTACTTGGCAGAAGAGACCAATGCCCACCTCACTACAACCTCCTTCCAGGTAGTTGTAGAGAGCGATGAGGTCTCCCCTCAGCCTCCTCTTCTCCAGGCTAAACAACCCCAGTTCCCTCAGCCGCTCCTCATAAGACTTGTGCTCCAGGCCCTTCACCAGCTTCATTGCCCTTCTCTGGACACGCTCCAACACCTCCATGTCTTTCTTGTAGTGAGGGGCCCAACCTGGCCCATGTATGCTACAGTGAGACCTGTTGATTAGGAAAGTGCATGAGAAAAAAAAAATACACCAGAAATGAGGAAACACCAAAGCACCAGATACAAATGTCTCCTCCATTTGAGTATGCCTAAATGAGACTTGTATTCCAATATTTTCAAAAGCCTTATTTATTTATGATGAGCCAAATCTAAAATCCAAACTTCTCCCAGAATTTAGATGCTCTGGATTGGAATTTGAATTTTCTGTGCTGCATCTTCTCATCCATCAAAGCATTGCACCTGAATCTCTATTACCTAAGTGTAAGAAAAAGAAAAAAACAGCACTTTTTGTTCTTTCCTTTTTCCCTACAGCCCACAGTTTCAGAAAGCAGAAGCTGGCTCTGCAGGTATAGAAGCTCAGTTCAGTACAACCTCACACAGGTTTTCCACTTCAAACTGTAAAACCAGCTACTCTTTATTTTTAAAATGCTGCAGTGAAATTCATTCACTGAGAAAATCAGACACATATTCCAGTCAAATACATTCTAAAAATGAGGGACTGTAAAAATCCCAGAAGTACAGAGTATTCCTAAATTTAAGTATGGACTTCCCTACATGGAAAAAAGAAAAATTTAAATGCCTGATTAGCTGGCACCTATATATCTTCAGTATAACTTTAAGTACAAGTTTAATTCTTATAGATTTACATTCATTGTTGAATTGGGACCTGACTAACATGAGTTACTCCAGTTGTGATTCAGCTCTTGGTGATGTCATTGCATCCTACTCTGGCACTAACCTAAAAGAAATGTCTTGCAATAGAAAACAGAATACGCAATCAAACCCAACTCACTGAATTACCCTCCTTCTGGCTTTCTCAGGGTGCCCCAATCTTACTGTTAATGCTCTTTTGGATTAAAACATGTTGCTAATGGACTTCTGCGTTATATGCAGAACTGATCATAGATGCAATACTAAGCAGATAAGTAGTACATAAAAATATATTTTAAGGGTGAGTATGCCCACCTTTCTCAACTATGCTGAGACTTCAGAAACTTTATGCAGATAGCTGCTTTTTCAAGTAGGCAGAGAAAACTTCCAGTTACTCTGAGGAAAATTTAAACAAATGCTAAGGGCGTTTCATTTTTTTTAACAACTGAGAAAAGAAAGGCACAAAAGCATTCTCAGTGGTTCATATTAAGTAGGAGAATTCAGAATTAGGTATAAAATATATCTTCCAAACAAAATCAGTGATCATTTAATACTGAAAGGGTATTTAAAATATTACACTTTCAATGATTAAAAGCAGAATGTAAAGAAGATAATATTTATCGCAAACATTTTCATTCCTAGACAGATTATCTCTGGTCATTAAACAGTGCTGGAAAGTGAATTTCTTTGTTTCATTAAGAGAAGTCTTTTTCAAAGCAAAATTAGTGCCTTCTCTGTCCTACTATTGACCTCGACTTTGACCTGTCTGGACCACCCTTACTAGAATGGGAGGTAATAAAGTCCCCAGGCTGGCTCAGCTCTAGGTTTCAGTTAAGCAGAGACTATCAATCATGCAAAATTAAGTGTAGTAGTTTTGTGATGTGGACATTTACTAGGAACTGAACTGAGATCACCAAACACTTCATTTACATTTCCAAGGAACACTCAAATGAACATCAGGACATTAAAGTAACATTTCTGAAATTTTTAACAATTGTTGGGTGATACAGCAATCTGATTTAAGAAATCGGTGAAATTATATTGTATTGAAATTTAGTGTTTAAAAGTTAAAAAAATAAAATGTTTTGCTTTAAAACAAGTTTTATCATCTTGTATGCAATAAGGAAATATAACATTTACAAAAGAAATTAAGTCATTAATTACTTATATTATTTATATTATTTATATTTAAATCAGCATGAAAAATTGAAGAAAAAGAAAATTCAAAACCTTATGCAAAAGTAAATACTTTTAAAATTCAATTTTTGAAACTTTTAATGCTTAGATTCCAAGTATGATACAGCAAAATACAGCAGACTATTCACACGTCACCTAACATTATTCCATTCAACCTTGATTTTTTGCTCATCAAAAACTCTCAGGGAGCTGACAAGCTCTCTAGAAGTCAAGAAGTGGAGGAATGTTTTTTTTATTATTATTAATGTAGTACCTAGAAGTCCCCCAGTGATGCAGATCCTATTGCTTTCAGTACTACTTAAAGTTTGAGACCTCGTCCATCTCAGAGAGTTTATCATTCCACATAGAAAATAAAACCTACAAAGTGAGGGGGTTGGGGGAGGAAACAGGAAAGCAAAATGTGGTTGTTTTGCAGAGCTGGTGACACAAGGAAACACAGCGCAGTGCCCTCACAGTCAGATGACACTGCCTCCCCTAAGAGAGGCAGTTATAAAATGTTTTGCTGTAAGATGGCACACGTTAGCCTGTGTCTATAGCAGGCATACTGGCATGCCTGGATACAGCATGCTCTCCCCCCATCGGCAGGTCAGCAGAGAACTGGGAGAAGCCTTTTGAAGGGAAGCCCTGGTTACACAGAATATTTGCTTTTGCTGGCAGAGAACCTCTCTCGGGTCTGCTCTGCTGGGCAGAGTGGGGGAAAGAGGAGGAACACCATTTCTTCCATCCTGTCTCAGGATCTGGCCATAGTCTGTTTTCATACATTCATTAGTCAAGGAAACAGTTCCTGGAGCTTATCTTCTTAGTCAGAAAGTCTATAAACAGATTTAAATAGACGCTCAGTTTCTGAAGAAAACTTTTGCATTCCCCAGAAAATAGCCTCACAATCCACCACGGGGTCATGACCCCCAGATTGGGAATCAGTGATACCAAAGATATGCTGTGTCAGTCCCATGTAGCTCAGCACTGCTGAAGGCTTCTGTCTTATTCTCACACCTCCAGCAGAGAGATGGATAAGTCCCCTAATATTGATTGGCATGCCTCATTTCACTGTTAGGTTTCCTAAATTCTATTTGCAGAGAAGTTTTGAATAGTTGAAGTGCAGAAGTGGCTCCATGTAGGGATTCCTTCTCAGGAGTGCCACCTGGGAGACATCTCTTTCACCATACATGATACAGTTTTATTAATGATGGAAATCAGATCATTCTCTCTCTGCCCTAAAAACAACTGACTTGATCCCATGCTGTCCTATGTAATCCTACAAAAATTGTTTTTCCTCAAGCTTTGATTAATCTTTAAGTTTAATCAAAAACCAATTCAAGCAACCCTTCCCCAATACCTAAAATTTCCCATTTAACATCTTCAGGTATTCAAGCCAAAAGAATAAAATTACAACATAGTTTCTTTCCTTTGAAAAAGAAGTGGGTGAGGGAGGCTGCTGTTGAATTTAATAAAGCAGTGTGTGATTTGGCAGCCAAAAGGCTGATGCCATCAGGAGCTTTTCAAACTTGTTTGCTGAGAAATCAAGATGATACCCCTTTGGCAGGCTGCCTTCCCGACAGAGTGAATGCACAACTTGATTTCAGGGCTTGGTCAGCTTTGTTGCACTAGTACCTTCATTCTGTATTTTCTAATGCTCTGTCAACACTAGAAAATAGTTTTATAAATTCCTAGTTTTGTTAAAACGTACTCAACTCTGTTAACTCCATTGACTGTCAATATTCTAGTATAATTATCCTGCTGGTCTTCCTTAACATTTGGCCTTTTGATTAGTGCTGCTGTGACCAAGCTGATAGTGAGCCAATTAAAACAATAGTAGCGATAACAGTGGTGAGCACTGAATTTTACTCATTTAGTTTCCTTTTAACATTTTCTGTGTGTAATTTCACGCACTCTTAAAAAGCAAGCCAAATCCCCAAACAGATGGATTGCACAGTCCCATGCTGCCAGCTCTGTGCTTCTAAGTAAGGCTGGAAAACTCAGATCCACGGGGCCAGTTATGGACTCAGTTTGACTGAACAGGTCTGTCCAGATGTGACCATGTTGCAGGACTGTGGAGTATTCATTTCATTCATTGATGCTGATGGGAAGGAGGAAAGGATATTAAAACCCCTCCAATCCCCTCTCACCAAAACTGTATCCAATCCACACTATAGGCAGACTTAAATCTCTTAAATGAAGGGAACTAATAACCTTTAAGTGGCCCAACCACTACATGTGGATGAAAGCACAAATTTTCTCAATGAGTGTGACCGGTACCCCTTGCTCCCAACCCCTGGTAATGTGGTTAGCATAACTAACACCATTTTATAAGGCAAGCAGCCATTCTCTGTGACCAAGCAGGTCATGTATTAGTCCCCTTTCCCCTCATTATCAGGCCCTGAAGGTCCTGTGCACCAAGTAGACAAACCAAACAGATTTCTTCTTCCCCTCCCTACTGGCCTCAAGATTCCTGGGTGCCAGGCTGATTACTCCCTTCCTTACCGGTCTTGAAGGTCCCAGGCACCCAGCCAGCCAGGTGTTGTTGATGAGCCCGTCACAGAACAGGGAAGCATAATAGTGCACAGAGCACCGTCTATAAAATCAAGCAGTTACAAATCCTAAGTGGGGGAACTTGGACCAGAACTGCTGCTGGACAGTGAGACCTGTGACCCCCCCCGGTGGCCAGGGACACCTCCACAGTCGTCTGCTTCCTCTGAGGATTGAGTGAGTAACTCATATTCTTTTATATGATTTTCGAGTCTAGATTATGATTGTTATATTGATACAGCAAACCATGTATTAAGATTTGACCCAATCTGCAGAGGGTCCAGGTGATTAGAAATTATAAGTTAAATTGTATTATAAATTCTTATAGATTGTACTATATTGATTCTGTTTGGACAAATCCTGTGCCATTCTAATCATAAATTCTGTGCTATACTAATCATAATATCCTGTTAAGAAAATAAAGCTTAAATTGTAACTACGATTAGTGCCATCATCATTCTGCCAAGGATCCCTAAAAGAACCTGTCTGTCCCCTTAGTGTCGGATGACAATGGGCTCCAGAGATCTTTCTTGACAGCACCGTCTCTGTGTCTTGTCTAGCCTTTATAATTAATTTTTCTCTTTCCCTCTTGGTTGCTCATCATAGTCTGCCTCCTCCCCCTCTCACAATCCAGACGTTCTTATTCCACTTATGCTTATGGTTCAGCTCTTCATCCCAGTACTACATATCTGAAATAGAAAAATAAATGGGAATATATTATGCCCTATGTCGTGGTTTAACCTGGCAGGCAGCCAAATACCACGCAGCCACTCACTCACTCCCCCCACCCCCAGCGGGACGGGGAGAGAATCGGAAGGGTAAGAGTGAGAGAAACTCGTGGGTTGAGATAAAGACAGTTTAATAGAACAGGGGAAAAAAGGGAAAATAATAATGATAATGATAAAATATACAAAATGGGTGATGCACAATGCAATTGCTCACCACCCGCGCTGACCGATAACCAAGTAGCGATCGCTACTTCCTGGATCACGCCTACCCTTCATATACTGAGCATGACGTCACATGGTATGGAATACCCCATTAGCCAGCTGGGCTGGCTGTCCTGATTATGTTCCCTCCCATCTTGTATACCTAGCTCAGTCAGTAGGCATGGGAGCTGTCCTTGGACTAGGAGGGCACTTAGCAACAACTGAAAACATCAGTGTGTTATCAACATTCTCCTCATACTAAATCCAAAACACAGCACTAGGAAGAAATTTAACCCTATCCCAGCCGAAACCAGGACACCCTAATACATGAATGTTAAATGCATTTGCTAAAGACAGGAAGTCTTGGTATCTCAGCCAGAAACTGAAGTTTTAAGACTGGGTATTTTGAGACTGTACATCAAGATTAATGGTATTTATCATGGGTAATTCTTATTTGTTCCCATATGACAATCTAAGGGTCCAATATCATAAAATGCTCGACTTTCAGATAGGAAGATAGAATGTTCACCAAAATCATGTAATTGATAGACATGCAAGTCGTTGAGGTGCAATCAGCAATCTTGGACTGACTCCAGGATATTAAAGTTAAAAAAAATTCAGGAAATCTATTTTCAAGCATTTTCTGCTTCACCACTGTTCTGTATATGGGAGTGAAAAGTGTCACCCATTGCACATACTGTATACATTCAGTGTGCTCATCAGGTCTTTCTTCTCAGAGAACAATGGGAAAAATACCACAATAGGAAACCCTCTAAAGTAAAACTATGCTCAATAACATCAAGCTGAGATACAGCACTTTGACTGCTTCTATTTTCCTCCATGCTTAGTAATGTAATAACACTAGGCATTACAGAACTCACATGTTATGGATCATGATTGAAAAGCTAAGGGTATCTGAGAATTAATCTTCTTTTATCATGACAGACTAGCATATTAAAAATGGTCCCACTACTGAAAATTGCTTTTGGAACTCAGTCAAGTAAAAAAGGTTTGAAAACTGCATGAGAACAGAAAATCTGAAATGTATGCAAAGTACCACAAGAAAGATATTTCAAATGTATTTTGAGTATCAGGAATAGATTCTGTGCCAAAGAAGATGTGGCAAAGAAAATGTGGTACTGCATTGCATCTAAATGGGTGGTTACCAACTTATCTAGTAAAATAAATATATGTGGCAAATGACACATTTAATGTCACTATTTAATGACACTTTGAGTTCATGTGAAGTTTGGCAGTGTAATAGAAGTCTTATCTCTTGCCTCCGCTGTTATTGCACAGATTTAAACTGCTGTCTCAGAGGCAGTTTTACTATCTTTTTCAATCTCTCCCATAAAAGTGAGACTTGATTTGCTCAGCATGAGAACAGATCAATAAAAGCTGAGTTATACAGCAGATTAGATCACTAACTCAGACCAAAGATGTTAAATACAAGTTGTATAGGAATAATTAGATCAAAAGTTCAGTTCAAATGTACTGTACTTGTTCGTAAAGCTCAAAAGAAATGTCATTTTGATGATAGGAAAAATCATCGAAATTATTTTAGGTAATTTTTCTCATTATTATACCAGAAATCTAATCTTCTAAAAAGTCATTCAAATTAAAAGGTAATTGTGCTCAATGAAGAAGAAAGATCAATGATTTCTGAAATATCTTTGAGGTATTGACAATATCCTGAACAAGGATCTCTAGATGTCTATATGCTTTAAATACACCTTTTTTGAAATGAGTCTATTTTAAAAATGTGTCCTATTCAGCAAGGAGGTCTTAGTATTTATTAATGTGCTATTATTTCAAAGCTAACTACATTTTGAATTAATTTACTTAAATGGGTAAGGTTCACATGCAGTTAATTAATAGAGAAGTTACTGTTAGGAACTAGAAAACAAATTCATCCATAGCTTACACACAGACAAATGCAAGGGGTTGTATTTTACCCATAACATAAATTCAGGTCAATGGATGTTTTGGATTGAAAAGCTCTATTTATCTATGTCCTGGTTTTGGCTGGGATAGAGTTAATTTTCTTCCTAGTTGCTGGCATAGTGATGTGTTTTGGATTTAGTATGAGAATAATGTTGATAACACACTGATGTTTTAGTTGTTTATAAGTTTTATAGTAGTGCTTACTATAGTCAAGGACTTTTCAGCTTCTCATGCCCTGCCAGTGAGAAGCTGGGAGGGAGCATAGCCAATACAGCTGACCCAAACTGGCCAACGGGGTATTCCATACCATACGACGTCATGCTCAGTATATAAACTGGGGGGAGTTGGCCAGGGAGGGGGGACCACTGCTCGGGAACTGGCTGGGCATCAGTCGGTGGGTGGTGAGCATCACTTATTTTGTATATTCTTTTATCATCATCATCATCATCATCATCATCATCATCATTATTATTATTATCCCTTCCTTTTTTGTCCTATTAAACTGTCTTTATCTCAACCCACAATTTTTTTTTTTTTCAATTCTCTCCCCCATCCCAACGGGGGGGGGGGGAGGGGAGTGAGCGAACAGCTGTGTGGTGTTTAGCTGCCTGCCGGGTTAAACCACAACAATCTATATCACAGAGGTATAAATTTTATTAAATGACTCTCACTGTAATGGTCATTTTAGTTTAAAGATTTGTCACAGTATTATAGCATAGAAGTCAATTCTTTTCTTGATAAACATATGTAATTTCAATTCATGCTAATGTAAGGTTCATTTAAGGCAGAACAGCTCTTTTTATTTCCAGTACAGTGTAATACCATTCCTACATGAAAAATGAAAAAAAAAAAAAACAACCCACCTTTCTCCTTTGCTTGGTGTTCTTTGTTGATTTTTAAAAAACTAAGTGGCTGTGTCAAGTAATTCTCTAAAACTAAAGATTCAGTGTGTGTGATTCAAATACTGACTCTGACTGTCATAAAGTGCAGGAAAACAATAATAAATAAATAAAACTGGTCTATCTAAGTAAAAATATAATGGTCACTAGCAGGCAGGGTCCTGGGGCCAATCTGCAGTTTCTGTTGTTACACAATTACACTGCAGATATTTGAAAAGTAGAACTGGAGCATCATGATTTTTGAGCCTTTAAAATTCTTAGACATGGTGTAGGCAAACAATACTTTAATAGAAACAATGATTTATAATATTCACTTTAAGATAAGGAATTTATATATTGATTCTTTTCTATAATTATTATTAATCAGATATCTGATTGACTTATACAGACATATTTCAGTTGCTCAGTATGAAAATCAGAAAGATGTCATTTTCTTAGGAGGAACAAGTTTCATGATTTGCATTAGTTAATTAATATCACACACTATTAATATCACACTAAACATAACATGCACTATTCAGTTTATGAATTAAACCATAGAAAAGACAATCCTCAGATTGCTCTGTTTGTCTCCTTTGAATTATTGTTTCCCTTTCCATTTTTTTTAATGTTTTGCCTACTGTTGTACGCTTTCAAAAGTACATAGGAATGAAGGCACTTAATGGACCCACTCCTAGAAAGATTCTTCTGATGTAAAGGAAAAAAATCTTATCACACTCTTTCTGATATATAATGGCAAACGATGAATGCCAGGGCACAACTGAAAACAAAGTAATTTCTGAATGCCCTACATTTGTCTGTTTTTTAAAAACTACATTTGATTTATTTAATTCCTGTGTGTTCTCAGTTTGGCATGAAACAATCTCCTCCATCCACCCCGCTCTCCCCAAAATGATTAACGGTGGAGGTACTCCTTGAATTCTCTTACATGGTATATGTCCATTCTACCGCAGCCCTCATGGTGAGTTAAGGTCACTAAGAAAATATTGAGTGCCTTGCATGGGAAGACTGCAACCTCTTTCTTACAAGTGCTAATCTGCCTATTGTTTTTAGGGAAACAAAGAAGTCATCAGAGGATGCTGACAATCTTTCAGATATTGACCAGCTTTCACTATTTTAGCATTTTCAAGTAAAGCTTCTAGTGATAAAAGTAACTTGCTTTCTAGGTGCTAGCTATCATCTCCCTGTTTTTGTCTGCATTCTGCTTTGACCAGGATATGACACAGACAGACATCAAGCTGATAAGTTTGGTTGATTTCTTCCTGGTGGTAGATGAAGATTCAATGTCCATTCTGTAATTCTTAGACATATCAATTGTTTTCAATACTGTAAATCACATCTTGCTGATGGTTGGATGCTCTAAAAGGAATAGACAGTGCTATTTTTCAATATCTGGGAGAAACTTAGTTAAAACTGAGGTTATGGTAGAGGTAATTATATATTAAAAGAGTATATCCAACGTTAATCATCTCAGGGTGAATTAAAGAATATAGCAGTATCTGAGTCAGTTTTCTGCCATCTGCATCTGTCCAGAAGCTTGTTGAATGTCCTACTGGAAATTCTTTCTGAAAGTGGATCTTGCCATTACTGCTTATGATTTTTCACCTCCAAAGAACTTAAATACCCTCTATATGGGGCTGCAACTTCAAATCCTGTAGAATAAGACAGTATAACACCTAGCAAACTATTGAGAGAGGTAGCTTGCTGAGAGTATAGAAAATCAATGCTTCATCATCTGCATGGGTAGCCCATACCAATGGGCTAGATGGAGTTTACTGAAGTACGTTTTCTCCCTCAACCAACCAGGGAGGTAAAACTTTTGTATACTTTTATCACCAGCAAGATTTTTGAGGACTACTGAACACCCAGGTTTTGCAGCACTGTGCTCAGCTAGAGCTGCCAGTTCTACCATAGACCTCCTTTCTCCAGCCAAGAAATATGTAGCATCAGTTCTCAATTTCATCAGTCAACTGACCAGGTAGTATCCCAGTTGCACAAATAAACCAACTTTACATGATTCACAAAACAATTTTGGCTCCTGGAAGACTAGTTAGTCATCCCTGGTTTCAACAACTGGGGAATGTTATGCACATTAGAAATTTGGTTTGGGCTTGACTGACCAGGTTACTGAAGAAGAGTGAATAAGGGTCTGTTTCCCAGTGGCAGAGGGGACAGGTGACTGGTCTGCCGGTTGAACACCTGTGGATTCTGAGAATTAACCAAATTGTACTTACTTTATGATTAATTATAATAATTACATTAAATCTAGATTTTTGATAAAAATATTTATATTTTAATTGAAATAAGTGGAATTTTGTAAAAAACAGTTAGGATGCAAGAATTATCATCAAATCATAGTAAACAGAAGATGAATGTACACAGGCACCCACACAATACCAGCAGAATGCAATGACTGAGATGATCCTATTGATTCTCCCTGCAGAAGAAATTTTCTACTGATATGTTCCCAGGTTTTCTTACCTAGGTAGAAGATAATGGCATTTCTCAATTTCACTGACTAGATAAAAGTGAGAAATGGTAGTGGTAGGTATGGTGGTAGAGAGAATATTCATTTAAGTAATGACCAATTGCAAGGACGTTATTGTCCCAAAGGAAACAGCTGGAGGTAGTGCCGTGGGTATCCCACCTTCCTCTGCCAGAATGCTGAATGCTCTTAATTGACTGAATCCAGTGTGCTGAAAGCAGCTGATGGGAAACAACTCTCATGCTAGAAAAGGTGTCGGTTTTCTAGAAGTCTTCTGCAAAAGAAATGGAAATGCAAACTCTCAGTTACTTTGATAATTAATTATATAACACGTTCCATACATTTCAAGTGAATTGCTGAAAATGCATCTTGAATTGATAAAAAACTTGAAACTGATTCAGTTTGTATGGAGAAATAAGAACCAATAACTGTTTACAAAACATAAATTAAGTCACAAGTGTACACAAATAAGGTCATTGAATATTGAGCTAATTGCCATGAAAGAAAAGTTCATACTAAATGTGATATTTACCAAATGTAGATAATTTAGTTATATAATTAGAACTGACAGAAAATGACTGAACTAATTAAACTAGAGCTCCATAAGCAATTTACCTCATTAAATGTTTTACAGTTCTATATCTGCATCAAAGTTATTTTGTGCTTAGTTTAAATAATAATAAAGGTTAATTGGCATTTTAATAATGAATATCTCAATTAAAATTATCTTATCTACAGAAAATACTTCCCCTGTAAATAATTACATGTTCTCTATTTATTCTGCAGTTTGAAGAACAGAATGAAAGCAAATTTGATAGATTACTTCAGTGTGAGTTCCATCATGTATATTGATGGAAGTATACAATCCACTTTTTTTAGTAACCTCTTATCACCTCAATAATTGTTATTAGTGGGGAAGTCTGTTCTTATTCAATTATTTATAAAGACAGCTGTGTGATTTTTGGATGGATATTCAACCAGATGGGAGAAAATCCACTATCCCTGAATGAACACTAGATGAAAATGGTAAAAGGTGTGGCTATAGATGGGCAGAACAACTTTCCAAATCTGCTTAATCAGATGTGTTCACTGTCTTGATCTCGTGACTTGCCGTGATAATTGTCAAAGATGTTTTAGGTCAAATACAGAATGCACACTTTGAAATCTTTACATTTTCTGTGAAAGACAATGCTTACTTTCCAGTATCTTCTGTTTGGCCATGGATTATAGACAGTAATACAGACATAAGCCAGATGCTCTGCTTTATTTGTCAGATGCAGAGGAACAAACTTCAGTAATTTCCCAAGTAGATTTCCATTGTTTCATATAGTAAACAGCAACTGGGGAAAAAAAAATCATAATTCAGATATAGAAAATGGACTCAAATTTCCATTCATATCTGCTAGGTGGCTGATAATTTAATTTCTGTGCTTTTTCCCCTCTACTGTTGCATCTTACAGATGTACCTCCTCAAGCCTTTTTCTAAATACAACAATGGGGATGGGGGGAATCCTCCTAAGTTTCCCTTTTTCACTCAAGAACTTCTCACTCTAAAAAGTGCAGTAAAGTAAATTGTTCAATGCACAAAAACTAATGAAAAAATTAATCCCCATCGATTGTCTGTCTTTTCAGTTTGCTGCTAATTCCCCTCATACTTTGTTTAATTTCTGTCAAATTATCTTGCTCTTTGAAGCCAAGACTGCATCTTCATATGTACATGTACAGAGCACCACTGGGAAACTACTGTAATAGAAGCTAAACATTGGTGAGCAACCATGTATCTATAAATGCATTGGCTAAATGTCCAATTTAATCTTCATTTGTAGTGATTGTTCAGGCACATTCCTCTCTAGATCAGAAGAAAAAGGATATTGGAAATGAAGACTTATGGATTTCAATTTTTCCTTTCACTCATCATTCTTCTTCTGTCAAATGCCAGCTTTCTGGCATTTTCTTAAAGCAATTTTTCCTTCTTTAAACAGAAAGCACAAACACAAAATGCAGCAGTGATTTAATTCATGTTTAATATAAGGTATGTAAATGCCATGGTCACACTTAATGGAAGAACATTTCTGTGCACGAAAACAAAACATAGGCAGGCTTTTTTAAAAAAGAATTTCATGAGATACCACCTGCACTCACCCATAAGCCAGAGAATCTGGGCTTGTTTCTTAAGGATGCTGCTAGATAGATCTAACTGGAATGAAATAAAGGGAAGGATTTAATGTGCTCAAGAATCTTTGAACTCTGTTCATTATTTGAAAAGGTTTACTTCAGGATAACAAGGAACAGAAGTATCCAGAGGAACTTCTCTCTTTGTAGAAAAATCGCTACATTTCAAAGACACCTTTTATTATTTTTAGATTTGACACAGGTAGTCATTGTTTTTATTTAAAAAAAAAAAAGGCATTCCATTAAAAATAAGAAATAACCGAGCACTCAACAATCCTTTTAATGTTATGGCACTGTAATCTGCTTCTGTAGAAGAGACAAATAGAAACAGCATAAACGCAGATATTTCCAACAAGACATTCAGACCAGATCTTTCAGAAATGTTGAAAACCTTCTGAGTGGCAGCCCTACCTTTAAGTGTATTGACTGCACCCCCAAGCTCAGGGTTATTCACAGATTTGCTGAGGGTGCACTTTCTCTCCTCCTCCAGGTCATTGATAAAGGTATTAAAGTGGGTAGATGCTAGAATAGAGCCCTGAGGCACGCCACTGTGACTGGCCTCCAGGGAGAGTAGAAACTGTTAACCCCTGCCCTGGAGCCTGATGAACCAGCCAGTTATTCACATGTCAAGTAGTCCACCTGTCTTTGACTTTCTGAATGCAAGTTTCATTAGAAATCACACTAAAACAAGGTGACTTCTGAAGCAACCAAAAAGTTATGTTTATTAAGTGGGCAGATTAATATAAAGAGTTTGAACTGAATTGCAAACAATTCCTAACTTCCATCTCCATTAAGAGGCAGGTCCTTGCCTTTGTTATTCTCACAGTTCAGCATCTTTGAGCAATATCCTACATTGTAAAGGAATATGTATACATGTGTGTATATATATTATACATAATATATAATGCAATAATTTTATATATATATATATAGTCTATCTTTCATTCAATTCCAAAGCTTGGCTTTGATTTTTGCTTCTATCAGAAATCTCCTTCCCCACATGTCTTTCACTGTGATCCCAACCTCTGTCCTAGAAGTCCTTCCCTTTTCCTTCCCCCAGGTGTACCCAGGGAGGTGCAGTTAATCACTTCATTTTGCAGTAAATAGCTACTTAACAGCTTTTCATAATATCTTCATGCAAATAATGGCAAAATTCCTAGTATAAGTACTGTGATGAACTCCAGGTGGCATATGCCTAGGCTTAGATATGTGTTTGGAAGATGAAGGTAATGTTAATGGCAAGTTAAATGTTTTGTTTCCTAGTTGAGCTTCAATTTTGAATTTAGAAAGACTGCTGCTAGGCCTAACTTGGCAGTTTAGTCAGTATTTAGCTTCTGGTATGAGTCAGAAAACAGAGGATGAACAGGTAATCCTTCCTGTCAGTTATGAATTTGTGCTGGTAAAAGAAAATATGTTAATTAGTGAGAATTCCACAGCAAGGTACTATTTCATTAGGCTACAAGACTGACTCCAGGACTATCTGAAAGCAAATGCAGTACCTGGCCAGTTACCTGTTTTCTTGGGGGAGAATGAAATCCTGGGAAGAGCTTGTAATTGTCTTTCTCACTGTTCCCCAACACCAAGTATTTTGGGAGCACAAGAAGGACGATCTGTCTCTAGGCAGGCTGGTAGCAAGAGAAAGTCTCTATTGCTTAATGAAATTCCTATTGCTTAATAAATACTTGAAAAGAAGGGTAGTTTCTACCGGCGAGGCATTCTGGTATTCAGCTGCCTGGCAAGTGGCTAACATCATGTACCCCACTTGGGGAGGAAACCCAGCAGCAGCAAAGCTTCCACTCTCCAATATCTGTTCCTGTAAGGGGAAACTACACTTGAAGCCATGTTCCCAGGTTTCTCTGAATGGCTCTCAAAGATAAGGTCAAATCTTACACTATATCTGGTATAACGATTATTGACCCAACTGGAAGATAACAGAATTCCTAGTTCTGTGAATCTAAGTCATGATTATTATGTGATTAGCCAGAAAACTGTTTTCTACCACAGTACGCAGACCTCCCCAGAACAGTACATGCAACATGAGTCTCAGCTCACTCTCACCTCATACTTCCTGACACTTAGGGTTACATCTTGGGGATGTGCAGTGCAGCACCCCAGCCTCTCTCCCACCTTGTGCCCCAGCTCGTACAATGCAGCTCTTTCCATGCTCGGCTGAGTAGGTGTGTGCAGTATGCAGTACTTGGGGCACAGAGGAGGTGGCCCCAGATGCTGTGCAGGGCATGCGGTGCTCAAGGGTACTTCCCCGTGCAGTCCCTGGCTTTCACCCTGAGCTGCAGTCACACTCCCTTATATGACCAAGGCGGTAAGCAGGTCCCCAGCTTTTTTGCTGTTTAGTCTGCAGTATTGTCTCAAGCACTGGAGAAAAACAAATTAGAGGGTTATGAGATACTTTGTTTCCTAAATATTGCCATGTTAATTTTGGTTTTGCTGCTTTTATTGTTCATGAATCAGAATTTGATAGTAATATTAGTGATCTGCACAATAGAAAGAACTTTGTGTTATACGGTTCCCTTGTGAGAAACCGAGGCAGGATTTATGCCAGTAAAGCAGTCTCAACAGTGTTAAGGGCAAAGCACCAAATGAAATCTCTGAAGAATGTTTTTCAAGAATCTCTCTTTCTATGGGTGGGTTGTGTTGGGCTTTAGAGTAATGTGAATGCCTTTCTTCTGTGGCAGAGCTGGATTTGGGGGGAAGTATGTTTTTTCTTTTTCCACTGAAAGAGATCATTAGCATCCTTTGTTTATTTTAAGTATGTACACTGAAGAGATTAAATTTGGTTTTGAAACTTGCATATCTCTAACTGACTTTTTAATGTCAATGCAATGTTATAACTAATCTACAAATGATAAAGACAGTAAATTGTTTGGGTTTTTTTGCCAAATGACTTGTTGATAAACACCTGTGATAAGTCTTTAAAATATGAATGCCAAGGACTGAGACTTTTCCTTTGGCTGGGCAAAAGGATCTTAAGAAATCTTGAAGAAGAACATTGCTATTCATCATCAGTCACCAAGCAGAAAAGTGATTCTTGTGATAAAATTTTAAAAGAAAAGAAAGTTGTGTTTAAAGCACAAACTGAGATTGTATAACCACTGTCACACAAACACACACACATGCACACAACATTAGATAAAAACAGTAGAGTAGAAGTATATTAATAACTGCAGGAAATAAAATCAAATGCTGGGTGGCAAAACCAATGCAAGTTTTTTCTCGTTTGTTTTCTGAAGCAATGCTCTGTTTCATTGGGGAAAAAGCAGGACCTGCTCCCCCCACCCCTGATCACAGTAGGGATCTCTCCATCTTGCCATCACCCACAGTACTGTGACCTCTCACGGATGAATCTGCAGAGCTTTTAATTCACTGCTAATGGGGGGAGATGCTATTGCTAGAACCCAAATTTCTCATGAGCAAAACTTTCCACACACTGAAGCCACTGGGTGTGAGCAATCTCTGCTGGAAAACTAATCACAACTACATCAGAAATTATATGTAAAAAGCATTTTACAAAAAGAATATAAAGCTTAGGTAATCTAATTTTGAACTGAAATCTGTATTCATGTACAGTGAAATTTAAATTATATAAATGTTCTTTTACATGCACGCACAAACAATAATCTTTTAATCTATTAGCTTTCCCTATCACTAGAGAAGAGTGAATTTGATATGTGACTTTAAAGATGATCAGTGTAATGTAGAATCAAAACAGACATAGCTAAGGTTCCCTCCCCATTTCTTTTCTTTTCTTGCCTTATTTTGTGAGAAGTATGTTCATCTTCTAGGTTATTCATGATACCCAAAACGTAATTGAGAGAAATTATGAATATGCAACAAATTAAAACACATCAACTGTGTGTCTGTTTCATGGGCATCTGTTCATGAGTGTGTGTATACAGAAAAAAATGCTGGCATGTTAAGACTTGGTGCTACTTAATTAAAATTAAGGGCATTTTCAGTTGGCTTGAGGGGAAACAGGTTCTAGTCCTCAGCAGAGCATAACTTGTGTAAATATGAAGAATTTGGCATTTTCAAGGATTGGTTCCCTTTTACTGGAATGAGGTCCTACTTCTAACAGATTTTTTCGTAAGCTCTGTGTGCAAACAAGCCCATGCTTTTTGAACTTTAAAACACTGGTATCTATTCATATTAAAGTATAGGAAATTTTCTGAAGACATACTTCAAAAAAATCAATTCCAACAGTTTGTTTTATAGAGATTTAAAAATAAATAAACACATTCTAAAGAAGTTGCCAGTTTTATAAGCAAAGCAATGCCTATACCTAATTGTGTCTTGTGTTTAAAAATAGGCAGTTTCTTTTGATAGCAGTCTTCAATACTATAGGGATAGGTAGTAGTATACAACAAGGATAACTTTTTAGCAGCAGCTTCAGTAGAACTGGTGGCATTTGCTCAATTAGACCTTAGGACCATATTTGTACAAGTAAGGTAAAGAGCATCTAAGGACATCCTGGGAGCTGGAATGCAAACATCTGTGTTTCCAAACTCCTAGAGAAGTTCCCAATCCACTGTTGGCCTTGGCCAGCTGGCATTCTCCCAAACAAGATGCAGGTTGGGCTACTCCAGGAACCACTCTAAATATTTAAATATTGCCTTGTATGTGGTTGCCTTATTTTAGTGACTAGAAGAGCTTGCTAACATAGACATGGGCTCTTCTGTGTCTGCAATGTTCCTGCATAAATGCAGCCTATGTTCTGCTTCACTTTACAAGTTAATTGCTCTTAGGGCAATAAAAAATGATTTTTTTTTTAATAGAAAGCAAAAGTATCAAACTTTGCCAGTCTTCTCTCTGCTAAGTTTCTCTGTCCGTTGACTGCATTGGCATTATGGGCTACAGACCAGTCACAGTGCAGTATTCCAACAGATCAGTGTGCTGGTGATATGCTGTTATTAAAGGATAAATTTTAAGCAAATAAATATCCGGATTAAAAATACATTGCATGAAAAATGATTAAGCAAGGAAGGAAACATTAAATTGTTCCCTCTGCCTAAAAAATATGAAAAGTGTCCAAGTTAGCAAGCTGTTGGCTATGCTGTGGGTGAATTACTTTATCCCACATTGAGACAATGAACTCCATTGAACAGTGTATTGGTCACTGTGACGAACAACCAAAATGGATGCCAAATTATAAAGCCTAATAGTTTATGCATTTCAGAATGGAGGGGAGAAACTTGGTTCCAGACTGGTTCCCAGCTCTGTTTATGCATTTTAAATTAAACAGCTCAAAAGGCATGAGAAGCTTTGAAGTGCAATGGCATTAGCATTAGGACATATTTGCTGTGATTATAAGGATAAGCTACCTTTATGTTTCGGTGCTGTGCAAGAGCTGTGTTGCTTGTCTAGTATGAAAAAGCTTGCACTGCTGACTTCCAGCTTGCCTTGCTCTAATCTCCTGAGCTATGACTTGCTACTATCAGAATGAATATATATAAATATATATAAAATTGAAAATATGAAAATGTACATATATAAAAGTATTTTCTATGTACTCTGGTATCACCTTTTAATCCATCTCACTAACCAAAATTCTGGTTTCTGTGAGTTTTCCCCATTAGGAGAGAAAATTGCAGTAGCTGTGTTTTTTCTTTGATGAGATGCTTGTGTACACACTCACTGCGCGTTGGAGAAACAAAGCACAAAAATAATCAATACTTGTTGTCACAGGACTACCCCCTTTTGAAGCAGCACTCTGCCCAAAAACCTCTTTTCATAAGTCTTCTTTAGAGGCATGTCCTACCTCAGGATATGCCTAATGCTTTTCACTGTCTTCATTATTTTGTCTGTAGTATGCTTTGGACATGCAAGCCATCACTAAACAGTAGCCAATAGGAAATGTTGAACTTCCATGAGCTTTCATTTTGGGCAACAGCATGTGCCTTTGTTTCCTAAAAGGGTGTAATTCATTAATTTACCAGATAAAAAGCTGTGCTGATGCACTCTTTTCTTTCCAGAGATGCTTTGTGCAATCTGTAGCAATATCATCTTGAGAGGAAAAAAAATTGTGAGCAGGAAACAAATGAAACTTGTCACATGGTTTCTGTGGCTTTAGGTTAAGCTCCTGTGTGGAGGAATCAATGTCTGAGAGTACAAGCAGTATCATAGCGTTGGTAAACAAGAAGCCGTGGGAAGATGGGAAGTGAAAGAAGCTGTGGGAAAAAGGGAGGTAAGACGTGGCAGTTCGCGGTTCTGAGGGCGTGACAAAAGATAAGGAAATTAGCGGAAGAGTGTCGAGATGACCTTTGCTTGGGGGATGTACTAGGGAATTCTTTGAAGTGCATACATGGCATAATGTGAGGTATAAAAGGCACTTGTGCTGTATAATAAAGGATTTCGTCTTCGTTCCCTCTCAGATGGAGTCTGTGCCCTTAATCGCCACAAATGGCGCCCGAACAGGGACCCTCTGTCTGAAGGGCCATAAAGTCGGCAATTGCCGATCTGGTGGCGAGCCCCACTGAACTGCAAAGCCGTTGAAAGGAAACGGAATAAAAGCCGTTGAAAGGAAACGGGATAAAAGCCGTTGAAAGGAAACGGGATAAAAGCTGTTGAAAGGAAACAGGATAGCGATGTCGCGTAATCGTCTCTGCAGGACAGAGGTGAGCAGCGGGGGACGGTAGTCATGGGTTCAAACATGACAAAGGAGGAAAAAACTGTTTGCAGGACCATGGAATTGATCCTGAAGAAATATCAAGTAACCATGGATCGTGGGGACTTGAGACGACTCCTGAAGTGGGTGGCAACCACCGTTAAGGGAGTCAATTCTACTAACATTTATGATCCAAAAATTTGGGATGAAGCTGGCACCCAGCTTTGGGATGCTGCCACTCGTTTGGACTCGGTGGCTGCGGGGCTGCTAGCACCCTGGAGGACTCTGAATGAGACCCTAAAAAAGCATGTCAGTGCTAAAGACAAGCTGAGAGGTGAAAACTCAGGAGGGAGCGCATCTGTGGCCGAAGAGCCTTCTGCGCCCCCGACCACTGAGGCTGGAGCGGTGGCTGCCTGGGAGAAGCAGGGTAGCGACAGTGATGATCCCAACCCGTTCGATCCGGGGCCGGTCGACCCAAAGAAAGAGCCGGACTTATATCCCCCGGATCCGCATGATGTGTGGAAGGGGATTCAAAGGGAGGCAGAGAAAGAAGGGGACTCTGACCTCGCGGTTAAGCTCCGTGAGGTCCGGGTGTTCCCGGTGATTTATGAAGCTCATCAAAGGCCCCGGTGGGAGGGTCTGAATTTCCAAGTAGTGAAGGAGTTGAGAAGGGGAGTGATTGAATTTGGCCTCAGTGCCCCCTACTCTGCGAACATGCTAGGGTCAGTCATGAGGAGTTATACGTTATGTCCGCACGATTGTAAAACGCTAGCGCAATTGTTGCTCTCCTCTGCTCAGTTTATGCTCTGGAATGGGGAGTGGCGGCGACTCTGTGAGGCCAAAGCCCTGGACTATTTGGGGCGGCCTGCGGCAGATCCACTGAGACTCTTGGGAGTTGAGGCATTGGTAGGAGAGGGTCGATATGCCACTGCCCATGTCCAGGCACAACTCCCGATGGAAGCCCTAAATGATTCAAAGAATCTTGCCTGCCTAGCATTTATGAAGGTCCCCGATGTAGGGAAGCCCCAACGCTCATTTACTAATATTAGGCAGGGACCGCAGGAACCGTATATGAAATTTATCAAGACATTAAAAGATGCTTTGGACAAACAAGTAGAGAATGAGGAAGCGCGGCAAATATTATTACAAAAATTGGCAATAGAAAACGCTAACGTGGATTGCCAGAAGGTGCTCCGTCCATTAAAAAACCCTACGGTAGTTCAAATGATAGAGGAATGCAACCGTGTGGGGACCACGGAGCACCAGGCTGTGGCGATGGCTGCTGCTTTTGCAAACATTAAGTTTAGCCAACAGACGTGCTTCACCTGTGGCTGTCCTGGTCACTTTAAGAGACAGTGCCCGCAGGCAGGCAGGCGGAGGTGGGAACCGGCTGACTCACAACTGGGAACGTGTCCAAAATGTAGGAAGGGCCGGCACTTTGCGAATCAATGCCGGTCGCGGTATGATAAAGACGGTCAGCCTATCCAGGGAAACGGTCGCAGAAGCGCGGGGAGGGGCCGCGCGATGACACAAGCAACCCCCCATGTGATGATGCAAGCTGCCCCCAGCCCCCCGCTGGCATCCGTGCCTCCGAATTATCCACCCGGACACAGGGAAGTGCCGGCGTGGACTCGGCCCCCTCCCACCCAGTGAACCTGACTTCTACGGCTGTTCAAGCGGTGCCCACCGGAGTGTGGGGGCCGCTAGGTGGCGGTTACAGTGCACTCTTATTGGGACATTCATCCGCCATGTTACAGGGCTTGTTCGTTCTCCCTGGGGTTATCGATGCAGACTATACGGGAGAAATTAAAATCATGTTGTGGACGCCTACTCCGCCCTGTTACGTGCTGGCAGGAGCGCGAATAGCACAGCTCATCTACTTTCGAGCTGCCCCTCCTGCGGCGGAGCCTCAGGAACAGGGGGGTGAAGGTTTTGGTTCCACCGGCACGCCACAACTGTGGTGGGCGCAGCCTGTCGCTGCGGGGCGACCGCAACTGACTTGCTGCCTGTCAGGCGGTGGCCCTCAGCAGTCTGTGCGCATCAGCGGCCTTATTGATACCGGAGCTGACGTGACAGTCATTGCGCAGTCACACTGGCCAGCTCAATGGCCGACGAAACAGGTCCCGATTGCCCTTACAGGTATCAGAGGGCAAACAGCACCACTGCAGAGTGTTCAATTAATTCAAATCGAGGGACCGGAGGGTCGGCGGGCCAATGTTCGACCGTTCGTTCTTCCAGTTCCTCTCACGCTATGGGGACGAGACTGTTTGTCACAATGGGGAATCATGCTGGGGACAAATTTATCCTAGGGGCTACTGATCGGCAGCACACCCTGAAGTTGCAATGGTCCTGTGAAAAGCCTATATGGGTGGATCAGTGGCCCCTCCCCACGGATAAGCTGCATCACTTGCAGGACCTAGTTGCTGAGCAGCTGCGCGCTGGGCACATTGTGCCATCCACGAGCCCATGGAACTCACCAGTTTTTGTCATCCAGAAGAAATCAGGAAAGTGGAGGCTCCTTCACGATCTAAGACATATAAATGAGGCTATAGAGGACATGGGAGCTCTACAGCCAGGTCTCCCTTCACCAACCATGATACCTATGAACTGGCACATCACTATAACAGACCTTAAGGACTGTTTTTTTACCATTCTGCTACACCCAGATGACGCGCCGCGGTTTGCTTTTACTGTACCCGCGACCAATGTAGCCCAGCCGAGTCAACGGTACCATTGGACGGTGCTCCCGCAAGGCATGAAGAATAGTCCCACCATATGTCAGTGGTTCGTGGCTCGGGCCCTTAGTCCAGCCCGCGCCCAATTGCCTGAAGTCATAATTTATCATTATATGGATGATATCCTTGTAGCAACCCCCTCTGAGGCCATGATACGAGGGGCCATGGAGGTTGTTGTAACGAGCCTCCAGCGTAACGGCTTGATAGTTGCCCCAGAAAAGGTGCAGCAGACCACTCCCTGGAAATATCTAGGGTGGCGCATTACTGAGCAAACTGTGATACCGCAAGGGCTCAAGATCAGTAGTCAGGTCCGTACCCTGACTGATTTGCAGAAATTATTGGGCACCATCAATTGGGTAAGGCCTCTGTTGGGAATCAACAACGAGCTGTTGAGACCTCTGTTTAATTTGCTAAAAGGTGATCCTGCGTTGGGGGCTCAGCAAGCGTTGCAGCGGATTGCTACAATGATATCGGCTCGGCAAGCACAGCGCTGTGATCCAGAGCTTCCTTTTCAGTTAGCAATAGTGAACACTGACTTCCAACCATATGGTTTGTTCTTTCAATGGAAGCCAACACCCAGCGGCGAACAGTTGTTGGTCATAGAATGGGTGTTTCTTCCCCATCAATTTGGAAAAACCATCACCACTAGAGCAGAAATGTTTGCATCCCTGGTCATGAGAGGGAGGCAATGGTTGATAGCGCTGTGCGGAAAAGAGCCGCATACCATTTACATTCCTGTCGTGATGCCTATGCTAACTTGGTTGATGCAAATGTCTGTACCTTTTCAAATGGCTATGGAAGGTTTTACAGGAGCGATTTCTATTCACCCTCCCAGTCATAAATGGCTGCAGTCCCCGCTACCACTGCAGCAATTGCTGAAATGTAGCTTGACCCCTTTGGACGCTCTAACGGTCTTCACGGATGGGTCCGGGCGCACGGGTAAGTCTGTCATTGTCTGGAAAGACGACCACGATCAATGGCAATCTGATATCCGGAAACAAGACGGTTCACCACAAATCGTGGAATTGGCGGCAGTGGTACGAGTGTTTGACAAATGGCAATGCCCTGTCAACATCGTGACTGACTCTGCATATGTTGCAGGGGTAGTGTTCCGCATGGAGTTTGCTCATTTGAAAGATGTAAATAATGCCCAGCTTTTTGCTCTGTTTAAAACCCTCAGAGAATGCATTCATCGAAGAATCCATCCTTTTTTTATATTACATATCAGATCTCATACTGCATTGCCGGGGCCCCTGGTTGAGGGAAACCAGTTGGCTGATTCGCTTGCAGGGGCTGCTGTTGTCCTGGGGAAATTTGAGCAAGCGAGGCGTTCACATGACTTTTATCATCAGACCGCTAAGGCCTTGCCTAGAATGTTTCACTTACCACTTACGCAAGCACGCCAAATTGTCACTGCATGCCCTGAGTGCCAGTGTGCAGGCCCTCCACAGCCGGGGGGAGTCAACCCTCATGGCTTGCAGGCGCTCGAACTTTGGCAGACTGATGTTACACATCTTCCCGACTTTGGTTGACTCAAATACGTCCACGTCTCTGGATACATTTTCGGGAGCAATTGCAGCCACAGCCCACACTGGGGAAAAGTCCTGGGATGTCCAAAAACATTTTCTTCTTGCTTTTTCCATTCTCGGAGTGAGAGAAGGGGTTAAGGGAATTTTAGTAGTTGAATGATAGATAGTAGTCAAAGGATTGAATTAGTAGGTAAAGTTTGATACTTTGGTAACTATTGTGTGTAAACTAACTGTGGCTCCTCACAAGGATAGTTCCTGATAAGCTTTGTTAACTATTGTGTAAATTAACTGTGACTCCTCACAAGGACAGTTCCTGATAAGAACTAAGAACTTGCCTTAAGAAACCAGCTAAAACCAACCCTACAGTTTGGGCAAGAGCCAAGGAACAACTGAGCCTGTGCAAGAACAGAAGGTTACTAGCGGTGATGAAGAGGAACCACTAACCTTCATCCCCATGACCCCCGACGACCACCACCAGGAGGCAATGCGCAAGCGCAGATGGGAGGGGCTCATGGAAATAACGTCTTGGAACTCATTTTAATACGAAGCGGGGATAGGTCATGCATATGTATAGGTGTATTGTGAAACTTTATGTATATACAACACTTCGCTGTATATATTTCTGGCAAGTACCGTGTTGGGGCACGCACGACTTTGGTGGGACTACCCCCCGTGCTGCCCAGCGCTGAATAAACATACCTACTTTACAATCTTATAGATTGTGGAGTCCGTTTTCCGCAAGTCAGGAGAACCGAGCAAAATAAAAACAGATAACGGCCCTGGGTACGTTGCCCAAGCCACACGGACCTTCCTGCAAACATGGGGAATCACTCATATCACGGGAATTCCACACAGCCCCACAGGGCAAGCCATTGTTGAGCACGCGCACCGTTCGCTCAAAGACATGTTAACAAAACAAAAAGGGGGAGTAGGGACTTAACCCCACAGGAAAGATTGGCAAAAGCTGTTTATGTTCTTAATTTTCTCAATCGGTGGACTGAGGAAGGTGGACCCCCGATTTGCAGACATTTTGATTCTGTCGAAGGTCGTGAGGCAATCATAAGGGACAAGGTGTGGGTAAAGGTGAGAAACCTGGAATCTCATGAGTGGGAAGGCCCGTTTTCATTGATAACCTGGGGTCGAGGGTATGCTTGTGTCTCCACAGATCGAGGACCAAGATGGGTACCAGCGCGGTTCGTCAAGCTGTCTTTTTCGCCGTTGTCGCAGGCGTAAGCGCATTTTGGGCCCCACTGCAGCCCAAAGAGAACGTCTGGATCACCCTTGCAAATCAGACAGGCCAGGAGACCATTTGCCTTTCGCTCTCGTCGCCTGGAAATCGTTTTTCCACCTGCTTAGTGGGGCTCCCGTGGGACAATTGGACCCTAGGTCTCACGGAGCCGCATGCAACACTTTGTAATGGCGGCCGCAATGTGACTGACAATTGGGACGGATGTTTGGTGTACCGTCCGCCCCTGAGTGTAGAGTCACAAGAGATGATAGAATTATTGGGGCTTGGCAAAATGGGTAATGAGTTTGATTGAACTGGGAATTATACGTTTGATTGTATTTGTATGTATTCTTGTGTGTGCACCATGTTTGTGGCAATGTGTAAAACGAATGATAGAAAAGTCAATTAGCTCAGTGTTTGTTGTAAAAGAAAAAGGGGGAGATGTGGAGGAATCAATGTCTGAGAGTACAAGCAGTATCATAGCGTTGGTAAACAAGAAGCCGTGGGAAGATGGGAAGTGAAAGAAGCTGTGGGAAAAAGGGAGGTAAGACGTGGCAGTTCGCGGTTCTGAGGGCGTGACAAAAGATAAGGAAATTAGCGGAAGAGTGTCGAGATGACCTTTGCTTAGGGGATGTACTAGGGAATTCTTTGAAGTGCATACGTGGCATAATGTGAGGTATAAAAGGCGCTTGTGCTGTATAATAAAGGATTTCGTCTTCATCTTCGTCTTCGTCTTCGTTCCCTCTCAGACAGAGTCCATGCCCTTAATCGCCACACTCCTGTATGGGTTTTTGGCCTGCACCCTGTTAAGGGTGCCATTTCTGCAGTGGGAGTGTGCCTCTGGCAAACATTGTAAAACTCTAATACCTTAATCTATCTGTATCTAATACCATTTTAGGCAACCAACCAATATCTCAAATAAACATGTCTTGATTTGTGAGGAAACAATACTTGAACAAATCAGATTTAAAATGCACTGTCAAGTGATAAATATTCAAATATTCTCCTTTTAGCATTGTCTTTAAGATTATTTGGACAGATTATCTGCCAGCATATCTGATACTGATAAAAATTCACCAGTATAAAAAGTACATCATCTTCCAGAAATGACAATTACCTACAAGAAGAGTCAGACTTGCTCTGGTTCACTGGAGGGGAAAAAAAGGCAGAGAAACATCAAGCTTGTTAAGGTTTTTCTGTAAAAAACACTAAAAATGCTTTTGCTTTTGCCCTTGTCCCCTCTGTGGAATTGTGCACTGTTTGTGTACACCACTGAGGAAAAATATGTTAACATAAAGAGGGCTGGTGAATCACAAAGGGGAATTCTTTATGTAGCTTGTTTCCATATGAAAGTAGCAACATTTGTACATAAATGGCTTGCAGCATTTTTTATGAATTGGGCCCTAAGTGCTCATGATTGTCCTTGGTATTCAGTTTTCAGTCATTAGGTAGCATTGAAACAACAGGAGGAAAAAAGGAAAAATTTGTACCTGTGGTACTCACTTGGACAACATAAGTTTTAGTAAAATAGCTACACTCTTTTTCCTTTTTGTTATAAATTATGCAGGGACAAAATTATGTGTGAATCAATGAAAAGGCAAATAATATATTTCTGAAACATTAATAGTCAGTGCCATACTCCAGATAAGGGGGAAAAATTGTTACACTGATTTTTCTCTCTGATTTGAATTCACTTTCCCATCTTCACTAATCTGGCTGCTGCCTTGACAGAATCAGATTGTGTATGGAAAAAGAGATGATGCTTCTCTTATCTACAGGTTAATAGTGCTTTACTTTTCTTCCTTTTTCTTTATTTCTTTTTTCACTCCTTGATTTTTGTTGTGGGGTGGGTTTTTTCTGTGTTTTTTTTTAACACATTATCCAACCATCAGCTTTTTACATAGGGTTTATTCTGAATCTTTCCTTTCCATCCAGGAAGGAGAATGTTAGCTGAAAACAAAAGCTTTTTTAAGCTGCATTACAAGAGTTGGAGGGGGGCAGGAGCGGGGGGACGGAATGAAGAACTCATGGTTTTGCTTCTTTCGAATTCTGTCAAGACCCTGAACCTAAAACATATATGCTTGAATGAAGTAGAAGCCTTTTATTTAACTTGATCCAAATAAGCAGTAGTGGTCATTCATATAGTTAATAACCAGTATCTAAGCTTAAATGAGACTAGAAAAATTGGTTTTTTGTGAATGTTAATTTCTGTGAATTTTAACTTTTCCTGTGTTACTTCTAATTGTATAGTGCAGAGTCATAGACTTTAGGTGGAAACAATGTATTTGACTGTCCTTCTATCTATATATTTCATCATTCTGGGTTTTGATTTCCTTTCCCTTTTTAAATTTTTTTTTAATTTTCCTTTCTGCTTTGCTAAAAGGAACATGGTGAAAATAGAAAGAAATTACTGTAGTATTTCTAAACTACAAGTGTTTGGTACCTACTGCAAGCCTGTGGAACCATAGCAGTTAATGATCAAGTTAAACATTATCTTTAACATATTAAACATTAACATCTTCAGGGAGAGATAGGTAGATTCATTTGGCTGTTATACCAGGACAAATTTGTCTCTAAGGGAGACAGTGGTTCCTACTGAATTGTTAATATTGCAATATGTGGAGTTTCTTTGGGGGACTCGCATCCAAGTACTGATAATGAGAATCTGATCTTAACTCAGAACATGTGATGAGATCAGAGATAGCATCACTTACTTGTGTATTTGTGTAACAGCCAATTCTGCTTGAGGTTTGTGCATTCAGTAAAAAACTGGTGTTAGTAACCTCCCACAAGAAGAGGAGCTTTTTAAAGACGATGCTTACAAAAATAGGTACCGACAGTTAATGTTTTTAGGTTGAAGGAAAAAAAATTATGGTGATAGCTATCACTAGCAGGTGTAAGTGCTAAAATAATCTTAAACCTTAAGCAGTTTTCTTCAGATTAACATTTTATTCTAGATCAAGATTAATCCAGTGTTTAAAGATTACCTGTGTAAAGATCCTTGCCTATAAACTTTCAAATTAATATCATAAGGAATTAATTTATTACTTGTTTCTAGTGGCAGAAGTCACAAATTGTCATATGTGTGTCCCTTGGACCATTGCCAGCCTGTCTAGTAATGAGAGTGAACTTGACTGGTAGGTAATGTAGTTCGTTTTGTAATCGGACTGAACAAAAGAAATCCTGTCCCACATCTATCCATCCTCATGAGTGCATGAGCACAAGGAGGATATTTCAAGGCTTTTTTTTTTTCTTTTGCCTTCCTTTCTCTCCCAGTCCAGACAACTTACTAGCAGTCCATCAATAGGAGATTCTCCAGCAGGTTTGGGAGACAATTGTGTATAAAATGAAACAATCAACCTGGTCTTCTGTGCTTCCAGGCCGGGTATGATAGTAGGGCTTAGAGAGGGTGGATGTTTCCTTGGTTATTCGGGGAGCTGTGCAGCACTGTACCCTCCACCCTTCCATGTGGCATTACCACTAGCCCCTGTTTGGAGTTGGGCTGAGTAAACTGGTTTTATTTAGCCTGATCTCACTAACAAATCAGATCATTAGAGTGTTCTGAAACTCAGTGCTGGGGACTCCTGCTCCAAAACGGCTGTGTGGTGGAAGGGGAGGAGGATGTGGCAGCAAGCAAATGACAGACACAACTGTAGATCAATGTGGTGATTGTATCAATTTCAGATTCTCTACTAACAACAGGTGTCTGACTGGACACCACTGACTTTATTGGGAAGTAGATGGGATATAATACACCTTCCAGTGCATTAGTTGTTTCTGCTGATTGGATGAAGGATAAATTTCACATCGATGACAGTTTGAGTCCCATCATTCTCACAATTACGTTGAACACCAGCTAAAAGTGTCCTGTTGCTGCTGCACTTCACAGCAGCAAATTAGAAGGATTTTCCTAATGCATTTCCTCACCGTAGTCTGTGCAGCATCATTCTTCAATAAACTGAGATCTGGGTCAAAACGTCTCACTGTTCTTAATTTCAATAATTCCATTTAAAGGGTAATCACTTTCTCTAGAAAAGGAAAAGGATAATAGAAAGAATAAACAGAACAGTGGGACTCATGGAAATGGAACAAATAAGTTGAATGTTAAGAAGCTTTTATTACAGTAAATCTTGTTTTATTCTAAAAGCCAGCAATGTAAAGTATGTAGTGAAAATAGCCATAAAACAAATCATCACCCTCTTAATCCCATAACCCTACCCCCCATATAAATTTTAACAGTACTAGATTATCTGGACCACCTCCCTTTGTTTGAACCACCAACTTAACTCCATGCAGAAACTAATGTGTGAGATTTTTCATTACTGTTTTGAAGATTCAGCTCTGTAAAATGTTGAAGTCTCTTCTAATAATCCATTAAAGAGAAGCGGGGGGGGAGGAGGGGAGCAATCCCATAGTTTGCTGAAGAACATGTTATTTGTCTTCCACAGACTTAAAGCTTTGCAAGTTAGTTCTACTGGCTCAGGGCCAGACTGCGTTGTACCTTTTAGAGTCACACCCTAAGACCCCAGTTCATCAAGGTACTTAAGCATTTGTCTGATGTTCAGTATATGAGGAATACAAGTTAAACTGGAGTTTAATTATGTGATTAACTCAAATTATTTAACATTCTAAGCAGAGCATATAAACAGACCATGTAAATACAGGGCAGAAGCGTTACTTTCAAGAGTAATTCAGTAGCTGTTAAATATTTTCTATATGGTTCATGAATTGTGTGGCCTCATGTATTTACCTTTTAATTGTTCAAGACTATTGGGATTCTAAAAACAAACAACTGAGAACTAATCTGATCTAAGGAGCTTTCCAAGGAACGTTTTTATCATTTACCAAGCCCCCTTTGCTCTGTTAGACTTCACCGAATGACAAGGCTATTTTCAAGCCATAAACCCCCATGCCCCATGCAGTTATGGCATGCAACCAAAAAAGTCTGGAGGAGAAAATGAAGTAATAATTAACAACAGCTGCTCACACCTAGCATTTCCAAATAACATCCGAAGATTTTTTTTTTTATCCCCCCCAAATCCAGAATCAGTTTGAGACCCTAATGATTTATCTTAAGGGTAAAAACAGGAAGCCTCACACCAGTCTCTGGGGGTCTCTATTGTCCAAGCTGTGTGGAAACCTCTCATCACAATCTGTTTGATAGGGGTTTCACTGTTGTTTGCTTGTTACATTCAGCGACCAAAATCAAAGCAAAATGACAGTAATTTCCTTTACTCACATATTGTTATTAGTTTGGTGTTATTACTTTGGTCATCAAAGCACATGGGAGTGTTTTGTCCTTTAGAGGCTAATATTAAAATATAGAATGGAATGATCATGTTTTATTGGCTTAGCCTTTCCCTGTACTGCTTATAAAAACAGACAGTGTTTTAAAATGTCTCACTAATGCTCATTTTCCTGAGGGTGGAGTTGACCTCAAGTAGTTTACAACTTGGCTGTTAGTTAAGACTAATTCACTTTGACTTTGTTGTTAGAATAACCTGATCTGGAGCGTCATCTTAAAGAAGTCAAAGAAATAGTTCATTCAAATGAAACAATGGAAGTAGTGAGTGTTTATATGTTGGCTATATAAAGAATTCTTTTCCTCTACAGTCTTCATCTCCAATGTTTGTGGTTTCATGCACTTTTACAATTCTTTTTAAGCTGGTCCAGAACTCTTCACCAGTGAAAAACACTCTTTGCAGCTTGCACACCTTATCTGCTTGTTTCCAGTTCTTGTGAGTAAGCAATACAATTTCATTTTTAAGCAGCCTGACTCATATGAAACAGTTATTTTTCATAAAAAGGTACAGCTTAATGCTTCTAAACAAAAAGCTCTGTGCTAAGGACTAAATTTGAAATACTTTTTAATTGTATCATTAATCCTTGAAGTACTCTCTCTGTGGGGCCTTCCTTATAACATTGTCACTTTGTAAGAGTAAGCCGTACTTTATTTGTGAAAAACATTATTTTAATTTAAGCCAGAGGAATGGAGAATCTCATGTTTTAATTATGCTAAAATTACAAAAGTGACCTTATCATACCATTTTTACAAAGAAATAATTTGCATTAGACAATAACTTTTGAGTAAACAATTGTCTTCAATAGCAAAAATAACAGGTTGAGTTTGTATAATATCCATGAAAGTGGTCTTAATGTTATGTTCGGCTTTAATATATCAATTATTAGATCAATACATTAAGCATTACTTTAACTTAAGTAAAAGTTAAATAATTCAGTTTTAGAGAAATAATGGCAATAAAGTCTAGATTGCTCTCTTTAAAAGTTTGTTTTATTTGCATTTGCATCTTTACAATTAACATAAAGTGAAAAACAATTTAGGAACTTATTGCCATGACATTAGTATTCTAAATTAATTCTTTTTCTTTTGTTGCGGTGGAAACCAAAAAAATGAAACTTCTGAAGTTCTGTGTTTACATCCAGATCCTAAAAAGACTTTGGGACAAACTGACTACCATTATAAAGTACAAACACTGCATTCACAGATCTTGAAACTGTCATTCATGATGTCATATATTTCATTAAGATAGCATTAAGTAGTATTAAAATAGTATTAAAATAATTTTATTAAAGCTATTTTATGAAATCTTGGGCTGGACTAAAACCACAAACTGCATGGACTGTGAATGGAGCTGTACCAATGTGTTCTAGCAAACCTCCCTCACTGAATGAATCATGTTTGCAAGCTTTATTGTCTGATGAACACCACCACAGTACCCACAAAACAACACAGGAGAAGTCAGCTATAATTTCAGCCTCATGGTGTCCTCAAACTTGTTGATTTGTGCATAAGCCTTACATTAGATGTTTTCTATTTGAGGGTTCTGGAGCAAAGGAGATAGTGTTCTTCCACTGCAATCAGGAGTTTTGGTAACTAATTCAAGCAGCTTAAAGACTTAGGAGTTTGATCTTGATTGGTACTTCACCACTTTATTACACAGAGTGAAGACTCAAAAGCTAGAACTCCTGGAGAAATATGGCAGTTTCATACAACAAACTCCCTGCATGAGCAGTGATGCTCAAAACCCTTCCCCTTTCCTGCCCAGCTGTTGCAGTTAGTCTCCCTGGGATCTCTATATCTACTCAGCTGAGGTTAAGTGCATACTTTAATGTCTTTATGCATATTCGTGAAGTAGAAGCATATATCTTCTGACCCTAAAGAAAGGGGAGCAAGGGTAATGCCAGCAGTGGGGTGAGAGGTATGTACAATCAGGCAAATATGCTCAAGTCGCACTGGATGCTACTCTGCTATTAACAGGGAGCTAAAAGAGGGGATCTGGGAGGGAGGGGCTCACCGTGGCCCTCCTCGTTTCTCCATGGGTTGCTCTGATGCTGCAGTGCTCACTGGTATTACTGTCATGCAGTTCACAGGGGTACTGATTCTCTGTGCTGCTCTGAACTACTGCGACCCTCAGCCTGATTGTGAGAGGTGGTCTGTTTTCTGTGCTCTCTTTGAAGCACGCAGAGCTAAGTGAGCTTCAGTTTGTTGCATAGACTCAAATAAGAAAAAACTCTGGCTTAGCCTCTCCTCTCAGGAGGAAATTCACTCTGATTCACCCAATTGAATATCAAGTAAATCCTAAGACTTTGACCTATAGCTTAAATGGGATTTTAGTGTACAGGACAAGATGCTTGCTAACACTTTTGCATAAATCTGCATTTCATTTTTTGTAGTAAGACATTCCATGCAACATTTTTGATCAATGCATGTTATGCCTTAATGTCTTTGCCTACTTGGAGGGTGACATGTAGATGTGTTTAAGCTTATCTAATTTAACACTCTTGTGGTTTAATTTTCACTTTATCTTATTGTCTGCCTTCATTTTTTTCTTGACAGAGTGCCTGCAGGAAATATTTTCCTGTTGCATGCATTTTGATATCCCCAGTGATCTGTTATACTAACTGTCAGCAGCTGGAACTACTCATGAATTTTTTTCCTCATCTCTGTTCTTCAGGTAGTCTTTTCTGCTTGTAACACATTTCTCAGCAAGTATGATCAGGCCTTCAGTAAAAGAAGGTGCAATGACTGCTCTCCAAAGCCAAATTCTTCTCATTTAAACCACTGAAACTCTAGATCTGTTGAATTTTATGGAGTTACTTCATTTATTTTTTTTAAGTGGAACAAAGCAGAACAAAGCAGAACTTACTCTGTAGTAAATGCAATAGGAAAGGGTATTGCATGGGAAGGTAGCGCTCTCTGTACTCTGTCAGCCTCCTATTTCAACAGTTTGTTGTAACCACATTTTACAGAAAGGCGCTAGCCTCCTTCTTAGTGAGGACACACAGGCCTGATGAAGAGGAAATATTGTGGTTGTTCTAGCTGCTTGAGAATGTTTAGTGACAACATGTTTCCCATCCAAATGAACAGAGATAAGTGCCCCTTACCAAAAATCAGGGAGACTGAGTGCCATCATGAGCATCTCTAATTCACGTGTTGCAAGGTTTAAAAAAAAAGTAAGTGTTGCCATATGATTCAAGGAAATAGATTCAGAGAATGTACCTTTGAGAGCCAAATGTGACTTGTTGCATTTGAGATTCCCTTTTTTAAAGAAGAAAGTAGTGTTGTTAGGTAACTTGTGCTCCTACTGGAATTTTAGGTGCTTTGTTCTAGATTCCCGCTGGAGAATGAGTTATATAAGTTATTTTCTTGAACCTGGGCATTTCAGTCTGCCTAGGCACCAAAGTAAGTAGTCTGGATCTAACCCCAGTTTTAACCATTGAAGCTGTTTCACCTTTCTGAATACTGTATTTCAGAAAAAAAAAAAAGTAGCTTTTCTGAGGTAGACACTAGCCTGGAGCTGCATTGCAGAGAGGAAACTAGAACTGTTTGCATATGGTTAATGGGAAAGTGGTACAGAAGAATTACAGAATCCTATGCTAAATTTATCTTCAAGTTTCCTGAATAGACTAAAGCTGTTTCTGCAACCATGCTAAATTTCTGCTGAATATGTGAAAAGGGTACCTGCTCCTTAGGCCTGAATCAAAGTCAGAGAAATGAGGCTTAGTGTCTGCCAACAGCATAGAATCAACCTTTTCAGTTTACTATTTTAATGTGGCCAACTGCCAGTCAGCCACCAAATTTTGGTTGCTATTTTAACATTAATATTATTTTAACAAAGCACTCATAACAGAAATAATTCTGATATTTGATAGTGAAGAAATCTTTTAGTGACCATCTGCCAAGATATTCTTATATAGCAAGAAATAAATCGCTTCCAAAATCTCAGCTTTTAACTGAGTTCTTAATGCTTCACAGTGAAACTCTTAGTGAGTCTTACCCTGGTAGCTTCATAGAATACTGTGGGGAAAACTGGGGAAAACACTTAGTTATGATGCATCATCTGCAACATTTGGGGGTGTTGTAGTTTAACCCTAGCCAGCAACTAAACACCACACAGCCGCTCGCTCACTCCCCAAACTCCAGTGGGATAAGGGAGAGAACTGGAAGAGTAAAAGTGAGAAAACTCGTGGGCTGAGATAAGAACTGTTTAATAATTGAAATAAAAAAGTAAAATAGTATTATTATTAATAATAATAATAGAATATACAAAGCAAGTGATTCACGATACAATTGCTCACCACCCACCAACCGATGCCCAGCCACTCCCCGAGCAGCAGTCACTGCTCCCCAGCCAACTCCCCCCAGCTTATATACTGAGCATGACGTCATATGGTATGGAATATCCCTTTGGTCAGTTTGGGTCAGCTGTCCTGGCTATGCTCCCTCCCAGCTTCAATGCACCTCATTGCTGGCAGAGCATGGGAAGCTGAAAAGTCCTTGACTAGGAGGGTACTTAGCAACAACTGAAACATTAGCGTGTTATCAATATTATTCTCATACTAAATCCAAAACACAGCACTATACCAGCTACTAGGAAGAAAAATAACTCTATCCCAGCCAAAACCAGAACAATAACCACCCCTTATTCTATACCATCTATGTCATGCCCAGGTCTCACGTTTTCCAATACATTCCAATTAATCACCACCACTTTTTCTGTCTTTTGATATATAGACACAGATATCATTCCTTAGTCTATGGGCCGTCCCTCTAAAATGTCCATTGAGTTCATTTAGTCCATGACTTTGGGCTCCATCTGTCATAACAGTCTTTCAGGGCAGGAGAGATGGTGTGTGGTACTGGATTGTTGCATGCTGAAGCCAGTTCTGGTTCCATCACCGCTGCACTTCGCTCGGTTTCATTAACATTCATTCTTCATTAATCTGGGTGATTCTTGCTGCAATTCCGTTGATATGACATATAGCAACCATAGAAGAGATGACATACAGTATTATATAGCAATTAACATCATACAATTCAGTTCATTGGCTATTTTCACCCAAAATCAAATCCCCTTGAGGTACACACCGGACTTCCCCATCCTTTCACATTACCCACCAAGGGCACCCAGGTCCTTGAGCAAAAGCAATCCCACGGATGGGTTTTACCTTGCCAGAGCCAGGAGTAACCCAGACTCTCTTCCCCACCATATTTCTTATGTGCACGACAGGGACTTTATCCCCCTCCACAGTACGTAAGGGTTTTGATTGGGCAGAGCCAGCTCGAGTGACAGATCCCCTAGTGTTGACTAACCAGGTGGCTTTTGGTAAATGTGTGTCCCAATGCTTGAATGTCCCACCACCCATTGCCCTCAGTGTAGTCTTTAGCAGTCCATTGTATCGTTCGATTTTCCCAGAGGCTGATGCATGATAGGGGATGTGATATACCCACTCAATGCCATGCTTTTTGGCCCAGGTATCTATGAGGGTGTTTCAGAAATGAGTCCCGTTGTCTGACTCAATTCTTTCTGGGGTGCCATGTTGCCATAGGACTTGCTTTTCAAGGCCCAGGATGGTGTTCCGGGCGGTGGCATGGAGCACAGGATATGTTTCCAGCCATCCGATGGTTCCTTCCACCATGGTGAGCACATGGCGCTTGCCTTGGTGGGTTTGTGGGAGTGTGGTATAATCAATATGCCAAGCCTCCCCATATTTATATTTCAGCCATTGTCCTCCATACCAGAGAGTCTTTATTCGCTTGGCTTGCTTGATTGCAGCGCATGTTTCACATTCATGGATAACCTGTGCAATAGCGTCCATGGTCAAGTCCACCCCTCGATCACGAGCCCATCTATATGTTGCATCTCTTCCTTGATGGCCTGATGCGTCATGGGCCCACTGAGCTATAAATAATTCACCCTTATGTTGCCAGTCCAGATCCACCTGAGCCACTCCAATCTTAGCAGCCTGGTCCACCTGCTGGTTGTTTTGGTGTTCTTCAGTGGCCTGACGCTTGGGTACGTGAGCATCTACGTGACGTACTTTTACAGCCAGGTTCTCTACCCGGGCAGCAATATATTGCCACAATGCGGCAGCCCAGATGGGTTTACCTCTGCGCTGCCAGTTGTTCTGCTTCCATTGCTGCAACCATCCCCACAGGGCATTTGCCACCATCCATGAGTCAGTATAGAGATAAAGTGCTGGCCATTTTTCTCATTCAGCAATATCCAAGGCCAGCTGGATGGCTTTCACCTCTGCAAACTGACTCGATTCACCTTCTCCTTCAGCAGTTTCTGCAACTTGGCGTATAGGACTCCATACAGCAGCTTTCCACCTCCGATGCTTTCCCACAAGGCGACAGGACCCATCAGTGAACAGGGCATATTGCTTCTCATTTTCTGGTAGTTTATTATACAGTGGGGCCTCTTCAGCACGTGTCACCTCCTCCTCTCTGGATATTCCAAACTCTTTGCCTTCTGGCCAGGTCGTGATCACTTCAAAGATTCCTGGGTGACTGGGGTTTCCTATTTGGGCCCGTTGTGTGATCAGTGCGACCCACTTACTCCATGTAGCATTGGTTGCATGATGTGTAGAGGGGACGCTCGCTTTGAACATCCAGCCCAGCACCGGCAGACGGGGTGCCAGGAGGAGCTGTGCATCAGTACCAACCACTTCCGAAGCAGCCTGAACCCCTTCATATGCTGCCAATATCTCCTTCTCAGTTGGAGTATAGCAGGCCTTGTATCCTCTGTATCCCCGACTCCAGAACCCTAAGAATCGACCTCGAGTCTCCCTCCCCTGGTGCTTTCTGCCAGAGGCTCCAGGTAGGGCCATTCTCCCCGGCTGCGGTGTAGAGCACATTCTTTACATCTTGTCCTGCCAGGACTGGCCCAAGGGCTACTGCCTGAACTATCTCCTGTTTGATTTGTCCAAAGGCTTGTCGTTGCTCTGGGCCCCATATGAAGTTGTTCGGTCACTTGATAGAGAGGGCTTACGATTTGACTGTAATCTGGAATATGCATTCTCCAAAAGCCACAATGCCTAAGAAAGTTTGTATTTCCTTTTTGCTAGTTGGTGGGGACATGGCTGTTATTTTGTTGATCACATCCATTGGGATCTGATGACGTCCATCTTGCCATTTTATTCCTAAAAACTGGATCTCCTGTGCAGGTCCCTTGACCTTACTTTGTTTTATGGCAAAGCCGGCCTGCAGAAGGATTTGGACTATTCTCTCCCCTTTCTCAAAAGCTTCTTCTGCTGTGCTGCCCCACACGATGATGTCATCAATGTATTGCAGGTGTTCTGGTGCCTCACCCTGTTCCAGTGCAGTGTGGATCAGTCCATGGCAAATGGTAGGGCTGTGTTTCCACCCCTGGGGCAGGCGGTTCCAGGTGTACTGGACGCCCCTCCACGTGAAAGCAAACTGTGGCCTGCACTCTTCCGCCAAAGGGATTGAGAAGAACGCATTGGCGATATCATTTGTGGCATACCACTTGACTGCCTTTGACTCCAGTTCGTATTGGAGTTCTAGCATGTCCGGCACGGAAGCACTCAGAGGCGGCGTGATTTCATTCAGGCCACGGTAGTCTACTGTTAGTCTCCACTCTCCATTGGACTTTCGCACTGGCCATATGGGACTGTTAAAGGGTGAGCGAGTCTTGCTGATTACACCTTGGCTCTCCAGTCGACGAATCAGCTTATGGATGGGAATCAGGGAGTCTCAGTTCGTGCGATATTGCTGCCGGTGCACTGTTGTGGTAGTGATCAGCACCTGTTGTTCTTTTACCTTCAGCAACCCCACAACAGAACGATCCTCCGAGAGACCGGGCAAGGTGGACAGCTGTTTAATTTCCTCCGTTTCCAGGTCAGCTATACCAAAAGCCCACCGATACCCTTTTGGGTCCTTGAAATACCCTCTCTTCAGGTCGTCTTTGCCAAGGATGCACGGAACCTCTGGGCCAGTCACAATGGGATGCTTTTGCCACTCATTCCTAGTTAGGCTCACTTCGGCCTCCAATACAGTTAACTCTTGGGATCCCCCTGTCACTCCAGAAATACAAATGGGTTCTGCCCCTTTATAGCTTGGTGGCATCAGGGTACACTGTGCACCGGTGTCTATGAGAGCCTTATACTCCTGTGGCTCTGATGTGCCAGGCCATCGAATCCACACAGTCCAGTAAACCCGGTTGTCCCTTTCCTCCACCTGGCCGGAGGCAGGGCCCCTCTAGTCCTGGTCATCGTATTCGTTACTCACTTCTTATAAACACGAGTCGGGAGTTCCTTCATTAAAATCAGGAGTAAGATCAGCCCTTCTACTCTGTCTGGGGAACTGCTCACTGGAAACTGGAGCAGCAGTTTTCCTGGAAGAACCCCCTTTTGTGTGATTGTTTTTCCTTGCAACTCATGTACCCGTGCCTGTAGGGCTGAGATAGATTTTCCATCCCACTTCCTCATGTCCTCTCCGTGGTCACGCAGGTAAAACCACAGGGTGCCCCGGGGTGTGTACCCTCTATATCCTCTCTCTTGAGCAGAAGAACGCTGACTCCTAATGGCTGAGATACTGGTCTGTACAGGTGGAGAGTAGGACATATCCTCTTTGAGTTTCTGGACCTCCCGGGACAGTTTCTCCGCAGCCGAGACAAGGGAGGAGGAGACACTTTCTTCGTATTCCCGGAGTTGGCCAACCGCTTCATCCACTGTTGGTGCGTCTCCATCTTTCCAGGTCAGTATTGCCAACGAATTGGACTGCGACCTTGGTGCACTCTGTCCTAACTTCCACCACATGGGTCGGGTGCACTTGACTTCATCTGCTTGTTGTTCAGGTCACTATAAACCATCTCCATCATGGCTAATTCTCTCAGGTACTGGATACCTCTCTCCATAGTGGTCCATTTGCCTGGGCGATATATAACATCTTCCTTGAAGGGATACCTTTCCTTCACGCCTGACAGCAGTCGCCTCCAGAGGCTGAGGGCTTGTGCCCCTTGTCCAATTGCTTTTCAATGCCCCCTTCTCTAGAAAGGGATCCCAGCTGTTTGGCTTCCTTCCCCTCTAATTCCAGGCTACTGGCCCCATTATCCCAGCATCGGAGCAGCCAGGTAACAATATGCTCGCCTGGACGACGGCTGAAATCTTTCCGCATATCTCGCAACTCACCCAAGGATAGGGATCGGGTGGTTTCTGTCTCGTTTATGAGTTCTTCCTCTTCCTCCTCCCCTCCTCGTGATGGCCCTGCTTTTCCATCATCCCTTTCTAAACAACGTGACTTTCGCTTCCAAGATTTCTTCTTTTGTATAGGGGTGACTGATACCAGCATGGGTTGGTCCTCTGTTTCAGCTGTAGCACCTGCTGCAGTGGTTGGAATATCCGCAGTGCCTGCCGCTGGGGTTGGAGCAGCCACAGTGCCTGTCGCGGGGGTTTGAGTAGCCACAGTGCCTGTTGGTTTGTTTTCCTTCTCTTCTCCCTGAGGGTGCTGTATAATACCGAGCAGTGTTTGGTAGATACTATCCGGGGCCCAGCACAGTGCGATAAGTTGTTCCTCTTTGGAATAACCTCGGCATTTTTTTTCAAGGTTTCTATCTCTTCATCAGTATCCTTTAGTTGTTTGAGAGTAAAGTTCCAGACCACTGGAGGTGAGAAGTTCTCTAAGTACCTGCCCGTATTCTCCCACATGCCGTGCCACCCTTGACCATCCAGGCTTGGGGCAGATCTCTGGATGATTTTTTTAAATAGTTGTTTATCCCTGAACAAAACCTGAACCATATTCAGGAGACATAGAAATAGGATCATGCTGGCTTGAACATATCAGGGATATTCAAAATTCTCGAAAGCTGGTGTAACTAGCCTGAAGGAGAAAGGGAAGGTGAAAGAACAGGGGAAAGCATCCCCCTCTGTCTTCCCCATAGACTGGTTCTCTAGGGAGAAAAGGTGAAGAGTTTCATTATTAATAATTTCTGAGAGATGGTGCCCGAGGTATGGAGATGACAGCAATACCAAATACAGATACCAAATTAATTTTTTTACCAATAATATTATCGTATCATAAGCCGATGTTACACAGTACAGCAAAGAGATAATCCTGACCTATCTCCCAGAAGTGGAGCACCACAGGGAATACATACTGCAAATAAGGGTTTACATAATACAACCATGCGAACAAATAAAACAACATTGTGACCAGCAACTATTAAATGCTTATAACAAATTTATTTTAACACACTCTAGTCAGATCTGTCATTATCTCAACCCTTCGAGCCCCACGTTGGGTGCCAAAAAGGACTGTCGTGGTTTAACCCCAGCCGGCAACTAAGCACCATGCAGCCGCTCGCTCATCCCCCCACCCCCTCCCCTTAGTGGGATGGGGGAGAGAATCGGAAGGGCGGAAATAAGAAAACTCATGGGTTGAGATAAGAACAGTTTAATACTTGAAATATTATTATTATTATTATTATTATTATTATTATTATTATTATTATTATTACTATTTGTAATGAAGAAGAAAACAGCAAGAGACAGAGAAACAAAACCCAGGGGAAAAAAAACAAGTGATGCAACTGCTCACTGCCCGCCACCCGCTGCCCACCGCCCAGCCAGTCCCCGAGCAGCGATCATGCCCCCCTGGCCAACTCCCCCCAGTTTATATACTGAGCATGACGTCATATGGTATGGAATATCCCTTTGGTCAGTTTGGGTCAGCTGTCCTGGCTATGCTCCCTCCCAGCTTCTTGTGCACCTGGCAGAGCATGGGAAGCTGAAAAGTCCTTGACTAGCATAAGCACTACTTAGCAACAACTAAAACATCAGTGTGTTATCAACATTATTCTCATGCTAAATCCAAAACACAGTGCTATACCAACTACTAGGAAGAAAATTAACTATCCCAGCCGAAACCAGGACACAGTCTCAAGCCTGTATTTGATGTTGAACTTTGTAATGTATTTAGAAATCATTTAAAATGCTCAGTGAGCACAGAATTGGGCTTTTAGCTTAGAAGTATTTGTGAAGGAAATTAGTCTGTCCCAGGGCTACAGAGTTCTCCCTGCAGTGCATTTACAGACAGCCTATCTCTTTCTTGTGAAAAATGGTAAAATTAAAAATGTAGAAACAGAACCCAAAAGGATGTTTCTAAGGTGGCAAAGGAGAAAATCTGACTGATTAAATCCTAATTACAGTGGACTTGGAGAGGTTTTTAAACTGATTTCAGTAAGTTTTAGGATTTTCTGTGTCTACAGAACAGATTCAAGATTGCAGTGAGAGTGCGTAAGGGCTTTGAGCCAAGCGACTTCTTGTTGCTCTGTGGTGATACAGCATCAGGCACAGCAGCATCACAAAGCAGCAGCAAAACTGCTAAATATCAAAGGTATTAAAAAATAACTATAGAATATCTTTTCATAAACTTGTTTTTACTGTTTGAATTCTTAAGCAAGATACTGCATACACTAATTAAATTCACTTAAAGATATATAACAATTTCTCTACATGAACATAGTAGATCTTACTGGTACTGACTTCTTCAAGACTTCTGGGCACATCATCTTCAAGTCTAAAGCTAGAAAGAACTTCACATTTAAATATGTTTTAATATGTTAATTGAAAATACATATATTGTTTGTTTATTGTCAAGATGCACATAATCTTGTAATAAAGTTTTTTAAGTAGACAGGGTGGGGACAGTCAAATTATCACCAGTGCTACAAAAGTTCCTGTACAATGTTGTGCCTCAAATAAGCTGAAAGCTATTGTTTGACCTTCCTTTTATAGAAACCTTGAAAATTAAAACCAATGATGACTGCCACATCTGTAGCCTTGCACCGCTGTCTCTTCTCTCTAGATGAACACTATGGCTCTTGTCCTCAGGCTCTCACCTATCAAAGGTAGAATTTCAGTTTTTCCAACTTTTAGAGAAGGATCTGTGTACAACAGGCCACTTATGCTAAGTGTTTCTTTCTGTACCTACAGGAGAGATGCATTTTTTTTCTACTTAAGAGAGCTGTGTCAGTGCTATAAACTGGCCAACAAACTCCTCTAAAACAAATGAAAAAAAATATTTGGAAAGTTAAATTTAACATGATTTTTGGTCCACAGAATTATGAGACAAATGGAAAGTCTGGACAGGAATTACTGACAGTCTTTGGTGTAAGATGTAAAGGGCATCCAATTAGTTTAACAGAAGGTAGATGCAGAATAAATTATCAGGTTTTTTTTCATGTGTATTGGGACTAATAGGTAGGCGTGATCCAGGAAGTAGCAATCGCTACTTGGTTTCGGTCAGCGCGGGTGGTGAGCAATTGCATTGTGCATCACTCATTTTATATATATTATTATTATTTTTTTCTCTTTTCTGTCCTATTAAACTATCTTTATCTCAACCCACGAGTTTTTTCTCACTCTCACCCTTCCGATTCTCTCCCTGCCCCGCCGAAGGGGGGAGAGTGAGCGAGCAGCTGCGTAGTATTTGGCTGCCTGCCAGGTTAAACCACGACAGTCCTTTTTGGCGCCCAACGTGGGGCTCGAAGGGTTGAGATAACAATAGATCTGACCAAAGCGTGTTAAGGAAAAATTGTTATAAGCATTCATTATATTGATTGGTCACAATGTTGGTTTATTGGCTTTCAAAGTTGTGGGGCTGGCTCTCAATGTTGGGTTATATAATACCTTGCTTGCGGTATATGTTCCCAGTTGTGCTGTTTATCGTTATTAGGAACCGGGCCAAGGTTATCATTTTGCTGCTGTTTTATGAGGTGATAAAATTGTTGGTTGTAAGTCTAATCTGGTATCTGTACTCAGCACTGCCGTCACCTCTGTACCTCGGGAACCACCTCTTAGAAACTATTAATAATTACACTTTTTTCTCTTCGGAGAATGAATCTAAGGGGGAGACAGGATGGGACACTTTCTCCCACTTGTTCATCTTCCCTTCCATATCTTCAGAAACTCCTTTTTCTTCTATCCTCTTCACGAAGATGTCCACAATATTCCCTGAGAATTTTGAATATCCTTGGGCTGTTCAAACAAGCATGATCATATTGCTATGTCTCCTGAATGTGGTTCAGGCCTTGTTTAGGGTTAAACAACTATTCAGGAATACCGTCCAGAGATCAACCCCGGCAACAGACACGGTGGCTACTCAAACCCCCACGACAGGCACTGCGGCTACTTCAACCCCCACGACAACCACCGTGGCTACTCAAACCCCCACGACAACCACTGTGGCTACTTCAACCACCGTGACAGGCACTGTGGCTACTCAAACCCCGGCAACAGTCACTGAAGTTACTCCAACCCCTGCAACAGGCACTGTGGCTACTCAAACCCCGGCGACAGACGCCGCTGGTACTCCAACACCCCGCGACAGGCACTGCAGCCACACAAACACTGGCAACAGTCACTACAGTTATTCCAACCCCCGCAACAGGCACTGCAGCTACCCAAACCCCAGCAACAGGCACTGTAGCTGAAACAGAGGACCAACCCTTGCTAGTATCCATTGCCCCTGTACAGAAGAAGAAATCTTTGAGGCGGAAGTGAGGTCATTTAGAAAGGGATGATGGAAAAGCAGGGCCATCATGAGGAGGGGAGGACGAAGAGGAAGAACTCATAAACGAGACGGAAACCACCCGATCCCTATCCCTGAATGAGTTGCGAGATAAGCGGAAAGATTTCAGCCGTCATCCAGGCGAGCACATTGTTACCTGGCTGCTCCGATGCTGGGATAATGGGGCCAGTAGCCTGGAATTACAGGGGAAAGAAGCCAGACAGCTGGGATCCCTTGCTAGGGAAGGGGGCATTGAAAAGCAATTGGAAAAGGGGCACAGGCCCTCAGCCACTGGAGGTGACTGCTGTCAGGCGTGAAGGAAAGGTATCCCTTCAAGGAAGATGTTATATATCTCCCAGGCAAATGGACCACTATGGAGAGAGGTATCCAGTACCTGAGAGAATTAGGCGTGCTGGAGGTGGTTTATAGAGACCTGGACGATGAGCAAGTACCCAAAGATCCAGATGAAGTCCAGTGCATGCGACCCATGTGGAGGAAGTTGGTATGGAGCGCACCAGCGTCGTATGCCAGTTCATTGGCAGTACTGTTCTGGAAAGAGGAAGAAGCACCAACGGTGGATGACGTTTTGAGCAGACTCGGGGAATACGAAGAAACTGTCTCCTCCTCCCTTGTCTCGGCTGTGGAGAAACTGTCGGGGAGGTCCAGCAACTCGAAGAGGATATGTCCTATTCTCCACCTGTACGGACCAGTATCTCAGCCATTAGGAGTCAGCGTTCTTCTGCTCAAGAGAGAGGATATAGAAAGTACACACCACGGGGCACCCTGTGCTTTTACTTGCGTGACCACGGAGAGGACATGAGGCAGTGGGATGGAAAACCTACCTTGACCCTAGAGGCACGGGTACGTGAGTTGCAAGGAAAAACAATGACACAAGGGGGTTCTAGCAGGAAAAATGCTGCCCCAGTTTTCAGGAAAAACCTGTCTCACGACGGTCCAGTTTCCAGTGAACAGTTCCCCAGACAGAGCAGAAGGGCTGATCTTACTTTGGATTGTAATGAAGGAATTCTTGACTCACGTTTGCAAGAAGTGAGAAACGGATACTATGACCAGAACTAGAGGGGCCCTGCCTCCGGCCAGGTGGAGGGAAGGGACAACCGGGTTTACTGGACTGTGTGGATTCGATGGCCTGGCACATCAGAGCCACAGGAGTATAAGGCTCTCATAGACACCGGTGCACAATGTACCCTGATGCCATCAAGCTATAAAGGGGCAGAACCCATTTGTATTTCTGGAGTGACAGGGGGATCCCAAGAGTTAACTGTACTGGAGGCCAAAGTGAGCCTAACTAGGAATGAGTGGCAGAAGCACCCCATTGTGACTGGCCCAGAGGCTCCATGCATCCTTGGCAGAGACGACCTCAGGAGAGGGTATGTCAAGGACCCAAAAGGGTACCGGTGGGCTTTTGGTATAGCTGCCCTGGAGACGGAGGAAAGTAAACAGCTGTCCACCTTGCCCGGTCTCTCGGAGGACCCTTCTGATGTGGGGTTGCTGAGCGTTGAAAAAGAGCAGGTACCAGTCGCTACCACAACAGTGCACCGGCGGCAATATTGCACCAACCGAGACTCCCTGCTTCCCATCCATAAGCTGATTCGTCGACTGGAGAGCCAAGGAGTGATCAGCAAGACTCGCTCACCCTTTCACAGTCCCATATGGCCAGCACGAAAGTCTAATGGAGAGTGGAGACTAACAGAAGAATACTGTGGCCTGAACGAAGTCACGCCGCCACTGAGTGCTACCATGCCGGACATGCTAGAACTCCAATACGAACTGGAGTCAAAGGCAGCCAAGTGGTATGCCACAAATGATATCGCCAATGCATTCTTCTCCATTCCTTTGGTGGCAGAGTGCAGGCCACAGTTCGCTTTCACGTGGAGGGGCGTCCAGTACACCTGGAACTGACTGCACCAGGGGTGGAAACACAGCCCTACCATTTGCCATGGGCTGATCCACACCGCACTGGAACAGGGTGAGGCTCCGGAACACCTGCACTATATTGATGACATCATCGTATGGGGCAACACAGCAGAAGAAGCTTTTGAGAAAGGGGAGAGAATAGTCCAAATCCTTCTGAAGTCCGGTTTTGCCATAAAACAAAGTAAGGTCAAGGGACCTGCACAGGAGATCCAGTTTTTAGGAATAAAATGGCAAGATAGACGTCGTAGATCCCAATGGATGTGATCAACAAAATAACAGCCATGTCCCCACCAACTAGCAAAAAGGAAACACAAGCCTTCTTAGGCGTTGTGGGCTTTTGGAGAATGCATATTCCAGATTACAGCCTGATTGTAAGCCCTCTCTATCAAGTGACCAGGAAGAAGAACGATTTCAAATGGGGACCTGAGCAACAACAAGCCTTTGAAAAAATTATACGGGACATAGTTCAGGCAGTAGCCCTTGGGCCAGTCCAGGCAGGACAAGATGTAAAGAATGTGCTCTACACCGCAGCCGGGGAGAATGGCCCTACCTGGAGCCTCTGGCAGAAAGCACCAGGGAAGGGAGACTCGAGGACGACCCTTAGGGTTCTGGAGTCGGGGATACAGAGGATCCGAGGCCCGCTATACTCCAACTGAGAAGGAGATATTGGCAGCATATGAAGGGATTTGAGCTGCTTTGGAAGTGGTTGGTACTGAAGCACAGCTCCTCCTGGCACCCCGTCTGCCGGTGCTGGGCTGGATGTTCAAAGGGAGGGTCCCCTCTACACATCATGCAACCGATGCTACATGGAGTAAGTGGGTCGCGACAATCACACAACGGGCCCAAATAGGAAATCCTAGTCGCCCAGGAATCTTGGAGGTGATCACGAACTGGCCAGAAGGCAAAGATTTTGGAATATCCCCAGAGGAGGAGGTGACGCGTGCTGAAGAGGCCCCACTGTATAATAAACTACCAGAAAATCAAAAGTAATATGCCCTGTTCACTGATGGGTCTTGTAATCTTGTGGGGAAGCATCGGAGGTGGAAGGCTGCTGTATGGAGTCCTATACGCCAAGTTGCAGGAACTGCTGAAGGAGAAGGTGAGTCGAGCCAGTTTGCAGAGGTTAAAGCCATCCAGCTGGCCTTGGACATTGCCGAACAAGAAAAATGGCCAGTACTTTATCTCTATACTGACTCATGGATGGTGGCAAATGCCCTGTGGGGGTGGTTGCAGCAGTGGAAGCAGAACAACTGGCAGCGCAGAGGTAAACCCATCTGGGCTGCCGCATTGTGGCAAGATCTCGCTGCCCAGGTAGAGAACCTGGCTGTAAAAGTACGTCATGTAGATGCTCATGTACCCAAGAGTCGGGCCCCTGAAGAACATCAAAACAACCAGCAGGTGGACCAGGCTGCTAAGATTGGAGTGGCTCAGGTGGATTTGGACTGGCAACATAAAGGTGAATTATTTATAGCTCGGTGGGCCCATGACGCGTCAGGCCATCAAGGAAGAGATGCAACATATAGATGGGCTCGTGATCGAGGGGTGGACTTGACCATGGACGCTATTGCACAGGTTATCCATGAATGTGAAACATGCGCTGCCGTCAAACAAGCCAAGCGAGTAAAGCCTCTTTGGTATGGAGGACGATGGTTGAAATATAAATATGGGGAGGCCTGGCAGATTGATTATATCACACTCCCACAAACCCGCCACGGTAAGCGCTATGTGCTCACCATGGTGGAAGCAACCATAGGATGGCTGGAAACATACCCTGTGCCCCATGCCACTGCCCGGAACACCATCCTGGCCCTTGAAAAGCAAGTCCTGTGGCGACATGGCACCCCAGAAAGAATTGAGTCAGACAACGGGACTCATTTCCAAAACACCCTCCTAGACACCTGGGCCAAAAAGCATGGCATTGAGTGGGTATATCACATCCCCTATCATGCACCAGCCTCCGGGAAAATCAAACGATACAATGGACTGCTAAAGACTATGCTGAGAGCAATGGGTGGTGGGACATTCAAGCATTGGAACACACATTTAGCAAAAGCCACCTAGTTAGTCAATACCAGGGGATCTGCCAATCGAGCTGGCCCTGCCCATTCAAGACTCTTACGTACTGTAGATGGAGATAAAGTCCCTGTCGTGCACATAAGAAATATGCTGGGGAAGACAGTCTGGGTTACTCCTGCCTCTGGCAAGGGAAAACCCATCCGTGGGATTGCTTTTCCTCAAGGACCTGGGTGCCCTTGGTGGGTAATGCGGGAGGATGGGGAAGTCCGGTGTGTACCTCAAGGGGATTTGATTTTGGGTGAAAATAGCCAATGAACTGAATTGTATGATGTTAATTGCTATATAATCCTGTATGTCATCACTTCTATGGTTGCTATATGTCATATCAACGGTACTGCAGTAAGAATCACCCAGATTAATGAAGAATGAACTCTGGTGAAAGTGAGCAAAATGCAACGATGATAGAACCAGACGAGCGTAGTGATAATGGAACCAGAACTGTCTTCAAGATGCAACAATCCAACACCTCACACCATCTCTCCTGCCCTGAAAGACTGTTATGACAGATGGAGCCCAAAGCCATGGACTAAATGAACTCAATGGTCATTTTAGAGGGATGGCCCATAGACTAAGGGAATGATATCCTTGTGTATATATATCAAAAGACTGGAGAAGTGGTGATGATTAATTGGAATGTATTGGAAAATTTTAAAACTTGCCATGACATAGATGGTATAGAATAAGGGGTGGATACTGTCCTGTTTCCGGCTGGGACAGAGTTAACTTTCTGTCTGGTGACTGGGGTAGTGCTGTGTCTTGGGTTTGGTAGAGAGGAACGTTGATGGCCCATTGATGCTTTGGTTGTTGCTGGGTGGTTGTCACGAATGGGTGGTTTTAAGGCCGTGTAAAGAATCACTGGCAAGGTATTAGCAAAGGGTGATTTTATTAGAAATTTATAGAAACGTGACTTAACATAATTTGATGGCAAGGTTCACTCTATTACTTATTATATGGATTAAGTTACATAGGGGAAAATCGTATTAGAATTGTGTTGGAATGATTTGTACAGAGATTAAGGGTAGAAGGGTAAAAGGGTAAAAAAGGTAAAAGGTAAAACGTAAAAGGTAAAAGGGGGACCCTCCCATTGAGTCACGAGGTTCAGAATAGATCCGACTGGACCCAATCTTAGTCTCAGACTTGGACAACGGTTTATGTTTAATACAGAAATGGGTAGGAAGGACCTCCCATTGGGAGGTAGATCCCTTTGCTTTCTAAACTCCTCAGAAAGGAGCCTAGGTGCGGCTGGATCTACCCTTAGTCTCAGACCTGGGCAACGGTTTATGACTAAAGGTTTAAGGGTTTTAGCAGCAACTTAGAGTCTTACAATGCTTAAACATTGATCAATTTGACAGCTTGCACAAAGAATTAGTCAAGTTGCTACAAATATCACAAAGATTAAAACAACTTAACTACAGGTTATACTTCTTAGTAACTATATAGATAAGCGCGCAGAAAGATCTAGATCAATTAATACATATATATATAACTACAGATTATAACTGTAAGCACGCAAAAAGATCTAGATCAATCAATACATATATATATATGCATATGAATATGGTACCAAAGCTAAATGAAAGGCCTAGAATTAGCTAATTTATAAAGGTATACCTCTTAAAAATTCCCCTCGAGTCCCGTGAAATACTCACGCTAAATGCTTTGGCATTTCCCAACGGGTGAAGAGTTGAGCCCCGAGGAGCATCTCAGCCCAGAATCTCGGTGATCCTCCGAGTATCGCAAATTCGAGTTTGCGGACTCTGAGAAGCGTCCCACTCAGAGGGAGGTTCTGAATGCAGCCCGCTGCGGTCCAGGAGAGCTCAAAGGGTCTCACTTGGTACCGCTGTTTATAGGTTTGCAAGATGATTGGCTTTAGTCATCCGTAAATTTCCATTTTGGCTACTATCCGAGGCGGTCCAGGGTAGTAATTATGGTATTGTTTCACGGTAACAATGGTATTGTTCCACTTGAGCTATGATCCAGGTAGGGAAAGCTTCAGAGCTGTCAGAGATGACGAATTATCTCTTGTTTCTGTTCCCTACCTTGATCATGTAGCTAGTGTCCCTGGTACGATCAGTGTTGTTCCCCACCTTAGCCATGCAAGAGTGCTTGGTACGGCCAAGGGACGCTTAACCGCCCAACTCATATACAATGGCTAAAGCTTAACAGAAGGTTCTGAGATCGTATCGTAGTCCAGAGGAAAGGAAGGGGGGAGGAATACACCACCACAGTGGTGCTTGCAGCGGGGACTTTTCGGCCTCCCATGCTCTGCCAGGTGCACGGGAAGCTGGTGTGGGGGAGCATAGCTGGGGCGGTTGACCCAGCTGGCCAATGGGGTATTCCATACCATGTGACATCATGCTCAGTATAAAAACTAGGGGGGGGGGGTCTCGTGTCTGGGGACAGGCTGGGCATCGGTCGGCAGGTGGTGAGCAGTTGCATTGTGCATCGCCAGCTTTGTATATTCTATTATTGTTGTTGTTATCATTGTTATTATTACTGTTCTACTTTGTTTTATTTCCATTATTAAACTGTTTTTATCTCAACCCACGAGTTTTCCTACCTGTGCCCTCCCGATTCCCTTCCCCATCCTACTGGAGGAGGGGTGTGAGCGAGCGGCTGTGTGGTGTTTAGTTGCTGGCTATGGTTAAACCACGACACTGTATCAACCCACACTTCCATTTTGGTTATCCTTTTTTTTTAAAAAAAAATTCTCTTCTTTGGGCACTGTGCTGTGTTTTCGTTATGAAATTTTCAAGCTTTGTTTTTTAAAAAAATCCAATTTCTGGTCACAGATAATGCTGGAGAGGAATAACAGGTTCACGTTAACATCCTACACTTATGTCAATACTGCTTAAGGGGGGCAGTTAAGCTGTATTTTATACTTTATCCTCTGCACAGTTGTTCAGTATGTGGTTGCAGGAATGCACTCTACAGCTTGCAGATACAGCCATTTCTCATTACAGTCCCACAGATCTGTGCAGGAATGTCAAGACAGTGTCTCTAAATTGTGGCATGGATCTCTACTGTTAGCAAAAAATTTTTAACTGGGGCGGGGGGCTGAAGTCACAAGGAAGTTAAAGTATTAATATACTTCATTATGCCTACCAGTAGAAACATATTGGTTGGCAGATTAATGCAAACATAACACGATGATTAAACCACTTAACATAGAAAATGCACTAGTGCACATATGTGCGTATGTACAGTACAGGAAACTTCTATTTATGGCTTTACACTTAGATAGTATATATGTGCTGCAGTACGTAGGACCCTAATATATCTCAAAAGAGTCTCCACAGCTGTGAGCTTTAAAAAGCAAGCTTGGAGTGTGGAACTTTCCAAAAGGTTTTTTGTTCTTCTTCAACAGTGGTGAAAGACCAGTTTATTGATGGCCCTTTTTCAGAAGCAGAAACCTAGGATTATGGAAGTCATGTGCTTTAATTTCTTCTCATGATAATATTTGGACTCCTACCTGTGCTTATTTTGGGGGTTTGTGCCTGAGGTTTGTTGAGAGTGTATGAATATCCTTCACATAAAATAGTTATCAGTATCAAAGTGGTACTTGTGCTGCTTCTGGAATGTTTCCATTTTCTGCAGTAAGCCTGTTTGGGGCAGTCTTTGGTTTTGATTTCTCTGAATTTTACTTATAGATATGCAGTCATTTAGGAGGGATGCAAGTTTTGTGCTATGACTAAATTCTTTTTTTTTTTTTCCAAAACAAAGAATTTTCAAGGATTTCTCAAATTGCTAAACCTGCAGTTTGTGGAAGATAGAATCCAGAATATCTAAATTTAGCCAACAAGAAGCCAGAAGACGATGTTAGATAAAATTTTATGGGTGAACAGCTAGATGGGTAAATATTGGATTAAATGCAGAGGGTAGTGGTTAATGGGTTGTACTCTACCTGGAAACTGGTAACAAGTAGAGAACCATGGGTCTGTCCTGGGATCTATCCCACTTAACATCTTTCTCAATGACTGGGAGGTGGTGAGTGAGCGCTTGCTCCTCAGGCTGGCAGGTGACACCAAACTGGGGGGACCAGCCGACATGCTGGAGAGCAGGGCTGCCATCCAGAGGGACCTGGGCGGGCTGGAGGAATAGGCCTTGTGCAGTTCAGCCCGGAGAAACGCCAAGCCCTGCCCCTGGGAAGGCAAAGCCCCAGGCAGCAGTCCAGGCTGGGCACTGCCTGCTTGGGCAGCAGCTCTGCAGAAAAGTCCCTGGAGCTCTGGGGACAGCGAGCTGCACAGGAGCCAACTTGGGGCTGGCAGCAGCAAAGGCCAGCAGCATCCAGCACTGTAGGAGTAGGAGCACAGCTAGGAGATGGAGGGACATGAGGATCCCTCTTAACTCCACACATCTTAGACCACACCTAAATACTGCATCCTCTGGTTTGGGCTCCCCAGTCCAGGAAAGACAGTGCCAAACTGGTGCAAGCCCAGCGAAGGCCCACCAGGATGCTCAGGGGCTGAAGCACCTGCCCTGTGAAGGGAGCCTGAGGGATGGGGCTGCTTCTGCCTGGAGAAGTGAAGGCTTTGGGGGCACCTCAGAGCAGCCTTCCCCTACCTGTGACCTGCACGTTGGGAAGATGGCGCCAGGCTCTCGGCAGCTTGATGGTAGCACGAGAGACAGTGGGCATACATTGAAACAAGACAAGTTCAGACTGGAGATAAAGGGAAACCTTTTTCCCCATGGGGACAGTCCAGAGTGGAGCAGGTTGCCCAAAGAGGCTGTGTGGTCCGCATCCTTGGAGGTTTTCAAGACCAGGCTGGAGAAAGCCCTGAGCCACATGGTCTGACCTCCTCGGTGATGGTGTTTTCAGTAGAAGGTTGGACTGGGGACCTCCTGACATCCTTTTCAACTTGAATTATTCCATGTTAAAAGGACAATAGTAAGAGACCTTCCTCCTCCCACAAGAAGCAGTGATTTAAAGATTGAAGTAGAAGGAACTATTTCACATGGCAGCTTCCACACTTCATTAACAGCCAAGACGGAGCTTTCACATCAGTCCTTTTTCTAGTTCCCTGGAAAGTTTGAAAATTTAGTGCATTTTCAAATGGAGAACTTTGCAGATAAGACTGCACTTTGATGCTTCAGGCTACACTGGCATTTCTAAGCATCATTTTTGTGGAACAATATAATTGGATGATGGGCTGAGGTTTGTTGAATGACTGATATTTCTATTGAGTATATATAAATAATGTAATACAGAATACTAAAAAGTTAGTGCCATGAGAATTTGTATGCGTATCAGACTGATATGAAAAAATAACGCTTGGGGAAAAATAAACACATAAAACAGGAATTCAGCATTACTTTACTTTTAAAGGTTAATTTAATTACCTAAAAATATGTTTTTATTTTATATGTAAAAATTATGACACATACAAACTATGTATTTATGTATATAAAACCACAGCATACCTGCTAATTAAGGTACTCTGTAGTCTCCTATGAGGACAATGTGACAAGCATTGAAGTAACTGAAGTATTTTGTCATGCATTATCTTGTTTGCTTCCAGAAATTCACTGTAGATTATTCACAAATCATGCTCCGTTGCGTTTCACTCAGTACCCTGAGTGCCCAGTGCCCTACAGTTTGTGAAAAGGTATATATATTGTAAAAGCAATGAACAGTTCTCCCGAGGTGCTGAGTACCCACAGCTTCTGCTGGAGTCATAGTTTTGTTTCTTCAGGTCATCCTGCAAGATACATATATCTGTGAAAGATTGTTAATTCTTAAACCTCATTTTCTGTGTTTTTTTTGTAGTGTTTGAATGCAGTGTTATTTCTTGCACAGCCACTATGTTTAAAAAAAAAATAATAAAGCTGAAAGATTAGATCACTAGGAAAAACATTTTTGTGTTTCCATACTGCCCCTCCAGAAAATGACAGTGTATTGCATAGATATATTTGGTGTCTGAGGTAGGGACGGAAAATCACAAAGCAACTGATACAGTGTTTATCATCTTAACACTTTTCTAGTTGAAATAACAAAAGCTTTTTTCTTTTTTTTTTTCAAAAGACCAATATTTAAAGGGTGTTGATTTATGTAAATCAATAATTTATCAACTTGTTCTCTTTCTCCACTGCCAACCAGATGCTTCTAGCTTTGCACTGCCAGATGATGTTAGCTGCAAAGCATAATGGCCTTGTGCTTCATGTAGAAATAAGAACATAAATATTTTAAAAATCCTGCTGCAGAAAGTGAGGGGGAGTTAAGGTGGGGGTGAGAGATTTTGCTGGTTTACTGTGAGAGCAATGCAGGTCTACGTATTTTATGGGCTGGTTTTATAAGAAGTGAAGGCAGGGACATTTCAGTCTGATTTTTATCTCCTAACAAGACTGACAGACCCAAGTCTTTTCATGGCAATTTGTTGAAGACATCTGGTGAAGCTTTCTAGGGGATGAACACACAGCAGAGTGTTCCTCTGGTATCAGTTGGCATGGCAACTAGTAAAAGGTTGAAGCCTAGTTGAAAATCCATTTGGGCTCCTATCTGCAAAATTCTCCTTCTGAAAATGCACTAAATCTTTTTTCAGGTAACTAGGCTGAACCAGTAAGTACAGTTGTGGAGCCTTCTGTCTCAATTTCCAAAGCACAGTATTAATGATTCCAGGAAGCAGAGGCCTGAGATGATAGACAGTACTACTGGCACTGTACAAAACAGAATATTACCAGAAGGCTGGTAAAGACTGCTGAAGCCTGGGAATAGTGCAGGGAAAGATGAGATGAGACAGAGGGGAGGGAAAAATGCTGTTATCAAAGTTTAATGCAGTAATTATCATGAGTCACCACAGGCAAATGACTGATTATGCTTCATCATTATATATTCTTAAGTAATATAAGGTTTATTCTATACAAGGCACTCCACTCCCTATTTGGCAAGGTCATATCACTTGAACACACCCAACAGCTACACTATATACGTTGTTCATTTAAAAAGACTGACATAGGAAAAAACTATCCTGAAAAGTGGTGTTCATGTCTCCTGCACAAAAAAAAACAAGTAAATTGTCTTTGATGGATAACTTTGTGAATATTGAGAAGAGAAAGAATTTACCACCCTGGGTGTTGTCCTCCCATAGGCATTAGTCTAATCTCTACAATGCCTGTGCAGGATATGCATTTGGGGAATAGATTCATTTGGAGTTTGCTTTTCTTTCTGCAACCTGTCCCTTCACAAACATAGTGGTTTAACAGCTGTACCAACTCTGTAAAAGTTACTTTCTAGATTTAAAATGGTTTATATAATGGAGTTCAAGGGTTGATTAACTGGGAGCACACTATAGCTGGAGCTGTAACCAGAGAATCACGTGGAAGACAAGCGTGGATCATTGCAAGGTGCAAGCTTAATTACAGAAACATGATATTCCTTTATTTCTTTAATGCTGGTGTATACAAAATGGGAACGGAAACCGGTTAAGAGAGTCAGTCTAGGATAGAAAACCCCTATCTACACACTTTGCAACTAATACAGCAGGACTACAGGGAGACCTTTTCATAGGGCAGAGGACGGTGGAATACATACTGTCTATAGCTTGTGCCTTCTTTTCAGGAAAACAAAGTACAGTGATACACCTCTGAAATCCAGGATAATCACACTGTTGAGGGCTGCTGATTTCAGTGTGCTTGGGACCATGCACTAAATGAGTAAGATGATAGGAATTGCTGTAGGGACAGTGTGTGTGTGTGCATGTGTATGTATCTGTGCTTATATTTGCTTTTTATGCATGTATTTTTGTCTGTTACTAAATTATATAGGATATTTGGGAATTTATTAGTGTGATATACTTTCTCCTTGAGTATAAACTTAAAAAAAAAAAAAAAGAAATTGATTACTAAGTCTGTGTTCAAAATGCTAAGCTTGACTATACTGTTTTCTTTTTACCTGGACCTCTTTAGGAAACCAGATGTAAACCTTAACAAGGGTTATCCGGGTTAAATACAATTCCAGTGAACTATACAGCAATGGGTAACCTGACTCTAATTAAAGTTAAAACTTTTTCCTCTTCCCCACCCCCAAAAACTTTGCCTGTGATCTTTTCAAATTTATAGCAGGGAATAAAAGAGAATTCCTGCTCAACTTATTCTTCCTCACTCCCAAATTATGATTATATACTCTTCTTGGCTGTGATAAAATGATGAATATAGGTGCATTTATGTATGACTTAAAAACTTGCAGTTGAAACACAAAGTTCATCATTTTTCTCCACTAATGAAGTGACAATTGCTATCCTAATATTGCTGTTTTGTGAGTTAATATGGATTGTTTCAGTGAGATCCCTCTTCAATCAGACATCCAGTCTCCAGTGTTTCACTTTACATTTTTGGATCTATGTAGGTGGTTCAGAAAAGATGGATTCAGTCTATAACTACTTGTTATTAAAGCAGTTCTCTAGCAGTGAGTTCCCTTATTAACCATAAAGCTGAAAGAAATGGTTATTTTGATGCTTTCTTAGAATCATAGAATCATACAGGTTGGAAAAGACCTCTAAGATCATCGTGTCCAACCGTCAACCCAACACACCATGCCCACTAAACCATGTCCCTAAGGGCCTCATCTACACGTCTTTTAAATACTTCCAGGGATGGTGACTCAACCACTTCCCTGGGCAGCCTGTTCCAAGGCCTGACCACTCTTTCAGTAAAGAAATTTCTCCTAATGTCCAATCTAAACCTCCCTTGGCGCAACTTGAGGCCATTTCCTCTTGTCCTATCGCTATTACTTGGCAGAAGAGACCAACACCCACCTCGCTACAACCTCCTTTCAGGTAGTTGTAGAGCGCGATGAGGTCTCCCCTCAGCCTCCTCTTCTCCACACTAAACAACCCCAGTTCCCTCAGCCGCTCCTCATAAGGCTTGTGCTCCAGGCCCTTCACCAGCTTCGTTGCCCTCCTCTGGACACGCTCCAGCACCTCCATGTCCTTCCTGTAGTGAGGGGCCCAAAACGGAACACAGTATTCGAGGTGCGGCCTCACCAGTGCCGAGTACAGGGGCACAATCACCTCCCTACTCCTGCTGGCCACACTATTCCTAATACAGGCCAGGATGCCGTTGGCCTTCTTGGCCACCTGAGCACACTGCCGGCTCATGTTCAGCCGGCTGTCAATCAGCACCCCCAGGTCCTTTTCCTCCGGGCACCTTTCCAGCCACTCTTCCCCAAGCCTGTAGCGTTGCATGGGGTTGTTGTGACCCAAGTGCAGGACCCGGCACTTGGCCTTGCTGAACCTCATACAATTGGCCTCGGCCCATCGATCCAGCCTGTCCAGGTCCCTCTGCAGAGCCTTCCTACCCTCCAGCAGATCAACACTCCCGCCCAGCTTGGTGTCATCTGCAAACGTACTGAGGGAGCACTCGATCCCCTCGTCCAGATCATTGATAAAGATATTGAACAGGACCAGCCCCAGTACTGAGCCCTGGGGAACACCGCTCTTGACTGGCTGCCAACTGGATTTAACTCCGTTGACCACAACTCTCTGGGCTCGGCCGTCCAGCCAGTTTTTTACCCAGCGAAGAGTGTACCTGTCTAGGCCGTGAGCCGCCAGCTTCTCTAGGAGAATGCTGTGGGAGACAGTGTCAAAGGCTTTACTGAAGTCCAAGTAGACCACATCCACTGCCTTTCCCTCATCCACTAGGCGGGTCACCTGGTCATAGAAGGAGATCAGGTTGGTCAAGCAGGACCTGCCTTCCATGAACCCGTGCTGGCTGGGCCTGATCCCCTGGTTGTCCCGGACATGGCTCGTGAGCACCCTCAAAACCAACCGTTCCATGATCTTCCCCAGCACCGAGATCAGGCTGACCGGCCTGTAGTTCCCCAGATCCTCCTTCCGGCCCTTCTTGTAGATGGGCGTCACATTGGCGAGCCTCCAGTCATCCGGGACTTCCCCAGTTAACCAGGACTGCTGGTAAATGATGGAGAGCGGCTTGGCAAGCTCCTCTGCCAGCTCCCTCAGTACCCTCGGGTGGATCCCATCCGGCCCCATAGACTTGTGAGCATCCAGGTGGCATAGCAGGTCATTAACTTCATCCTCTTGAATTATGGGGGGTTTATCCTGCTCGTCGTCCTTGTCTTACTTGGATCGACCACATACAAGATCATGTGTATATAAGTGGTTGGACTTTTTCTTATTATTTTCATATGCCTGGTTCTAAGAGTCCATCTTTTTTTTTTTTCCCCCTCTTCATTTTATACATAAATAGATGGGACCTCTCCATTTAAATTACTCCTCATGTGTGTTGCTAGGAGTCTTCACTATCAATGGATGCAAGCAGATTCCTCTGTCATGGACTCTCTCTTTTTCTAGCAGCACTAAATGCCACAGATATCAATCGATTTGAAAGACCTGTTATGTTGTTATTGCATAGCCTTAATAAATCATCTGTAGGGTGTTGCCTATCTGTACCTTGTTTTCCCCAATTGTAAGCAATGCTCCTTTATCTCTAAAGAAATAGCAGAATAGCTATTTTTGAATTATTTAAACATTTCTGACTTGATAAACTTTTTACAGAAACATTAACATTACATATCATCTTTAGACATCTTAATTTTAATTGGCTACTGATTAATAACTGAATAAGTAATGGGCCTTCAACATAAAGTATACAGATTACTTAAAATAAATTGTATTTGCAGAATATCCATTATCTAATCATGTGTGATTTAAGAAAATTATTTAGAAGAGCAACCAAACTTACACAACAATGACACGCCCTAAAAAAAAAAAAATCCTTCTACTACATATGGTGACTTCCAACCAGTCATGGCAGAGAGAAGCTATTACTTTATTCTACAATAAAATGAATTCTTTGAAGGTTAAAGAAAAGTGAATGGTATAACTCACTCCAGTGACTTCTTCCCAGCTTACTCCCCCAGGTGCAACTGCTCTCCATTTTAAACCCAGATTTCATTTTTAATTAATACATATCAAGCTGTCCTTATCCTGTTTTCTCCCAGTCACACTTTCATCTTCAGTTATCCTTTAATAAAAATAAGGTGTGTTAAGATCTCAGACAGCTCAGTCAGTCACGTACACCAATTGTCTTCTGTTCCAAATCAAAAAAGTGTGCTATATAATAAATCTTTTTTCACTGTAACCCTTTGTAAAATTTTCACTGAAAAGCTTAGGACTGACAGACTCAGAGTGCTGTGTGATCACTTATGCTATATTGCAGCTCTGAGGCTTACAACCAGACGTAGCATTAAAAACAGGCTGAAGTAAAATTTTGCCTTGGAGCCTGAGGGCTTTTGAGAGGCTAGATCACACTGAAACCAGGCAGAGCCAAAAGCCTTGCTCCCTCTGTGCATTTGCCTTTAAAGCTAGGTTGAGGGAAGTCTTGGACCTCTAAAGCAGAACTGAAATATCCAAACCAAAACTTGCAATCTAAAAAACCCTCACTCTGTGCAATCATAGAAGTGGTTAAACTCATCGGGTATCTTTTTGATACTTTTGATTGGTGATTCTGCCTCATAACTACCACCAGCAACTCAATACCTGTGTCCAGATTGGGATCCAGTATCCAGGTCTTCTTTAGGGTAATTTTCAAGTAAAAAGGTACGTCTGCCCAACTGAAGCTCTTCAGTGATATCAGTTAATCAGCTTATAGTAATGGTAAACACATTCAGAACTCCCTCAAGAATTTCTGCACGATACCCTATTTTGATATATTGGCCTGTCCCTCAGGGAGCTGAAAGTCAGACAAGGAGGTATCTGAAGCATTTAGAAACCTGGAGTAGTGGAGGTGAAATTTTACATCAATCTCGACTTAAATTTCTCAGCTTCACCAAAAGCCTGCTCAGGCACAGTTGTTCTTTACTGCATGTTTTAGCAACTTCTTGACCTAGAAAAGTGGGATCTCAAAATGAGGACATTATGAGGAAACATTTATTACTGTCATTGCTATTGCCATTAGCAATAGATTTTGCTTAGTTATGCAAATATGCTATATTTTATACACAGTACAACTTGATTTGAAGCAGCTGCTTTTAATTCCTGCAAATGCATGAGATATAATTTATTATAATAATATACTGTATTATAAAATGATGTTATTGAAATTATATATTCTTCCCCAGTTTTTATCATCAGTATCATTTAACTCTTCTTAACACTCAATGCTTCAAGGTACCCTCAAAGTAGAATCATAGAATCATTAAGGTTGGAAAAGACCTCTAAGATCATCGAGTCCAACCGTCAACCCAACACCACCATGCCCACTAAACCATGTCCCTAAGCACCTCATCTACATGTCTTTTAAATACCTCCAGGGATGGTGACTCCACCACTTCCCTGGGCAGCCTGTTCCAAGGCCTGACCACTCTTTCAGTAAAGAAATTTCTCCTAATGTCCAATCTAAACCTCCCTTGGTGCAACTTGAGGCCATTTCCTCTTGTCCTATCGCTAGTTACTTGGCAGAAGAGACCAACACCCACCTCGCTACAACCTCCTTTCAGGTAGTTGTAGAGCACGATGAGGTCTCCCCTCAGCCTCCTCTTCTCCACACTAAACAACCCCAGTTCCCTCAGCCGCTCCTCATAAGACTTGTGCTCCAGGCCCTTCACCAGCTTCGCTGCCCTTCTCTGGACACACTCCAACACCTCAATGTCCTTCTTGTTGTGAGGGGCCCAAAACGGAACACAGTATTCGAGGTGCGGCCTCACCAGTGCCGAGTACAGGGGCACGATCACCTCCCTGCTCCTGCTGGCCACACTATTTCTGATACAGGCCAGGATGCCGTTGGCCTTCTTGGCCACCTGAGCACACTGCCGGCTCATGTTCAGCCGGCTGTCAATCAGCACCCCCAGGTCCTTTTCCTCTGGGCAGCTTTCCAGCCACTCTTCCCCAAGCCTGTAGCCTCGCCTGGGGTTGTTGTGGCCCAAGTGCAGGACCCAGCACTTGGTCTTGTTGAACCTCATACGGTTGGCCTCAGCCCATCGATCCAGCCTGTCCAGGTCCCTCTGCAGAGCCTTCCTACCCTCCAGCAGATCAACACTCCCACCCAACTTGGTGTCGTCTGCAAACGTACTGAGGGAGAACTCGATCCCCTCATCCAGATCATTGATAAAGATATTGAACAGGACCAGCCCCAAAACTGAGCCCTGGGGAACGCCGCTCGTGACCGGCCGCCAACTGGATTTAACTCCGTTGACCACAACTCTCTGGGCTCGGCCGTCCAGCCAGTTTTTTACCCAGCGAAGAGTACACCTGTCTAGACCGTGAACTGCCAGCTTCTCTAGGAGAATGCCGTGGGAGACAGTGTCAAAGGCTTTACTGAAGTCCAGGTAGACCACATCCACAGCCTTTCCCTCATCCACCAGGAGGGTCACCTGGTCATAGAAGGAGATCAGGTTGGTCAAGCAGGACCTGCCTTCCAGGAACACATGCTGGCTGGGCCTGATCCCCTGGTTGTCCCGGACATGGCTCGTGAGCGCCCTCAAAACCAACCGCTCCATGATCTTCCCCGGCACCGAGGTCAGGCTGACCGGCCTGTAGTTCCCCGGATCCTCCTTCCGGCCCTTCTTGTAGATGGGCGTCACATTGGCAAGCCTCCAGTCGTCCGGGACCTCCCCTGTTAACCAGGACTGCTGGTAAATGATGGAGAGTGGCTTGGCAAGCTCCTCCGCCAGCTCCCTCAGTACCCTCGGGTGGATCCCATCCGGCCCCATAGTCTTGTGAGCGTCCAGGTGGCCTAGCAGGTCGTTAACTGCTTCCTCTTGGATTATGGGGGGTTTATCCTGCTCGCCGTCCCTGTCTTCCAGCTCAGGGGGCTGAGTACCCTGAGGATAACTGCTCTGACTATTAAAGACTGAGGCAAAGAAAGCATTGAGTACCTCAGCCTTATCCTCGTCCTCGGTGGCAACGTTCCCCCCTGCATCCAATAGAGGATGGAGATTCTCCTTGGCTCTCCTTTTGTCATTAATATACTTGTAAAAGCATTTTTTGTTGTCTCTCACGACAGTGGCCAGGTTGCATTCTAGCTGGGCTTTTGCCTTTCTGATTTCCTTTCTGCATGACCTAATGAGATCCCTGTACTCTTCTTGAGTTGCCTGTCCCTTCTTCCAAAGGTGGTAAACTCTCCTTTTTTCCCTGAGTCCCAGCAAGAGCTCCCCGTTCAGCCAGGCCAGTCGTCTTCCCCGCCCGTTCTTCTTACGGCACACGGGGACAGCCGGCTCCTGCGCCTTTAAGACTTCCTTCTTGAAGAACGTCCAGACTTCCTGGACCCCTTCGCCCTTCAGGACTGTCTCCCAAGGGACTCTCTCCACCAGTGTCCTTGAGCAGGCCAAAGTCCGCCCTCCGGAAGTCCATGGTAGCGGTTTTGCTGGCCCCCCTCCTTATTTCACCAAGTATTGAGAATTCTATAATTTCATGGTCACTAAGCCCAAGACGGCCTCCGACCACCACATCTCCCACCAGTCCTTCTCTGTTTGTGAACAGCAGGTCAAGCGAGGCACCTCCCCTAGTGGGCTCCCTTACCAGCTGCGTCAGGAAGTTATCTTCCACGCACTCCAGGAACCTCCTCGACTGTTTCCTCTCTGCTGTGTGGTATTTCCAGCAGATGTCTGGAAAGTTGAAGTCCCCCACAAGAACAAGGGCTAGCAACTGGGAGATTTCTGCCAGCCTCTTGTAGAATGCTTCATCTGCCTCCTCATCCTGGTTAGGTGGTCTATAACAGACTCCCAGCAGGATATCTGCCTTGTTGGCCTTCCCTCTCATCCTTACCCACAAGCACTCGACCTCATCATCACTATCATTGAGCTCTAGACAGTCGAAGCACTCCCTAACATACAGGGCTACCCCACCGCCTCTCCTTCCTCGCCTGTCCCTTCTGAAGAGCTTATAGCCATCCATTGCAGCACTCCAATCGTGACACTCATCCCACCGTGTTTCTGTGATGGCAACTAAGTCATAGCTACCCCACTGCACAATGGCTTCCAGCTCCTCCTGTTTGCCGCCCATGCTACGTGCATTGGTGTAGATGCACTTGAGCTGGGCTACCGATTTCTCCCCCGACATTGGCGTGCCGCCCCTAGGCTCATCTCTAGTGAGCCTGGTTTTATCCCCTTCCCCCTTCGAACCTAGTTTAAAGCCTTCTCGATGAGCCCTGCCAACTCATAAGCGAGAATCCTTTTCCCCCATGTGAGGCAGCTGAACTCCGTCCGTCGCCAGCAGGCCCGGTGCTGTGTAAACCTCCCCATGATCAAAGAAGCCAAAATTTCGCCGATGGCACCAGCCCCTGAGTCACATGTTGATCCAATGAGTTTTCCTGTTCCCTTCAGTATTCTTCCCTGCCACTAAAGGGATCGAGGAAAACACTACCTGTGCTCCCGATCCTTCCACCAATCGCCCCAGTGCCCTGAAGTCCCTTTTGATCACTTTGGGACTTCTCTCTGCAACTTCCTCACTGCCAGACTGTATAATCAATAGTGGGTAGTAATCAGAAGGCCGTACCGGACCAGGGAGTTTCCTAGTAATGTTTTTAACCCGGGCCCCAGGGAGGCAGCAGACTTCCCTGTGGGATGGGTCTGGCCGGCATATTGGGCCCTCCGTCCCCCTCAGAAGGGAATCACCTACGACAATTACCCTCCTTTTTTTCTTAGCAGAGGCAGTCATAATGCGTGGGGCTGACTGACTCGCCCTGGGCAACCCCCTGGATGGACCTTCATCTACATCCTCATTTGCTTGCCCCTCAAGTTCCAGGGCCCCGTATCTGTTGTGTAAGGGCAACTGGGAAGGTTGAGGTGAGGGAGGCTGGGCGGGGATTCGCCTGGCACCCCGAGCAGGGACCTGTTTCCATTCCCCCCTGTCTCCTAGGTCCCCTCCTTCTGCCTGGTGGCAAGAGGGCAGGGGATCCTCTGCTTCTTGTGGAGCCTCCATCTGCTGCCTTTGCCTCAGGGATGGTAGGGTGTGGCTCCACCAATCTATCTCCCTCTCACACTCCCTGATACTCCTTAACCTCTCCACTTCCTCTTTCAGCTCTGCCACCAGGCTGAGCAGATCATCCACCTGGTCACACCGCACACAGGTGTTGTCCCTGCTGCCCTCCAGTACAAGTGACAGGCTCAGGCACTCCCTGCAGCCGCAGACCTGGACAGCTGTATGTTTGTGTGGGGGCTCCGTCCGGCTCGCCATATTCCTTCTGGCAATGGCTTTCGGCCGAGTGGAAACCATGGCTAGGTCCTCTTCTGGGAGGGCGATGACCACTAGTTGAGTTAGCCTCTAGAGCCTGGAGGGGGGCTGCGCCCTGCCCGCTTGCCTTCCTCACACGCCCTGCCTGCGCAAACTGCCGCACCACGTCCTGTTCACTGCGCTCCCCGGGGGCTGCTCTTGTATGTGAGAGGGTTTGGCCGCCGTCCCTCCTGTCCCGGCCCACGCTGAGTCAGAGCTGCCGCTCGTCAGGAACTCGCTCCTCCGGCTCGGGGGTGGGGCTGGGGCACCCTCTCGCTCCCTGCCCTTTTGCCTTCGCGGTTTTTGCCGCGGTTTTGCCGCATTAGGAAGGGTCCCCCGGCGCGATCCTCCGCTCCGGAGCCCTTCGCCTCGGTGGCTTCGAAAGAAATGGCGGGCACCCTGGGTTTTAAACTGCCGCCGTCCCTCCCGTCCCCGCCCACGCTGAGTCAGAGCCGCCGCTCGTCAGGAGCTCGCTCCTCCGGCTCGGGGGAGGGGGTACTTGAGTTTGGGAAAGCCACAGAAAAGAATAGGGAAATGCACACTAAGAGTCATCAGCTATTGAAAGCTAAAACTATAAAAAAGCAAGCTAAAAATAATGTATACATTTTTTAATAGGTTTAACCACTGGAGTAGCATACAGAGAAGTGTGGTAAATTCATAATCAATTGAAACCAATATGTCAACGTTGATTTTTCTTTTTTTATTTCCCTTCTACCGCCCCCCAAATGTGTGCTAATGCTTATCCAACTATTGGCTAGATAAAATAATTGTGTCCTATACAAGGCATGAAGACAAATTAGATACTACTACCAGACATGATTATAAATATATATTAGTTTATGATTAGAAAATATAGTTTAATTAATATAATGCCTAATTTTAGGTACCTATGGTGTTATGTAAGTCATGTATTGTGGCTCCTAATTTGGATCTGGACACCTACTTTGGCAGTGAAGTTCCAGAGTGCTGAGTATTTCAGATACAGGGAACATTTATGAGATTGTGGTTAAGATTAAAAATGGTGTAGATTATTCCCCAGATTAAATAAGTATGTGAACTAAGTTTTCAGTGAAGGTAATGAGATTTAGCACAGAGGCAAATAAGATTAAAGAAGGTCTGGGAAACAGAAATTGTTTCATCTCAAAGCTTTTTGAATTTTACTATACCTTCAATAGTGGCAATCTTTGTGCCAGAATCCTGAAAGATCTGGCATTGCATATTCAGCAAGTCAAAGTGTTCAATAAGTGCATTAACTTCAAGATGATATTTTTACTGGAGAGGAGTAAACACCATGTTTATGAAGAAAAAGTAATTCAAGTAACAACAAGCTTAATAGCCTGACCTCAATAATGTGCAAAGCTTTTGAGAGGAAAAAAAAAAGAATAAGAATAAATGTAGGGAGATAAATGGAAAACGGGATGAAATGCAAAACATCTTTGTCAAAGGTAGGTCATGTCAAATTAACCCTGCTATCCTAGGTTTTAAATGGCAGTTGACAGAGGAAATGCGTTCTGTGTAGTCAGTCTGGATTTCACTAAAGCATTTGATAGGGTGCCACATGGGAAATTACCAATTGAATTTGATAATATGCGGCTAGTACAAGAACTTTTAAAATGGGTAAGATGAGCTAAGTGGTAGGTGATGATGGATTATGCTGCAAAAGGAATTACCAGTTTGGAGAAAAGTAATGCCATGAATAACCTAATGACCCATTTTGAGACCAGTCTTATTAAATGTTTCCTTCAATGCCATGGGCAAAACCAGGTTGCTAATGATGGTTTGTGACAGGAATTTTGCAGGGCATCATCAATACAGGACTCAATTGGACTATTATATGAGGAAAATCACATGATTTATAGTATGACAGAGATGGAATTAGTTGCATTGTCATAGGAAACTTGATGACATACACATTTTCAAAAAAGTTAATTGCACTGAAGAAGGTGTAGAGAACAGCAGATAGGGCTATGTGTATTTAAAAAAGAAGAGAAGTGCAGTAAGGGTGGAAATGGAGACCAGCAAGGCTGATCGTGAGGACCTGGTGGCCAGACTGTTGGTCTTCAGTGCAATTCACTTTGGGCTATCTCTAGTCTGGTCTCACAGACTGAATGTTCATTATTGTTAGAGAACCTTAGATGTTCTCAGGAGTGCATATTCGGGTTTGCTTTCAACCTAAAAAACATCCAGTCTGCACATTCCACAAAAGCCCCACAATGCAAACCAAAGCACAATAAGCAGGGACAATCAGTTTGCTTCAAATGTGCATTCCTGGTCTAAGAAAACACTAAAAGAATTTGTCTTATTTATATACAGAGGATTATATCTATTTTCTTTAAATACAAAGGAAAGTGAATGCAGCAACTTAGGTTAAAAAAGGATATTCACACAAAAAGAAGTAGGTATAAACTGTATAAAAACAAGTCTTAAAGTAGGTGGAATTTGCTAATTATCTGTCTGAAAAAAAATAGGTTAAAATAGGTTCAGAAGACATAGAGATGGTTCAAAGTCATTTCAGATCACATTATAAACCCTACTTTAAAGTTCTGTGAAGTTCATCAGTCATAACCTCTGGAAAATGGAAACAGAAATTCCATTGACCATTACGGCAGGAAAACACCAATGCAAGCCTGTCTCAGATATTTCTTGATTTTATTTTATTTTTTCTTACAGTTAATGCAGAAGAATGTGAGAGTGGATGAACAGTAAAGAATATTAATTAAACAGCTGTATTTATTCGTTCTTTCTCCACCTGAAAATGTTGAGGTTTGTGTTCAGCTCCAACGGGACACAGGTTCAAGTGAGATCATACTGATCTATATTGAAACATTTGTTCTCAATAGGAATTAGTTTTTAAGAAATAAAGCAATGGGTAGCTGTCACCAAACTGCTGAATCTTTTGGTCTGTTGAACTCTATCTTTTAAATCATAAAAATATTTTAGTTGTTTCTATGCTTACATTATTTTGAAGAATCTAAGTTTGATATGCTGGAGGAGCAAGATCTGTAAGATAAAAAAAGATAGACCAGACTCCTTATACTGTTACTCAGGAGAGGAAGGATGCTTTGGCTGAGGAGAAGAGTAACAAAATTCTGTTTGTAGAGCATATTTTTCTTGAAACAATTGGAGGAGAACTTATTAATAAAAGGGCATGAGGAGACTTTATCTGTGCTATCTGAAATGTAGGTGAAGTGCCCACAAGTAAATCTACTTTCTCAATATGTTACCAATATACAATAAATGCATGTATCTACGTATTGTGCGTAACAACTGTATACATCTACTATGCATATTATTGCTATGCACTCCTTTCGCTGTCATCAATTTATATTCCATATCTTTTACCTAGGGATTTGTTATTGGGAGAAAAGGACTACTCAGTCCATTAGCTGATCTGAATTTAAGAAGATAAATCCCTTGATGTTCAGCCATGACAGGAATTACTCTGCTCTAATGAGTAATAAATGTGGATAAGTCATGTGTCCCTATGGATTTCTTGGCCAGAAATTACATTTAGAAGAAGGCTAATTGTCTAAAATTTATCCAAATTCAATAGAAATTTTGTTGCTGCTAATTGCCTTTCCAGGTTTTTTAGCATTAAAGATATTTAAATGTATTTGTCATAGCAATTTTGTGCATGTGTAATGCTTAAGAATAGTACCAACTGCCATCATATTTAGGCATTTCAACCATTTCTGTAATTCAGCACTAAATCATTATGACTTGGAACACAATTTTCCATTTTTAATACCATAACAGATCATGTTTTAAAAATTGTGTTAATGTTTCTGTCATAAAATGTGTCTTTACTACACTTGTTTTGTAGTTCTGACATGCTTTAATTACCATGGCAGTGTTATAAGCAGGAGATACTGTAATCAAATGACACCTGCTAGAGCCACTAGAGTTAAGGTTGTGTCAGCATTACCATGACAGACCATGCTTTTCAGGTGTTTTCATGTCAAATGGTATAATTCACTCTGAGCTTGAACTATATAGCACAGAAGGCCTCATAGTTTTAAGCTCTGCATAAGTATTATGCAAGGTGGAGAAGAGATTATTATTACAGCGCTAACAATACATGCAGGATTGACAAGAGATGCTGCTGTATTAGTCTCTGTTCCCAAGATGGAGCTCCCAAGGTCCTTGCAAACACTCTATTTCATATAAGTGCTACTGTTTAGGACTACTGTTTATTGTAAAAAATAAAAGCAACTATGTGCTTAAGAAAGATGGTTATATTAGGACATAGGATCATCGTCTGTTTGACAAGTATGTTCACTGCATACTAGAGATAATCTGGAAAACCTATTGTAGGAAGTCTGTTACAGTTAGGGTCACAAATGTTCTGGAATACACTGAACTTAAACTTTATGCTTTTGAAATCATGCTTTCACTCAATTTTATGGCATGTTTCTGTGCAGTCAAAGGAAATATGAAAATTTTCCAATACATGGATTTTTACTGCACTAAAAACATCAATGCACCAAATTCAATTAGGACAGGTTAACATTTTTACTACTATTATTGCTATTCTGTTAAAATCAGGTAAGGTGGTTGGTTTTTTTATTTTCTTTTTGAGTTCACAGCCTTTGACCTTGCTGTAAAAATGATTGTTATGAGACAGAACTGACCAATTTGCTGAGAGAATTGTTTTATCACAGAGGTCAGGAATGAGCCTGGTTTATTGGTATTCTGACCTCCTAAACCAAGAGCAAGTGGTGCAGAACCTCAGGCACTGAGAACAGGGAATGAGTTACTGGAAGGGACACATCTTTTTTTGAGATATTCAGGTTATGTGTCCAGATTTCACTTCTCCCAGTCTAAATTATGGTCAGAGTCTATGTGGTTAAGTGAAACTGGAGATGGTGAAGAGAGAGAAATAAGGAATGACTTACAAAGTGGTGAAGAATAGTGTGTTGCAACCTTTAGGTTGCAATCTCTGTGAAGGAGGTGGGCAGAGGCAGAGCCATAGATAGACCCTTCCCTCTCCTGGAGAAGAGGGTGGCTGGCAGTGCTCACACCTTGATAAGTGGCATCCCAAACTTCTTGTCTTTCAGTGCATCTGGCCCTTTGGGCTGTCATCTACCATTCACTTATGTCCCCATTTGGGGATGGGGCTAACTGTACTGTTTAGCTGTTTTTGAGAAGGCATCTTTGGCCTGTTCTCATAACCTATCAACTGACATTGAACTGAAGAGGTAAGTTGCCTCACCACAAGCTTTGCAAAGCTGATTTCCTTTCCTGCTGATTGTGGAGTGCTCAACTGGGCTTTGTTTCAACCAATGAATAAAGTTTAATTTAAAGCATGGGAGAGCCCCTATCTGGTTGTTTCATTGAAGTAAACAGTACTTGCTTGCATGCTTAAGAATTGGAGTTGTTTAATCTAGAGAATGGAAGACGGAAAGGAAGTGCGATAACACTCTTCAAGTATTCAAACACCATTGTGAAAAGGAAGGGAATAATCTGTTTGCCATGTCTGTAACGTACAGCGCAAAGAGTAATAGGTTTACATTTCAGCAAAAATAATGAAGCATGGGGATAGACAGGGGAGGCTGTGGGGTCTCTATCATCTGGTGTAAGATGATCCTATTTTAGGGAAAAGGAGATGGCCTAGATAATCCCTTCAGGCTTCTTTTGTCCTTTTAAATCATTCTTTCTCTCTACAGCATTAAGAAAAACAGTTTAGAAATGTGTATGCAATAAATGATACTTAAAAATTCTTGAAATGTGGGCATTTGAACCAAATATACACAAAGTGCCATGTTTTCCCAGTACTTTCATTCCCAAATTCTTTCTTCTGTTCTTTCCGTTGATGAAAAACAAGGCTGCTCCCATTGGCTGGTCACTGACAATGTGCAGTGAGAACTTTTAGTTAAAAATCATTGTCAAAATATCTCAATCTCAGTGATGAAAAAGGTGCAGGCATGCTCTGTGTAACTATGGGATGAATAACAACTATCCTATATCTATTCTATTTTTATACTTGTTTAGAATTTTTCAGCCAAGTTTCTGTATCAGACCACAGTTATTTCTAACAATAATGAACTTTTTGTCGTATTCCTATTCCTTTGGCCTTCTGCTTGCAATCTGTTCAAAATTCTGCCTCTTGTTTAATTTATTACTGTTTCTGCTACTCTCATATTACTCTTTACTCAGGCAACTGCATTGGTTACCTCTAAAGCTGAGAATCAACTTCAAAATTTTATTGTTAACATTAAAGGCTCTTCAAACCTTTTCCCCTTTCTATTTGTGAAATCTGGTTCATGTTTATGGCCCCTCATAATTTATGTTTGGCTTCTGACCTGTTTCTCCTCCATCCCTACCATTTGCTGTGTCAAAATATCAGGCTTCTCCTCAATTAACACTGCTATTTTGGAAGTCTTTCCCTTTATATAATTCTACAGCTGAATCTTTCGGCTGTTTACCTTAAAAGTAAACCTTTTTCTGTTGCTTTCTGTGAGAATATTATTGAGAGTTATATTTTATGCCCTATTGTGCCATTTTCCTTTGTTATTTTGCTATACTCTGATATTTAAGGGTCAGATGTTATTGCACAACAAAGTAGTTATGTTTTTTAATATTCAGCTTATACTGTTATAGTTTTTAGCATCCATAATTGTAATTGAATTCCCAGGCATGATACACATGGATACAAAAATGTAATTGTTGTCCTGGAGTTGTAAATGTCCTGTCATGAGATATAAAATTGAGAATTTGGAGACCAACATAATCTGGAGAGGGCAAATGAGGAAGCCAACATAGAATTAGGGAGAATTATAAAGAAGGACTATCACTTGAAAAACAATGTCTAATTTATCATCAGTAACCATAAGCACACTGTGAAAACAAAAAATTAAATAGTATTTAGTCCCTAAGTGATGATGATATATCAAAGCAGAACTAAAACAGAATGCTAAGAAACCTTATGATTTATTTAATAATTTTTTAAAAAATTTCCAGGTTGCTTCATAAATCAGTTTGCATCCTATCTGGCTATCAGTCAATATGGAAAGTTGCAGTGGACTGGGTATGAGTTCTGAGCTGGATGTAGTTCTCAGCAACAGAGGTTTGTGTGCTTTCTTCAAGGACACGGGCAAAAGATAATTGTGTACTGGAAAAAGGCTGTGGCAGCTGCATGCCTTGCTTATGTGCCTCTGCCTGCCTTGCCTGTGCCCATTCCTTGGAAATGCAACCCTATGTGCTGACAGAGGTCAGGGTGGCTATGGGGTAACAAGCTGGTTGCCCAAGTTTCTTCTCCTGATCCTCCATCCTATCTCCCCTGGGTTTTTTACATCTTTTTTTATTGTGGCAACAGCAGCAAATCCTGGGGTGTCATCTTGGGAAAGGTAAAAATCAGTTATGTTTACATTACCAAAAAGTTCTCAGATTGTAGCAACTTGTTTGATTTATTTTTCTTTCCCTTTTTCAAAAACTTAGGTTTTTGAAGGACTTTTCCCTGCACTATTTTCAAGTCATGGAGATCTTTAATAGTGACCTTGTGCAGGGATTGCCCTGTACCGGGGTTGACTCCAACAGGACCTCATCCCACACATTACCCTGAGGCCATTCCAGTTTCAGTACTTCAAAAATGCTTGAGACTGTTCTGTCCCCGAGGGTGTTTGGCACAGGGGAGTGGTATAATTAAGACTGCTTCAAAACAGACTGACCACATTTAAACAACCTAACAGGAGCAGTGACTAGCCTAACTCCTGACCCACAACTAGAAATTGTTTGGGAGAATGAGAGCTTTTCTGGGCCAAAAAGTCCCTGTCTATTAGGGGGTCATGCAGTGCATTAGGAAGATCTGTAGGGTGTGATGGGTCAAACTGAGGGTCCCACGTCCTCACTCCCTGCACACCTGCACATTGCTGCAGACTTGCTCTGGTCCGGTCCCATGGACTTGGATGCCGGTCAGGGGTTAGAGAGCATGAGATGCACTGCTGGGGGTTAGCTTTTGCCAGAGGAGAGTCCAGTTTGCATGCCCTGAGACTGCTCCACAATGCAAACCAGGGCACAGTGAATGGGAACGACTGGAAGAGTTGCTTCGAAAGTTTGCTCCCCATCCACACTAAAACTCTAACGTAGACAATCCCAAACTGGGGACAATTTTAACAGTTTAAGTGGATAAGTTTCAGTGCTTGGAAGTACTTCTTGGATCTTTTATTTTGCTAGCTTTCAGTTCAGTTTTCTACATTTTCCTTCTGTTTTGTGATGTCCCATAGCATGCCACAAATACATATATCAGGAAGAAGGCTATGCACTAGAAACCCCATGGCATCTGAACGTTTTGTAGCCAGCAAAACCTACAGCTGCATGGCACCAGGGTCGCTGGGTGGTTGTCCTGGTTTCAGCTGGGATAGAGTTAATTTTCTTCCTAGTAGCTGGTATAGTGTTGTGTTTTGGATTTAGTATGAGAATAATGTTGATAACACACTGATGTTTTAGTTGTTGCTAAGTAGTGCTTATGCTAGTCAAGGACTTTTCAGCTTATTATTTTCCCTTAATTTTCTGTTCTATTAAACTGTCTTTATCTCAATCCACAAATTTTACTTCTTTTTTTTTGATTCTCTCCCCCATCCCACTATGTGTGTGGGGGGGAGTGAGCGAGCGGCTGTGTGGTGTTTGGCTGCCTGCCGGGTTAAACCACAACAGTCCTTTTTGGCGCCCAATGTGGGGCTCGAAGGGTTGAGATAACAACAGATCTGACCAGAGCGTGTTAAGCCAAATTTGTTATAAGCATTCACTATATTGGTTTAATAGTTGCTGGTCACAATGTTGATTTATTGGCTCTCAGAGTTGTGGGGCTGGCTCTCAATGTTGTGTTATATAATACCTTACTTGCAGTATATATTCCCTGTTGTGCTGTTTATCACTGCTCGGAGCTGGGTCAAGGTTATCATTTTGCTGCACTGTGTAACACTTTTTTATGATATGATAAAATCACTGGTCGTGAGTCTAATGTGGTATTTGTACTCAGCATTGCCATCATCTCCATACCTCGGGAGCCACCTCGTAGAAACTATTAATAATTACACTCTTTACCTTTTCTCCTCGGAGACCCAATCTATGGGAGAGACGGGGGGGACACTTTCCCCCACTCCTTCACCTTCCCTTTCTCCTTCAGGCTATTTACAACAGTTCTTGAGAATTTTGAATATCCTTGGGATGTTCAAACAAGCATATATCTCCTGAATGTGGTTCAGGTCTTGTTTAGGGTTAAACAACTATTTAGGAATACCATCCAGAGATCAACCCCCACGACAGGCACTGCAGCTACTCAAACCCCGGCGACAGGCACTGCAGTTGCTCCAACCGCCGTGACAGGCACTGCAGCTACTCCAACCCTGGCGACAGACACTGTGGCTACTCCAACCCCGGTGACAGTCACTGCAGCTGAACCGGAGAACCAACCTGTGCTGGTATCATTCACCCCTATACATAAGAAGAAACACACAAGAAAATCAGCTCGTTTAGTAAGGGATGAAGATGAACCAGGGCCATCACGAGAACAGGAGGAGGAGGAGGCAGAAGCCATGAGATGGTAACCACCTGATCCCTATCCCTGGGTGAGCTGCGAGATATGCGAAAAGATTTCAGCCATCGTCCAGGAGAGCACATTGCCACCTGGCTGCTCCGATGCTGGGATAACGGGGCCAGTAGCCTGGAATTAGAGGGTAGGGAAGCCAAGCAGCTGGGATCCCTTTCTAGGGAAGGGGGCATTGACAAAGCAATTGGACAAGGGGCACAGGCCCTCAGCCTCTGGAGGCGACTGCTGTCAGGCATGAAGGAAAGGTATCCCTTCAAGGAAGATGTTATATATCGCCCAGGCAAATGGACCACCATGGAGAGAGGTATCCAGTACCTGAGGGAATTAGCCATGCTGGAGGTGATTTATAGGGACCTGGACAACGAGCAGATGAAGTCAAGTCTCCTCCTCCCTTGTCTCAGCTATGGAGAAACTGTCCTGGGAGGTCAAGCAACTCAAAGACAATAGGTCCTATTCTCCACCTGCATGGGCCAGTATCTCAGCCATTAGGAGTAAGTGTCCCTCTGCTCAAGAGAGGAGATATCGTGGGTACACACCCCGGGGCACCCTGTGGTTTTACCTGCGTGACCACGGAGAGGACATGAGGAAGTGGGATGGAAAACCTACCTCAGCCCTACAGGCACGGGTACATGAGTTGCAAGGAAAAACAACCACAAAAGGGGGTTCTTCCTGGAAAACTGCTGCTCCAGTCTCCAGCGAGCAGTTCCCCAGACAGAGTAGAAGGCCTGATCTACTTCCAATCTTAATAAAGGGACTTCTGATTCGCATTTACAAAAAGTGAGTAAAGAATACAGATCGGGACTGGAGGGGCCCCGCCTCCAGACAGATGGAGGAAAGGGACAACCGGGTTTACTGGACTGTGTGGATACGATTGCCTGCCACATAAGACCCACATGAGTATAAGGCTCTCGTAGACACCGGTGCACAGTGTACCCTGATGCCATCAAGCTATAAAGGGGCAGAACCCATTTGTATTTCTGGAGTGACAGGGGGATCCCAAGAGTTAACTGTATTGGAGGCCAAAGTGAACCTAACCAGGAATGAGTGGCAAAAGCACCCCATTGTGACTGGCCCAGAGGCTCTGTGCATCCTTGGCATAGACTACCTCAGGAGAGGGTATTTCGAGGACCCAAAAGGGTACCGGTGGGCTTTTGGTATAGCTGCCCTGGAGACGGAGGAAATTAAACAGCTGTCCACCTTGCCCGGTCTCTCGGAGGACCCTTCTGTTGTGGGGATGCTGAAGGTCCAAGAACAACAGGTGCCAATCGCTACCACAACAGTGCACCGGCGGCAATATTGCACCAACCGAGACTCCCTGCTTCCCATCCATAAGCTGATTCGTTGACTGGAGAGCCAAGGAGTGATCAGGAAGACTCGCTCACCCTTTCACAGTCCCATATGGCCAGTGCAAAAGTCCAATGGAGAGTGGAGACTAACAGAAGAATACTGTGGCCTGAACAAAGTCACGCCGCCACTGAGTGCTGCCGTGCCGGACATGCTAGAACTCCAATACGAGCTGGAATCAAAGGCAGCCAAGTGGTATGCCACAAATGATATCGTCAATGCGTTCTTCTCAATCCCTTTGGCGGCAGAGTGCAGGCCACAGTTTGCTTTCACTTGGAGGGGCGTCCAGTACACCTGGAACTGACTGCCCCAGGGGTGGAAACACAGCCCTACCATTTGCCATGGACTGATCCACACTGCACTGGAACAGGGTGAGGCTCCGGAACACCTGCAATACATTGATGACATCATCGTGTGGGGCAACACAGCAGAAGAAGCTTTTGAGAAAGGGGAGAGAATAGTCCAAATCCTTCTGAAGGCCGGTTTTGCCATAAAACAAAGTAAGGTCAAGGGACCTGCACAGGAGATCCAGTTTTTAGGAATAAAATGGCAAGATGGACGTCATCAGATCCCGATGGATGTGATCAACAAAATAACAGCCATGTCCCCACCAAGTAGCAAAAAGGAAACGCAAGCTTTCTTAGGCGTTGTGGGCTTTTGGAGAATGCATATTCCAGATTACAGCCTGATTGTAAGCCCTCTCTATCAAGTGACCGGGAAGAAGAACGATTTCAAATGGGGCCCTGAGCAACAACAAGCCTTTGAACAAATTATACGGGACATAGTTCAGGCAGTAGCCCTTGGGCCAGTCCGGGCAGGACAAGGCGTAAAAAATGTGCTCTACACCGCAGCCGGGGAGAATGGCCCTACCTGGAGCCTCTGGCAGAAAGCACCAGGGGAGACTCGAGGTCGACCCTTAGGGTTCTGGAGTCGGGGATACAGAGGATCTGAGGCCCGCTACACTCCAACTGAGAAGGAGATATTGGCAGCATATGAAGGGGTTTGAGCTGCTTTGGAAGTGGTTGGTACTGAAGCACAGCTCCTCCTGGCACCCCGACTGCCGGTGCTGGGCTGGATGTTCAAAGGGAGGGTCCCCTCTACACATCATGCAACCGATGCTACGTGGACTAAGTGGGCCGCACTGATCACACAACGGGCCCGAATAGGAAACCCCAGTCGCCCAGGAATCTTGGAAGTGATCACGAACTGGCCAGAAGGCAAAGATTTTGGCATATCCCCAGAGGAGGAGGTGACGCGTGCTGAAGAGGCCCCACTGTATAATAAACTACCAGAAAACGAGAAGCAATATGCCCTGTTCACTGATGGGTCTTGTAATCTTGTGGGGAAGCATCGGAGGTGGAAAGCTGCTGTATGGAGTCCTATATGCCAAGTTGCAGAAACTGCTGAAGGAGAAGGTGAGTCGAGCCAGTTTGCAGAGGTGAAAGCCATCCAGCTGGCCTTGGATATTGCTGAATGAGAAAAATGGCCAGCACTTTATCTCTATACTGACTCATGGATGGTGGCAAACGCCCTGTGGGGGTGGTTGCAGCAATGGAAGCAGAACAACTGGCAGAGCAGAGGTAAACCCATCTGGGCTGCCGCATTGTGGCAAGATATTGATGCCCGGGTAGAGAACCTGGCTGTAAAAGTACGTCACGCAGATGCTCACATACCCAAGAGTCAGGCCACTGAAGAACATCAAAACAACCAGCAGGTTTACCAGGCTGCTAAGATTGAAGTGGATCAGGTGGATCTGGACTGGCAACATAAGGGTGAATCATTTATAGCTCGGTGGGCCCATGACACCTCAGGCCATCAAGGAAGAGATGCAACATATAGATGGGCTCGTGATCGAGGGGTGGACTTGACCATGGACGCTATTGCACAGGTTATCCATGAATGTGAAACATGCACTGCAATCAAGCAAGCCAAGCGGGTAAAACTTGGTATGGAGGACAAAAGGCTGCAATATAAATATGGGGAGGCCTGCAGACTGATTATATCACACTCCCACAAACCCGCCAAGGCAAGCGCTATGTGCTCACCATGGTGGAAGCAACCACCGGATGGCTGGAAACATCCTGTGCCCCATGCCACTGCCCGGAACACCATCCTGGGCCTTGAAAAGCAAGTCCTATGGCTACATGGCACCCCAGAAAGAATTGAGTCAGACAACGGGACTCATATCCGAAACACCCTCATAGATACCTGGGCCAAGGAGCATGGCATTGAATGGGTCTATCACATCCCCTACCATGCACCAGCCTCCGGGAAAATCGAACGATACAATGGACTGCTAAAGCCTACACTGAGAGCAATGGGTGGTGGGTCATTCAAGCATTGGGATAGACATTTAGCAAAAGCCACCTGGTTAGTCAACACCAGGGGATCTGTCACTCGAGCTGGCTCTGCCCAATCAAAACCCTTACGTACTGTGGAGGGGGATAAAGTCCCTGTCGTGCACATAAAAAATATGCTGGGGAAGACAGTCTGGATTACTCCTGTCTCTGGCAAGGAAAAACCATTTGTGGGATTGCTTTTGCTCAAGGACCTGGGTGCCCTTGGTGGGTAATGCGAAAGGATGGGGAAACCCGGTGTGTACCTCAAGGGGATTTGATTTTGGGTGAAAATAGCAAATCAACTGAATTGCATCACTTCTAGCCCTTGTTCTCGTGGGGGACTTCAACTTTCCAGACGTCTGCTGGAAATACCACACGGCAGAGAGGAAACAGTCGAGGAGGTTCCTGGAGTGTGTGGAGGATAACTTCCTGACGCAGCTGGTAAGCGAGCCCACCAGGGGAGATGCCTCGCTTGACCTGCTGTTCACGAACAGAGAAGGGCTGGTGGGAGATGTGGTGGTCGGAGGCCGGCTTGGGCTTAGCGACCATGAAATGGTAGAATTTTCGATACTTGGTGAAGTAAAGAGGGGGGCCAGCAAAACCGCTACCATGGACTTCCGGCGGGCGGACTTTGGCCTGCTCAGGACACTGGTCGAGAGGGTCCCTTGGGAGACGGTCCTGAAGGGCAAAGGGGTCCAGGAAGGCTGGACGTTCTTCAAGAAGGAAGTCTTAAAGGCGCAGGAGCGGGCTGTCCCCATGTGCCGCAAGAAGAACGGGCGGGGAAGGCGACCGGCCTGGCTGAACGGGGAGCTCTGGCTGGGACTCAGGGAAAAAAGGAGAGTTTATCACTTGTGGAGGAAGGGTCAGGCAACTCAGGAAGAGTACAGGGATCGCGTTAGGTCGTGCAGAGAGGAAATTAGAAAGGCAAAAGCCCAGCTAGAACTCAACCTGGCCACTGTCGTGAGAGACAACAAAAAATGCTTTTATAAGTATGTTAATGACAAAAGGAGAGCCAAGGAGAATCTCCATCCTCTATTGGATGCGGGGGGGAACGTTGCCACCGAGGACGAGGAAAAGGCTGAGGTACTCAATGCCTTCTTTGCCTCAGTCTTTAGTAGTCAGAATGGTTATCCTCAGGGTACTCAGCCCCCTGAGCTGGAAGACAGGGACGACGAGCAGGATAAACCCCCCATAATTCAAGAGGATGAAGTTCATGACCTGCTATGCCACCTGGACGTTCACAAGTCTATGGGGCCGGATGGGATCCACCCGAGGGTTCTGAGGGAGCTGGCGGAGGAGCTTGCCGAGCCGCTCTCCATCATTTACCAGCAGTCCTGGTTAACTGGGGAGGTCCCGGACGACTGGAGGCTTGCCAATGTGACTCCCATCTACAAGAAGGGCCGGAAGGAGGATCCGGGGAACTACAGGCCGGTCAGCCTGACCTCGGTGCCGGGGAAGATCATGGAGCGGTTGGTTTTGAGGGCGCTCACGAGTCATGTCCGGGACAACCAGGGGATCAGGCCCAGCCAGCACGGGTTCATGGAAGGCAGGTCCTGCTTGACCAACCTGATCTCCTTCTATGACCAGGTGACCCGCCTAGTGGATGAGGGAAAGGCAGTGGATGTGGTCTACTTGGACTTCAGTAAGGCCTTTGACACTGTCTCCCACGGCATTCTCCTAGAGAAGCTGGTGGCTCACGGCCTAGACAGGTACACTCTTCGCTGGGTAAAAAACTGGCTGGACGGCCGAGCCCAGAGAGTTGTGGTCAACGGAGTTAAATCCAGTTGGCGGCCGGTCACGAGCGGTGTTCCCCAGGGCTCAGTACTGGGGCCGGTCCTGTTCAATATCTTCATCAATGATCTGGACGAGGGGATCGAGTGCTCCCTCAGTAAGTTTGCAGACGACACCAAGTTGGGTGGGAGTGTTGATCTGCTGGAGGGTAGGAAGGCTCTGCAGAGGAACCTGGACAGGCTGGATCGATGGGCCGAGGCCAACTGTATGAGATTCAACAAGGCCAAGTGCCGGGTCCTGCACTTCGGCCACAACTACCCCAGGCAACGCTACAGGCTTGGGGAAGAGTGGCTGGAAAGCTGCCCAGAGGAAAAGGACCTGGGGGTACTGGTTGACAGCCGGCTGAACATGAGCCGGCAGTGTGCCCAGGTGGCCAAGAAGGCCAACGGCATCCTGGCCTGTATCAGAAATAGTGTGGCCAGCAGGAATAGGGAGGTGATCGTGCCCCTGTACTCGGCACTGGTGAGGCCGCACCTCGAATACTGTGTTCAGTTTTGGGCCCCTCACTACAAGAAAGACATGGAGGTGCTGGAGCGCGTCCAGAGGAGGGCAACGAAGCTGGTGAAGGGCCTGGAGCACAAGTCTTATGAGGAGCGGCTGAGGGAACTGGGGTTGTTTAGCCTGGAGAAGAGGAGGCTGAGGGGAGACCTCATCGCGCTCTACAACTACCTGAAAGGAGGTTGTAGCGAGGTGGGTGTTGGTCTCTTCTCCCAATTAACTAGCGATAGGACAAGAGGAAATGGCTTCAAGTTGCGCCAAGGGAGGTTTAGATTGGACATTAGGAAAAATTTCTTTACTGAAAGAGTGGTTAGGCCTTGGAACAGGCTGCCCAGGGAAGTGGTGGAGTCACCATCCCTGGACGTATTTAAAAGACGTGTAGATGAGGCCCTTAGGGACATGGTGTAGTGGGCATGGTGGTGTTGGGTTGACGGTTGGACACGATGATCTTAGAGGTCTTTTCCAACCTGTATGATTCTATGATTCTATGATTCTATGATTCTAAGAAGGGCCGGAAGGAGGATCCGGGGAACTACAGGCCGGTCAGCCTGACCTCGGTGCCAGGGAAGATCATGGAGCGGTTCGTCTTGAGGGCGCTCACAAGACAGCCAGCACAGCTGACAGGGCGCCCAGCCAGCACGGGTTCATGGAAGGCAGGTCCTGCTTGACCAACCTGATCTCCTTCTATGACCAGGTGACTCGCCTAGTGGATGAGGGAAAGGCAGTGGATGTGGTCTACCTGGACTTCAGTAAAGCCTTTGACACTGTCTCCCACAGCATTCTCCTAGAGAAGCTGGCAGCTCACGGCTTAGACAGGTGTAGTCTTCGCTGGGTAAAAAACTGGCTGGACGGCCGAGCCCAGAGAGTTGTGGTGAATGGAGTTAAATCCAGTTGGTGGACGGTCAAGAGCGGTGTTCCCCAGGGCTCAGTTTTGGGGCTGGTCCTGTTCAATATCTTTATCAATGATCTGGATGAGGGGATCGAGTGCTCCCTCAGTAAGTTTGCAGACGACACCAAGCTGGGTGGGAGTGTTGATCTGCTGGAGGGTAGGAAGGCTCTGCAGAGGGACCTGGACAGGCTGGATCGATGGGCCGAGGCCAATTGTATGAGGTTCAGCAAGGCCAAGTGCCGGGTCCTGCACTTGGGCCACAACAACCCCAGGCAACGCTACAGGCTTGGGGAAGAGTGGCTGGAAAGCTGCCCAGAGGAAAAGGACCTGGGGGTGCTGGTTGACAGCCAGCTGAACATGAGCCAGCAGTGTGCCCAGGTGGCCAAGAAGGCCAACGGCATCCTGGCCTGTATCAGAAATAGTGTGGCCAGCAGGAGTAGGGAGGTGATCATGCCCCTGTACTCGGCACTGGTGAGGCCGCACCTCGAATACTGTGTTCCGTTTTGGGCCCCTCACAACAAGAAGGACATTGAGGTGTTGGAGTGTGTCCAGAGAAGGGCAGCGAAGCTGGTGAAGGGTCTGGAGAACAAGTCTTATGAGGAGCAGCTGAGGGAACTGGGACTGTTTAGTGTGGAGAAGAGGAGGCTGAGGGGAGACCTCATCGTGCTCTACAACTACCTGAAAGGAGGTTGTAGCGAGGTGGGTGTTGGTCTCTTCTGCCAAGTAACTAGCGATAGGACAAGAGGAAATGGCCTCAAGTTGCGCCAAGGGAGGTTTAGATTGGACATTAGGAGAAATTTCTTTACTGAAAGAGTGGTCAGGCCTTGGAACAGGCTGCCCAGGGAAGTGGTTGAGTCACCATCCCTGTAAGTATTTAAAAGACATGTAGATGAGGTGCTTAGGGTCATGGTTTAGTGGCTATGGTGGTGTTGGGTTGACAGTTGGACTTGATGATCTTAGAGGACTTTTCCAACCTTAATGATTCTATGATTCTATTATGGCGCACGTTTTACATTCATGGATTACCAGTGCAATGCCATCAATGGTCAAGTCCACCCCTCGATCATGAGCCTGTTTGTATGTTGCATCTCTTCCTTGATGGCCTGAGGCGTCATGAGCCCACCAAGCTATAAGTAATTCACCCTTATGTTGCCAGTCCAGATCCACCTGAGCCACTTCAATATTGGCAGCCTGGTCCACCTGCTGGTTGTTTTGGTGTTCTTCAGTGACCCGACTCTTGGGTACGTGAGCATCTACGTGACGTACTTTTACAGCCAGGTTCTCTACCTGGGCAGCAATATCTTGCCACAACGCGGCAGCCCAGATGGGTTTACCTCTGCGCTGCCAGTTGTTCTGCTTCCATTGCTGCAACCATCCCCACAGGGCATTTGCCACCATCCATGAGTCAGTATAGAGATAAAGTGCTGGCCATTTTTCTCATTCAGCAATATCCAAGGCCAGCTGGATGGCTTTCACCTCTGCAAACTGGCTCGATTCACCTTCTCCTTCAGCAGTTTCTGCGACTTGTTGTGTAGGACTCCATACAGCAGCTTTCCACCTCCGATGCTTTCCCACAAGGCGACAGGACCCATCAGTGAACAGGGCATATTGCTTCTCGTTTTCTGGTAGTTTGTTATACAGTGGGGCCTCTTCAGCACGCGTCACCTCCTCCTCTGGGGATATTCCGAACTCTTTGCCTTCTGGCCAGTTCATGATCACTTCCAAGATTCCTGGGTGACTGGGGTTTCCTATTCAGGCCCTTTGTGTGATCAGTGCGACCCACTTAATCCATGTAGCATCGGTTGCATGATATGTAGAGGGGACCCTCCCTTTGAACATCCAGCCCAGCACCGGCAGTCGGGGTGCCAGGAGGAGCTGCGCTTCAGTACCAACCACTTCCGAAGCAGCTCTAATCCCTTCATATGCTGCCAATATCTCTTTCTCAGCTGGAGTGTAGCGGGCCTCGGATCCTCTGTATCCCCGACTCCAGAACCCTAAGGGTCGACCTCAAGTCTCCCCTGGTGCTTTCTGCCAGAGGCTCCAGGTAGGGCCATTCTCCCCGGCTGCGGTGTAGAGCACATTCTTTACATCTTGTCCTGCCTGGACTGGCCCAAGGGCTACTGCCTGAACTATCTCCTGTTTAATTTGTTCAAAGGCTTGCTGCTGATCAGGGCCCCATTTGAAGTCGTTCTTCTTCCTGGTCACTTGATAGAGAGGGCTTACAATCAGGCTATAATCTGGAATATGCATTCTCCAAAAGCCCACAATGCCTAGGAAAGCTTGCGTTTCCTTTTTGCTAGTTGGTGGGGACATGGCTCTTATTTTGTTGATCATATCCATTGGGATCTGATGATGTCCATCTTGCCATTTTATTCCTAAAAACTGGATCTCCTGTGCAGGTCCCTTGACCTTACTTTGTTTTATGGCAAAGCCGGCCCTCAGAAGGATTTGAATTATTTTCTTCCCTTTCTCAAAAGCTTCTTCTGCTGTGTTGCCCCAAACGATGATGTCATCAATGTAGTGCAGGTGTTCCGGAGCCTCACCCTGTTCCAGTGCGGTGTGGATCAGTCCATGGCAAATGATAGGGCTGTGTTTCCACCCCTGGGGCAGGCGGTTCCAGGTGTACTGGACGCCCCTCCACGTGAAAGCAAACTGTGGCCTGCACTCTGCCGCCAAAGGGATTGAGAAGAACGCATTAGCGATATCATTTGTGACGTACCACTTGGCTGCCTTTGACTCCAGTTCATATTGGAGTTCTAGCATGTCCGGCACGGCAGCACTCAGCGGCACCATGACTTCGTTCAGGCCACGATAGTCTACTGTTAGTCTCCACTCTCCATTGGACTTTCGCACTGGCCATTTGGGACTGTGAAAGGGTGAGCGACTCTTGCTGATCACTCCTTGGCTCTCCAGTCGACGAATCAGGTTATGGATGGGAAGCAGGGAGTCTCAGTTGGTGCAACATTGCCGCCGGTGCACTGTCGTGGTAGCGATTGTTACCTGTTTTTCTTTTACCTTCAGCAACCCCACAACAGAAGGGTCCTCTGAGAGACCGGGCAAGGTAGACAGCTGTTTACTTTCCTCCGTCTCCAGGGCAGCTATATCAAAAGCCCACCGGTACCCTTTTGGGTCCTTGAAATACCCTCTCCTGAGGTCGTCTCTGCCAAGGATGCACGGAGCCTCTGGGCCAGTCACAATGGGGTGCTTTTGTCACTCATTCCTGGTTAGACTCACTTTGGCCTCCAATACAGTTAACTCTTGGGATCCCCCTGTCACTCCAGAAATACAGGTGGGTTCTGCCCCTTTATAGCTTGATAGCATCAAGGTACACTGTGCACCAGTGTCTATGAGAGCCTTATACTCCTGTGGGTCTGATGTGCCAGGCCATCGAATCCACACAGTCCAGTAAACCCGGTTGTCCCTTTCCTCCACCTGGCCGGAGGCAGGGCCCCTCTAGTTCTGGTCATAGTATCCGTTTCTCACTTCTTGCAAACGTGAGTCAAGAATTCCTTCGTTACAATCCAAAGTAAGATCAGCCCTTTGTCTCTGTCTGGGAAACTGTTCACTGGAAACTGGACCGTCGTGAGACAGGTTTTTCCTGAAAACTGGGGCAGCATTTTTCCTGCTAGAACCCCCTTGTGTCATTGTTTTTCCTTGCAACTCACGTACCCATGCCTCTAGGGTCAAGGTAGGTTTTCCATCCCACTGCCTCATGTCCTCTCCGTGGTCACGCAAGTAAAAGCACAGGGTGCCCCATGCTGTGTACCTTCTATATCCTCTCTCTTGAGCAGTAGGACGCTGACTCCTAATGGCTGAGATACTGGTCTGTACAGGTGGAGAATAGGACATATCCTCTTCGAGTTGCTGGACCTCCCGGGACAGTTTCTCCACAGCTGAGACAAGGGAGGAGACAGTTTCTTCGTATTCCCCGAGTCTGCTAACAACGTCATCCACCGTTGGTACTTCTTCCTCTTTCCAGCACAGTACTGCCAACGAACTGGCATACGACGCTGGTGCGCTCCGTACCAACTTCCTCCACATGGGTCGCGTGCACTGGACTTAATCTGGATCTTTGGTCATTTGCTCATTGTCCAGGTCTCTGTAAACCACCTCCAGAATGCCTAATTCTCTCAGGTACTGGATATCTTTCTCTATGGTGGTCCATTTGCCTGGGCGATATATAACATCTTCCTTGAAGGGATATCTTTCCTTCACGCCTGACAGCAGTCGCCTCCAGAGGCTGAGGGCCTGTGTCCCTTTTCCAATTGCTTTGTCAATGCCCCCTTCCCTAGCAAGGGATCCCAGATGTTTGCCTTCCTTCCCCTCTAAGTCCGGGGTATTGGCCTGTTCTGGTTTCAGCTGGGATAGAGTTAAATTTCTTCCTAGTGCTTTGTTTTGGATTTAGTATGAGAAGAATGTTGATAACACACTGATGTTTTCAGTTGTTGCTAAGTGCCCTGTCAAGGACAAATATCCTCTGCTACCAAGCTAGAGAAGGAGGGAGCACAGCCAGGACAGCTGGCCCAGATGACCAACGGGGTATTCCATACCATGTGGCATCATGCTCAGTATATGAATGGTAGGCGTGATCCAGGAAGTAGCGATCGCTACTTGGTTATCGGTCAGCGTGGGTGGTGAGCAATTGCATTGTGCATCACTCATTTTGTGTATTCTATCATTATTATTTTCCTTTTTCTGTCTTTATCTCAACCCACGAGTTTTTCTCACTCTTACCCTTCTGATTCTCTCCCCGTCCCACTGGGGGAGTGGGGAGTGTGCGAGCGACTGTGTGGTATTTGGCTGCCTGCCGGGTTAAACCACAACAGTTACCTCGTATGCGCCCAGTAAGAAACAGGACCTTGTGTATCTACGTGGCTGTCCTGCTCCACTGTGCATCAGCTTTGAGTCATGCTGTGCAGAAGGGCCTAGATTTCCTGGAAAACCAATGTTTTCCAGGAAACACCATGGAAGATGGGTGTTTCACCTGGGTGCTACCTTCATTTACTCTAATGAACTTTAGGTGCTAGGACATGGCATTGTTTTTGGGGGGGGAATAGGGGGAGGTGTCTTGAAACTTAAAAAATTAAGTACACTGAGTAGTCTGTCCACATTCCCTAACAGAACAAATGATATTATTCTATTTTTCATCCATTTATAAATTCTGAATAGTTTAATGTTTTTAGTGAAGTGAATCTAGACAGCTTGCTCTCGGCTAGTATCTTTTGATGGTAATGCAAATAATTTCACAAATGTCACAACTGGATTAGTTAAAAAACACTGAATCCCTCTGAACATTTTTCTTGAGAATTTGTCCTGGTTTCGGCTGGGATAGAGTTAATTTTCTTCCTAGTAGCTGGTATAGTGCTGTGATTTGGATTTAGTTTGAGAATAACGTTCATAACACACTGATGTTTTAGTTGTTGCTAAGTAGTGCTTATGATAGTCAAGGACTTTTCAGCTTCCCATGCTCTGCCAGGTGCACAAGAAGCTGGGAGGGAGCATAGCCAGGACGGCTAACCTAAACTGGCCAACGGGGTATTCCATACCATATGACGTCATGCTCAGTATATAAACTGTGGGGAGTTGTCCGGGGAGGGGTGATCACTGCTCGGGAACTGGCTGGGCATCGGTCAGCAGGTGGTGAGCAATTGCATTGTGCATCGCTCCTTTTGTATATTCTATCATCATTAGTAGTAGTAGTATTATTTTCCCTTCCTTTTCTGTTCTATTAAACTGTCTTCATCTCAATCCACGAATTTTACTTTTTTTTCAATTCCTCCCCCATCCCACTGTGTGGGTGGGGGGGAGTGAGTGAGCGGCTGCGTGGTGCTTAGCTGCCTGCCGGGTTAAGCCACGACAGTCCTTTTTGGCACCCAACATGGGGCTCGAAGGGTTGAGATAACGACAGATCTGACCACAACAGAATTATATGCCATAGACACACACATAACTTATTGATGATCCACAGTAACTTTTTATGTGGTTAACTTAGCCTGTGGTTCTTACTTAAGCCCTCAGATGACCTTGTATTTGACATGTATGTTTACAGACTGCTGACATATGGTAACTAAACCCTTCCTGACTTTGATTTAGTTTACTTCCCTTTGGAGGTGAACTAATCTAACTGAACTACTACCACCTTAGGTGCCTGCACATATTATTTCAGTTCAACTAATTAATTTTAATGTAATTTCACTTATTTTCTTAATTCAGACTAATATTTTCCAAATGTCTCCATACAGACAAGTTTTAAGCAATAGGCTTAGTCTTACATTATATATAGTTCTGATTTTTTTGTGTGTCCCCCCCCTCCCAAGTTCTGTTTTTGTATTTCCTCTTCCCAACTGTGGATAGTTTCTTTGTCACTCTCTAAGGTTGAGCTCCTTACCTAAATTACCCAGGTGCCCATATTCCTCTTTTATCTTGAACAATCATGGCATACAGTCTCTACTGGTTTTGAATTAGCATAAAAACAAAAGTTAATTTGTTAATTTGGAATGTTTTTGTAAATGCTCTTGATAAGGCTATGCCAGACTCTGTGTAATCTGCAATTCATATATTGCTCAATTTAGTTACATGGAAAAAAAATCTTTCATTTTAAAACTGAGTTCTGCTTTAACACTTGCTGGCTTTCAATATTTGTGTCTGTGATCAGTAAACCCACAATCTTGTATATCACTGGTCTCTCATACACTTACACATATACGTTTGTATGTTTGTATGTAACAGATCTTAGAAACTAATGCAACTTTAATCTAGAATTGACTACCATATGCTAACAGATGCTGTATCACTCATTAAATTTCTTTTTCTACACTCACACACTTCTTCGATACATCGTGAACCTTCCCTTTTCTTCTAATTCTGTTATTGACCTCCCTTTAAAAATGCACCCAAATTTTTCAGTATCTCTAATGAGTGCAGCTGAGGCTATGTTGGATGCTGTTTGATGAAATTTAAAGTCATTTGAAAAAAAGGCCTTAAAGAGAATGAGCCAAATAAATTATGAGTGCTAATCATAGTTGCACAATTTTTCATATTTTTTCCCATACTCCAGATGCAAATATATCTGAGCAAGCTCGGACATTTGTTGGTGAGATGTCATTATACATTAATCAAATCTTTCTTGTTGAAAAAGGTATCCAATTAATAACATAGCTCTTCAGTATCAAATGGTCCCAGTGAGTTTGAGGTTCTAATATACTTTACAAACTGCTCCACTTCAAGTATCCACCAGCATAAAGCTGCCTGTACAGAAAATTTTGGAGGAGTGGGTCTGCTCAAAGAGCCCGCAGGCACTGAGCTCCCACGCAACCGCCCTGCATGTTCTCACAGGCACTCCGGCACTGATGAGTCTCCCAGGGCTCTTCAAGCACTGTTAATTTGCCCAGCCACTTGAGGCACTGACAAAGAGCTGCCTGCTTGGCATGTCTATGGGACAAATGCGCTTCAGAGACTGAATAATAAGAAACATGCTCGTTAGCCATGCCTTACCCCATATGTATTGCACCAGAAAGGTATAGATGCCAGCTTAAAGATGGGAAAAAGAAAAAAATTATTTTGTCACTTAATTGCAATAGTGTCAAAAGATTCTGGAAATAAACTAGGTGCGAAAGGAAAGTTCCAAATTGCAAGCAGAGAAATGACAAGGACCTCCATTTTCCTGACAACTTCCTTGGGGAAAGGGAATTGTTCTAAGGATGGGTTAGGCAGCACTGACAGCTTGTCTGTCTGATTTGCGCAAAGCACGGTGCCTCATTCATCTTGATTTTTCTCTATTTTTTTTTCCTCAGTGAAGTAATTAGCAGAAATGCTTATTTCCATATAGTAGTGGTCAGATGACTTAAAAGAAAAAAGAAGGAAGAAATTCTCATTTTAAAAGCAAGAGATCAAGTACTATTAGCAGAATATGGAGTAAATTCATCCCTAAATAATAGTTTTGCAGTTAATATTGCCTCAAAAATTAGTTTGTTTATTCAGATCTATGATCTTGTCTTATTTGTTTTCTTCTCTGAACACTTACCAAAGCTTACCAAAATTGAACTCCGTGGTGTCAATATGCATTGAAATCAAGTAATTAACTGAAGATAGCTAAATGAAATTCTGAAAGTTTTTTTGTTAAAAAACAAATTTACTTTGAAGATAATTTGTCCTATATAATGATTTGTAGCAAGGTTTGAGATTGTAGACATACCACAATAGCTGCTTGTGACATCCTGACAGCCACAACTTTTGACTGTAACATATGGATATGGATATTGGACTGCACTAATTTGACCTGAATATGGAATGTTTGTAAGACTATATGTACAAATAACTCATGAAGTTTGTTCAGCAAATGAGTACATTTGAATTCATTTCAGAGCTTGTTGAAAAATAAAATGAATTCTGAGTGGTGTTTACTCACAGCCCTTGACTTTGGAACTTGATTTTTCCATTGACCCAAAAGTTAGCTGGCCCTAGGTCGCTCTGCAAGACAAATTTATTACCTTCTCCTGTCTGAAGAAATCTCTTAGGAGTGAGGTGGAGTCTGTGCTCCCATTGTGAAGGATTACTAGCTTCACATCAGATTTCACTGATTTTTGCAAAGTTTAAGTATAAATCTAAGAGCTCAGTAGCACATTTTAAAAATCAGTCAATAAAACACTATACTGATTAAGAACTTGGCTTCATCTGACAAGTAGTTGGAATTATTTTTTTTTTAGTTACTTTCTAGCTGAATTCTTCTAAGACTGCTCTCATTAACAGCATACAACTCTCTTCTTTTCAATATGTATAATTTAATAGTGTTTTGTTTGGTTGTGCTGTAGGCTATGTGTTCTTTGATGAGAACAGATTTGAAACTTCTTTATAGAGCTAATTGGATTTCTTGATTATCTCGCTGAAGCTAGCCAAAATGACCTTCCCGCCAAGTAGAAGCCTGAAAGATTTTCTTTCAGAAATGATACTCTCTTCTTCCTGATAACTGTGTATTGCTTCAAGTTGGTTAAATATCCCTTTTTTTTCTTTTTGTGTTGTTTCCCTGAAGTGCAGCTGTCTTCTATTCGAAAGGAGTATTTCGGGATTATAAATTGAAATGAGAAGTAAGCTAGTGTGCATATGAAGTAAATAATTTAAACTGATTTTAGTCTAGAAGGCATTTTAAAAAATGGCTTAAACAAGCCTCACATAACATTTATAAGGCAGGCAAATATTATTAGTTGATGCAGTACATGAAGTGAGACACAGGGAAAAGCGTAGAAAAGGATTTTTGAAAGCACTTATTAGCATAGGCCAGTTTCCACTGAAATTAATCATTGAGCTTGGTATATGTAGAATTAAGTCATTTGGGTAGTCCCATCATACATGACTGTAGCAGGATTATAACATAGGGTGAGTCCTGGAAAAAAAATCCAGTTTATTGATTAATACTGTACCCCTGAAAAAGACAATCAGATACCCTCCCATGCACTTCTGTGGTACTGATGGCAACACTACCAAGTCCACCACTAAACCATGTCCCTAAGCACCACATCTACACATCTTTTAAATACCTCCAGGGATCGTGACTCAACCACTTCCCTGGGCAACCTGTTCCAATGCTTGACAACCCTTTCAGTGAAGAAATTTTTCCTAATATCCAATCTAAACCTCCCCTGGTGCAACTTGAGGCTGTTTCTTCTCGTCCTATCAATTGTTACTTGGGAAAAGAGACCGACACCCATCTCCCCTCAGCCTCCTTTTCTCCAGGCTAAACAACCCCAGTTCCCTCAGCCACTCCTCATAAGACTTGGTCTCTAGACCCTTCACCAGCTTTGTTGCTCTTCTTTGGATGCACTCCAGCACCTCAACGTCTTTCTTGTAGTGAGGGGCCCAAAACAGAACACAGTATTCTAGGTGCGGCCTCACCAGTGCCGAGTACAGGGGCACGATCACATCCCTAGTCCTGCTGGCCACACTATTTCTGATACAAGCCAGGATGCTATTGGCCTTCTTGGCCACCTGGGCACACTGCCGGCTCATATTCAGCCAGCTGTTGACCAACACCTCCTTTTCTGCCAGGCAGATTTCCAGCCACTCTTCCCCAAGCCTATAGCATTGCATGGGGTTGTTATGACCCAAGTGCAGGACCTGGCACTTAGCCTTGTTGAATCTCATACATATTTCTACAGACAAACAAATCTCTTTATAGAGGATTTCAAGTTTTGGATTAATACTATTCCTACTTAAAAGATCCTTAGTAGTTGTGTGTATTTATACATGTTTGTATCTTCCAAGATAATCAAGTAATTTTTGTCCATTAATCTCATTATTAACAATCTATATTCTCTAATTTAAAACAAATATGAATCCTTTATTCACTTTTCTTTAGTGAGGATGTCAAGGTTGCATAATTCAAAGCTTTCAAGATCACATATACTGCAAGCAAGTTATATAGAGAAAAATGTTTTTGATACAACATTGAAATGATAATTAAGGTCTTCTGTCCAGTCTTTTTCACTATTTCAAAGGATCTAAAATTGAAGCGCGCTCTACAAAATTTTAACAAGTTCTTAAGTATGCTATATAAATCTAATTTTTGGACTAAACTCTTGTATTCAATAACAGGCAAACTGCTTTGTCCAACTCTATTGTAATTATGAATGAAATATGGGACGGTTATGGCCATACATAATTTATACACATTTATAAAATCTATACACTTGTTTAAGTGTTTATAAAGACATACTCAGTGACAGAAAATAAATTTTTTAACTCAAAATGCTATTTAACAATATTTTCATATGGATGTTATGGATGTTCAGGAATTGTTCAAGATATAGGTGCAAAAAACAGAATGAAAAAATATGAAGCAACCAACAGCCTTCAGACAAGACAATCTGAGTATTTTTAAGCTGTTTCTGCTTTAAGTATCACTTTATTTTAAGGCATGGGGGGAATGAATTAATGTTGCTTTTAACCACCTGTATTTGCACTTTCTTTGCCACAAACGTGTTTTTTCTTTGCCAGCAATTTGTAATGACATGACTGTACAATTCTTTGAGACCTTTAAAGTAATCCTTTCTTTCTATCCCATATTGTAATTTAGGGAACTGTCATTGATTACATAAAGATTATCTTGGCATTGCCTTGCTTCATGGCATCCAAATATGGACTAAACTGGCACCTTCATATGGAAAAGTGCCCTTCCTCCAAATATATTGGGGTGGAAAAGTATTGAATCAGCCTTTTATTACTTAACTGATTATACACATTCTACGATATTTGTTTACAATTGTTTTTTTGTTTCTTGAGCTACTTTGCATTCTGAATCTCTCTCTTTCCAGGTTTCCATAGCAACTCTTGTACAGCTTGATCATTAGAAAGAAGTTCTCTTTAATTGATCTCCTAATGTATAGCTTAATAGCAACTGTTAAGCAGTCTTTTGTTTCCAGATCATATTTAAGTTTCATATATTTGCATAAAAACATCTCATTGGCTCAAACCAATCATTATTAGTAATTTTCTTCCTTTATTTTTTTAATAACTAAACCCTCATTGAGGTTTTACAAATAGCAAATATTTATATCTTGTAGAAAGGGCTTTGTGAGCCTGGGTGCTTTGTTTCTACGAGCAGGAAGAAAATTACAGAGCTTCAAAATTTTGATCACATAATACAAAAAGAAGGTGTCACTTTCTCCAACTGAAATTTAAATAGACTGTGCTAACTATAGGCCAGAGGCAATATTTAATGGCAAAGTTGCAGTGTATTAGAAGCTTGTACAAATATGAATAACAATGTAAAAAATAACCAAGAATAACTGAGAATTTCCCCGCCCCCACTGGCAGCACAAAACCCACAAAATTCTTGCACTAAGTAGCAGCGTTTTCAATGGAGTCCTTACCTGAAGCAAAGTCAAGTGTAGATACGTAAAACTAAGTGAAAATAGCGTGTAGACATTACTATTTATTTGACAATAAGGCAACCAATTTGATATCTATGATTGTTAGATGAAGAATTGAAATTAACCATGTGCTTCTCAGAGAAGAAATTCTGATTGCAGTTGCAGATTTATATGGATGTAAAATGAATTTTACTGAACAAGATCCATTGCAAACATGTACCTTTGTAAATATGCAGTTTGCTTCATCTTTTTGTGTATGGAAGAATTGAAATGTAAATTTGGATAAACTGAAAATGGAAGATTTTCCAGTTAGGAGAAGTGAGGAGGGGTCAGCTTTCACCAGTGTAAGGATCCCATATTTTCCCCTGATCTTCTATAACAGACTTCATACCCTACTCTAGAACCAGTTAATATTGAAAGAATAGTTTTAAAATAATATCATCAGGCCAAAATGCATAAATATAGGTCACACCATCATGCTAAGCTCCAGAAAATGTAATTAGCACATATAATCTTCTCTTCTTTTCCCCTTTTTTTTTCTCTCTTGTATCCTTGACCTCTGTGTGTCTTTATAGAAACTCTAATAGCATTAACATTATGCTACGATTAAAAAGCTAGACAGCACAACAATGCTGCTTGACAAGATATTTTTACAATCCTTTTTGATGTCATTCTGTTGGGATTGAATGTCCTTTGAACTCTTGCAAATTAAGAGGATGTTCAGTGGATGTATTCTCATATGGTATTTCTTTGTGTTATCTGTTAGGTCTCTTCTGCTGTTTGGAATGAAGGATTGGTTTCCATTTATCCTAGCACCTATAATTTTGTTAAACAGTAATTATTCATGCATAACATGGATTTCAGAATTAGGTTTAAAAACTGGATTTACTATCGCTTTGCAATATGTTAAATGTATGTTTTAAACAAATTGTATAAAGTCTATGCAAGCTAAGCTGGTAAAAATGCATGAGCTTTTGTTTCCTGAACTATTTTCATCAACTATCAGAGTTTACCCATAAACATGAACCCAGCCCCCAACATACCGGTAGTGTAATATCATTACTGGTTGTATCATATTGTGTATTCTCTAGTCATGCTATACAGGCATAACAACAGAAAAGGGGTAGAGACTGAAAAGTTCTGCATAAATTAAAAGCATGTTGTCTAGAAAAAGCATCAAAGCTCTTAATGGGGTAAAAAGAAGGGCATTATTATAGCATTAATTTTCCCTTCCATAACCAGGTTAGTGTAGAATTACAAGGTACAAGTTGTGTATTTTCAGTTGGAAAGAAATCTAATGAATTTTCCTTAAATCTCTCTGCATTTTTAAGTACAGTAAGACTGATAAGAATCATCAATAGTACAAGATCCCTTTCCTCTGAAAGAACCAAACAAAAAACCCCACAAGCATATGAATGTTTATTATCTAGAATTGCAACTGAACTACCTTCGCGGGAGGGGAAAGCCAGGAAGGCATAAACACGGAATTCCTGAGGAATGTCACAGAGGGAAATGTTGTGGAGTTGTTTGACACTAACAGGTTCCAACAAGTCAAGAAGCATCAACCGGGATTAAAGTAAATAATAAAGGAACCAAGCAACCCAGTGACATTTAGATTTATGAACCAAGAACAGGAGGCCTGTAGTTAAGCTGCAAGCAGATTTCTTTGCTCAAGAAAAAGATGGAGGGATTGAAACAGGAGCTGAAATTGCTAATAGAAAGTAGTAAAGCCAAGTTAGGTTCTGGTGACTACTGTTTCACTTTGCTGTGCCATCAGAGACATGACAAGTCCAGATAACAAAGAGGATAGCTGTGAAAAAGGCTGAAAGAAAATGGGAGAATGTGGAAGCTAAGAGCAGTATGACAAACTTAAGGGGAATGGAGAGGAAGACGTTTAATTTATACACCTGCAATAGGTATTTTGCTGTTGAGAAGGATGAGAAACAGGTTTAGACAGTGATTAATTTATGCAGAATACTAGAAAGTAGCAGCTCTCAGAAAAATACACTAGTTCTATGATGACACATTTTTATTATGTACGAAAGATATCTGCTATTGTTATTGACCATTCAAAAAATAAGGTTTATATTGCCTTCCCTTGGTCCTGGTTTGTGCACCTGCATTAGGATATAGTTTCCAACTGGAGAGCTCAGACTGTGTTTTTTCCTCCCTGAACCAGTTGCCTATTTGCACAAAAGATGGAAATTTTAAATTCTTCTCATTGTTCTATGTGATATCTTGTGCTTTTCCAGTGCACAATTCGTTCTCTGCATTGAAGGCAGACTTACTAACTCAGACTTTCTCCAACAGTCATCAGTTTAAGTGCATCACAAACTTTACTGGCTTAATTTGTCAGGTGAAAGGCTATTATTTCCATTTTACAAATGCCAAGCTAGGGCCTAAGGAATTATTTTCTCAGGCAGATTTCTATTTCCAGAGAGCTGAATAAAGATTAGGTTCAAGCATGTTGACTTGATTTCAAGCTCTGAAAGAGTAATCTGTAGTGTGCACAGATTTGTTTTCTGGCCATTTCCTCTTGCATTACACCTTCTGTTTCACCTGCTCCAAACCATCCCTCCTCCAGTTTTTTCTCTATTTTAGCACTGTCTCTTCACTCCAATCTCATTTGCTTTATATAATCTGCCCCATTCAGCATTTCTCAGGCTTCAGATCTCACTTAAAATCTCCTTCCTCACTGAGTTTTCTCCTAACCTAGTTTCACCATTTAAGCACCCCATTGCCTGCCCAGGATTCATGAGTACTGCTGGATATCCTTTGTTCCCTTCCTTGGGCCGCTCTTTGGGCTGTGGCATGGGAGAAAACACCGCACAGCATACCCAGCAATTGCAAGGCAAATGAGCTGTGGTTGGAAGATTACAAGACAGTGTGCGAGGTTCCTTGCAAAGTGGGGAAACCTCACAGAAGGGTGGAGCAGGCTTGGCTTCAGGCTTCCTATTTATCTGGTAGTTAAGGAACACCACAACCAGGGGCACTTCCAGAAGAAGGGTGTGCAAAAAAGAAGCAAGGCAGCTAAAGCAGCAGCTGGTATGTAGGGGTTCATAGTGGTCCCAGAGGCCCTGCTAGCAAGAAGGGAAACACCCAGGTGTGAAGTGGAGATCAGGTCTTGTGGCATGTCCTATCCTGGCTGGTGCAGCCACTTCTGGTACTGTACAACCCCTGAAGGTGGATGCTTCTGTGCAGGTCATGGTCTGTAGGGAATGCCTCAGGCTGGGTCCAGGAGTGATGGCAGCAGCCTCCCCTGTGACAGGAGAGTGCTGATAGTTGTGGCAGTGCAAGTCAGGAACTGCAATAAGAGGTGAACAGGCTTTGATGCATTCAGAGGGGATCAGAGGTGATGAACATGAGGTCAACAGGAGGGATGCTGCAGAGACCATAGCCTAAGGCCCCCTGAGGACAAAAAGGAAGGCATGAGTGAGGTAAAGCAGGAGCTCTCGAGGAGGATGCTACTTCTGGCAGCAAGAGCAAGGTTCCACGTCCATGCGCACCTGGTCACCTAGAAAACAGGTTCAGGGATGTGGCATCGAGAAGGACAAACACATTCTCCTGGGGGTAATCCAGGTGGACTGCTCAGTGCACTGGATTGGGATCAGAGCTGGAAAGAGGAAGCAAAAAGTCGTAGCTTTTGATGACTCTTGTGTGGACAGAGGCACTCATCTGCCAGTCTGAATTACCCTCCGGAGGGGTGCCAACCAAAATGGCTGGAAGATTCATAATGTGGACTGTGGAGGAATGGAAATAGCTACCAAGTTATCAACTACTTGTAATTATTTACTAACAGCAATAGACAACTGGAGACAACTAGAGAAAAGTGAATATAATATTAAGAATCTAGAAGTTATTCTTCAGTAATATAACTACAATTCCTGCAATAAATACTAAAGGAGAGGCACATTTTTATGTGTTTGGGAACAATAGCATGGATTAGTAAAGATGAGGCCTCAGCTCTTTGTTGACACAATCACAAAGTTAGTGCATGAAAGCAATACAAAAAGTTATAAGTAAATCATCAAATACAACTACTACACTTTGTTCCAGCATAATTTGTCTGTAAAGCCTGTCTAAACTCCTCCCAGTAAATTGTTGCACAACAAGAATGATCTAGTAATTATATAGAGCCAGAACAGTCTTGTTTGTCTTTCTTGCCAATTTCTTCTCAATTTAGCAAGAGAAGAACTGTGTTTTAGTGAAAAGTTGGTACTCCTGGATAGCTCTGATCCCGGGCTCTGCTTTCTCAACAATATATGTTCTGAAGTCCCAGCCTCTGGGGTGGAAATTGTAAGCCACATATAACCAGTCTTACAACAGAAGGCAGGAGGCAACCTCAGTGGAGGGTGTTTGTAGTTTCTGCTTCTCTTCAGATGTTTATTTTCAGAATCTTCTTATCACTGATCCTTCCTGGGAAAAGTCTTTGGGCATCCTACTTCCTTGCAACTCAGTGGCATTGCAACTTTACTGTCTTAGTCTCTCTACTTGTCAGAGTTTTGCAATGTATGTATCCACATGAACAAACTAAAGGGAGCTAATAGTTGGCATCCACTTTAGCATGACATACCCAGCTAGAGGGCAAGAGGAGGATTACTGTATATGGATGTGAGCTATGCCATACCATTCAGCCTGAGGCTGAAGAATGGGTCTGCTTTATTTATTAATACACATGTAGCTGGGTAGGTTTAACATGAGTCTGTTACAAAATTAACACACCTTGATGCTATATATTTTGAGGGACACGGCACAGATATCAGTGTGTGACTCTCAGTCATCTGGCAGGTTACTCCTTGCCATATCATTCTGCTGACTCTGAACTTGCAGGGTGTTTTCTTGAAGTGTAGGAATAAGAGAATGGAGTTACAGAAGCAGGTGAGAGATATTTCCACAAAAGTTTGAGGGAGGACCTTTATGAAGTCTTGTACCTGCTGGACTAATAACTAGACAAACTGTGTGGTAGCAATACTTTCAATAGCAACAAATTTCCTTAGTGCACCACTGCACAAATGGGAGAATGCATATAATAATCTAATTAAGTGAAAATATTCATCCAGGAAGTAGAGACCTGATCTAGTGACTTTCTCAGCTTCCTACAGGACCTACAGCTTTCCATCTCCTGTTTCTCAGAATAAAGTTTTAATAATTGTATTTTGATATTAAGATAGACTGGAACGATGTTGAAGTTCCTCCAGCCTTCCTTCTGAAACTCAGAAAAGGGTGCAAAATTGAAGAGCCAGAAAAAGTACAGTCCCTGTCAGATAGGAGAGGAAAGACAAAGGATCATATCCAAACCATAAAAGTTATACAAAGTGTTTTATAGTGTATCAAAACACACCAACCATTGCAAAGCTTAATAGTGCGAAGAGGTAATTTACCTAATACTCATTTTTATACTTTTCCTTCACTATCATGATACATTTTAGGTGCACATAGTTAATTTCATTCAAATTATTGTCCAAAACAATGAAAACAATGTATCAATAAAAGAAATAAATGTCTTAATTAGTTACAAAAAGAAATATGTAAATTCCTGATTATCTTGAGTGAGAACAAAATAACATGCTTCAAAGAAAAGAAAGAAACCCCAAATTAATAGATCCAATGTTCAAAAAAAGGAAAAACAAATATATTGAGAAGTAATTTTAAGAGCTGAAGAATATCAAAAGGGAGAAAACAATAAAGAAGTATAGTTAGAAACTTAAAAAAGTATCATAATTATAAATCGTAATTTAGAGTATAATATAACATTTCTGAAAGACTGAATGAGAAAAAAAAATGAGAATAAAAGGAGCAGGATGGTGGGAAAGAGTCAGTGATCACATTAAATGCCACAGTGAGAATTTCAAAATGAGAGCACAGATGAATCAGAAGTCTGAAGTGAACAAAAGAAAGGCAAGAGATGTCAATGAAAGCAAGGCTAAAATTACATCGCTTGTAAGGTTTTGGACATACTGATATGCTTAAGGGAACAGTTTAGAAGACCGCCATATTCAAAAGCCAAAACTGATAATACCTAATGCATTCAATGCATATTTTAAACACCACAGTAAATATCCTGTATGTTGTGCAAGAAAAGTATGTGAAATACCATTTTATACACTTCTATATTTCTTCGGAAAACGAAAGATAGTTTGTGGTGAAAGCAATTTGTACAACCACAGATTTTAAAGTCAGAAAAAAGTGTTAGATTATATGCTCATACCTCTTGTGAAACTCAAGCTGCAAAATGGCACATCTTCAGCCCTGTGTTTAGTCTGATAACTCATAAAGTCATCATGTGAGCCTGGTAGGGTTGAATTTGCAGACTACTGGAAGATTGCAATAGTCAATAGTTTGAATAATTGTTTAGTATTTATCTAATTAGACATGTTATTGCCTGGAGAGCCTTAAAGGTATTTACCAGTTAGACTGAAAACTGTTACATCACCTCCTTTACAAAACCTTTCGAGAGAAATAAATGGAGAATTATGCCTTAACTCAGCCTGCCTTATAGACATCTGATTTATTAGAAAACATGCTAGTACAGACTATCCCTGGGTTTTAGTTATTACTGGTCGTGCAGAGATCAATTCACCCCACCAAGAGCACAGTTCAGACAGAAGAAAAAGGGTAGACTGACAAAAAGTTTTTTTGCAAATACAGTGAAATCTTAAGAGGGTAATGCTTAAGTAATGCAATGAATCTAAACTGACTCGAAGGATTTTACATAATTCTAGGCAGTCCAAGATCAATAATATGGAGATGCTTTTAAATTCTAAGTCAGGATTAAATTGAATGGAATCCAAAACAAAGATATCTCACTGAGACTGTTCAGTTAAAGCCTTCAGAGTTGAACTTTTGTCTAAACTGAGCTCTTATTTTTCTTGTTGGCTGAAAGCATTGTGAAAAGCACTTAAAAGATCATATACTTTGCAGGAGCAGGTAGCTGATTAGAATTAATTATCATAATCGAGAACAATTAATGCAGCAAGTTAAAACAACAGGTAAGCAGTATTAATTTTTCCCTGAATTAGCTGTGTAATCAAAAGCTTTGTAAGTCGTTCACAGAATATAGTAAGGATAAAAGCTGAATTTATATAAAAAACATTAATTTTCTATGTAAAAAATGTATGCCAAAGTTGGACTCCTAATATCAGTAAGCAATCAGGTTTGTTCAGCACTCAGGTGCTAAAGGTCTATTGCTGTTAAACTGTAAGTGAAACATAAATATATGTATAATATAAATCCTTAACGTCATTCAAAATACGAATGTGGCATTGAGTCTCATCTAGCAAGGTTTTTGACTGACAGCTCAAGCCAAAGTTACCAATCTGAAACAAAAGAAGAAGAAGAAAGAAAATCTAGACTGATGGAGCAATCTTGCTCCTATTCAAGTCAATGAAACACTCTCATTCAAGCATGATCAGGCTCCTTTTGTGCTATATACTAAGTAAATAGGACTCCCCATCTTTGTCCAAGGGTGCTTACCTGAGGACAAGGTGAAATTTAAAATTTATCTTGATCGTTAGACTTAAGTAGATGATCAATATAGTGATTATGATTGTGGTTATATTATCAGTACAAGGGATTTTAGCATCAAATAAGTGTCTAAAACCTGAGGTTCGTTATTTTTTCCTGAAACTTTTCAAAATTGCAAACTGAGTTGCATTTTCTTGTATTTGAAGTCTTTCACTACTTATTTTACTGCTATCTTTACTGCTTACTACTACTCGTTATGAAATGGATAAAATCTTTTTTTATTATTCAAATATTTCCTGGGGTCTGTGTAAACAAACTCTTTCTAATTAAGCATGATTTTCTGATTTTGGTAACAGCTTCATATTTCTTTCCCATAGAAAACTAGCTCTAAGCAGGTGTGCATTCTTACAAAACCTTCTTATTTTATAAAGAAAAGATTGATTTAGCAGGATGCAAATATGTATCTAGGGATGGAAAGAAAGAAGAATGTAGGCAGGTTATAATTGCCTGTATCTAAAACCAGGATATGAGGAAATTTTCTCCTTTCTGCCTTCTAACATTAGAAAAAATATTGCAGTTCATCCTCCCCTCTTAGAAACTCGTTAACAACCTTCCTGATAAACATAAAACCCTCTTCAGTGTTTCTTATGTTTTCAGTACTGCTTTGGGCATACGCAGAACAGTGCCAGTCTGTACATCTATTTCTTATTTAAACTAACCAGAACTAAAAATAGAAAGGACTACATGCCCTGATTAATCTGACCCAGTCAATATGCTCAGAGCGCAATTAAAACCATTTATTTTTAAGATGTTTTTCTGTTACTTAAACAGAAAGGCTCAACAGGGGTTTTAGTTCAGGGTTAACCCCCAACTTCACAGGCAGTTTCTCAGTCTTCTCATTCCTACCTCCTCAGCAATCATCATAACTTGCCATAACAAACCAGAGCCTTTGCATAAATAGAGTTAGGAGTGGAGAACTAAATGCAGCAGGTAGATACAAACCTGCAAATAAAGTATTGGGCCATGTCCATTCTCCACTCTTAAAGGTTTTAGTCTTTAAAATAATGAAATAATCCTACAGGAAGTTAAATCTCTCCTTTCAGCCAAGTGTACTTGCAGTTCAACTCTTCTTTTTTTTTTTCTGCAATTTTTTTGCCACCTAAATGTTTCATAACCCTTTTTCAGTAGCATTACAACTCCAGCAGGAAGAGGTAAAGGGTTACAGTTGTGCCTTCCTACCCTACCCTACCCTGTATATAGGTGGAAGACAAGAGAGATTTGGATCTAACTAGGCTGAGGGATTTGAATGTAAATCACCGTTCTGTGAGCAAATAAATGTATTAACAAGTAAGCTATGATGGCTGAGGTTGGATGGTAACTTTACTAGGGAAATGAAAGTGCATACCTACATCCCTAAGTTAGATATCTAAGCTATTGAGAGGAATGTGTTTTAGGAACTCCCTTTGCTTGGTACTTCTCTAATAAACAGAGAGATCCCTTTCCATGCTGAGTTTTATGAAATTACAATTTTTAATTGCTATTCTTTTCTCATGAACTGCATAACAAGTATGAAAGTCCATCTTTGTGAAGTTTTGGGTTTGGTATGAGAGGAGCATTGATGGCCCATTGGTGCTTTGGTTGTTGCTGGGTGGTGCTTCCACTGGGGACTTTTCGGCCTCCCATGCCCTGCCAAGTGCAGGGGAAGCTGGCGGAGTGGCCAGGGCGGTTGACCCAGCTGGCCAATGGGGTATTCTATACCATGATACCATGTGACGTCATACTCAATATAAAAACTGGGGGGGGGGAGGCTCTCCCCCCGGTTCACGACACGCAGTCGGCGAGTGGTGAGCAGTTGCATTGTGCATTGCCTGCTTTGTATATTCTGTTATTGTTGTTGCTATCATTTGTTATTATTACTGTTCTACTTTGCTTTATTTCCATTACCAAACTGTTTTTATCTCAACCCGGGAGTTTTTCTACTTGTGCCCTCCCGATTCTCTCCCCCATCCTACCGGAGGAGGGGGGTGAGCGAGTGGCTGTGTGGTGTTTAGTTGCTGGCTGGGGTTAAACCACGACAGTCCTTTTTGGCGCCCAACGTGGGGCAAAGTCGTGGTTTAACCTGGCAGACAGCCAAATACCACGCAGCCACTCGCTCACTCACCCACACACAGTGGAATGGGGAGAGAATCGGAAGGGTACGAGTGAGAAAAACTAGTGGGTTGAGATAAAGACAGTTTAATAGAAGAGAAAAGAGAAAATAATAATAATGAAAGAATATACAAAATGAGTGATGCACAATGCAATTGCTCACCACCCGCGCTGACCGATAACCAAGTAGCGATCACTACTTCCTGGATCACGCCTACTGTTCATATACTGAGCATAACGTCACATGGCGTGGAATACCTCGCTGACCAGCTGGGCTAGCTGGCCTGGCTATGCTCCCTCCCATCCTCTGCTTGGTAGTATGAGAGCTGTCCTTGACAGGGTACTTAGCAACAACTGAAAACATCAGTGTGTTATCAACATTCTTCTCATACTAAATCCAAAACACAGCACTAGGAAGAAATTTAACCCTATCCCAGCCGAAACCAGGACAGGCACGAAGGGTTGAGATAACAACAGATTAACTAGAGCGTATTAGGTAATTTATATCTGTTAACAGTTGCCAGTCACAATATTGATTCATCTGTTCTCGATATTAATTTATCTGATCTGCACCATGCTCTTGTTTTTGCTGTACATGTGAAAGATTGGTGTTGGGTTTTATAGTCTGCTGTGCTCTGCAGTGATTAATGATGTTTTGCCTGGGAGATTTGTTATTAAAACACTGGCATTGGGGGTAATTTTGTATTCGGGATTTGTAATGAAGCCATTACTGTATTTCGGGTACCACCTCATGGAGACAATTAGCAATTATACCTCTTCCTCTGAGAGGTTTTTTATGGAGGAAATACAGAATGGCACCCTCACTACCTTCTTCTATGATGTCGTCTCCTTTGTTACAATAACTTCTCAGTACCTTGAACATCCCTGGGTAGTTAAGATACATCTATTGGTGCTCCTTGGGAATATTGTTTTGGTTTTGTCTAAGGTTAATAAGAAGTTTAAGATTATCATCCAGAGATCTGCCCCAAGGCTGGATAGTTATGAGTGGCAGGGTGAGTGGGATAGCATGGGCAAATGCCTAGGATGGTGGGCACCCCCAGTGTTTTGGAACTTCACCCCTGAACAAGTGCAGAATCCTGAAATACTGGTAGAATATTTGGAAAAAGGATGCTGTCATCCTGGCCATTCTAGGGAGACACAAATCACTGCAATGTGCTGGGGCCTGGCCCACGCCTACCAAGCCCTGTTCAACACTATTCAGAACACTCAAGGGGAAGAAAAGGTCTCTGGATCTGACGAAAAAACAACAAGGACTGTGACTACGCCACCCTCCACGGCAGGCAAGGCGGCTACTCCACCCTGTGCAACAGGGAACCAACCTGTGCTGGTATCAGTTGCCCCTATACAAAAAAGAAAATACACAAGAAAATCACCTCGTTTAGTAAGGGATGAAAAACAAACAGGGCCATCAGGAGAACAGGAGGAGGAAGAGGCAGAACCCGTAAATGAGATGGTAACCACCTGATCCCTATCCCTGAGTGAGCTGCGAGATATGCGCAAACATTTCAGTCGTCATCCGGACACCTGGCTGCTCCGATGCTGGGATAACGGGGCCAGTAGCCTGGAATTAGAGGGTAGGGAAGCCAAGCAGCTGGGATCCCTTTCTAGGGAAGGGGGCATTGACAAAGGGATTGGACAAGGGGCACAAGTCCTCAGTCTCTGGCGGCAACTCCTGTCAGGCGTGAAGGAAAGGTATCCCTTCAAGGAAGATATTATATGCCACCCAGGCAAGTGGACCACCATGGAGAGAGGTATCCAGTACCTGAGGGAATTAGCCGTGCTGGAGGTGATTTATGATGACCTGAACAATGAGCAGTTACCCAAAGACCCAGATGAAGTCAAATGCACCCGACCCATGTGGCGGAAGATTGTACAGAGCGCACCAGCGTCACATGCAAACTCATTGGCAATAATGACCTGGAAAGATGGAGAGGAACAGAGGATGGATGAATTGGCTGGCCAACTCTGGCAATACGAAGAAGGTCTCTCTTCCTCCCTATGGTCCTGCATCTCTGCTGTGGAGAAACTGTCTTGGGAGGTCTAGGAACTCAAAGAGGATATGTCCTGCTCCCCACCTGCATGGGCCAGTGTCTCATCCATTAGGAGCAAGCGTCCCCCTGCTCAAGAGAGGAAATGTCATGGGTACAAACCCTGGGGCATCCTGTGGTTCTACCTGCGTGACCACGGAGAGGACATGAGGCAGTGGGATGGAAAACCTACCTTGACCCTAGAGGCACGGGTATATGAGATGCAAGGAAAAAAAATCACACAAGGGGGTTCTTCCAGGAAAACTGCTGCTCCAGTCTCCAGCGAGCAGTTTCCCAGAAAGAGTAGAAGGCTGATTCCAATTCCGATCTTAATAAAGGGACATCTCATTCATACTTACAAGAAGTGGGTAGCGAATACGATGACCAGGACTACAGAGGTCCTGCCTCCAGCCAGGTGGAGGAAAGGGACAACCGGGTTTACTGGACTGTGTGGATTCGATGGCCGGGCACATCAGACCCACAGGAGTATAAGGCTCTCGTAGACACCGGTGCACAGTGTACCCTGATGCCATCAAGCTATAAAGGGGCAGAACCCATTTGTATTTCTGGAGTGACAGGGGGATCCCAACAGCTAACTGTATTGGAGGCTGAAGTGAGCCTAACCGGGAATGAGTGGCAGAAGCACTGCATTGTGACTGGCCCAGAGGCTCCGTGCATCCTTGGCATAGACTACCTCAGGAGAGGGTATGTCAAGGACCTAAAAGGGTATCAGTGGGCTTTTGGTATAGCTGCCCTGGAGACGGAGGAAGGGTCTCAGAGGACCCTTCTGTTGTGGGGTTGCTGAGGGTTGAAGAACAGCAGGTACCAATCGCTACCACAACAGTGCACTGGTGGCAATATCGCACCAATCGAGACTCCCTGCTTCCCATCCATAAGCTGATTCGTTGACTGGAGAGCCAAGGAGTGATCAGCAAGACTCGCTCACCCTTTCACAGTCCCATATGGCCAGTGCGAAAGTCCAATGGAGAGAGGAGACTAACAGTAGACTATCGCGGCCTGAACGAAGTCATGGTGCCGCTGAGTGCTGCCGTGTCGGACATGCTAGAACTCCAATATGAACTGGAGTCAAAGGCAGCCAAGTGGTATGCCACAAATGATATCGCTAATGCATTCTTCTCAATCCCTTTGGCGGCAGAGTGCAGGCCACAGTTTGCTTTCACGTGGAGGGGCGTCCAGTACACCTGGAACCGACTGCCCCAGGGGTGGAAACACAGCCCTGCCATTTTGCCATGGACTGATCCACACCGCACTGGAACAGGGTGAGGCTCCGGAACACCTGCAATACATTGATGACATTGTATGGGGCAGCACAGCAGAAGAAGTTTTTGAGAAAGGGAAGAAAATAATTCAAATCCTTCTGAAGGCCGCTTTTGCCATAAAACAAAGTAAGGTCAAGGGACCTGCACAGGAGATCCAGTTTTTAGGAATAAAATGGCAAGATGGACGTCGTCAGATCCCAATGGATGTGATCAACAAAATAACAGCCATGTCCCCACCAACTAGCAAAAAGGAAACACAACCATTCTTAGGCGTTGTGGGCTTTTGGAGAATGCGTATTCCAAATTACAGTCAGATTGTAAGCCCTCTGTATCAAGTGACCAGGAAGAAGAATGACTTCAAATGGGGCCCTGATCAGCAGCAAGCCTTTGAACAAATGAAACGGGAGATAGTTCAGGCAGTAGCCCTTGGGCCAGTCCGGGCAGGACAAGATGTAAAGAATGTGCTCTACACCGCAGCCGGGGAGAATGGCCCTACCTGGAGCCTCTGGCAGAAAGCACCAGGGGAGACTTGAGGTCGACCCCTGGGGTTCTGGAGTCGGGGATACAGACGATCCGAGGCCCACTACACTCCAACAGTGAAAGAGATATTGGCAGCATATGAAGGGGTTCGAGCTGCTTTGGAAGTGGTTGGTACTGAAGCACAGCTCCTCCTGGCACCCCGACTGCCGGTGCTGGGCTGGATGTTCAAAGGGAGGGTCCCCTCTACACATCATGCAACCGATGCTACGTGGACTAAGTGGGTCGCACTGATCACACAATGGGCCCGAATAGGAAACCCAAGTCGCCCAGGAATCTTGGAAGTGATCACGAACTGGCCAGAAGGCAAAGATTTTGGAATATCCCCAGAGGAGGAGGTGACGTCTGCTGAAGAGGCCCCACTGTATAATAAACTGCCAGAAAACGAGAAGCAATATGCCCTGTTCACTGATGGGTCCTGTCGCCTTGTGGGAAAGTTTCGGATATGGAAGGCTGCTGTATGGAGTCCTATACGACAAGTTGCAGAAACTGCTGAAGAAGGTGATTCGAGTCAGTTTGCAGAGGTGAAAGCCATCCAGCTGGCCTTGGATATTGCTGAATGAGAAAAATGGCCAGTACTTTATCTTTATACTGACTCATGGATGGTGGCAAGTGCCCTGTGGGGGTGGTTGCAGCAGTGGAAGCAGAACAACTGGCAGCGCAGAGGTAAACCCATCTGGGCTGCCGCATTGTGGCAAGATATTGCTGCCCGAGTAGAGAACCTGGTTGTACGAGTACGTCACGTAGATGCTCACGTACCCAAGAGTCGGGCCACTGAAGAACATCAAAACAACCAGCAGGTGGACCAGGCTGCTAAGATTGGAGTGGCTCAGGTGGATCTGGACTGGCAACATAAGGGTGAATTATTTATAGCTCGGTGGGCCCATGACGCCTCAGGCCATCAAGGAAGAGATGTGGACTTGACCATGGACGCTATTGCACAGGGTATCCGTGAATGTGAAACATGCACTGCAATCAAGCAAGCCAAGCGAGTAAAGCCTCTCTGGTATGGAGGACGATGGAGCAAACATAAATATGGGGAGGCCTGGCAGATTGATTATATCACACTCCCACAAACCCGCCACGGCAAGCGCTATGTGCTCACCATGGTGGAAGTAACCATCGGATGGCTGGAAACATATCCTGTGCCCCATGCCACCGCGCGGAACACCATCCTGGGCCTTGAAAAACAAGTCCTATGGCGACATGGCACCCCAGAAAGAATTGAGTCAGACAACGGGACTCATTTTCGAAACACCCTCCTAGACACCTGGGCCAAGGAGCATGGCATTGAGTGGGTATATAACATCCCCTATCATGCACCAACCTCCGGGAAAATCAAACAATACAATGGACTGCTAAAGACTACACTGAGGGCAATGGGTGGTGGGATATTCAAGCATTGGGACACACATTTAGCAAAAGCCACCTGGTTAGTCAACACCAGGGGATCTGTCACTCGAGCTGGCCCTGCCCAATCAAACCTTATGTACTGTGGAGGGGGATAAAGTCCCTGTCGTGCACATAAGAAATATGCTGGGGAAGACAGTCTGGGTTACTCCTGCCTCTGGCAAGGGAAAACCCATTCGTGGGATTGCTTTTGCTCAAGGACTTGGGTGCCCTTGGTGGGTAATGCGAAAGGATGGGGAAGTCCGGTGTGTATCTCAAGGGGATTTGATTTTGGGTGAAAATAGCCAATGAACTGAATTGTATGATGTTAGTTACTATATAATACTGTATGTCATCACTTCTATGGTTGCTATATATCATATCAACGGTATTGCAGTAAGAATCACCCAGATTAATGAAGAATGAACTCTGATGAAAACCGAGCAAAGTGCAGTGATGATAGAACCGGACGAGCGCAGTGATAATGGAACCAGTACTGGCCTCAGCATGCAACAATCCAACACCACACACCATCTCTCCTGCCCTGAAAGACTGTTATGACAGATGGAGCCCAAAGTCATGGACTAAATGAACTCAATGGACGTTTTAGAGGGATGGCCCATAGACTAAGGGAATGATATCTGTGTGTATATATCAAAAGGCAAGAAAATGGTGATGATGATTAATTGGAATGTATTGGAAAATGTGAGACCTGGTCATGACGTAGATGGTATAGAATAAGGTGTGGATACTGTCCTGGCTCCAGCTGGGACAGAGTTAACTTTCTTCCCCGTGGCTTGATGGGGGTGCTTTGGTTTGGGTTTGGTATGAGAGGAGCGTTGATGCCCCATTGATGCTTTGGTTGTTGCTGGGTGGTACCTCACTGGGGACTTTTCGGCCTCCCATGCCCTGTCAAGCGCAGAGGAAGCTGGGGAGGGGGGAGCATAGCCGGGGCAGTTGACCCAGCTGGCCAGTGGGCTATTCTATACCATGTGACATCATGCTCAGTATAAAAACTAGGGGTGGGCTGTGGGGGCTTTCCCCCCAGTTCGTGACAGGCAGTCGACGAGTGGTGAGCAGTTGCATTGTGCATCGCCTGTTTTGTATATTCTGTTATTGTTGTTGTTCTCATTGTTATTATTACTGTTCTACTTTGTTTTGTTTCCATTATTAAACTGTTTTCATCTCAACCCATGAGTTTTCCTACTTGTGCCCTCCCGATTCTCTCCCCCATCCTACCGGAGGAGGAGGGTGAGTGAGAAGCTGCGTGGTGTTTAGTTGCTGGCTGGCGTTAAACCACGACAACATGACAAATTAGATGTGTTTCTGTAAGATGTAAACAGAGATGGCTTGCAGGTGCAGTGCCTCTCTGCAAACAAATAGAATTGCAATAGCAGTTAAACATGACCGGTCCATCCTCAGCGTCCACCTAAGGTTAGAACTGTTCCGATTCACCAAAGCCAGCATAATCAAACCATTCTTTACTAGGCCCATCTTTTTTCAGTCTAAGATACGTACCTCAGCAGCACACAATAATCACTAACGACATCAGGGAACTTAATACATTGCCATTAATACCCAAATTGTTTGCCTACCTGCATGCTTTAGAATTGTTGTAGTATTTTCATCCCACACTGCTCCTTTTCCTTTGATGAAAACAATTCCACAATAGTGAAAAGACTTAGGAGAGTACTGAGCAAGAGCCCCCAGGTAACCCTGTGTAGCGTTACATGAAAAGTTCTCAGCATAAGCTTTTTACTGAGCTGAAACTAAAGTGAATGAACAAGCAAATGACCCCAAGCATCTTATTTCATGCAACTATGAGATCAGTTCCTAAGTATTGTATGCATGCAGAATACTGAATTTAAATCAAAAACATTTACAAGACAATTTGCCTAGCCACAGCTTTGTGGCTATAGGTTAGAATTTGAGATACCAAGTGTATAAAATTTAATACATACATTTGAATAACTTTATTAACACATGAAAAGGAAATAGAAGTACACTTTATTGGCACTGAACAGGTGATCTGTATTTGGAAGGTTACCCTGTTCTTCAGTAGTGCCATGCATAAGAAACAGAAGGTGGGATATGAAAGACTTTGCTCACAGTAGCAGAGCAATTCCTAGACTGATGGAATGGAGCTAACTTTGAGTGCTGAATTTAGCAGGACTGATTTGTTACCTTTCAGTATAAAATATTCATTTGTTAACTATGAGTAGTAATTAGCTCAAAGTACAATTAGTACAATAACTTTCAGTAATTTTGGTCATTTAAGCCCACATTTTGCTCATTATATTTAATAAAATATTAAAACGTGTGACTACTTTTATATCTTCTTTAAAAACCACACTAAGTTATTTTAATCAATATACTTGTTTTAAGTAAAAGCCATTAAATCTGACTTATACATTAACCTGCCATTAAGTACTACTGAAAAAGTTAAATGCACCTTAGTCAATAATGCTAATGCAGGAACTGTTGTATTGCCTATGGAGAAATGCGTATTCATATTATGTTAAAGTGACTATCCTTAACAATTATCTATTATATGTCAGGAAACTGATCATAAATTTTAAATATTCTGTAGGAAAATGAATTATAATGTTGAAAGTGAGTTCTCTGTACTGTAATAATTCTGAAATGAGGTCATCTACTTCTCCTGGTCAGTGCTTTTTAAGGCAATGATATTAAAGTGATGAAGATACCCTTGATGATACTTTAACTTCACCTCACATCTTGGTGAGTAATAAATGAGACTGGTAATTGAACTATACTAAACTGAAATATATGAATCTACCTGCAGGTATATGGTGAAGTTGCTTTAGCATAAATTCTTATAGCTCTGTTTCTACCTAGAAATACCCAAGTGTGCCAACTAAAATGAGCAAAATGCTACAGTTATGCCAAAAGTTATCTATCTTGGTTATTTCTCTGAGTTTTAGCCTAAAACTACACGCTTAATAGAGTTTGTTCTGTATGACTTTTTCTACCTTTTTTTTCCTAGAACAGACTTTCTTATAAACCAGTTTGTCCTCCAAGATACATTTTCACACTAATCTAACAAGCTGCTTCCACAGTGGGATACTCCCTTTCCCCTTGCTTTTGGCTGCATGCTCCTGCAGTTTTCCTTCTGTCAGGTCTGGTATATGTGTGGATATTGGGTGAGTTGATTCAGCTGACTGATCCAACACAAAACCTTTTTTTTTTTTTTTTTAAGAGAGAATAGTTTTCTATTGAGTCAGCCATCAAAATCCATTTGTCCTTTAGTTGCATGATTGATAGCTAAGGCAACCATGAGAGGGGAGAGAGCCTGTGAATGGGGAAGCAAACTGAGAATGTCTTTTGTTAGTAGTTAGTTGATAGGTTGGCTTTGCTGTGATGCAAAATGGTACCTACATAATACATAGTGCAGGTAATCATGAAAGAGACAGCAAAAATTTGCTCAGGTGCCCAGTCAAGTGATCTACAAAAACTTGTTGTAATACAGACTGTAACTTTCAAAACAAAATTAAAAAAAAAAAAAAGAGAGGAAAAATATATGGTGTACACTTGCAAACACAAAGAATTTTGCCTGTCTCTTGAGGATGGACACTCAGTTTTCAGGATATGACATTTTTAAATTGTTGATTTTTTTCCCCCATGGTGTAGAGTTGGTTTTTCTGATCATTTTCTGATCTTTGTTTCAGCACTGTAAATAATTATTCCACTCACGTTCACATCTGCTTGTCCTTGCTGTATCATTTGAGTGCCTTCTGCTGACTTTACAAAATTGTGTCCCCGAATCCTTAAAGGTACATCTGGTGCCCCAAGGATGAAGTAGGTTTGAAAAAAGTCAAGATCTCAAAGGTAGAATTTAATTGGTTGTTATAGAGTTAAATTACAAACACAGATTGGCATTCATATAGCAATATAATAATATAATAATTCATATAGCAACACTGAGATGTGTCTCTTCTAAATTCTAAATAAAACAGCTTTTTTACATATTTCTGAATATTTGGGGCTTTTTATTTTGTATTCCACAGCCCAGTTCCATTTTTTTCTCAGTACATTCACATCTATAGTTTTAACTAGAAAGAGATTTAAATTATGATATGGGACATTCATGCAATGGATTGAAGATCCAAAGTACCTTCAAGCTCTTTCCCAAATGCCAAGATTTTCACTCAGTAATCACTAAAATAAAAAGCTGGACGACTATTTTCATATCTTCCTTTTACCCAAATACCTTGGTTTTCCTTTTGTCTGAGAGCTTATACCACTTCAAAAGTCCGGAATGAGAAATGTTGGATATGCTCAAAGACACACTTTACTATCTATGGCCACTAGACAACAGCAGCTGTATGCTGCTTGAAAATGCCATTACTTTCTTATAAAATATAAAACTTGCTTCTGAAAGGTACTGGCCAGACATTTAGTTAGTGAGACAGTACTATGAAATTCTCTATCATATTATAATTTCACCCTCTCTTCCATATGGGTATAGTTAGACACAGACCACTGAAATTTTTATGTTACTGACAACAGTTGAAAAAGTGAAGCATTGGATTCTCAATATCTTCACAGCTACTTGAAATGTATTACTTTGAAACAAGTAGATTGTTTTAAAAGGCAGTTAATGTGAAATAACTTACCAGCATTATATGATATTAAATTGTGGTTCTGAAAAAGTCATAATTTTTTTTTATGTGTAAAATCCGTTTTATCTTGGAGGACTATCAGACAAAGCACTTTTTACAAAAAGTAAAAAAAAACACATCCCAAATCCCAAAATTTCCCATACTTGAAAAGTAGCATGAACTGACACTGTGACATTGTGATAAAACCTCCACTTTTCTGAGGTTTCTTTACTAACTCTGTATTCACCTTGAGTTATCAGTTTTGACACCAAAGATGTAACATTTGAATACCTATGGCAAATACCCTCTTCACTCCATTATCTGCTGCTTGCTGATTCACTTTATCCCAGTTCAATCCCTTTGTCACAGTTCTTACACTTTTTCAGATGTTTCTTTTGGTGCATTTCCTTTGATGGGTGAAAACATTCAGACTCAGGATTAGTGACAAACAAACCATAATCTACTCTATCTCTCCGCTTGCCCAGTTTCTAGCTTTTGATTTATGGTCCTTTCTCCTGACTACTAGTCTAATGAAGTTTCTAACTTTTAATCTTCTACTAATCCACATTTAAATTAAATACCCTAATTAGGAGGTCTCAGACTTAGGGCACCCATTCCATCTTCTCCTTTCTTAATTTCTCCATGGGTGTTGTTCATAGTCTTTTTATGAGAGTCTCGGTTTAATTCCTTCAGTTTTTGTTTCCAAGTTCTCTTTATGCATCTCACCTCATAAAAATCTTCCATGTCTTCTTGTTCAGGATCTCTTTCTCCCACAGATGTTTCTTCAGAGTCCTCCGCCCTCTTTTCCACTCTCATGATATGTGATGATGATTGATGCATGAGTGAATGATACCACTGGATCTGCCTTTTCACTTCCTTTTAGATTGCTCATTTTCCCCATCATGAGGTCTCCCACTGCTGGCTTATATTGAGTATGGTTTTATTTCATATAGGAACACATCCATCTCCTGTAATTGTGGGCAACTTGTTGATAACAGTTTTGGTCAGCAGAGTCCACAGAATACACATCTGTCTCTCCTACCACTACCACATGTTGCAAAGCATTTCCTTGCAACCAATAATAAATGTAAATCTTATTATAAAAGCCAAAAGACACCATGCATAATGTACAACAGGAAAAGATTAGGAGCGCTGACAATGTCTCATATCCCTTCAATGGTAGGAAATTTGTTACATTAAATGCTGTGTTGTACAGCACAAGGCACAAAATGCAGCCGAGTGAACAATATAATCTTATTCTATGACTCTGAACTAGGGAGAATTCAGTCTTGGGGATTTGATTTAATCCTGAACCTATTATCAAAACATATCAGATTGGAAGATTTTCACTATCAGCATCCACTTCCCATTAACTGTCTTCCCTGATGCTCCCAATTTCCCCGTCTTTACCAGCAATCTTTCTTCTGTTACTCTTCCCAGTACTCAAGACCCTAGCTGAAAACACACCTTCAGCTTCTCCCCCTTCTTCACCCCATTCATCCAGTCCTTTAAATCTTACTATTTATTTTTTCACATTTTTAAGGTAAACTTTGTTTTGCTGTCCCTACAATCAAGTCTTCTATCTGGGCCCCCATTCATATCTTAAAAAAACATACTTCTCTTTGGCCTTCTCAGAGCAAACCTTTGAGTATACTTCAACCCTTGAAAATAAGCGTAGCATATTCTTGGTCTATCAGTTGGATTATTTTGACTCCTAGAATCTCTCTCCTCTCTTCTAAAACATATAAAATTTAAGAATATTTTATTCCCAGATTTAAATAATAACTTGAATAGCAATGTGCCTTCCACTTGCTTGAAATTGGTTATACCTTTCAATTTATCAGTGATTCCAGCCTCAAAACTTCAGTTGCCTGCTTGCCTATTTTTTCCTCCACATCACTTTTTAACTACTAAGTACCTTGTCTGCATGATCTTTATAGTCCTTTCTTCAGTTCAGTAGCTGGGTAACAACTACTTCAGTAACAGTGGCTACAAGAAATGGATTTAATATTAAAGTGGTTATAGCTGTGATGATCTTACCATTAAAAAAAAAAACCCTACGCAAAAAAAGACATGGCCTCTTCCTATAACTACATCAGCTAATGTAGCTGAGAGTCAAGGCCAAGTTTTCAAGAACATGAGGACATGTGTCCCTGAAAGCTCATCTGCTTATTATTTTCCTGTATTCTAAGTTTAAAAGGAACACTTGTGTACCTTCATATAACTCCTACTAAGCATTTTAAAAATGTGTATGTGATTGCCACAGTTTGATCCACCTGTGAGTTTACTTACTGCAAAGCAATGTACCCCAGAAAACTACTACAGATGATAGTTTTAAAGTGTGACCTTGACAAAGTGCTACAATAACAGGATTTTGTAGCTTTGCTGGAATCTTCTCTTTTTTTTTTTTTTTTTTGTTGCGGGGGAGAGAAAGGAGTATGGGGACATAGGAGGTGCTGCTTAGTTTAAATTGATGTTTACAATATATTAAATTTCTTTGACATTTAAATCAGAAAATACATTTTTTGGGGAAAAATCGTGTAAGAGATTTATTTTTCATTCCACTCTGATGAGACAATTTTCATGCCATTCAGAATTGTGCAGCTGTTTGTGTTGGAAACCTGTCATATGTTTATACCAACGTGCCTTAAAATGGATGAACTCAAACTCTGTCTTGGTATGGAATCACTTAAAATATGAGATTTAACTTCATACCTTCTAGAGGTTAAACCTTTCTAGATGACAGGCAGAAATCAAGTTTTATCAATTAATTTCTATTCCATTTCCACAAGAAAAGACTGAAAAAAATGTCCTAATGTAAACTTACTAGTGTGCAAATGCTTTCAATTCTTGCTTGTGCCAGTCCTGTATTCATAAGAGGTAGGGAAGGAACAGCGAGAAGGGAGTGAAGACCAACACAAGCAGTTGGTTAAACCACTTGCAAATACCTTCTCCCAGAGCCTCTCCAAGTGCCAAGTTTCCCATGGCCACTTTTTTGGCTCTGAATTTGGTGGCTGTCTAACCTGGAAAGATGGGCAATCAGAAAATAGCCAACTGATCTGAAAAACAATTTGGACACTTGAGTCCTTTAAAAGGCTGGGAAAGCTGTGGGGATTTGGCAGAGTAATTTACCTGCACAAGTTTGGCTCCCAAGCCTTACTGTCATAATCCTGAACATTCATCTTGAATTTTAGTGTAATTCCTTTCACTTTTTATATTTTTAGTCTTACTTTATTGACATGCTTTGCATGAGTTCTAGTGACATTTCATAATATACCAAAATAGTATTTGAAATGTCTTAATGTGACTTACAGTGTACACTTTGGATAGATTTTTTTACCTTGTAATATTAGCTTTCTAAAGGTATCCGGTCTTATCAAGTCAACAGGTTCCCTCAAAATTCAGTGGATTTATCCCATCTGTCTTAGACACCTATTTTATGATCAGCTTAAGCAGCCTTTGTAGGTTTACAATTACAACTGACATGCTAGGAAAAATGTGCAATAATAGAAAGCACAGAAAAATACATCAAAAGTAATGTTTTGAAAATATATATTGGAACTCTAAAGTAAGGGAGTTCTTTAGCAGAATCAAAATGGTTTCAAAGAATCCAACTCAAAATTTTAAAATATTTGGATTTATTCAAATTGAAAATCATAAGAAAATTTGAAATATAAAAACGTATAATTGCAGTGTTTTAAATTTTGCCTGATTTAAGGATATGGATAAAGGAAAAGAATTCTTCCAAGATAGGTTCCAAAGAGCTAGGAATAGCTTCTACTTGCGCAATGCTGTTAAGTTTTTTGTTCTCGTCTGATCTTTTCTCCTTAGTGATAGTTATTTTTATTCTCAGACAACAGAACTAAATACGATGATGGGAATAGCAGAGAAAATTTCTTTATGAGTTCAACTAATGAGATGCAAAGTATATGATGCGAATGGAAATTTTTTCTGATCTCAGTGCATCATTGCAGAATTGCTGGGAAAACAATTATAATCCTGAAATTGAATTAGAACATGCCATAAGCAGTTCCATTTCCTCAAATCTTACAGTGCCTATACAGATATGATTGAAAAATAGCATGTATTTTTTCTTTATTCACAAACATTTTCTCTTCCTGTCTTTTTCCCTAGCCTCTGCCTCCTAAGTAGGCTTTTGTTGTTAGTGTCTCTAAAGCACTGTTTGCTAATATAGAGTTCCAATAGCTCAAATAACTGTCTGTTTCCATTTCATTTTGATTGATTTAATGGATGATCTAAAGAAATAATTTTCTGTGTATGCCATAGTATTAAGGTGAAGACAAAGGCACTATTCAACTTTCATAAAATCAGCTGATGTGCCAGATGTAAAATCAATTAACTCTGGTGAAGTATAGCCTTGTATTTTAATGACTGAGGTATCATAATTGCTTGCTATAGTTTTCCTTCTCAGCAAGATGAGCCTGGCCAATGTTTCTGTTTCAGCAAAGTGTTAATAATAAAGTTATAAAACTCAAATGATGAGGGAATCCCCAGAAGTTTGGAGTTCAGACAAATATTCAAAGGGTCAGAAATCTTGCTTGGATTAATAGCTCACCATTTCCACATAGCTTAAATCTCCATGAAGCATCTTCATTGTTCACCCGTTATGTTATCGTCTGTTCTTTGAGATTTTGAGGGTGGAAAGTCCCACACCAACAGCATCCTTCTCAAAATCAGTGTATAAATAGCTTCAGCACTTTGATCACATACTCCCTGTCACTCTTTCATACCCTTTGAGCAAGCAATTATTTCTTACTGCATTTTTAAATTGACTTTTTTTGTCGTTCGAGTTTATTACAAGTATTTCTATTAGAAGGAAAATGACGCTGAATCCAGCATAACAACATTTTCTAAATTACTAATTGTTTCATTTCTTCATAATTTTCTTATCTGTAAAATGTCTGGATCTGAAATATTTTGAAAGAATATCTGTAATAACAGTCATCATCTCCTCCTACTTGCATGTTCATACTGTGAGATTACTTAGTATGTCTTATATATAAAATATATAATTTTCAGGCCCTAGTTCAATATATGTCTAACCTGAAGTCTGTGAATTTTCCCACCGAAGATAATAGAGGGCACTAGTGTTCTTGTGTTCTTAAAGATGGGTACCTCCATAGACCCTTCCTTGAACTTTGCTCCCATTGAAATCACCCTGCTGATTTCAGGGAGAGCAGAAGCGGATTTATTAGCTGGGAGTGCCACAGTGAAAATAAATGCACTTGCTTTTTCTAAAATAAGCAGAGATTGAAAATGTTTGCAGAAGCATAGCACTTCTTGTAGAGAAGTCTTTAGAAAGTTGACTGGTGGTGATATAGAATTATTGGGTTTGCTTTTCTTTTATTAAGGAGAACAGGCTTCTGGGCAGAAAAGGTGATTTATGCCCAGGATTTTCCCCTTCTGTGTTACATGTTGGAAATACCATTGAACACAGAAAAGGATTGTCCGTATTGCCTATTTTCTCCAAATGAATTAGAGCAGATAACAAAACAGATTTCTCTTTAGGAAATAAGGCAAATGACTGTCATCTAAACTTTAACACAAGAAAATGTATTGCACTTTTAAGCACATATAAAGATACTAGAATAAACTTGCTACGAAATTAATGCAAACATGTTTATCTAAATGCAACTTGTATATTTTCTTGTAAAATATTTAAGGTCTTTTTCTAATTAGCTGTCTAAATTATGTTATAAGAGAAGCAGAAGCCAACCTTTTTTAAAAACTGGAGGCATTTCTACACGGTTCTTTAGGGATTTTTGTCAACAGATGAAGGAAGAAAATATTCTCCTCACCCTGCAAAACTCATAGAGATGCAAGAAACATTCCTTCTTAGGAAACTGATAATTCCTCCTTTTTTATTTAAAATTAGAAGAAAGAGATCCACCTACAATGTTGAGTTATCTTGTACCAAGGGCTTCTACAAAACCACGGTTCAAGTTCCTATTTGATCATTTGTCCTTTCTTAAGTTAGACAAATAGGCACTAGACAAACTGAAATTCTACCTGGCATCCCTCATTCTTCCTTGTCACTTTGGTTGCAATGAGAAATACTTTCCTTAGTTTAAGAAATATTTGCCAATGATATTTTGTCAAAATTAGCAATTTTTTATGCACAATGTGTTTGATTCATTCAAAACTGATAAAACTTTTCATAATTATTTATTTTTTTTCTCACTGTTTGCTCTCAGCAGATACTGCTGTGATATGAGATCAGCATATTATGGCTACTAAGGATGATTCAGAATACAAAACTGTCCAAAAAGTCAGAACATGGATTTTTTAATTTTTAAATTTTTTTTTTTTTACAAAAAAAATAAGTCTTACTGTTGAATTTGGCATCTGTATAAACAGAGGAACGTTTACACTAGGTGTGTGGAAGTAGCTCTGCAAAGTGATGGTGAACCAACTTACAGATTTCCCCCAGCAATTTAAGAGTCCTTACATACACGAATAGATTTCCCATTGACTTCAATGGGACCACAACAGACCTGCCAGCTCTTGCAATTTTACTGTGAAAAGAGAAAAAGCAGAGAAAATATGAATGTAACAGTCATGGGGAAGGTGTAATCAAGGGAGAAAGGAGGAATATGGCACTGTTTATGCTGACAAGTTCAGGAGGAGTTTGCGTATGTTACTTGGGCACATGAGCTAATGGTGAAAGGAAAGCATCAGTGCCTATGAGACAGAAATCTTGTGTTTGTGAAAGAAGTCCAAATATTAAAGGTAGGTTTTGTTAAAAATATTACAAAAGTGTGGTTTTGCAGAAGGGAATAAGTTTATACACTCTTATTTTAATTGTAGCATCCCATAACGGGAATGATAAAGGGAACTATAATCCCTTTTTGTTAAGAAATTTATAGTTTCCATCAAGGGAAACATGAACTCTGCTTTGTAGGGGCATTTCCTGCTAACATTACCAACCCTGTAATGTATAAAAAGTACATAGTCAGAAGGCCTCCTTATATATAAGCATTTACTTACCACATTAGCAAATACACTATTGATTATTCTCATCCTTCATACTGGACACTTCACAAGGAAATATTTTGGAAGGAAAAAGTACAAAAATTCTTCTCAATTTGTACATTATTTTAGAAATAAAACTATGTTCCTGCCCATGGCAAGGTGGTTGGACTAGATGATCTTTAAAAGTCCCTTCCAATCCAAACTGTTCTATGATTCTATGATTCTATATGTACTAATGTATGTATATTTTATTATTGCATATTGTATCTATATTAGTAATAGCTCATGTATCTGCTTTTAGAATTGTTATGGGGCTGGTATTAAAAAAAACAACAAAATATAATCTAGAATTGTCACAAACAAATTTAGTCTTGGTATGGTCTTGCTATTTATGTTTTGATTGTATGGAGTTTATTTAACGGTTTATGTTTATTGATGTATTAGAATTCCCCATTTCTAACGCAAATAACTGGCATTTAGAATGTCTAACTACTTTATTAAAATGTATCATGATATCTAAAGATTTCAGAATTCATTATTGTGTATCATAATTCCACAGTGAACCAGGTAAAATGATATGTTTTAGTATGCTTAGTATTATTGAATTGAGGAATTATCCAGATAATAAGAAATGGTGTCTTTAATGTAGTAGTCAATAATAACACCAAAAGTCATACTGATTTTTCTTGAACAATCAGTTGCAGCTTGTACATATTTCTCATACTGTTAAAACTATTCTACTGTGTACAAAATGAAAGAAGTAGATCATTTATTTTTTTCCTGTGTAATATTGATGTATGCTAAAAATAGAACAGAACTGCACCTACAAGTGAATCCATCTTTCAGACTAAATCTTAATTAAAGAAGTGTGTGAACATGCAGTTCTATGTGCTGGTGTCATGCATACCTCTCTGTCAGAAGAGTTTAGATATGGAACTGTTATGTATCTTTTTTCTTTTTTTTTTTTTTTTTTTTTTTGAGGACGGGCAAATCACAATGACACATTATCATTAAAGACTGCTTGGGAGGATGGAGGGATTTCACATTTTTTGCAGAGTGACAAGAAATAGGGAAATGACCTGAATGTATGCAATACTTAAATGTTGTCAGATATTCATCATATTTATATGCTTTGCCTGCCTCTGTGCTCAGGGTGATTTAATACTACATTAAAGTAGAACCTGGGAGGACGTCATAAACAGCTCTTGTTTAAAGGGCATTGTGAAGGAGAGCCTTTAATCTGATTGATGAAATAAATGGAAAGTAATCTATCCTCTATTCAACAGCTTGTTGATGATATGAAAGAATTCCTACTCAAGCAAGCAAAGCTTTAAAGAGAAAGACCTCTTTCATCCTGTCAGAATCTTATTTTTAGAAAAAGTTAAGTTTTTCATCATGGTTCAGGGGAGTTCTTGTAAAACGTTCATTGAAAATTTAAGAGCAATTACAGTGTCAGACAGCTAGAAAAATTGCTTTTACTGAGTGAGAGTTCTCTGACAGATGCATTGTGGGAGAATTGATTCTTTCTAAGGGATAAGTGAATTGTCATTGTTAGTCTCTTCTCATGACATCTAGCTAGATGTCATCTGCTTTGTAACAGAAGATTTGAATGAGACAACTGTACTCAACAGTAGACAGTGTCTAGATTAGTTCAGCAAAGAAATAAGCATGTACTCTGCATGGCATCAACTGAGCTTTTAAAGATTATGGATGAGCAAGGGTTTGAGAAAAAAGTTTGAAAAATCACATCCAAAGCTTTATAGCCACTTCAGAAAGCCTGGATGTTTAATCTGTAAGGAAGTCTGTCAAATCCTTGAGGAAACCACATAGAGAAAGATCAATAGAATACCTACTGGCTCCATTAGCTTGATGTAAAAAGGGGAAGAGGGAAACCAGCTCTTCCACAAGAGAAGCTACATTATTCCAGGGATTAGGCGGGATCAGTTCACTTACAGAAAAGAAGACGAGAAAAAGAATGAAGATTCTCGGTGGGCCAGAACTGGAGTGAAAGGGCTTGTCAGGTAATCTAACTGATGATAAAAGAGCAGTTTATTGAATAGGAGGTGTCTCTAATTAGGTGTTCATTAGCATAAGGGTAGGTACCAACTCTAATTTTGAGTTAGCTGCAGAAAATAAGCTGTCATTCACTCAGCAATTCCTGAGCTAACTTCTTCGTAGTATATGCTTGCTGAATCCACTTCTGGTTTTTATGTGTTTTTTCTGTTTGGATTGCAGAGATACATTCGGTGTGTAAGAACGTCATTGGTATTTTCCCGAAATAGCACCATCAGATTCATTAAGTATTCACAGTATTGAAATTTTATATTGTTTGAATATAGTGTGTGTATGTGTGGTATAAAAAAAGATGTGTCATTTTAAACACAATAATGTTTCAGACTGAAAGCTTCATTTCAGTTTTTGCATCTGATTTGAATCTAACCTTAGTTAAACAAACAAAAAAAAATTGCAGTTATCCTTACTTAAAATAAATTCACTAGTAAGTACCAAATTATCATGAAAAAAAATCAGTTAAAATATTCTCCACATCATGATCAGACCAGTACATTCTTGACGAGTTCAAATTTCAGTCATATTTTTGTGGCTAGGGTTTAGGCAATATCATATTTTTACATTTTGAACTCTTTATTCTGTGCACTTCACATATTTGAAGGAATGTATATAGACTTTAAGTTAAATACTGAGTATTCCTTAAACATTGATGCATTTTTAGTTCTTCATATGTTTAATTACTTAATCCTTTAATGGGAAAATATTAGCATTTAGAATTAAATAACCTTGTGTTCTTTGGATGTGTTTTATTTATTGTTATATATCTCTTTAAAGGTTCAGTAAGAATGGCTTTGTCATTTTAAGTTGAAATAAACTCACTTCTTCAGTTTTGGGAAGAATAGGCCTGAACTAAACTGTGTTTCCTTTCTTTAACATGTTTAGAACATCTTAAGATTTTATGTGCCATTAAAACATTCTTTTGATGCTGTGGAAATGCAAACTGTCAGGACAACATTTTCAAGAAGTCCCTGATGCTAAAAATCACTGACCTGTGCTAGTTTCAATACTGTTCCTAGCATTTTTGCCATTAAGATTCAATAGATCTCTTTATCAATGTCCATAAGGCATTTGGATAAATCAATAATGATGATGAAAAGCAAGCTGTAATTCTACAGAAAAAGTGCTGCTAAACGTACAAAATTGATACAACTTCTTAATAGTTTTCCTTTCATTATTCTAATAGCTTGTATTTTCACCTGAGTTAATGAAATGCCCTCAGATAACTTGCTAACAATTTAATGTATTTTTCTGTGTTCTGATCTCCTGAAGCATTATCTTGCTAAATGTATAGGAGGACGCATTACTCAGAATCACTGAATCTTTGCCAAACTGCAAAACATGGGGGTTTTATTTATGTTTATTACAAATAAATTTTTCAAAGTTTTTTTTACTCTATATTTACTCTATAGCTATCAAGTAGTCATCAAATACTGCAGCAGAAAAGGTAACTTTTGAAAAGCAGTCTGTGTGTGTGCTAAGATACAAAAGGAAGTTTATGAAATAGTTAAAGTCTGGTATTTAGCTGCCGAAGTTGAATGTGATGGAAGGCATCTGTGGTTGTGTTTGTGTAAGGTTGTCTTTAGTGGCAGAGTGTATTATCTAGTGTCACTTTATGAAACTTTCAGTGGTACAGCCTTTTTCTTTTACAGTATGTGTGTAAGAATTACTTTAAACTTTTTTCTCTATGAGAAAAGATAAATATTATCTGCTGTATATACCTGATGAAACACTTATCTTTTTGATAATTAATGAATCCATTTTAAGTCCATGTTATGCTATCCATCTTTTGTGGTACTGAAATGGATGACAGTGTGATTATGTCTTTGAAAGATAAGTAAATGTGTGTGCTCTTAGATCATCAGGCTTTTAAAATACCAGAAAAGTAGAAGTATAGCAAAACTGGGAGTGTTTCTTAATCTTGACTTATAATACAGTGGTTTCTGAGCTTTTATTTATAAATGTACATTTTATTGCCCTACATATACATGTCAGATTTCACAGGCCTCTGCAAATGATTGTATTAATATTTTATGTTCCATTTATGCCTTTTCCTTGCATATTGACAAAATAATAAATATGCAATATATTGAATATTACATGATTGAACATTGATTTTTATACATACGACATAAAAGTAAAGAGCAAAGAATAATGCTATAATTTTACATGAGAATTCTCAATACCATTACAAGTCAAGCTTTGAATTATATTTCAGTATTCTTGTCAATATAAACTGGCTTACAAAGACACATTTAGAATGATAATTGATGGATTTCTCAAAATACCTTTCTCATTGAAGAAAAGTATATACTTTGAATTTCATTATTGTAAAAGTATATTTTTAAGAAGTCAAACAGATCCTCTTAAGTGTCTTAAATGGTATAATTTTGGCCGTCTGTGTTACAATATGGAATAATGTCCAATTGTCTCGTTTATCATGGCTTCTGGAACAGCTTACACTATAAATTCTGTTTATTAAGGGCAAAATTATACTGTCAGATTCACACATGCTTATCTTTGAAAAGTGACTTGCAGAACACACTTTACCTTTTTAGAGGAGGAAAAAAGAATTTAAATTGGAAAAGGTCAGTGGATCTCTGGACACTTGTGTCCTGCATGCCATTTGATTCTCCTGTACATCACTTATAGGCACCAGTAAAAAAGCTGCTGCAGCTTGGAGGCAGTATATAGCTACATGTAGGCAGTGAATTTAAACTGGAGTCAATCCAAGGCCCTTTCTTTTGGGGTTATGGCTGCATGTGAATTTTCTGGATCCACATTTCCATCAAACAAAATTCCATGGCTCAGAAGATTGTTATGTTTTGAGACTGGCCAAATCCAAACTTGGAGACTATGTTTAATAAGAAAAAAAAGAAAGAAAGAAAATGATTGAAATGTTAAATGATCTACAGCTCTCCAGTTTGCCATCTAGAAAGCTAAGGCACAGTTTTTTCCTAAGGCTTCTCCATTGACCTTTATTTTCTGATTCTTGTTTCTGCACTTGTGAAAGTGCCAGAACATCTTATCTGAAGGTATTTGGGACCTTCTGCATCCAGATTAATATCATTTGTCTTGACTCCTGGCTACTCATCAGAAAGATAATGCTTAACTACAGACACTTTATGATCACAGGTATTGCTATGTTAATCATGACAAGGGATAATTAAGAAACACATAAGGTTACAATCATATTTATTTAGATCCGTATATTGTCATGAAATATGAATGGTACTGATCAGCCATCATAGTAATTTATGAATAATTTTAAGAAAGAAGGAATGAAACTAAACCTTTGTTCCTGAACGCAAATTCCTTTCAGTTTTAACTATATTTGTTTACTTAATTCCTTAGCCCATTAAAAATTAAAGTAGTGCATTATTTAGCTAACCAATATATAGAAACACCTGTATGTGCCAGCAGTTGTTTCTTCCCTGAGCTATAACCATGGTATTTGAAAAAAGAATAGATGATTGATTTCAATTCCATAAATTCATTTTCAAGAAATTAGATTGTGTGAGAAAAGTTAGTTAAATAAATAAAGATTTTGGACAAGTATGAATGTTAATGGTTATGAAAGAAAATTGTAGTTTTTATGAGAATTGGCTAGTATGCCCTTCACTAACTTATGCCAAGTTGGCAGTTCAGGTTGCTGCATATACTCTGAATCAATGACTCTGAGCAGCCTGACCAGGATTTAACAAAACCAGTGAATCATTTACTGAATTTATTTACTTTGTTTCCTCCACCAAACAGGTCTGTTTTGGATAGCACACTACAGTCATTAAACTTTTCGATTAGTTTCTCTTAGAAATCACTTGTTGAATATATATAGTCTCTGGAGGTCTGGGGTATGTAAATTTTAAACACAAATGGTTGGACTCTGATGGCTATTTTCTGTATAGTTCAGTAGCAGAATAACTAGTCCATCTATAGATTGACAAGTACCTTTTTAAAGAAGCATGTGCTCTTATTTGTAAAATAAGTAATTGCCAAAAATGCAAATGATTCACATTTGTTAAGCATATTGTGTTTTAAAGGGACAATATCTTAAAAATGTATGTATTCTTCACAACCAAAAAAACAAGTTATTGCCACAAATACTGCACAAATCTCCCAAAAAGTAATCATTGAACTTCTAACTCTTTATCTGAGCAAAGTTCATGATGAGTACAGCTTTTATCTCCTACTCAGTAAGTATATGCTATATATATGGTAACTGAATATAACTGAATGTGTGATTCATATCACTTATGGAATACTAACTTTTTTATATATATATAAATTGCAACAATCATAGTTAATTTTTTACATTTTCAGTAGAGTAATTATTTGAATTTTCTGTCTCAGGATGGTTCCAGATATAAGAAATCTTAAGTTGAAATCCTGGGTCACATTAAGTCAGCCTAACTGAAATTATTGAACCCATGAAATGAATGGGTGTGTGCTTGCTAATACTTGCTGGGGATTAGGCCTTGTGTGTAGACTGAAACTTTGCAGAATTTACCCATATTTCTGTTGCTGCGGAACTTTTTTCTCAGAAAGAGGGATTTTTTTCTTGATTCTAAAAACTACATTTGTTGTGACTTTTCTTTTGCTTGACTGTTTAGTTGGAATCTCTTTGGACTCCTTGGTTGTAATCTTACATCTGTTCAAGCGCATTCTGCGGCCACCACCATTTTCCTACCTCAGTGTTTGGAGGTGGTTTCATACCAGACAGGCTCATCTTTGATCTCATTTCTGGAATATTTTCTTTTGTATCTGCTTCTTTCTTTGCAAATTCTTTCTCAAACTTACCTTTTCCAAAATGTCCTTTAAGTAGTGTACTATTTTCCAAATTAATATTATTTATTCATTTCAAAAGTTCACAAAATAGTAAATAACTATATCAACATTGCATTCCATGCACTGATATGATTTGTTACCATTTTACCTTTTGGACAAATAGAGCAGGGGAAGGGATTGTGTTTTCCTTTTTACTATGCATAGTCCTCTCACTCTTCTGAACTAGGAAAATCTTGTCATAGCAGTTGCCCACAGTACAGGAGATCGAAGTTCAGTTATTGACTGTATTACAGTATAGTTATATGATCTCATGCCAGGTATCAGTCTAGTAAAGCTTAGGCCACCAGACATTATTTGAAACAGTAAACAAACAAAAATTCCTTTGCACAGATTTTGCAAGTATGAATACATATTCCAGCGTACTTGTGTTTTGCTTAAATCTAGGTTTTTTGAGCACAGGCTATCTCTTACTATGTACATGTAAATCATCTAAAACAATGGCATGCCTTATGTATTACCTTTATGATTATGCACAGTTACTCTAATTAATGTTAAACAATATCATAAAAAAGATTAATATGAAAATCTGATTTGAAGCAGATTCATGCAGCATACATACACATTTTCAACACATTCTGAAGTACTGTTCCATGCATAACTTTGTTCACAGATTATAAATCTTTTGCTGACAAAGTATAAAAGTCTGTACTACTTAACTGCAATAAAATGCATTAGAGACATGAGAGTTATGAATCTGTTTCAAAGGAAGAATATCTCACATCATTTATATATATACAGAGTGAGCACAATAAGCAAAGATTAATATCAGCAACTGGATGGTACGTTAACCAAAACATCTACATAAGTACAATAGCAGCATAAAAGTTTAAAAAACAGTAGCCCAGTGAGATGCTAGGCAACAGCATTATGGTCACTAAATGAGGAAATCCTATTTGGCTGTCAGGCACTTTCCTTGAGTGCTTTGGTCACTACTTTGAGTCAGGCAAGAAGAAATCTTTCACTGGCTAATGCAACACCTGTTGCAGTGCTAGGTACAGCTCCAAATTACATCATCTTTCTAACAGTTTTAATAACAAGAAAAGTGGAAAAAGGAATAAAGTGGGCTTCCAGGAAAATGAATTACAGCATTTTAACCAGGCAAATAAGGACAGGACAAAATGGCAATCAGAGGAAAAGATTTTTGCTGTAAGATTGTGCACAATTACATTTTTTCATTATAATCTTTTGGGAAAATTAAACAAAAAGTTTTCATCACAAAAAAAAAAAATCAACACCAATTAAAGCATAACTTAGTGGTTTTTACCTTATCAGAAACTTTGTGTGTTTATCATTGATTACAAATAGTCTCCTGCTCAGCAGGGATCTTTCTGAATATCAGAAAGTTCCTATCCCTGTGCCAGTTATAATGGTAAATTCCTTTGAAAAGTCTGTATAGAAATACCTTGATTTCCATTTTAGTTCACTTGTCAAAAGCAAAGAGTGTGTTACCATTTTTGTACTCTAAGGATGTGAGGTGACACATCTGACAAGCAGAAATAGATTGGAAGTCCATTAATATATCTAAAATCATTTTGTAAGTGATCATTTTTAATATACATGAGGGAGGGAGACCTACACATCCAGGGAAGAATATACTCGCTTTGAATGTGGCTTATGTCCCCCTCCATTGCATATAATTAAGTCCTTTCTGTTTTAAATAATTTCTCCTCCAACCTTTTTCTCCTTGCCTGAGATATTTTAAAGCCGAGTCTAAGAAATACTTTTGACCAATACCACTTGTGCTTGGAGGAAAATTATGTTTAAAACTGACAAAATCTCTGAAACTGAACTCTGCAGTAGTACACTCTAGGAGTTTATTCTTTGGCCCAAAATTGAAGAATTCTCGACAAAAACCTTGATTTCTCCAGTGGAGTCAGTGGAGGAAATCCTGTTCCCAGTTTGCCCCTCATCTGATGTATAACTGAGCAAGTCACTTCACCCTTTTTCTGTTCTATTTAGACTATAAGCTTTTGGGGAAAGAGATTGTCTCTGACTATGTTTTACTAGGGCATACCCAACAGTGCTCCAATTGCAACTACAGCTTAGCTCCAACATAACACTGTAATAAAAATAATCGATAACAATATCCTGAATAAAAAATAGTCTGAGTAAACCCTGATCCCAGAGGGAAGAAAATCACCTACCTTTAGAGGCCCATAGCTTTGCAGTGGCAGTGAACCCATATGAACACCTTCTGTCTCATGGTAACAGGAGAAAAGAGAGAGATGGAATTTGTCCCCATCCGTTTAACAGTGATGTAAACAGCAACCCGACCTCACACAAAATTGCTGTGCCTCTATATAGGACAGCTCTCTTTGCTATATAAAATACTATAGCTAAGAATTCATTAATCTTCTACATTCTGCATTTTAAATGGGCTTTGTATTGATTTTTATTACTGTTGGTAAAGATCCATTAATAGAGCAGCAGGTTAAAGAAAGAATGTGCCGTGAACAGGACTATCTAACAGGAGAAAATATCCTGATCTGTCCTGTGCCGTTCCTAGTAAAAATGACAGCATTGTCTTCCTGGAAGTTCTTGCCTAGCTCCGTTATGAAACTGTGCTAACTTCTCCTGTTGTTGACCTTGGAAATTTATTACATGCATTAATGGGTCCTTGTGCAAAGAAATTACTCCCAAAGCTTTTACTTTCTGACTCTTCTATGCCTTATGTTTGTTGCCCTTTTATTTCCTTTTCTTCTGTCCAAAAGGCTTTGATGTCCCCCTGTTAACTTTTTCTTTCAATATAAATTCTGCTACATATTAAATATATGTTAAAGAAAATTAAAATGTAGCAATGCCAATTACTGAGAAAAGGGAAATGCTGGAATTTTCTATCTGTGAAACCTTTGGTTAACCTCTTAGCATACACGCATTATAATGCAGTCCTTAATTTCATTATCACATTCTAATTTTTCCTTAAGAAATGTGAGGCCATATACTGTGCAGGGCTGACAATCCTCAGTAGATGAAAACCTGTTCAGTATTTTGTCTTAGCCTCATTGCTTATGTATGATCCTAAGAAATACTTCTGGTGTTCGAATTCTGCTTTTAAGATAGAGCTTTTTTAAAATTCAGAATCGTTGAGGTTGGAAGGGACCTCTGGAGATCATCTGGTCCAACCACCCTGCTCAAGCAGGGTCACCTAGAGCCAGTTGCCCATTGTCCAGATGGCTTTTGAATATCTCCAAGGATGGAGACTCCACAACCTCTCTGGGCAACCTGTTCCAGTGCTCAGTCACCCTCACAGTAAAAAACTGTTTCCTGATGTTCAGATGGAACCTCCTGTGTTTCAGTTTGTGCCCATTGCCTCTTGTCCTGTCACTGGGCACCACTGAAAAGAGCCTTGGCTCTGTCCTCTTTGCACCCTGCCTTCAGGTGGTGTAGATCTCATCACATATTGATGAAATCTGCCCTGAGCCTTCTCTTCTCTAGGCTAAACAGTCCCAGCTCTCTCAGCCTTTCCTCATAGGAAAGATACTCTGGTCCCTTAATTATCTTTGTGGCCCTTTGCTGGACTCTC